>NC_091952.1:141796792-142436073 GCF_031021105.1 Erythrolamprus reginae | reverse complement strand
TAGCGGTCCGGATTCAGCAGACAGCTGCGAAGTGGGGCGGGTGTTTTAAAACCTGGCAGCCGGCCTAGGGGGCTCGGGGGCTTCCCCCCGAGCCCCCTAGGCCGGCTGCCAGGTTTTAAAACACCCGCCCCACTTCGCAGCTCTCTGCTGAATCCGAACACGGAAGTTAGCGGTCCGGATTCAGCAGACAGCTGCGAAGTGGGGCGGGTGTTTTAAAACCTGGCAGCCGGCCTAGGGGGCTCGGGGGCTTCCCCCCGAGCCCCCTAGGCCGGCTGCCAGGTTTTAAAACACCCGCCCCACTTCGCAGCTCTCTGCTGAATCCGAACACGGAAGTTAGCGGTCCGGATTCAGCAGACAGCTGCGAAGTGGGGCGGGTGTTTTAAAACCTGGCAGCCGGCCTAGGGGGCTCGGGGGCTTCCCCCCGAGCCCCCTAAGCCGGCTGCCAGGTTTTAAAACACCCGCCCCACTTCGCAGCTCTCTGCTGAATCCGAACACGGAAGTTAGCGGTCCGGATTCAGCAGACAGCTGCGAAGTGGGGCGGGTGTTTTAAAACCTGGCAGCCGGCCTAGGGGGCTCGGGGGCTTCCCCCCGAGCCCCCTAGGCCGGCTGCCACGTTTTAAAACACCCGCCCCACTTCGCAGCTGTCTGCTGAATCCGAACACGGAAGTTAGCGGTCCGGATTCAGCAGACAGCTGCGAAGTGGGGCGGGTGTTTTAAAACCTGGCAGCCGGCCTAGGGGGCTCGGGGGCTTCCCCCCGAGCCCCCTAGGCCGGCTGCCAGGTTTTAAAACACCCGCCCCACTTCGCAGCTCTCTGCTGAATCCGAACACGGAAGTTAGCGGTCCGGATTCAGCAGACAGCTGCGAAGTGGGGCGGGTGTTTTAAAACCTGGCAGCCGGCCTAGGGGGCTCGGGGGCTTCCCCCCGAGCCCCCTAGGCCGGCTGCCAGGTTTTAAAACACCCGCCCCACTTCGCAGCTCTCTGCTGAATCCGAACACGGAAGTTAGCGGTCCGGATTCAGCAGACAGCTGCGAAGTGGGGCGGGTGTTTTAAAACCTGGCAGCCGGCCTAGGGGGCTCGGGGGCTTCCCCCCGAGCCCCCTAGGCCGGCTGCCAGGTTTTAAAACACCCGCCCCACTTCGCAGCTCTCTGTTGAATCCGAACACGGAAGTTAGCGGTCTGGATTCAGCAGACAGCTGCGAAGTGGGGCGGGTGTTTTAAAACGTGGCAGCGGGCCTGGGGGGCTCGGGGGCTGATTAAAAGCCTCCCCATGCCGGCTCCGATGTTTTAAAACACGCGCGGCTTCTTTGCTGACTCCTGGCGAACTTCCCCGCTTTAGTAGTCAGCGGAAAAGCCGCGTGTGTGTTTTAAAACATCGGAGCCGGCATGGGGAGGCTTTTAATCAACCCCCGAGTCCGGGTTGGGGGCTCGGGGGCTGATTAAAAGCCTCCCCATGCCGGCTCCGATGTTTTAAAACACACGCGCGGCTTTTCCGCTCGGAAGCAAAGCAAGCCAGCCCGGCTCTTCTCGGCTCGTATCTCGAATGTGAGCTCGTGAGTCGAGCAAAAATTTCTCTACTCTCGCAGCTCGTATCTCGAGTAGCTCGTAAGTAGAGCTGCTCGTATGTCGGGGTTCCACTGTACAGTGGAACCCCGACTTACGAGTTTAATTGGTTCCGGAAGGAGGCTCGCATGTCGAACAGCTCGTATGTCGAAACATTGTTTCCCATAGGAAACAATGGAAAAGCGATTAATGCGTGCAAGCCCAAGGGTTGTACCGGCGGCGGCGGCTGCGGGGAGTCCAGCGCTGCCTGAGCTGTGAAGGTAAGGGCCAGGGAAAAGGGAGCCAGGCTGCTTTTTCTTTCCCGGGGGAGCGGGCGGGAAGTGCGAAGCCTCTAGGCTGATCTTTGCGGGTGAAAAGTGTGGGATCAGGCAGGGCGTAAGGCGGAAAGCCTCATTTTTTTGAGGGGAAAAGACGTCGGCTGAGGGGTGCCCGGTGCTTCCCGGCGAGGAGGAGGAGGAGCTGGGCTCCGGAGGGGCGCACGGGGAAGGGCTTGAGCCGCCGCCTTCTCCTTTCCTGCTGCGTCGGTGGCTTCCCTCGCAAAAGGCTGCGCCCGGTGCCGGCTGTTTGCCCCGCGGCTCTCTCGCCTCAGCGAGGGATAATCAGCACGCGAGGCTGCGGCGAGAAACAACAGCAGCAGGAAAGGAGAAGGCGGCAGCTCAAGCCCTTCCCCGTGCGCCCCTCCGGAGCCCAGCTCCTCCTCCTCCTCGCCGGGCAGCACTACCGCCACCGCCGCCACCGCCGCCGCCGCTGCCGCGGGGAGAGGTGGGCATGTGAGCTGGCGGCATTGGGCTTGTGGAAAGTCCGGGGGCAGCTCCAGCGACTCCCCTCCCGTGGCTGTTGTTGAGGCGGCAGTGAGAAGCCCGGACAACGCCGGAGCGCTACCGCCGCCGCCGCCGCTGCGGGGAGAGGCGGGCATTCACCCGCCCGGACAACCGCCAGAGGGGCTCCTCCGGAGGGGCGCACGGGGAAGGGCTTGAGCTGCCGCCTTCTCCGTTCCTGCTGCGTCGGTGGCTTCCCTCGCAAAAGGCTGCGCCCGGTGCCGGCTGTTTGCCCCGCGGCTCTCTCGCCTCAGCGAGGGATAATCAGCACGCGTGGCTGCGGCGAGAAACAACAGCAGCAGGAAAGGAGAAGGCGGCAGCTCAAGCCCTTCCCCGTGCGCCCCTCCGGAGCCCAGCTCCTCCTCCTCCTCGCCGGGCAGCACTACCGCCACCGCCGCCACCGCCGGCGCCGCTGCCGCGGGGAGAGGTAGGCATGTGAGCTGGCGGCATTGGGCTTGTGGAAAGTCCGGGGGCAGCTCCAGCGACTCCCCTCCCGTGGCTGTTGTTGAGGCGGCAGTGAGAAGCCCGGACAACGCCGGAGCGCTACCGCCGCCGCCGCCGCTGCGGGGAGAGGCGGGCATTCACCCGCCCGGACAACCGCCAGAGGGGCTCCTCCGGAGGGGCGCACGGGGAAGGGCTTGAGCCGCCGCCTTCTCCTTTCCTGCTGCGTCGGTGGCTTCCCTCGCAAAAGGCTGCGCCCGGTGCCGGCTGTTTGCCCCGCGGCTCTCTCGCCTCAGCGAGGGATAATCAGCACGCGTGGCTGCGGCGAGAAACAACAGCAGCAGGAAAGGAGAAGGCGGCAGCTCAAGCCCTTCCCCGTGCGCCCCTCCGGAGGAGCCCCTCTGGCGGTTGTCCGGGCGGGTGAATGCCCGCCTCTCCCCGCAGCGGCGGCGGCGGCGGTAGCGCTCCGGCGTTGTCCGGGCTTCTCACTGCCGGCAGGGAATCCTGGAACGTGAGGAATAAGGGTGGCTGAAAGAATGAAAGGCACACACAAACCCCTCGAAGGAAAAACGAGGCTGCGAAGCTGCGTGAGGCACATATGGGAGGAAGCCTCTGAGGAGAAGGTTGAAGGGTGGAGAAATAAAGAAAGAAACTTATTCCTCACGTTCCAGGATTCCCTGCCTTTTATTCTTTCAGCCACCCGTATTCTTTACGTTCCAGGATTCGCTGCCACGTTTTAAAACACCCGCCGCACTTCGCAGCTGTCTGCTGAATCCGAACACGGAAGTTAGCGGTCCGGATTCAGCAGACAGCTGCGAAGTGGGGCGGGTGTTTTAAAACCTGGCAGCCGGCCTAGGGGGCTCGGGGGCTTCCCCCCGAGCCCCCTAGGCCGGCTGCCAGGTTTTAAAACACCCGCCCCACTTCGCAGCTCTCTGCTGAATCCGAACACGGAAGTTAGCGGTCCGGATTCAGCAGACAGCTGCGAAGTGGGGCGGGTGTTTTAAAACCTGGCAGCCGGCCTAGGGGGCTCGGGGGCTTCCCCCCGAGCCCCCTAGGCCGGCTGCCAGGTTTTAAAACACCCGCCCCACTTCGCAGCTCTCTGCTGAATCCGAACACGGAAGTTAGCGGTCCGGATTCAGCAGACAGCTGCGAAGTGGGGCGGGTGTTTTAAAACCTGGCAGCCGGCCTAGGGGGCTCGGGGGCTTCCCCCCGAGCCCCCTAGGCCGGCTGCCAGGTTTTAAAACACCCGCCCCACTTCGCAGCTGTCTGCTGAATCCGAACACGGAAGTTAGCGGTCCGGATTCAGCAGACAGCTGCGAAGTGGGGCGGGTGTTTTAAAACCTGGCAGCCGGCCTAGGGGGCTCGGGGGCTTCCCCCCGAGCCCCCTAGGCCGGCTGCCAGGTTTTAAAACACCCGCCCCACTTCGCAGCTCTCTGCTGAATCCGAACACGGAAGTTAGCGGTCCGGATTCAGCAGACAGCTGCGAAGTGGGGCGGGTGTTTTAAAACCTGGCAGCCGGCCTAGGGGGCTCGGGGGCTTTCCCCCGAGCCCCCTAGGCCGGCTGCCAGGTTTTAAAACACCCGCCCCACTTCGCAGCTCTCTGCTGAATCCGAACACGGAAGTTAGCGGTCCGGATTCAGCAGACAGCTGCGAAGTGGGGCGGGTGTTTTAAAACCTGGCAGCCGGCCTAGGGGGCTCGGGGGCTTCCCCCCGAGCCCCCTAGGCCGGCTGCCAGGTTTTAAAACACCCGGCCCACTTCGCAGCTCTCTGCTGAATCCGAACACGGAAGTTAGCGGTCCGGATTCAGCAGACAGCTGCGAAGTGGGGCGGGTGTTTTAAAACCTGGCAGCCGGCCTAGGGGGCTCGGGGGCTTCCCCCCGAGCCCCCTAGGCCGGCTGCCACGTTTTAAAACACCCGCCCCACTTCGCAGCTGTCTGCTGAATCCGAACACGGAAGTTAGCGGTCCGGATTCAGCAGACAGCTGCGAAGTGGGGCGGGTGTTTTAAAACCTGGCAGCCGGCCTAGGGGGCTCGGGGGCTTCCCCCCGAGCCCCCTAGGCCGGCTGCCAGGTTTTAAAACACCCGCCCCACTTCGCAGCTCTCTGCTGAATCCGAACACGGAAGTTAGCGGTCCGGATTCAGCAGACAGCTGCGAAGTGGGGCGGGTGTTTTAAAACCTGGCAGCCGGCCTAGGGGGCTCGGGGGCTTCCCCCCGAGCCCCCTAGGCCGGCTGCCAGGTTTTAAAACACCCGCCCCACTTCGCAGCTCTCTGCTGAATCCGAACACGGAAGTTAGCGGTCCGGATTCAGCAGACAGCTGCGAAGTGGGGCGGGTGTTTTAAAACCTGGCAGCCGGCCTAGGGGGCTCGGGGGCTTCCCCCCGAGCCCCCTAGGCTGGTTGCCAGGTTTTAAAACACCCGCCCCACTTCGCAGCTCTCTGCTGAATCCGAACACGGAAGTTAGCGGTCTGGATTCAGCAGACAGCTGCGAAGTGGGGCGGGTGTTTTAAAACGTGGCAGCGGGCCTGGGGGGCTCGGGGGCTGTTTAATAGCCTCCCTATGCCGGCTCCGATGTTTTAAAACACGCGCGGCTTCTTTGCTGACTCCTGGCGAACTTCCCCGCTTTAGTAGTCAGCGGAAAAGCCGCGTGTGTGTTTTAAAACATCGGAGCCGGCATGGGGAGGCTTTTAATCAACCCCCGAGTCCGGGTTGGGGGCTCGGGGGCTGATTAAAAGCCTCCCCATGCCGGCTCCGATGTTTTAAAACACACGCGCGGCTTTTCCGCTCGGAAGCAAAGCAAGCCAGCCCGGCTCTTCTCGGCTCGTATCTCGAATGTGAGCTCGTGAGTCGAGCAAAAATTTCTCTACTCTCGCAGCTCGTATCTCGAGTAGCTCGTAAGTAGAGCTGCTCGTATGTCGGGGTTCCACTGTAGAAGGAAATATTAATCTAATCTTATTAATAAACCTATTAAGGAAATGTTAATCTAATCCTAGGTAGATTCTGCTCCGGCAATCTCACACTACAAATCTTACAAAACCTTTGCTAGAGCCATCCTCGAATACAGCTCATCTGTCTGGAACACATTATTATTGTTGTTGTTGTTGTTGTTTTTGTTATATTTATTATTATTAATTAGATTTGTATGCTGCCCCTGTCTGTAGACTCCGTAGAATATTATTATTATTATTATTATTATTATTATTATTATTATTATTATTATTATTAACTTGATTTGTATGCTGCCTCTCTCCGTAGAATATTATTATTATTATTATTATTATTATTATTATTATTAATTTGATTTGTATGCTGCCCCTCTCCGTTTAAGTGTTCCCTTTATTTTTTTGAGTCTACAGAGAGGGGCGGAATACAAATCTAATAAATAATAATAATAATAATAATAATAATAATAATATCATTATTAGTTTGCCCCTTATCATCAACATCTACATCTATTTTATTTACAGCTCCCTTTTCATAAACTTTCGGACTGGTTCACAAGAACTGGTAGCCACTCGCTGGTGCCGTTACGATAATATCACAAAACCGGATTGGTCAGTGCCAGTCCGTGGGGTATAAAGATGCTTCTCGACTTACGACTAGGATTGATCCCAAACTTTCAGCTGTTAAGTGAGACATTTGTTAAGTGAGTTTTGCCCCATTTTACTACCTTTTTTTGGCCATTGTTGTTAACTGTAGGTGATAAGTTATTAACATGGTCGTTAAATGAATTTAGCTTCAGCATTGATTTTGCTTTTCAAACTGTTGCAATAGATGATCAGATTTATTTATTTATTTATTTAATTGGATTTGTATGCCGCCCCTCTCCGAGGGCTCGGGGCGGCTCACAGCATATACAAAAACCAGAACAATCATATAAATCCAATTAATACTACATTAAAAACAACCATTAAATTCTACTAAAAGAAAATAAAACCTATCAAACCAATCATTCAACACTCATACTTGAAACATTCATTGAGCAGGGGGAAGATTTAAAAGTCCCAAGCCTGTCGGCCAAGATGAGTTTTTAAGCTCTTTAAGCTTGCATCTGTGGTGTGCTCTTGTGTTGTTGTGGTTGAAGCTGAAGTAGTCGTTGACATGGCAGGACGTTGCAGCATAGAATCTTAGATCATGTCCAGTACACAATGACGGTTTTAGTGGGTATACCCATAGTAAAATAAATGATGAAGGTTATAGAGGAGATACTCATAGTAAAATATATCTAAGAAAGAAGAGAAGTCATAGGAATAAAACATATCAATAAAAGAATAGAAGAAGAGATAGAGGAATAGAAAGGTATAGCAGATATAGGACAGCAATAGGACAGGGGACGGAAGGGACTCTAGTGCACTTGTACTCGCCCCTTACTGACCTCTTAGGAATCTGGATAGGTAGATAACTGGTAGGTAGGTAGGTAGGTAGATAATAGAAAGGTAGGTAGGTAGATAATAGGTAGATAGGTAGCTAGATAATAGATAGATAGGTAGGTAGGTAAATAGGTAGGTAGATAATAGGTAGGTAGGTAGACAGGCAGGCAGATAGATAGATAGATAGATACATAGAGACAGAGAGATAGAGATAGAGAGATAGATAGATAGATATACATATAGATATATATATAGTAAAATACATAATGAAGGTTAGTAAAATATATCTAAGAAAGAATAGAAGAAGAGATATAGGAATAGAAGAAAAGATATAGGAGATATAGGAGAGACAATAGGACAGGGGACGGAAGACACTCTAGACTTTCTTTGGACTTTTGATTATGTATTGATTGATTGATTGATTTTGTCCAGTACACAATGAGGGTTTTAGTGGGTATACCCATAGTTAAAGTACATAATGGAGGTTATAGAGGAGATACTCATAGTAAAATAAATCTAAGAAATAATAGAAGATAGAGGAATAGAACATATCAATGAAAGAATAGAAGAAGAGATATAGGAATAGAAGAAAGGGATAGGAGATATAGGAGAGCAATAGGACAAGGGACGGAAGGCACTCTAGTACACTTGTACTCGCGGTTTGGGGATGACACTAGGGAGTCTGGTAATGAGTTCCATGCTTTGACAACTCGGCTACTGAAGTCATATTTTTTACAGTCAAGCTTGGAGCGGTTAATATTAAGTTTAGATCTGTTGTGTGCTCTTGTGTTGTTGTGGTTGAAGCTGAAGTAGTTGCCAACAGGCAGGACATTGCAGTATAGGATCTTGTGGGCAATACTTAGATCATGTTTAAGGCGTCATAATTCTAAGCCCCGAGTCTTCATAGAGGGGTGGCATACAAATCTAATAAATAATAAATAATAATAATATTTGTGAATAAAAACTTATTTTTTTAAAAAAGGAATCCTTCACTGTCTCCCTTACACAAAAAGACATATATTAACACACACACACACACACTAAAAAAAGGTAATATACTTTTCAGGTGTGAATGAGAAGGGGTTGGGGGATTCCACCCTCTGTATTTTCTCTTCCCTCCCTCTTTCCCTCCTTCCTCCTCTCTCTCTCTCCTTCTCTCTCCCTCCCCAAGTCATTTAGCCCAAGATCTTTCCAAGGTCTTTCACTCCTCGCTTTTTCTTTTCATTCCACAGACTTTTAAAAAAAATAAAAACTAATTTTAATTGAACAGTTTTAAAAACATGAATACGTATGTATAAAACCAACTTTCAAAAGACACCATATAACATTACATAACACAACAAGACCTAAACAGTAAAAATTAATATTCATTTAGCAATGTTGCATATCAGTATATCTTTTAAATTATATTATATTAAATTTAATTTTAAATTGCTTTATCAAATTTTAATAATTACTGTATTTGTTTCTGGAACTTTGCACTTTGATATGGCTCAAGAGCTAATCAATAAAAACTCATGTTATGTCGAACTATGACAGTATAGAATATTTGTTCGGGGGTGGGGAAACTGTTGAGAATTTAATATCAAATTCTGGAAGAAAAGGTGGGGTTGCTATCTAAAGGTTCTGAGTCTTTGTTCCAGGAATTCTGGGAGTTGAAGTCCATAAGTCATAGAAGAGCCAACGAGGCCCACCCCCGGACTAGAAGACCTCTAGGGTTCCTTGCAGCCCCGCGCTTCCCTAGGGGTCAACCCGAGAGCGGAGGAAGTCAGCCCAGACAGGCTTCTGGGAGTCCCAGACCCGGAAGGAGCTACGCCCCTCTTACGTACATCGGAGCCCCGCTCGGCCGTCTAACCGCCTCATCTGCGGCTGGCCTCCAGGGGGCGTTCCGACTTCAGCCTCTGGAGGAGTTCCGCCCAGAGAAGCAGCCAAGATCCCCCCTCCCTCCCACTTTCCCCACTTCTTGTCTCCTTCAGGTGAAGCCCAGAAGCCGATGACGCTCAAGCAGGGAGAATTCCCATTGGTGCTCTCCCTCGTTCTGATATGTTTGATTGGTTCTCAGCTTGGAAGGAAAATTTTCATCCCGTTTATATAATTCTTTCTTCTTTGGGATTTCAGTTTAGGATTATTATTTTTTGTTTCTGTACTTTGCACCAAAATTAAAAAATAAAGTAAATTAAAAAAATAAAGTTTCAATTGAAATTTCCACTGTGGCTTTTTTCTTTCAAGCAGAGAAATAAAATAGCAGTTTTCAGATCCTTTAATTTTCCACTCTACAATTTCTACCTGAAGCATTTTCTCTGCTCCTCTTTCAAGCTTGTCTTGGCTGTATAGGGCTGGAGAAGATTTCCTGAGAAAAAGCACCTGGTGACTCTTCCCAGGAGGAGATTGAAGGCAGGCCACAAAAGTTCAGTGCTCCATAATATTCATCCAGGTCCAAGAAGGGGGTGAATAGGGGCGAGAATCAGTGGTGAGATTCAAGTAATTTAACAAACTGGCCTAATCCTTTCTTCTAATAATCAGTTTGTCAAACTGCTCAGAAAATTAATAACCAGTGGTGCAAACTGGCTGAATCTCACCACTGGTGGGAACATATAGATTTCTGGAAGAGGCTCCCATGGAAACTCTTCTGCTTTCCAACCACACGGATTGCTGATCAATTGGGAATCAATGTTTAGGTCTCAAAATGGCTCCTAATAGTGAATGGAATCCTTCTGCAACTTCCATTTTAAGGAGATAAGAAAAGCTCTGATGGATGAAATGAAGGTCAGTCCAAGGTGTGCAGTAACTACACAAATACCTCTGGTTCTCTCACAAGCAGAAGGTGGAGATTTATGGCTTTGCCCAACATGGAACAGGCATTTTCCTTTGATTTCACTTTCCTCCATCTCACCAAACAGGATCGGACAATCAGGCGTCTTACATTCCAGGAATCCTCATTTCTGTTATCTCACATTAATCTGATAATTTTTTTCCAAGTTTCTTACTCCCAATGAAAAAGCATTAAGGCAGGACTGGAACTCAGGATTTTCCTGGTGATTGGCCCAAAGTCATCCAGGATGTTTATATACTAAAGGAGGATTAGAACTTTTAGCCAGATGATTTTCATAACTGACATTAATACAATTGAAGGAGTCCATAAATACTTCACAAGAAGAGTCCTCCACTCCTCCTCACACAACAATTTACCTTACTCCTCCAGACTTCAATTATTATGTTTAGAAAATTTACAGCTACAGATACGATTTCAGCAAAAGAATGGTCAACTCCTGGAATTCAGTACCCGACTCTGTTGTTTCTTCCTCTCCGTACAACAAATCTAATATTTAAAATAAATAAAAGGCCTTTATTAAACAACCAAACATACACACAAACATACCATGCATAAACTATATAGGCCCGGGGGAGATGTCTCAATTCCCCCATGCAGAGGTGAGTTTTAAGGAGTTTACGGAAGGCGAGGAGGGCGGGGGCAGATCTAATCTCCGAGGGGAGCTGGTTCTAGAAGGTCGGGGCCGCCACAGAGAAGGCTCATTCCCTGGGTTCCGCCAGACATTGTTTAGTGGAGGACTCTTCTTGTGAAGTATAAGAACTTTTTTGTGCATCGGTTAAATACCAGAATTTTGCCAAGAATGGAAAAACCATTTTGCCTAGAGTCGAAAACCTTTTTGTTGTATCCCGAAATGGCTACCTTGTATTCTCTGTAAATAGTTTGTTCCGTCTTCAAGCGCTGTCTGAGCCAAAGCAGGAAGTCGCTCCTGATTGGCTCAGACGCGGCTGGCTCTTGCTTTGGCGGGAGCCGCAAAAGTATAAAAGAAGCGGCTTTTCCAGGCAGAGTCAGTCGGTACTCGCTGAATTGTCACTTTGCCTTGCTGAGCAGTCACTTATTCTCTGAGCTGAATAAAAGTACCGATTTGTTTGAACCCTGTCTCCGGGTCTACTTCACTGGCGACGAACGGACGGAAGAAAAAACCGCGTGCAACATGAACAAAATCCAGATCGGCCAGGCTCCGGAACTCTTCGATCCCGAAAAAACGTCCTGGGACGAATACATGACCACCTTCGAGATCTTCCTCGAGGCAGCAGGGATACAGGACGCCGAAGCCGATCGCAGACGGGCAATTTTTCTAAATTACTGCGGCCCAGAAATCCGTGGCCTTGCCCAGACTCTCACCGACCCACAGCCGGCAAGAACCGTAGCTTGGGACGTCCTACAGGAGAAGCTAGCGAGCCATTTTAAACCGACCAAACCAGCCATGGTTTATCGGCACCAGTTTTCCATGATGGCTCAGAAGGAAAATGAATCGATCAACCAGTTTACAACGCGACTTCGGACGGTACTTGCTCAATGCAAGTTTAAAGACCCGGAAGCTCGCCTCACAGATGCCCTAGTTTTCGGCATGAAAAGCACCACGGTGAGAAACAAACTCCTCACCGAAGAAGAGCCGACTCTACAAACCGTGATTAAACTCGCGCAAACCGCGGAAGCCGCCGACGCAGCAGCTAAAGAATTAAAAGAACACGGAAGGCGAGAAATCATCGCAAAGATCGACTCCGCGTCTCCCCGCACCGTGGAACCAGACGACCCCAACCAACCAGCTCACAACGTGGACAACTGCTTCCTCGTACAGGACCAGCCGAGACACCACAGAGCAACTCACCCAGCCCCTTGCGCGGGCTGCCGGGGAAACCACCAGCGCCATCGATGCCCTTTCCGAGACGCCACATGCCGCCGCTGCAACCGTCGAGGCCACATCGCCATCGCATGCAGAGCAACGGCACCAGAAGAGACATTCGCCACTCCCCAATACCAACGATCACAAAACCAGAACCCCCAACCGCGAGAAAATAGACCGTTCCGAAATTCGGGTCAAAGGAACTACTCAACCGCTAACCGCGACTACTATAGAGGTAACGCTAGATTTTTCGTGAATAACACGACAACACAGAAGGGGGCTAAAATTGTTATCTCACTGCTACTAAATAACCAACCATGCTCGATGGAACTTGATACTGGATCTAGATATACCATTATGCCTTGGGAGAAATTTAAGTTGTATATGCCTAACATGTCTAAATCTGATTTAAAACAAACCTCTTTAGTAATCAGAGATTTTCAAGGGGGGGTGATCTCGGTCCTGGGAACAGCAAATGTACCTATTGTATTCAAGAATGTCAAATGTACCCTACCCATGCTTATTGTAACAGGGGCGAAGTACTCTCTCTTGGGATTGGCTTGGATGGAACCTTTGGGGATTGAAATTTCGGGTGTGTGTAATGTAAACTGTGATAATATGCCTAACTTTGTACAAGAGTTCCCTGAGGTGTTCAGCCCCACTTTGGGGTCATATAAGGGGCCCCCTATATCGTTTTCTATTGACCCCAAGGTCCCACCAGTCAGGCTAAAACCTCGCAGGGTTCCCCTTCCACTTCTCCCCAAACTAGACCTGCAGCTTGATAAACTTATAAGCCAAGGTATTTTGGTCCCTGTGGAACAAGGACCATGGGAAACCCCCATAGTCACACCGATGAAGCCAGATGGTTCCCTAAGAGTATGCGCAGATTACAAATCGACTCTAAATAAGGCCCTCCAGCACCACCCCTACCCCATCCCAGTGGTACAGCAACTCCTTCACTCCCTGGGGGAAGGGAAAAGGTTTGCAAAGATCGATCTCGCGCAAGCTTACCAGCAGCTCCCGGTCGATGACCAAACAGCATGCGCACAAACAATTGTAACACATAGGGGAGCATTCAAATGCACGAGGTTACAGTTTGGGGTAAGCATAGCCCCAGGAATTTTCCAGAGCATTATGGAACGCCTATTGTCAGGGGTAAATGGGGCCATCCCATATTTTGATGACATCTTAATTGCAGGGGAAAACCAGGAACAAGTAAACAAAAGAATAAGGGAAGTACTTAAAAGGCTACAGGACAAAGGGTTGAGAATCAAGCCTGACAAATGTGTCTGGGGAACCAACAGTATAGAATTTCTAGGATATAAAGTAGACAAAGAAGGTATCCACCCCACAACAGAGAAGTTAAGAGCCATCAGGGAAGCCCCAGAGCCACGAGATAAGAATGAGCTGCAGGCATTTTTAGGCCTCCTTAATTTTTATTCCGTTTTTTTAAAGCAGAAGGCAACAGTAGCAGAGCCTCTACATCGTTTACTCCAGAAGGAAGCCCGCTGGACCTGGGGGGAAACTGAACGTGAAGCCTTTTTCCAAATAAAAAATTTGCTAACTTCCAAAAGCGTAGTAGTACAATATAGTGCGTCACTACCCATTAGGCTCACGTGCGACGCCTCGCCATACGGCATAGGAGCAGTCCTAGCTCACGTCCTGCCCAATCAGACAGAGGCCCCAATAGCATTTTTCTCAAGAACCATGACCAGCACAGAAAGGAACTATAGTCAGTTAGACAAGGAGGCTCTAGCCTTAGTGGCAGGGGTAAAGAAATTCCACAACTACATTTTTGGTAGAAGCCATTACTGGGTCTGCTAGCCCCCAACAAGCCCACTCCGCCTTTTATGTCTCCAAGACTGATCAGATGGGCCCTTTTCCTCTCAGGGTACCAGTATGATCTCACCCACAAGGGGGGGAAGGAAATTAATCACGCAGACGGCCTCAGCAGGTGCCCCATAACAGACTTAGTGGAGGACCCTGCTCCTTCCGCAGATGTACTAATGATAGAGCTCGAGGATAACCCACTAACCACGGCCAAAGAGGTAGCTGCACACACGCAGCAAGATCAAATCCTTAAACAAGTGATTAACTGTGTACTTAAGGGATGGCAAAATGATATTGTGAAACCTGAATTGTGTGACTTCAAAACCAAAAGACTTGAGTTATCTTATGTAAAGGGTTGTCTGCTGTGGGGAGACAGAGTGATCATCCCCAGGAGCCTAAGGGGAAAGGTACTCAAAATGTTACATGTGGGCCATCCTGGGATTGTCAGGATGAAGAGCCTAGCAAGGGGGCATCTATGGTGGCCAGGTTTGGATGATGAAATTGAGAACTGGGTTTCGAAGTGTGAACCATGCCAAGAGTCACGACCTAATCCCCCCAAAACAACCCCGGCTGAGTGGGAGCAGCCTGCTGGCCCTTGGTCCAGAATCCACATTGACTTCGCGGGTCCAGTGGGGTCCCAGTATTTCCTAATAGTGGTGGATGCATTCTCCAAGTGGGTGGAGATAATAGCAATGAATAACATAACCACAAGTGCCACCATCAAGGTTTTGAGTAGACTTTTTGCCTCCCATGGTTGCCCAGATATTTTGGTGTCTGACAATGGGCCACAGCTAACAGCCAGGCAATTCGAATTGTTCCTAGATGGCCTAGGGGTTAGACATGCCCTCATCTCGCCTTACTCGCCCTGGGCTAATGGATTGGCAGAACGTTACGTTCGTGTGGCGAAGGAGGCATTGCGCAGGTCAGGCCCTGGGGATGTACAACAAAACTTAGACCAATTCTTACTCACCCAACACATCACCCCTAATTCGCACACACATGTAAGCCCTGCAGAATTATTAATGGGGAGAAAATTAAGGTCACCACTGGATAGGCTGAACCCAAGATTCTGTATTAACAATAACCAAATATGTATAAAACCTGAGAGGGAAATGTATTTGGGACAAACTGTATATGTAAAAAGTTTTGATGGAAATGTAAATTGGATGAAGGGAATTGTGTTTAAACAAAATGCACCAAAAACTTATATTGTAAAACTAGAGGATGGCCGTTTGTGGAAACGGACACATAGACCACATTCGAAAGCGAACAGAAAACCAATTGCCACAAACCACTGACATGGACTCTCCCCCTTCAACAGACTTTGAGACATTGCCCGAATTAAGGAACACGCAAATAGACTTATCGGGCCTAGGGGAGCCATCCAACGACGCCGAGCCTTCCTCCTCCTCCGAAGCCTTCGTTGGGCCCGCCAGGCCAAGTCCGCCGCGCAGAGAACACAGCAGCGAGCCATCCTCCACCGTCGGTGTCGAAAGCGAAATTGAACTGCGCAGGTCGGAGCGAGCTTCACGGAGGCCCCAGCGATTGGACGATTTTGTCACATGGCTTTCTTGATGGATGTGTCCAACTATGAGGGGAGGGGTGTTGTATCCCGAAATGGCTACCTTGTATTCTCTGTAAATAGTTTGTTCCGTCTTCAAGCGCTGTCTGAGCCAAAGCAGGAAGTCGCTCCTGATTGGCTCAGACGCGGCTGGCTCTTGCTTTGGCGGGAGCCGCAAAAGTATAAAAGAAGCGGCTTTTCCAGGCAGAGTCAGTCGGTACTCGCTGAATTGTCACTTTGCCTTGCTGAGCAGTCACTTATTCTCTGAGCTGAATAAAAGTACCGATTTGTTTGAACCCTGTCTCCGGGTCTACTTCACTTTTTCTCTCTCAAAATGAAAAACGGATGGTAGAACAGAATTTGCGGTTGTAGTCTGATTCTGAAAATGGTATTCATAGTATTCGGTTGAAAATTATATTGAAAATAGTTTGGAACAATTTTGTGTTTTGAAGAACTTCATGTCTAAGAAATTTTTTGTTGCCCAGGGAAAGTACTAGAATTTTGTTTAGAATCGAAAACCTTTTTCTCTCCCAAAATGAAAAATGGATGGTAGAACAGAATTTGCGGTTGTAGTCTGATTCTGAACATAGTATTCAAAATGGTTTTGAACAATTTCATGTTTTGAAGTACAGTGGAACCTCAACATACGAGCAGCTCTACTTACGAGCTACTCGAGATAAGAGCTGGGAGGGGAGAGACATTTTTGTTCGTCTCCCGAGCTCAAATCCGGAATACGAGCTGAGAAGAGCTGGGCTGGTTTGCTTTCCTTCCTTCCCGCGCTGATGCAGAGCAAAGCGTCACGCCCCCCTGATGCTTTCGGCGGCTTCCGAAGCGACGCTGGGCTCTTTTGCCGCCAAAAGCGTCAGGGGGGCGTGACGCTTTGCTCTGCATCAGCGCGGGAAGGAAGGAAAGCAAACCAGCCCGGCTCTTCTCAGCTCGTATTCCGGCACTTGGTGAGTGGAGAGGCGGTCGCCTCCCCTGCCGCCCCACTCTGCGGGTCCTTGGCTTCTGCTGGGGGTGGGGGGATCTGAACGCTCTCTGCTGGGGGTGGGGGGATCTGAATGCTCTCCCTGGCTGGGAGCGCTTTCGCTGCGAGGGCTTTCTCCGTCCCTTTCGGAACAGACAGGGCTGCGAGAGGGGTGCTGCGCGCTGCTCGCCTGTTTTAAAAGATCGCAGCCGGTCTGGGGGGGCTTTCCAGCCCCCAACCCGGGCTCGGGGGTAGCTGGAAACCCCCCCCAGAGCAGCAGCGATCTTTTAAAACAGACGCGCAGCTTCTCCGCTGACTCCTGGCGAACTTCCCCGCTTTAGGAGTCAGCGGAGAAGCTGCGCGCCTGTATTAAAAGATCGCTGCTGCTCTGGGGGGGTTTTCCAGCTACCCCCGAGCCCGGGTCGGGGGCTCGGGGGTAGCTGGAAAACCCCCCCAGAGCAGCAGCGATCTTTTAAAACAGACCCGCCGTTTGCGAGCTTACTCCTCAGGCGCGGAAGTTCGCGTTTGGCGTTTGGCTTCAGAAGCGGCGGGGCTGTTTTAAAATGTCGCTGCTGGCCTGGGGGGTTCTGCAAAGCCCCCCAGGCCAGCAGCGACGTTTTAAAACAGCCACGCCGCTTCTGAAGCCAAACGCCAAACGCGAACTTCCGCGCCTGAGGAGTTAGCGGCGAAGTAACGTGAAGGATTGGAAGCTCCCCAATCGTCCACATTACTTCGTTCCTGTCCTGGCTAAATCGCGTGGCAGCAAACATGCTTTGGGGGTTTGGTTGGGGGGGAGGGAGATAGGAAGGTGCTACTTCTCCCCCCCAGCCAAACCCCTAAAGCATGATTGCTCCCACACGATTTAGCGGCGAAGTAACGTGAAGGATTGGAAAGCTGAAACCGCACGGCGTTCGGAGGCTTCCGAAACACAGGGAAGGTTAGTGAAAAGGCGCGATGCTTTTCCGGAGAAGCGAGCGATCCGGGAGTCCAGGAGGGGGAGAGAAAGAGAAAGAGAGAGGGGGGAGAGAGAGAAAGAGAGGGATAGAAAGAGAGAGAGAGTGAGAGATGCTCAATGAGCCTTTCTTTGAAGTTGCCTTTCTTTCTTGCTTTCTTTCTTGCTCTTTTTCTTTCTCTCTTTTACCTTCCCTTCCTCTATTTCTTCTTTTCTTTCTCCTTCCCAACTTCTACCCTCCCTCCCTCCCTTCACTCATTCCTCTCTTACTCTCCCCTTTCATAAGTTCCAGGGATCGATCGTGAAGGAGAAAGAGAGGGAGAGATCTGGATCCCCCCTCCCCCGATCATGTGCGTGTTTTGCAATCCGAGGCTACGGCGCATTTTCAGAACTGAGTTAGCTTGCGCGAGGGTGGCCGGCCGCACGTGATGGAAAAAGGTCTGGGAAGGCTTTGAATCTCCATAGGAGGGAGGGAGAGCGTAGTTAGGATTCTCGAATAGGCACCTCTGATTGGGTTTAATTTGACAGATTGATAGATGAAGCCCTCTGCCCTCTCCAAACGCATCTGGCTAACGGGGCGATTACCTCCCCGGCTTCTTACACCCGCCGGAGTTCGGGATGGGGTGGGACGGAGAGACCGGTATGAAGCGAGTGACCTATTCCAGGACTGCAGAGGCGTTTCGCCCCCCCCAAGACTGTCTCGTCTTAAGGTTTTAAGGGGAGGCTTTTTATTTCTCTTTCATTCTCTTTCTTGCTTTCTTTCTTTCTCTCTTTTACCTTCCCTTCCTCTATTTCTTCTTTTCTTTCTCCTTCCCACCTTCTTCCCTCCCTCCCTCCCTTCACTCATTCCTCTCTTACTCTCCCCTTTCATAAGTTTCCTTGCTTCCTTCCTCTGTTCCTGTCCCTTCCCCCTTCTTTCTTTCTTTCTTGCTCTTTTTCTTTCTCTCTTTTACCTTCCCTTCCTCTATTTCTTCTTTTCTTTCTCCTTCCCACCTTCTTCCCTCCCTCCCTCCCTTCACTCATTCCTCTCTTACTCTCCCCTTTCATAAGTTTCCTTGCTTCCTTCCTCTGTTCCTGTCCCTTCCCCCTTTCTTTCTTTCTTTCTTTCTTGCTTTCTTTCTTGCTCTTTTTCTTTCTCTCTTTTACCCTCCCTTCCTCTATTTCTTCTTTTCTTTCTCCTTCCTACCTTCTTCCCTCCCTCCCTTCCTTCAGTCCTTCCTCTCTTACTCTCCCCTTTCATAAGTTTTCTTGCTTCCTTCCTCTGTTCCTGTCCCTTCCCCCTTTCTTTCTTTCTTGCTCTTTTTCTTTCTCGCTTTTACCTTCCCTTCCTCTATTTCTTCTTTTCTTTCTCCTTCCCACCTTCTTCCCTCCCTCCCTCCCTTCACTCATTCCTCTCTTACTCTCCCCTTTCATAAGTTTCCTTGCTTCCTTCCTCTGTTCCTGTCCCTTCCCCCTTTCTTTCTTTCTTTCTTTCTTTCTTTTTCTTTCTCTCTTTTACCTTCCCTTCCTCTATTTCTTCTTTTCTTTCTCCTTCCCACCTTCTTCCCTCCCTCCCTCCCTTCACTCATTCCTCTCTTACTCTCCCCTTTCATAAGTTTCCTTGCTTCCTTCCTCTGTTCCTGTCCCTTCCCCCTTTCTTTCTTTCTTTCTTTCTTGCTTTTTCTTTCTCTCTTTTACCTTCCCTTCCTCTATTTCTTCTTTTCTTTCTCCTTCCCACCTTCTTCCCTCCCTCCCTCCCTTCACTCATTCCTCTCTTACTCTCCCCTTTCATAAGTTTCCTTGCTTCCTTCCTCTGTTCCTGTCCCTTCCCCTTCTTTCTTTCTTGCTTTCTTTCTTGCTCTTTTTCTTTCTCTCTTTTACCCTCCCTTCCTCTATTTCTTCTTTTCTTTCTCCTTCCTACCTTCTTCCCTCCCTCCCTCCCTTCACTCATTCCTCTCTTACTCTCCCCTTTCATAAGTTTCCTTGCTTCCTTCCTCTGTTCCTGTCCCTTCCCCCTTTCTTTCTTTCTTTCTTGCTCTTTTTCTTTCTTTCTTTTACCCTCCCTTCCTCTATTTCTTCTTTTCTTTCTCCTTCCTACCTTCTTCCCTCCCTCCCTCCCTTCACTCATTCCTCTCTTACTCTCCCCTTTCATAAGTTTCCTTGCTTCCTTCCTCTGTTCCTGTCCCTTCCCCCTTTCTTTCTTTCTTTCTTTCTTGCTCTTTTTCTTTCTCTCTTTTACCTTCCCTTCCTCTATTTCTTCTTTTCTTTCTCCTTCCCACCTTCTTCCCTCCCTCCCTCCCTTCACTCATTCCTCTCTTACTCTCCCCTTTCATAAGTTTCCTTGCTTCCTTCCTCTGTTCCTGTCCCTTCCCCCTTTCTTTCTTTCTTTCTTTCTTTCTTTCTTGCTTTTTCTTTCTCTCTTTTACCTTCCCTTCCTCTATTTCTTCTTTTCTTTCTCCTTCCCACCTTCTTCCCTCCCTCCCTCCCTTCACTCATTCCTCTCTTACTCTCCCCTTTCATAAGTTTCCTTGCTTCCTTCCTCTGTTCCTATCCCTTCCCCCTTTCTTTCTTTCTTTCTTTCTTTTTCTTTCGCTCTTTTACCTTCCCTTCCTCTATTTCTTCTTTTCTTTCTCCTTCCCACCTTCTTCCCTCCCTCCCTTCACTCATACCTCTCTTGCTCTCCCCTTTCATAAGTTTCCTTGCTTCCTTCCTCTGTTCCTGTCCCTTCCCCCTTTCTTTCTTTCTTTCTTGCTCTTTTTCTTTCTCGCTTTTACCTTCCCTTCCTCTATTTCTTCTTTTCTTTCTCCTTCCCACCTTCTTCCCTCCCTCCCTCCCTTCACTCATTCCTCTCTTACTCTCCCCTTTCATAAGTTTCCTTGCTTCCTTCCTCTGTTCCTGTCCCTTCCCCCTTTCTTTCTTTCTTTCTTTCTTTCTTGCTCTTTTTCTTTCTCTCTTTTACCCTCCCTTCCTCTATTTCTTCTTTTCTTTCTCCTTCCTACCTTCTTCCCTCCCTCCCTCCCTTCACTCATTCCTCTCTTACTCTCCCCTTTCATAAGTTTCCTTGCTTCCTTCCTCTGTTCCTGTCCCTTCCCCCTTTCTTTCTTTCTTTCTTTCTTGCTCTTTTTCTTTCTCTCTTTTACCTTCCCTTCCTCTATTTCTTCTTTTCTTTCTCCTTCCCACCTTCTTCCCTCCCTCCCTCCCTTCACTCATTCCTCTCTTACTCTGCCCTTTCATAAGTTTCCTTGCTTCCTTCCTCTGTTCCTGTCCCTTCCCCCTTTCTTTCTTTCTTTCTTTCTTTCTTTCTTGCTTTTTCTTTCTCTCTTTTACCTTCCCTTCCTCTATTTCTTCTTTTCTTTCTCCTTCCCACCTTCTTCCCTCCCTCCCTCCCTTCACTCATTCCTCTCTTACTCTCCCCTTTCATAAGTTTCCTTGCTTCCTTCCTCTGTTCCTGTCCCTTCCCCCTTTCTTTCTTTCTTTCTTTCTTTCTTTCTTTCTTGCTTGCTTTTTCTTTCTCTCTTTTACCTTCCCTTCCTCTATTTCTTCTTTTCTTTCTCCTTCCCACCTTCTTCCCTCCCTCCCTCCCTTCACTCATTCCTCTCTTACTCTCCCCTTTCATAAGTTTCCTTGCTTCCTTCCTCTGTTCCTGTCCCTTCCCCCTTTCTTTCTTTCTTTCTTTCTTGCTTTTTCTTTCTCTCTTTTACCTTCCCTTCCTCTATTTCTTCTTTTCTTTCTCCTTCCCGCCTTCTTCCCTCCCTCCCTCCCTCCCTTCACTCATTCCTCTCTTACTCTCCCCTTTCATAAGTTTCCTTGCTTCCTTCCTCTGTTCCTGTCCCTTCCCCCTTTCTTTCTTTCTTTCTTGCTCTTTTTCTTTCTCGCTTTTACCTTCCCTTCCTCTATTTCTTCTTTTCTTTCTCCTTCCCACCTTCTTCCCTCCCTCCCTCCCTTCACTCATTCCTCTCTTACTCTCCCCTTTCATAAGTTTCCTTGCTTCCTTCCTCTGTTCCTGTCCCTTCCCCCTTTCTTTCTTTCTTTCTTTCTTTCTTGCTCTTTTTCTTTCTCTCTTTTACCCTCCCTTCCTCTATTTCTTCTTTTCTTTCTCCTTCCTACCTTCTTCCCTCCCTCCCTCCCTTCACTCATTCCTCTCTTACTCTCCCCTTTCATAAGTTTCCTTGCTTCCTTCCTCTGTTCCTGTCCCTTCCCCCTTTCTTTCTTTCTTTCTTTCTTGCTCTTTTTCTTTCTCTCTTTTACCTTCCCTTCCTCTATTTCTTCTTTTCTTTCTCCTTCCCACCTTCTTCCCTCCCTCCCTCCCTTCACTCATTCCTCTCTTACTCTGCCCTTTCATAAGTTTCCTTGCTTCCTTCCTCTGTTCCTGTCCCTTCCCCCTTTCTTTCTTTCTTTCTTTCTTTCTTTCTTTCTTGCTTTTTCTTTCTCTCTTTTACCTTCCCTTCCTCTATTTCTTCTTTTCTTTCTCCTTCCCACCTTCTTCCCTCCCTCCCTCCCTTCACTCATTCCTCTCTTACTCTCCCCTTTCATAAGTTTCCTTGCTTCCTTCCTCTGTTCCTGTCCCTTCCCCCTTTCTTTCTTTCTTTCTTTCTTTCTTTCTTTCTTGCTTGCTTTTTCTTTCTCTCTTTTACCTTCCCTTCCTCTATTTCTTCTTTTCTTTCTCCTTCCCACCTTCTTCCCTCCCTCCCTCCCTTCACTCATTCCTCTCTTACTCTCCCCTTTCATAAGTTTCCTTGCTTCCTTCCTCTGTTCCTGTCCCTTCCCCCTTTCTTTCTTTCTTTCTTTCTTGCTTTTTCTTTCTCTCTTTTACCTTCCCTTCCTCTATTTCTTCTTTTCTTTCTCCTTCCCGCCTTCTTCCCTCCCTCCCTCCCTCCCTTCACTCATTCCTCTCTTACTCTCCCCTTTCATAAGTTTCCTTGCTTCCTTCCTCTGTTCCTGTCCCTTCCCCCTTTCTTTCTTTCTTGCTTTTTCTTTCTCTCTTTTACCTTCCCTTCCTCTATTTCTTCTTTTCTTCCTCCTTCCCACCTTCTTCCCTCCCTCCCTCCCTTCACTCATTCCTCTCTTACTCTCCCCTTTCATAAGTTTCCTTGCTTCCTTCCTCTGTTCCTGTCCCTTCCCCCTTTCTTTCTTTCTTTCTTTCTTTCTTTCTTTCTTTCTTGCTTTTTCTTTCTCTCTTTTACCTTCCCTTCCTCTATTTCTTCTTTTCTTTCTCCTTCCCACCTTCTTCCCTCCCTCCCTCCCTTCACTCATTCCTCTCTTACTCTCCCCTTTCATAAGTTTCCTTGCTTCCTTCCTCTGTTCCTGTCCCTTCCCCCTTTCTTTCTTTCTTTCTTTCTTTCTTTCTTGCTTTTTCTTTCTCTCTTTTACCTTCCCTTCCTCTATTTCTTCTTTTCTTTCTCCTTCCCACCTTCTTCCCTCCCTCCCTTCACTCATTCCTCTCTTACTCTCCCCTTTCATAAGTTTCCTTGCTTCCTTCCTCTGTTCCTGTCCCTTCCCCCTTTCTTTCTTTCTTTCTTGCTCTTTTTCTTTCTCGCTTTTACCTTCCCTTCCTCTATTTCTTCTTTTCTTTCTCCTTCCCACCTTCTTCCCTCCCTCCCTCCCTTCACTCATTCCTCTCTTACTCTCCCCTTTCATAAGTTTCCTTGCTTCCTTCCTCTGTTCCTGTCCCTTCCCCCTTTCTTTCTTTCTTTCTTTCTTTCTTTCTTGCTTTCTTTCTTGCTCTTTTTCTTTCTCTCTTTTACCCTCCCTTCCTCTATTTCTTCTTTTCTTTCTCCTTCCTACCTTCTTCCCTCCCTCCCTTCCTTCAGTCCTTCCTCTCTTACTCTCCCCTTTCATAAGTTTCCTTGCTTCCTTCCTCTGTTCCTGTCCCTTCCCCCTTTCTTTCTTTCTTTCTTTCTTTCTTGCTCTTTTTCTTTCTCTCTTTTACCTTCCCTTCCTCTATTTCTTCTTTTCTTTCTCCTTCCCACCTTCTTCCCTCCCTCCCTCCCTTCACTCATTCCTCTCTTACTCTCCCCTTTCATAAATTTCCTTGCTTCCTTCCTCTGTTCCTGTCCCTTCCCCCTTTCTTTCTTTCTTTCTTTCTTTCTTGCTTTTTCTTTCTCTCTTTTACCTTCCCTTCCTCTATTTCTTCTTTTCTTTCTCCTTCCCACCTTCTTCCCTCCCTCCCTCCCTTCACTCATTCCTCTCTTACTCTCCCCTTTCATAAGTTTCCTTGCTTCTTTCCTCTGTTCCTGTCCCTTCCCCCTTTCTTTCTTTCTTTCTTTCTTGCTCTTTTTCTTTCTCTCTTTTACCTTCCCTTCCTCTATTTCTTCTTTTCTTTCTCCTTCCCACCTTCTTCCCTCCATCCCTCCCTTCACTCATTCCTCTCTTACTCTCCCCTTTCATAAGTTTCCGTGCTTCCTTCCTCTGTTCCTGTCCCTTCCCTCTTTCTTTCCTTCCTTCCCACCCTCCGTCCATTCATTCACCCATTCCTCTCTTGATCGCTTAAAGCCGGTCCCTGGTGCAAAAAGGGTTGGGGACCTCTGTCCTATAGGATTGGGTGGCAGAGAAGTTGAACATATGTAAATTTAAAAGTTTAAGAAAGTTTACAAGTTAAGTGAAAGAAACTTCATTATTCATTTATATGTACATGTACATTTCTTCATTAAAAACATATCTTTCTGCATAATTTAGACTAACTTTGTGAGTTTTTTGAGGGCTGGAACCAATTAAAATTATTTACATTAATTCCTATGGGGAAAAGTCGTTTGAGATAAGAGCTGCTCGACTTAAGAGCCCAGGTCCGGAACGAATTAAACTTGTATCTCGAGATACCACTGTACTGTATGTCTCAGAACTTTTTTGGTGCCAAGGGAGAAAACCCTTTCAGTCGCAATATCAAAACTGAGGTTAGGATCTGATTAGAGAAAATGCTAGAATTTTGCTCAGAATCGAAAAACCATTTTGCCTAGAATCGAAAACCTTTTTCTCTCCCAAAATGGTTTTGAAGAATTTCATGTCTTGAAGAACATCATCCTGTCTAAGAACTTTTTTGGTGCCCAGGGAAAAGTACCAGAATTTTCTTCAGAATCGAAAACCTTTTTCTCTTTCAAATTTTGTTATGAAAGAGAAAAAGATTTTCGATTCTGAACAAAATTCTGGTACTTTCCCTGAGCACCAAAAAAGTTCTTAGACAGGATGATGTTCTTCAAGACATGAAATTCTTTAAAACCATTTTCAATATTATTTTCAGAATCAGACTACAACCACAAATTCCTTTCCAACATCCGTTTTTCATTTTGAGATAGAAAAGGGTATTTGATTCTAGACAAAATGGTTTTTCGATTCTGGGCAAAATTCTAGCATTTTCTCAGATCCTAACCTCACTTTTGATATTTCGACTGAAAGGGTTTTCTCCCTGGGCACCAAAAAAGTTCATAGACATGATAGTGTTCTTCAAAACATGAAATTGTTCAATTTTGTTGAATTTTGTTTAGAATCGAAAAACTTTTTCTCTCCCAAAATGAAAAATGGATGGTAGAACAGAATTCATGTTTTGAAGTACTTCATGTCTCAGAACTTTTTTGGTGCCAAGGGAGAAAACCTTTTCAGTCGCAATATCAAAATTGAGGTTACGATCTGATTATAGAAAATGCTAGAATTTTGCCCAGAATCGAAAAACCATTTTGCCTAGAATCGAAAACCTTTTTCTCTCCCAAAATGAAAAATGGATGGTAGAACAGAATTTGCGGTTGTAGTCTGATTCTGAAAATAGTATTGAAAATAGTTTTGAAGAACATCATATATAAAAACTTTTCTGGTGCCCAGGAAAAGTACCAGAAGTTCGCTCAGAATCGAAAACCTTTTTCTCTCTCAAAACTAAATTCGGGGTGGTAGTTTGATTATAAAAATAGTATTGATAGATGATTTCAACAACTTTTGGTTTTGACGTATTTCATCTCTAAAAACGTTTTTGCTGCCAAGGTAGAAAACATTTTCAGTCGCAATATCAATATTGAGGTTATGATCTGATTACAGATAATATTCAGAGTTTTGAAGTACTTCATGTTGTGAAGAATTTGATTTCTAAGAACTTTTTTGGTGCATTGAGAAAATGCTTGATTTTGCTCAGAATCGGAAAACCATTTTGCCTAGAATCGAAAACCTTTTTCTCTCCCAGAATGAAAAACGGATGGTAGAACAGAATTTGCGGTTGTAGTCTGATTCTGAACATAGTATTCAAAATGGTTTTGAACAATTTCATGTTTTGAAGTACTTCATGTCTCAGAACATTTTTGGTGCCAAGGTAGAAAACCTTTTGTCGCAATATCAAAATTGAGATTAGGCTCTGATTAGAGAAAATGCTAGAATTTTGCCCAGAATCGAAAAACCATTTTGCCTAGAATCGAATACCCTTTTCTATCTCAAAATGAAAAACGGATGTTGGAAAGGAATTTGTGGTTGTAGTCTGATTCTGAAAATAGTATTGAAAATGGTTTTGAAGAATTTCATGCCTTGAAGAACATCACCCTGTCTAATAACTTTTTTGGTGCCCAGGGAAAGTACCAGAATTTTTTTTCAGAATCGAAAACCTTTTTCTCTTTCATAACAAAATTTGGGGTGGTATTTAGATTCTAAAAATGGTATTGATCACTGTTTTCAACAATTCTTGGTTTTGACGAATTTCATGTCTATGTACCTTTTTGCTGCATGCTTGAATTTTGCTCAGAATCGGAAAACCATTTTGCCTAGAATCGAAAACCCTATTCTATCTCAAAATGAAAAACGGATGGTAGAACAGAATTTGCGGTTGTAGTCTGATTCTGAAAATAGTATTGAAAATGGTTTTGAAGAATTTCATGTCTTGAAGAACATCATCCTGTCTAATAACTTTTTTGGTGCCCAGGGAAAGTACCAGAAGTTTGTACAGAATCGAAAACCTTTTTCTCTTTCATAACAAAATTTGGGGTGGTATTTAGATTCTAAAAATGGTATTGATAACTGTTTTCAACAATTCTTGGTTTTGACAAATTTCATGTCTATGTACCTTTTTGCTGCATGCTTGATTTTGCTCCGAATCGGAAAACCATTTTGCCTAGAATCGAAAACCTTTTTCTCTCTCAAAATAAAAAACGGATGGTAGAAAAGAATTTGTAGTCTGATTCTGAACATAGTATTCAAAATAGTTTTGAACAAATTCATGTTTTGAAGTACTTTTTTGGTGCCAAGGGAGAAAACCCTTTCAGTCGCAATATCAAAACTGAGGTTAGGATCTGATTAGAGAAAATGCTAGAATTTAGCTCAGAATCGAAAAACCATTTTGCCTAGAATCGAAAACCTTTTTCTCTCCCAAAATGGTTTTGATAAATTTCATGTCTTGAAGAACATCATCCTGTCTAAGAACTTTTTTGGTGTCCAGGGAAAAGTACCAGAATTTTGTTCAGAATCGAAAACCTTTTTCTCTTTCATAACAAAATTTGGGGTGGTATTTAGATTCCAAAAATGGTATTGATAGCTGTTTTCAACAATTCTTGGTTTTGACGAATTTCATGTCAGAAAACTTTTTTGTGCCAAAGGAAAAAACCTATTCAGTCGCAATGTCAAAATTGACGCTAGGATCAGATTAGAGATGATATTCAGAGTAAAAAATGGTATTGCTACCAGTTTTGAACAATTTCATGTTTTGAAGTACTTCATGTCTAAGAACTTTTTTTGTGCATGGGTTAAATACCAGAATTTTGCCAAGAATGGAAAAACCATTTTGCCTAGTTGAAAACCTTTTTCTCTCTCAAAATAAAAAACGGATGGTACAACAGAATTTGTAATCTGATTCTGAACATAGTATTCATAATATTCGGTTGAAAATTGTATTGAAAATTGTTTGGAACAATTTTGTGTTTTGAAGAACTTCATGTCTAAGAAATTTTTTGGTGCCCAGGGAAAGTACTAGAATTTTGTTCAGAATCGAAAACCTTTTTCTCTTTCATAACAAAATTTGGGGTGGTTTTTAGATTCTAAAAATGGTATTGATAACTGTTTTCAACAATTCTTGGTTTTTGACGAATTTCATGTCTATGTACCTTTTTGCTGCATGCTTGAATTTTGCTCAGAATCGGAAAACCATTTTGCCTAGAATCAAAAACCTTTTTCTCTCCCAAAATGAAAAATGGATGGTAGAACAGAATTTGGGGTTGTAGTCTGATTCTGAAAATAGTATTGAAAATAGTTTTGAAGACCATCATATATAAAAACTTTTTTGGTGCCCAGAGAAAGTACCAGAATTTTGCCTAGAATCGAAAACCTTTTTCTCTGCCAAAATGAAAAACGGATGGTAGAACAGAATTTGGGGTTGTAGTCTGATTCTGAAAATAGTATTGAAAATAGTTTTGAAGACCATCATATATAAAAACTTTTCTGGTGCCCAGGAAAAGTACCAGAATTTTGCTCAGAATCGAAAACCTTTTTCTCTCTCAAAACTAAATTCGGGGTGGTAGTTTGATTATAAAAATAGTATTGATAGGTGATTTCAACAACTTTTGGTTTTGACGTATTTCATCTCTAAAAACGTTTTTGCTGCCAAGGGAGAAAACCTTTTCAGTCGCAATATCAAAATTGAGGTTAGGCTCTGATTAGAGAAAATGCTAGAATTTTGCCCAGAATCGAAAAACCATTTTGCCTAGAATCGAATACCCTTTTCTATCTCAAAATGAAAAACTGATGTTGGAAAGGAATTTGTGGTTGTAGTCTGATTCTGAAAGTAGTATTAAAAATGGTTTTGAAGAATTTCATGCCTTGAAGAACATCATCCTGTCTAAGAACTTTTTTGGTGCCCATGGAAAGTACCAGAATTTTGCCTAGAATCGAAAACCTTTTTCTCTGCCAAAATGAAAAACGGATGGTAGAACAGAATTTGCGGTTGTAGTCTGATTCTGAAAATAGTATTGAAAATGGTTTTGATCAATTTCATGTTTTGAAGTACTTCATGTCTCAGAACTTTTTTGGTGCCAAGGGAGAAAACCTCTTCAATCGCAATATCAAAATTGAGGTTAGGATCTGATTAGAGAAAATGCTAGAATTTTGCTCAGAATCGAAAAACCATTTTGCATAGAATCGAAAACCTTTTTCTCTGCCAAAATGAAAAACGGATGGTAGAACAGAATTTGCGGTTGTAGTCTGATTCTGAAAATAGTATTGAAAATAGTGTTAAAGAACTTCATCATATGTAAAAACTTTTCTGGTGCCCAGGAATAGTACTAGAATTTTGCTCAGAATCTGTTCTGTCTGGGTTTTCCCAGACCTCCACACCCACTGAAAAAACAGCCAGACACTCTGGTAAAATCCAAAAGTATTTATCACAGGAAAAAATAAGCACAAAGGAAAACCTGTCTTCACAGCAGACAGGTTACAGATACATACAACAGGGTCCTGATGTCCAGTCAATTCCACAAGCTGCTTGCTGGCACCCCCCCCCCCCAAGGTTTCAATAGTCCAAGGCACAAACCAGGATTGTAGCCACCAAAGTTCACAGTCAGGTCTCATGAATCTCCAAGATAAAACTCCACAAGCCAGGAAGGGTGGGGCCGCCTTTTATCCTTTCCCCAGAGCACCACACCCAAACCCAGCTGTGACCTCTAATGCTGGAAATACCTAGCCAATTGCATTCGTCTCTGATTGGCTCTCCTCTGTCGCATATCTATTATGTCACTAGCATCTTCCCCCAGGGACTCCAGGCTGCTTGCTGAGGAGAGCTCCCCCTGGTGGAACTCTGGCTGTCCTTCTTCTCCAGCCTGGGATTCTGCTTCCTCGTCAGTCTGCAACTCCTGGTCCTCCGCCTCTCCCTCTGAGCTGGACACCGACAGCAAGTCAGCCATTCCCGGAGGGGTCCCAGGCTGAACCACAACAGAATCGAAAACCTTTTTCTCTCTCAAAACTAAATTCGGGGTGGTAGATTGATTATAAAAATAGTATTAATAGGTGATTTCAACAACTTTTGGTTTTGACGTATTTCATCTCTAAAAACGTTTTTCCTGCCAAGGGAGAAAACCTTTTCAGTCGCAATATATATATTGAGGTTAGGATCTGATTACAGATAATATTCAGAGTTTTGAAGTACTTCATGTTGTGAAGAATTTCATGTCTAAGAACTTTTTTGGTGCATGGAGAAAATGCTTGATTTTGCTCAGAATCGTAAAACCATTTTGCCTAGAATCGAAAACCTTTTTCTCTTCCAAAATGAAAAACGGATGGTAGAATAGAATTTGCGGTTGTAGTCTGATACTGAAAATTGCATTCAAAATGGTTTTGAACAATTTCATGTTTTGAAGTACTTCATGTCTAAGAACATTTCTTGTGCATGGGTTAAATACCAGAATTTTGCCAAGAATGGAAAAACCATTTTGCCTGGTCGAAAACCTTTTTCTCTCTCAAAATGAAAAAAGGATGGTAGAACAGAATTTGCGGTTGTAGTCTGATTCTGAACATAGTATTCAAAATGGTTTTGAACAATTTCATGTTTTGAAGTACTTCATGTCTCAGAACTTTTTTGGTGCCAAGGGAGAAAACCTTTTCAGTCGCCATATCAAAATTGAGGTTAGGATATGATTAGAGAAAATGCTAGAATTTTGCTCAGAATCGAAAAACCATTTTGCCTAGAATCGAAAACATTTTTCTCTCCCAAAATGAAAAATGGATGGTAGAACAGAATTTGCAGTTGTAGTCTGATTCTGAAAATAGTATTGAAAATAGTTTTGAAGAATTTCATCATATGTAAAAACCTTTCTGGTGCCCAGGAAAAGTACCAGAATTTTGCTCAGAATCGAAAACCTTTTTCCGTCTCAAAACTAAATTCGGGGTGGTAGTTTGATTATAAAAATAGTGTTGATAGGTGATTTCAACAACTTTTGGTTTTGACGTATTTCATCTCTAAAAATGTTTTTGCTGCCAAGGGAGAAAACCTTTTCAGTCGCAATATCAAAATTGAGGTTAGGATCTGATTACAGATAATATTCAGAGTTTTGAAAAAGTTTTGAGAAAATGCTAGAATTTTGCTCAGAATGGAAAAACCATTTTGCCTAGAATTGAAGAATTTAATGTCTTGAAGAACATCATCCTGTCTAAGAACTTTTTTGGTGCCCAGGAAAAGTACCAGAATTTTGCCTACAATCGAAAACCTTTTTCTCTGCCAAAATGAAAAACGGATGGTAGAACAGAATTTGCGGTTGTAGTCTGATTCTGAAAATAGTATTGAAAATAGTTTTGAAGAACATCATATATAAAAACTTTTCTGGTGCCCAGGAAAAGTACCAGAATTTTACTCAGAATCGAAACCCTTTTTCTCCCTCAAAACTAAATTCGGGGTGGTAGTTTGATTATAAAAATAGTATTGATAGGTGATTTCAACAACTTTTGGTTTTGACGTATTTCATCTCTAAAAATGTTTTTGCTGCCAAGGGAGAAAACCTTTTCAGTCGCAATATCAAAATTGAGGTTAGGCTCTGATTAGAGAAAATGCTAGAATTTTGCTCAGAATCGAAAAACTATTTTGCCTAGAATCGAAAACCTTTTTCTCTTCCAAAATGAAAAATGGATGGTAGAACAGAATTTGCGGTTGTAGTCTGATTCTGAAAATAGTATTGAAAATGGTTTTGAAGAATTTCATGTCTTGAAGAACATCATCCTGTCTAAGAACTTTTTTGGTGCCCAGGGATAGTACCAGAATTTTGCCTAGAATCGAAAACCTTTTTCTCTGCCAAAATGAAAAACGGATGGTAGAACAGAATTTGCGGTTGTAGTCTGATTCTGAAAATAGTATTGAAAATAGTTTTGAAGAACATCATATATAAAAACTTTTCTGGTGCCCAGGAAAAGTACCAGAATTTTGCTCAGAATCGAAAACCTTTTTCTCTCTCAAAACTAAATTCGGGGTGGTAGTTTGATTATAAAAATAGTATTGATAGATGATTTCAACAACTTTTGGTTTTGACGTATTTCATCTCTAAAAACATTTTTGCTGCCAAGGGAGAAAACCTTTTCATTCGCAATATCTATATTGAAATTAGGATCTGATTACAGATAATATTCAGAGTTTTGAAGTACTTCATGTTTTGAAGTACTTCATGTCTAAGAACATTTTTTGTGCATGGGTTAAATACCAGAATTTTGCCAAGAATGGAAAAACCATTTTGCCTAGAATCGAAAACCCTATTCTATCTCAAAATGAAAAACGGATGTTGGAAAGGAATTTGTGGTTGTAGTCTGATTCTGAAAATAGTATTGAAAATGGTTTTGAAGAATTTCATGTCTTGAAGAACATCATCCTGTCTAAGAACTTTTTTGGTGCCCAGGGAAAGTACCAGAAGTTTGTTCAGAATCGAAAACCTTTTTCTCTTTCATAACAAAATTTGGGGTGGTATTTAGATTCTAAAAATGGTATTGATACCTGTTTTCAACAATTCTTGGTTTTGACGAATTTCATGTCTATGTACCTTTTTGCTGCATGCTTGAATTTTGCTCAGAATCGAAAAACCATTTTGCCTAGAATCGAAAACCTTTTTCTCTCCCAAAATGAAAAATGGATGGTAGAACAGAATTTGCGGTTGTATTCTCATTCTGAAAATGGTATTCAAAATGGTTTTGAACAATTTCATGTTTTGAAGTACTTCATGTCTAAGAACATTTTTTGTGCATGGGTTAAATACCAGAATTTTGCCAAGAATGGAAAAACCATTTTGCCTGGTCGAAAACCTTTTTCTCTCTCAAAATGAAAAACGGATGGTAGAACAGAATTTGCGGTTGTAGTCTGATTCTGAAAATAGTATTGAAAATGGTTTTGAAGAGTTTCATGTCTTGAAGAACATCATCCTGTCTAAGAACTTTTTTGGTGCCCAGGGAAAGCACCAGAATTTTGCCTAGAATCGATAACCTTTTTCTCTGCCAAGATAAAAAATGGATGGTGGAACAGAATTTGCGGTTGTAGTCTGATTTTGAAAATAGTATTGAAAATAGTTTTGAAGAACTTCATCATATCTAAAAACTTTTCTGGTGCCCAGGAAAAGTACCAGAATTTTGCTCAGAATCGAAAACCTTTTTCTCTCTCAAAACTAAATTCGGGGTGGTAGTTTGATTATAAAAATAGTATTGATAGATGATTTCAACAACTTTTGGTTTTGACGTATTTCATCTCTAAAAACGTTTTTGCTGCCAAGGGAGAAAACCTTTTCAGTCGCAATATCAAGATTGAGGTTAGGATCTGATTACAGATAATATTCAGAGTTTTGAAGTACTTCGTGTTGTGAAGAATTTCATGTCTAAGAACTTTTTTGGTGCATGGAGAACATGCTTGATTTTGCTCAGAATCGGAAAACCATTTTGCCTAGAATCGAAAACCTTTTTCTCTCCCAAAATGAAAAACGGATGGTAGAATAGAATTTGCGGTTGTAGTCTGATTCTGAAAATTGGTATTCAAAATGGTTTTGAACAATTTCATGTTTTGAAGTACTTCATGTCTCAGAACATTTTTGGTGCCAAGGGAGAAAACCTTTTCAGTCGCAATATCAAAATTGAGGTTAGGATCTGATTAGAGAAAATGCTAGAATTTTGCTCAGAATCGAAAAACCATTTTGCCTAGAATCGAAAAGCTTTTTCTCTCCCCAAATGAAAAATTGATGGTAGAACAGAATTTGCGGTTGTAGTCTGATTCTGAAAATAGTATTGAAAATAATTTTGAAGAACTTCATCATATGTAAAAGGTTTTCTGGTGCCCAGGAAAAGTACCAGAATTTTGCTCAGAATCGAAAACCTTTTTCTCTCTCAAAACTAAATTCGGGGTGGTAGTTTGATTATAAAAATAGTATTGATAGGTGATTTCAACAACTTTTGGTTTTGACGTATTTCATCTCTAAAAATGTTTTTGCTGCCAAGGGAGAAAACCTTTTCAGTCGCAATATCAAAATTGAGGTTAGGATCTGATTACAGATAATATTCAGAGTTTTGAAAAAGTTTTGAGAAAATGCTAGAATTTTGCTCAGAATGGAAAAACCATTTTGCCTAGAATTGAAGAATTTAATGTCTTGAAGAACATCATCCTGTCTAAGAACTTTTTTGGTGCCCAGGAAAAGTACCAGAATTTTGCCTACAATCGAAAACCTTTTTCTCTGCCAAAATGAAAAACGGATGGTAGAACAGAATTTGCGGTTGTAGTCTGATTCTGAAAATAGTATTGAAAATAGTTTTGAAGAACATCATATATAAAAACTTTTCTGGTGCCCAGGAAAAGTACCAGAATTTTACTCAGAATCGAAACCCTTTTTCTCTCTCAAAACTAAATTCGGGGTGGTAGCTTGATTATAAAAATAGTATTGATAGGTGATTTCAACAACTTTTGGTTTTGACGTATTTCATCTCTAAAAACGTTTTTGCTGCCAAGGGAGAAAACCTTTTCAGTCGCAATATCAAAATTGAGCTTAGGCTCTGATTGGAGAAAATGCTAGAATTTTGCCCAGAATCGAAAAACCATTTTGCCTAGAATCGAATACCCTTTTCTATCTCAAAATGAAAAACTGATGTTGGAAAGGAATTTGTGGTTGTAGTCTGATTCTGAAAGTAGTATTAAAAATGGTTTTGAAGAATTTCATGCCTTGAAGAACATCATCCTGTCTAAGAACTTTTTTGGTGCCCATGGAAAGTACCAGAATTTTGCCTAGAATCGAAAACCTTTTTCTCTGCCAAAATGAAAAACGGATGGTAGAACAGAATTTGCGGTTGTAGTCTGATTCTGAAAATAGTATTGAAAATGGTTTTGATCAATTTCATGTTTTGAAGTACTTCATGTCTCAGAACTTTTTTGGTGCCAAGGGAGAAAACCTCTTCAATCGCAATATCAAAATTGAGGTTAGGATCTGATTAGAGAAAATGCTAGAATTTTGCTCAGAATCGAAAAACCATTTTGCATAGAATCGAAAACCTTTTTCTCTCCCAAAATGAAAAATGGATGGTAGAACAGAATTTGCGGTTGTAGTCTGATTCTGAAAATAGTATTGAAAATAGTTTTGGAGAACTTCATCATATGTAAAAACTTTTCTGGTGCCCAGGGAAAGTACCAGAATTTTCCTAGAATCGAAAACCTTTTTCTCTGCCAAAATGAAAAACGGATGGTAGAACAGAATTTGGGGTTGTAGTCTGATTCTGAAAATAGTATTGAAAATAGTTTTGAAGACCATCATATATAAAAACTTTTCTGGTGCCCAGGAAAAGTACCAGAATTTTGCTCAGAATCGAAAACCTTTTTCTCTCTCAAAACTAAATTCGGGGTGGTAGTTTGATTATAAAAATAGTATTGATAGGTGATTTCAACAACTTTTGGTTTTGACGTATTTCATCTCTAAAAACGTTTTTGCTGCCAAGGGAGAAAACCTTTTCAGTCGCAATATCAAAATTGAGGTTAGGCTCTGATTAGAGAAAATGCTAGAATTTTGCCCAGAATCGAAAAACCATTTTGCCTAGAATCGAATACCCTTTTCTATCTCAAAATGAAAAACTGATGTTGGAAAGGAATTTGTGGTTGTAGTCTGATTCTGAAAGTAGTATTAAAAATGGTTTTGAAGAATTTCATGCCTTGAAGAACATCATCCTGTCTAAGAACTTTTTTGGTGCCCATGGAAAGTACCAGAATTTTGCCTAGAATCGAAAACCTTTTTCTCTGCCAAAATGAAAAACGGATGGTAGAACAGAATTTGCGGTTGTAGTCTGATTCTGAAAATAGTATTGAAAATGGTTTTGATCAATTTCATGTTTTGAAGTACTTCATGTCTCAGAACTTTTTTGGTGCCAAGGGAGAAAACCTCTTCAATCGCAATATCAAAATTGAGGTTAGGATCTGATTAGAGAAAATGCTAGAATTTTGCTCAGAATCGAAAAACCATTTTGCATAGAATCGAAAACCTTTTTCTCTGCCAAAATGAAAAACGGATGGTAGAACAGAATTTGCGGTTGTAGTCTGATTCTGAAAATAGTATTGAAAATAGTGTTAAAGAACTTCATCATATGTAAAAACTTTTCTGGTGCCCAGGAATAGTACTAGAATTTTGCTCAGAATCTGTTCTGTCTGGGTTTTCCCAGACCTCCACACCCACTGAAAAAACAGCCAGACACTCTGGTAAAATCCAAAAGTATTTATCACAGGAAAAAATAAGCACAAAGGAAAACCTGTCTTCACAGCAGACAGGTTACAGATACATACAACAGGGTCCTGATGTCCAGTCAATTCCACAAGCTGCTTGCTGGCACCCCCCCCCCCCAAGGTTTCAATAGTCCAAGGCACAAACCAGGATTGTAGCCACCAAAGTTCACAGTCAGGTCTCACGAATCTCCAAGATAAAACTCCACAAGCCAGGAAGGGTGGGGCCGCCTTTTATCCTTTCCCCAGAGCACCACACCCAAACCCAGCTGTGACCTCTAATGCTGGAAATACCTAGCCAATTGCATTCGTCTCTGATTGGCTCTCCTCTGTCGCATATCTATTATGTCACTAGCATCTTCCCCCAGGGACTCCAGGCTGCTTGCTGAGGAGAGCTCCCCCTGGTGGAACTCTGGCTGTCCTTCTTCTCCAGCCTGGGATTCTGCTTCCTCGTCAGTCTGCAACTCCTGGTCCTCCGCCTCTCCCTCTGAGCTGGACACCGACAGCAAGTCAGCCATTCCCGGAGGGGTCCCAGGCTGAACCACAACAGAATCGAAAACCTTTTTCTCTCTCAAAACTAAATTCGGGGTGGTAGATTGATTATAAAAATAGTATTAATAGGTGATTTCAACAACTTTTGGTTTTGACGTATTTCATCTCTAAAAACGTTTTTCCTGCCAAGGGAGAAAACCTTTTCAGTCGCAATATATATATTGAGGTTAGGATCTGATTACAGATAATATTCAGAGTTTTGAAGTACTTCATGTTGTGAAGAATTTCATGTCTAAGAACTTTTTTGGTGCATGGAGAAAATGCTTGATTTTGCTCAGAATCGTAAAACCATTTTGCCTAGAATCGAAAACCTTTTTCTCTTCCAAAATGAAAAACGGATGGTAGAATAGAATTTGCGGTTGTAGTCTGATACTGAAAATTGCATTCAAAATGGTTTTGAACAATTTCATGTTTTGAAGTACTTCATGTCTAAGAACATTTCTTGTGCATGGGTTAAATACCAGAATTTTGCCAAGAATGGAAAAACCATTTTGCCTGGTCGAAAACCTTTTTCTCTCTCAAAATGAAAAAAGGATGGTAGAACAGAATTTGCGGTTGTAGTCTGATTCTGAACATAGTATTCAAAATGGTTTTGAACAATTTCATGTTTTGAAGTACTTCATGTCTCAGAACTTTTTTGGTGCCAAGGGAGAAAACCTTTTCAGTCGCCATATCAAAATTGAGGTTAGGATATGATTAGAGAAAATGCTAGAATTTTGCTCAGAATCGAAAAACCATTTTGCCTAGAATCGAAAACATTTTTCTCTCCCAAAATGAAAAATGGATGGTAGAACAGAATTTGCAGTTGTAGTCTGATTCTGAAAATAGTATTGAAAATAGTTTTGAAGAATTTCATCATATGTAAAAACCTTTCTGGTGCCCAGGAAAAGTACCAGAATTTTGCTCAGAATCGAAAACCTTTTTCCGTCTCAAAACTAAATTCGGGGTGGTAGTTTGATTATAAAAATAGTGTTGATAGGTGATTTCAACAACTTTTGGTTTTGACGTATTTCATCTCTAAAAATGTTTTTGCTGCCAAGGGAGAAAACCTTTTCAGTCGCAATATCAAAATTGAGGTTAGGATCTGATTACAGATAATATTCAGAGTTTTGAAAAAGTTTTGAGAAAATGCTAGAATTTTGCTCAGAATGGAAAAACCATTTTGCCTAGAATTGAAGAATTTAATGTCTTGAAGAACATCATCCTGTCTAAGAACTTTTTTGGTGCCCAGGAAAAGTACCAGAATTTTGCCTACAATCGAAAACCTTTTTCTCTGCCAAAATGAAAAACGGATGGTAGAACAGAATTTGCGGTTGTAGTCTGATTCTGAAAATAGTATTGAAAATAGTTTTGAAGAACATCATATATAAAAACTTTTCTGGTGCCCAGGAAAAGTACCAGAATTTTACTCAGAATCGAAACCCTTTTTCTCCCTCAAAACTAAATTCGGGGTGGTAGTTTGATTATAAAAATAGTATTGATAGGTGATTTCAACAACTTTTGGTTTTGACGTATTTCATCTCTAAAAATGTTTTTGCTGCCAAGGGAGAAAACCTTTTCAGTCGCAATATCAAAATTGAGGTTAGGCTCTGATTAGAGAAAATGCTAGAATTTTGCTCAGAATCGAAAAACTATTTTGCCTAGAATCGAAAACCTTTTTCTCTTCCAAAATGAAAAATGGATGGTAGAACAGAATTTGCGGTTGTAGTCTGATTCTGAAAATAGTATTGAAAATGGTTTTGAAGAATTTCATGTCTTGAAGAACATCATCCTGTCTAAGAACTTTTTTGGTGCCCAGGGATAGTACCAGAATTTTGCCTAGAATCGAAAACCTTTTTCTCTGCCAAAATGAAAAACGGATGGTAGAACAGAATTTGCGGTTGTAGTCTGATTCTGAAAATAGTATTGAAAATAGTTTTGAAGAACATCATATATAAAAACTTTTCTGGTGCCCAGGAAAAGTACCAGAATTTTGCTCAGAATCGAAAACCTTTTTCTCTCTCAAAACTAAATTCGGGGTGGTAGTTTGATTATAAAAATAGTATTGATAGATGATTTCAACAACTTTTGGTTTTGACGTATTTCATCTCTAAAAACATTTTTGCTGCCAAGGGAGAAAACCTTTTCAGTCGCAATATCTATATTGAAATTAGGATCTGATTACAGATAATATTCAGAGTTTTGAAGTACTTCATGTTTTGAAGTACTTCATGTCTAAGAACATTTTTTGTGCATGGGTTAAATACCAGAATTTTGCCAAGAATGGAAAAACCATTTTGCCTAGAATCGAAAACCCTATTCTATCTCAAAATGAAAAACGGATGTTGGAAAGGAATTTGTGGTTGTAGTCTGATTCTGAAAATAGTATTGAAAATGGTTTTGAAGAATTTCATGTCTTGAAGAACATCATCCTGTCTAAGAACTTTTTTGGTGCCCAGGGAAAGTACCAGAAGTTTGTTCAGAATCGAAAACCTTTTTCTCTTTCATAACAAAATTTGGGGTGGTATTTAGATTCTAAAAATGGTATTGATACCTGTTTTCAACAATTCTTGGTTTTGACGAATTTCATGTCTATGTACCTTTTTGCTGCATGCTTGAATTTTGCTCAGAATCGAAAAACCATTTTGCCTAGAATCGAAAACCTTTTTCTCTCCCAAAATGAAAAATGGATGGTAGAACAGAATTTGCGGTTGTATTCTCATTCTGAAAATGGTATTCAAAATGGTTTTGAACAATTTCATGTTTTGAAGTACTTCATGTCTAAGAACATTTTTTGTGCATGGGTTAAATACCAGAATTTTGCCAAGAATGGAAAAACCATTTTGCCTGGTCGAAAACCTTTTTCTCTCTCAAAATGAAAAACGGATGGTAGAACAGAATTTGCGGTTGTAGTCTGATTCTGAAAATAGTATTGAAAATGGTTTTGAAGAGTTTCATGTCTTGAAGAACATCATCCTGTCTAAGAACTTTTTTGGTGCCCAGGGAAAGCACCAGAATTTTGCCTAGAATCGATAACCTTTTTCTCTGCCAAGATAAAAAATGGATGGTGGAACAGAATTTGCGGTTGTAGTCTGATTTTGAAAATAGTATTGAAAATAGTTTTGAAGAACTTCATCATATCTAAAAACTTTTCTGGTGCCCAGGAAAAGTACCAGAATTTTGCTCAGAATCGAAAACCTTTTTCTCTCTCAAAACTAAATTCGGGGTGGTAGTTTGATTATAAAAATAGTATTGATAGATGATTTCAACAACTTTTGGTTTTGACGTATTTCATCTCTAAAAACGTTTTTGCTGCCAAGGGAGAAAACCTTTTCAGTCGCAATATCAAGATTGAGGTTAGGATCTGATTACAGATAATATTCAGAGTTTTGAAGTACTTCGTGTTGTGAAGAATTTCATGTCTAAGAACTTTTTTGGTGCATGGAGAACATGCTTGATTTTGCTCAGAATCGGAAAACCATTTTGCCTAGAATCGAAAACCTTTTTCTCTCCCAAAATGAAAAACGGATGGTAGAATAGAATTTGCGGTTGTAGTCTGATTCTGAAAATTGGTATTCAAAATGGTTTTGAACAATTTCATGTTTTGAAGTACTTCATGTCTCAGAACATTTTTGGTGCCAAGGGAGAAAACCTTTTCAGTCGCAATATCAAAATTGAGGTTAGGATCTGATTAGAGAAAATGCTAGAATTTTGCTCAGAATCGAAAAACCATTTTGCCTAGAATCGAAAAGCTTTTTCTCTCCCCAAATGAAAAATTGATGGTAGAACAGAATTTGCGGTTGTAGTCTGATTCTGAAAATAGTATTGAAAATAATTTTGAAGAACTTCATCATATGTAAAAGGTTTTCTGGTGCCCAGGAAAAGTACCAGAATTTTGCTCAGAATCGAAAACCTTTTTCTCTCTCAAAACTAAATTCGGGGTGGTAGTTTGATTATAAAAATAGTATTGATAGGTGATTTCAACAACTTTTGGTTTTGACGTATTTCATCTCTAAAAATGTTTTTGCTGCCAAGGGAGAAAACCTTTTCAGTCGCAATATCAAAATTGAGGTTAGGATCTGATTACAGATAATATTCAGAGTTTTGAAAAAGTTTTGAGAAAATGCTAGAATTTTGCTCAGAATGGAAAAACCATTTTGCCTAGAATTGAAGAATTTAATGTCTTGAAGAACATCATCCTGTCTAAGAACTTTTTTGGTGCCCAGGAAAAGTACCAGAATTTTGCCTACAATCGAAAACCTTTTTCTCTGCCAAAATGAAAAACGGATGGTAGAACAGAATTTGCGGTTGTAGTCTGATTCTGAAAATAGTATTGAAAATAGTTTTGAAGAACATCATATATAAAAACTTTTCTGGTGCCCAGGAAAAGTACCAGAATTTTACTCAGAATCGAAACCCTTTTTCTCTCTCAAAACTAAATTCGGGGTGGTAGCTTGATTATAAAAATAGTATTGATAGGTGATTTCAACAACTTTTGGTTTTGACGTATTTCATCTCTAAAAACGTTTTTGCTGCCAAGGGAGAAAACCTTTTCAGTCGCAATATCAAAATTGAGCTTAGGCTCTGATTGGAGAAAATGCTAGAATTTTGCCCAGAATCGAAAAACCATTTTGCCTAGAATCGAATACCCTTTTCTATCTCAAAATGAAAAACTGATGTTGGAAAGGAATTTGTGGTTGTAGTCTGATTCTGAAAGTAGTATTAAAAATGGTTTTGAAGAATTTCATGCCTTGAAGAACATCATCCTGTCTAAGAACTTTTTTGGTGCCCATGGAAAGTACCAGAATTTTGCCTAGAATCGAAAACCTTTTTCTCTGCCAAAATGAAAAACGGATGGTAGAACAGAATTTGCGGTTGTAGTCTGATTCTGAAAATAGTATTGAAAATGGTTTTGATCAATTTCATGTTTTGAAGTACTTCATGTCTCAGAACTTTTTTGGTGCCAAGGGAGAAAACCTCTTCAATCGCAATATCAAAATTGAGGTTAGGATCTGATTAGAGAAAATGCTAGAATTTTGCTCAGAATCGAAAAACCATTTTGCATAGAATCGAAAACCTTTTTCTCTCCCAAAATGAAAAATGGATGGTAGAACAGAATTTGCGGTTGTAGTCTGATTCTGAAAATAGTATTGAAAATAGTTTTGGAGAACTTCATCATATGTAAAAACTTTTCTGGTGCCCAGGGAAAGTACCAGAATTTTCCTAGAATCGAAAACCTTTTTCTCTGCCAAAATGAAAAACGGATGGTAGAACAGAATTTGCGGTTGTAGTCTGATTCTGAAATTAGTATTGAAAATAGTTTTGAAGAACATCATATATAAAAACTTTTCTGGTGCCCAGGAAAAGTACCAGAATTTTGCTCAGAATCGAAAACCTTTTTCTCCCTCAAAACTAAATTCGGGGTGGTAGTTTGATTATAAAAATAGTATTGATAGGTGATTTCAACAACTTTTGGTTTTGACGTATTTCATCTCTAAAAATGTTTTTGCTGCCAAGGGAGAAAACCTTTTCAGTCGCAATATCAAAATTGAGGTTAGGCTCTGATTAGAGAAAATGCTAGAATTTTGCTCAGAATCGAAAAACCATTTTGCCTAGAATCGAAAACCTTTTTCTCTTCCAAAATGAAAAATGGATGGTAGAACAGAATTTGCGGTTGTAGTCTGATTCTGAAAATAGTATTGAAAATGGTTTTGAAGAATTTCATGTCTTGAAGAACATCATCCTGTCTAAGAACTTTTTTGGTGCCCAGGGATAGTACCAGAATTTTGCCTAGAATCGAAAACCTTTTTCTCTGCCAAAATGAAAAACGGATGGTAGAACAGAATTTGCGGTTGTAGTCTGATTCTGAAAATAGTATTGAAAATAGTTTTGAAGAACATCATATATAAAAACTTTTCTGGTGCCCAGGAAAAGTACCAGAATTTTGCTCAGAATCGAAAACCTTTTTCTCTCTCAAAACTAAATTCGGGGTGGTAGTTTGATTATAAAAATAGTATTGATAGATGATTTCAACAACTTTTGGTTTTGACGTATTTCATCTCTAAAAACATTTTTGCTGCCAAGGGAGAAAACCTTTTCAGTCGCAATATCTATATTGAAATTAGGATCTGATTACAGATAATATTCAGAGTTTTGAAGTACTTCATGTTTTGAAGTACTTCATGTCTAAGAACATTTTTTGTGCATGGGTTAAATACCAGAATTTTGCCAAGAATGGAAAAACCATTTTGCCTAGAATCGAAAACCCTATTCTATCTCAAAATGAAAAACGGATGTTGGAAAGGAATTTGTGGTTGTAGTCTGATTCTGAAAATAGTATTGAAAATGGTTTTGAAGAATTTCATGTCTTGAAGAACATCATCCTGTCTAAGAACTTTTTTGGTGCCCAGGGAAAGTACCAGAAGTTTGTTCAGAATCGAAAACCTTTTTCTCTTTCATAACAAAATTTGGGGTGGTATTTAGATTCTAAAAATGGTATTGATACCTGTTTTCAACAATTCTTGGTTTTGACGAATTTCATGTCTATGTACCTTTTTGCTGCATGCTTGAATTTTGCTCAGAATCGAAAAACCATTTTGCCTAGAATCGAAAACCTTTTTCTCTCCCAAAATGAAAAATGGATGGTAGAACAGAATTTGCGGTTGTATTCTCATTCTGAAAATGGTATTCAAAATGGTTTTGAACAATTTCATGTTTTGAAGTACTTCATGTCTAAGAACATTTTTTGTGCATGGGTTAAATACCAGAATTTTGCCAAGAATGGAAAAACCATTTTGCCTGGTCGAAAACCTTTTTCTCTCTCAAAATGAAAAACGGATGGTAGAACAGAATTTGCGGTTGTAGTCTGATTCTGAAAATAGTATTGAAAATGGTTTTGAAGAGTTTCATGTCTTGAAGAACATCATCCTGTCTAAGAACTTTTTTGGTGCCCAGGGAAAGCACCAGAATTTTGCCTAGAATCGATAACCTTTTTCTCTGCCAAGATAAAAAATGGATGGTGGAACAGAATTTGCGGTTGTAGTCTGATTTTGAAAATAGTATTGAAAATAGTTTTGAAGAACTTCATCATATCTAAAAACTTTTCTGGTGCCCAGGAAAAGTACCAGAATTTTGCTCAGAATCGAAAACCTTTTTCTCTCTCAAAACTAAATTCGGGGTGGTAGTTTGATTATAAAAATAGTATTGATAGATGATTTCAACAACTTTTGGTTTTGACGTATTTCATCTCTAAAAACATTTTTGCTGCCAAGGGAGAAAACCTTTTCAGTCGCAATATCTATATTGAAATTAGGATCTGATTACAGATAATATTCAGAGTTTTGAAGTACTTCATGTTTTGAAGTACTTCATGTCTAAGAACATTTTTTGTGCATGGGTTAAATACCAGAATTTTGCCAAGAATGGAAAAACCATTTTGCCTAGAATCGAAAACCCTATTCTATCTCAAAATGAAAAACGGATGTTGGAAAGGAATTTGTGGTTGTAGTCTGATTCTGAAAATAGTATTGAAAATGGTTTTGAAGAATTTCATGTCTTGAAGAACATCATCCTGTCTAAGAACTTTTTTGGTGCCCAGGGAAAGTACCAGAAGTTTGTTCAGAATCGAAAACCTTTTTCTCTTTCATAACAAAATTTGGGGTGGTATTTAGATTCTAAAAATGGTATTGATACCTGTTTTCAACAATTCTTGGTTTTGACGAATTTCATGTCTATGTACCTTTTTGCTGCATGCTTGAATTTTGCTCAGAATCGAAAAACCATTTTGCCTAGAATCGAAAACCTTTTTCTCTCCCAAAATGAAAAATGGATGGTAGAACAGAATTTGCGGTTGTATTCTCATTCTGAAAATGGTATTCAAAATGGTTTTGAACAATTTCATGTTTTGAAGTACTTCATGTCTAAGAACATTTTTTGTGCATGGGTTAAATACCAGAATTTTGCCAAGAATGGAAAAACCATTTTGCCTGGTCGAAAACCTTTTTCTCTCTCAAAATGAAAAACGGATGGTAGAACAGAATTTGCGGTTGTAGTCTGATTCTGAAAATAGTATTGAAAATGGTTTTGAAGAGTTTCATGTCTTGAAGAACATCATCCTGTCTAAGAACTTTTTTGGTGCCCAGGGAAAGCACCAGAATTTTGCCTAGAATCGATAACCTTTTTCTCTGCCAAGATAAAAAATGGATGGTGGAACAGAATTTGCGGTTGTAGTCTGATTTTGAAAATAGTATTGAAAATAGTTTTGAAGAACTTCATCATATCTAAAAACTTTTCTGGTGCCCAGGAAAAGTACCAGAATTTTGCTCAGAATCGAAAACCTTTTTCTCTCTCAAAACTAAATTCGGGGTGGTAGTTTGATTATAAAAATAGTATTGATAGATGATTTCAACAACTTTTGGTTTTGACGTATTTCATCTCTAAAAACGTTTTTGCTGCCAAGGGAGAAAACCTTTTCAGTCGCAATATCAAGATTGAGGTTAGGATCTGATTACAGATAATATTCAGAGTTTTGAAGTACTTCGTGTTGTGAAGAATTTCATGTCTAAGAACTTTTTTGGTGCATGGAGAACATGCTTGATTTTGCTCAGAATCGGAAAACCATTTTGCCTAGAATCGAAAACCTTTTTCTCTCCCAAAATGAAAAACGGATGGTAGAATAGAATTTGCGGTTGTAGTCTGATTCTGAAAATTGGTATTCAAAATGGTTTTGAACAATTTCATGTTTTGAAGTACTTCATGTCTCAGAACATTTTTGGTGCCAAGGGAGAAAACCTTTTCAGTCGCAATATCAAAATTGAGGTTAGGATCTGATTAGAGAAAATGCTAGAATTTTGCTCAGAATCGAAAAACCATTTTGCCTAGAATCGAAAAGCTTTTTCTCTCCCCAAATGAAAAATTGATGGTAGAACAGAATTTGCGGTTGTAGTCTGATTCTGAAAATAGTATTGAAAATAATTTTGAAGAACTTCATCATATGTAAAAGGTTTTCTGGTGCCCAGGAAAAGTACCAGAATTTTGCTCAGAATCGAAAACCTTTTTCTCTCTCAAAACTAAATTCGGGGTGGTAGTTTGATTATAAAAATAGTATTGATAGGTGATTTCAACAACTTTTGGTTTTGACGTATTTTATCTCTAAAAACGTTTTTGCTGCCAAGGGAGAAAACCTTTTCAGTCGCAATATCAAAATTGAGGTTAGGCTCTGATTGGAGAAAATGCTAGAATTTTGCTCAGAATCGGAAAACCATTTTGACTAGTCGAAAACCTTTTTCTCTCTCAAAATGAAAAACGGATGGTAGAACAGAATTTGCGGTTGTAGTCTGATTCTGAAAATAGTATTGAAAATGGTTTTGAAGAGTTTCATGTCTTGAAGAACATCATCCTGTCTAAGAACTTTTTTGGTGCCCAGGGAAAGTACCAGAATTTTGCCTAGAATCGATAACCTTTTTCTCTGCCAAAATGAAAAATGGATGGTGGAACAGAATTTGCGGTTGTAGTCTGATTCTGAAAATAGTATTGAAAATAGTTTTGAAGAACTTCATCATATCTAAAAACTTTTCTGGTGCCCAGGAAAAGTACCAGAATTTTGCTCAGAATCGAAAACCTTTTTCTCTCTCAAAACTAAATTCGGGGTGGTAGTTTGATTATAAAAATAGTATTGATAGATGATTTCAACAACTTTTGGTTTTGACGTATTTCATCTCTAAAAACGTTTTTGCTGCCAAGGGAGAAAACCTTTTCAGTCGTAATATCAATATTGAGGTTAGGATCTGATTACAGATAATATTCAGAGTTTTGAAGTACTTCATGTTGTGAAGAATTTCATGTCTAAGAACTTTTTTGGTGCCTGGAGAACATGCTTGATTTTGCTCAGAATCGGAAAGCCATTTTGCCTAGAATCGAAAACCTTTTTCTCTCCCAAAATGAAAAATGGATGGTAGAACAGAATTTGCGGTTGTAGTCTGATTCTGAAAATAGTATTGAAAATAGTTTTGAAGAACTTCATCATATGTAAAAACTTTTCTGGTGCCCAGGGAAAGTACCAGAATTTTGCTCAGAATCGAAAACCTTTTTCTCTCTCAAAACTAAATTCGGGGTGGTAGTTTGATTATAAAAATAGTATTGATAGATGATTTCAACAACTTTTGGTTTTGACGTATTTCATCTCTAAAAACGTTTTTGCTGCCAAGGGAGAAAACCTTTTCAGTCGCAATATCAATATTGAGGTTAGGATCTGATTACAGATAATATTCAGAGTTTTGAAGTGCTTCATGTTGTGAAGAATTTCATGTCTAAGAACTTTTTTGGTGCATGGAGAACATGCTTGATTTTGCTCAGAATCGGAAAACCATTTTGCCTAGAATCGAAAATCTTTTTCTCTCCCAAAATGAAAAACGGATGGTAGAATAGAATTTGCGATTGTAGTCTGATTCTGAAAATTGGTATTCAAAATGGTTTTGAACAATTTCATGTTCTGAAGTACTTCATGTCTCAGAACATTTTTGGTGCCAAGGGAGAAAACCTTTTCAGTCGCAATATCAAAATTGAGGTTAGGATCTGATTAGAGAAAATGCTTGAATTTTGCTCAGAATCGGAAAACCATTTTGCCTAGTCGAAAACCTTTTTCTCTCTCAAAATGAAAAACGGATGGTAGAACAGAATTTGCGGTTGTAGTCTGATTCTGAAAATAGTATTGAAAATGGTTTTGAAGAGTTTCATGTCTTGAAGAACATCATCCTGTCTAAGAACTTTTTTGGTGCCCAGGGAAAGCACCAGAATTTTGCCTAGAATCGATAACCTTTTTCTCTGCCAAAATGAAAAATGGATGGTGGAACAGAATTTGCGGTTGTAGTCTGATTTTGAAAATAGTATTGAAAATAGTTTTGAAGAACTTCATCATATCTAAAAACTTTTCTGGTGCCCAGGAAAAGTACCAGAATTTTGCTCAGAATCGAAAACCTTTTTCTCTCTGAAAACTAAATTCGGGGTGGTAGTTTGATTATAAAAATAGTATTGATAGATGATTTCAACAACTTTTGGTTTTGACGTATTTCACCTCTAAAAACGTTTTTCCTGCCAAGGGAGAAAACCTTTTCAGTCGCAATATCAATATTGAGGTTAGGATCTGATTACAGATAATATTCAGAGTTTTGAAGTACTTCATGTTGTGAAGAATTTCATGTCTAAGAACTTTTTTGGTGCATGGAGAACATGCTTGATTTTGCTCAGAATCGGAAAACCATTTTGCCTAGAATCGAAAACCTTTTTCTCTCCCAAAATGAAAAACGGATGGTAGAATAGAATTTGCGGTTGTAGTCTGATTCTGAAAATTGGTATTCAAAATGGTTTTGAACAATTTCATGTTTTGAAGTACTTCATGTCTCAGAACATTTTTGGTGCCAAGGGAGAAAACCTTTTCAGTCGCAATATCAAAATTGAGGTTAGGATCTGATTAGAGAAAATGCTTGAATTTTGCTCAGAATCGGAAAACCATTTTGCCTAGTCGAAAACCTTTTTCTCTCTCAAAATGAAAAACGGATGGTAGAACAGAATTTGCGGTTGTAGTCTGATTCTGAAAATAGTATTGAAAATGGTTTTGAAGAGTTTCATGTCTTGAAGAACATCATCCTGTCTAAGAACTTTTTTGGTGCCCAGGGAAAGTACCAGAATTTTGCCTAGAATCGATAACCGTTTTCTCTGCCAAGATAAAAAATGGATGGTGGAACAGAATTTGAGGTTGTAGTCTGATTTTGAAAATAGTATTGAAAATAGTTTTGAAGAACTTCATCATATCTAAAAACTTTTCTGGTGCCCAGGAAATGTACCAGAATTTTGCTCAGAATCGAAAACCTTTTTCTCTCTCAAAACTAAATTCGGGGTGGTAGTTTGATTATAAAAATAGTATTGATAGATGATTTCAACAACTTTTGGTTTTGACGTATTTCATCTCTAAAAACGTTTTTGCTGCCAAGGGAGAAAACCTTTTCAGTCGCAATATCAATATTGAGGTTAGGATCTGATTACAGATAATATTCAGAGTTTTGAAGTACTTCATGTTGTGAAGAATTTCATGTCTAAGAACTTTTTTGGTGCATGGAGAACATGCTTGATTTTGCTCAGAATCGGAAAACCATTTTGCCTAGAATCGAAAACCTTTTTCTCTCCCAAAATGAAAAACGGATGGTAGAATAGAATTTGCGGTTGTAGTCTGATTCTGAAAATTGGTATTCAAAATGGTTTTGAACAATTTCATGTTTTGAAGTACTTCATGTCTCAGAACATTTTTGGTGCCAAGGGAGAAAACCTTTTCAGTCGCAATATCAAAATTGAGGTTAGGATCTGATTAGAGAAAATGCTAGAATTTTGCTCAAAATCGAAAAACCATTTTGCCTAGAATCGAAAAGCTTTTTCTCTCCCCAAATGAAAAATTGATGGTAGAACAGAATTTGCGGTTGTAGTCTGATTCTGAAAATAGTATTGAAAATAATTTTGAAGAACTTCATCATATGTAAAAGGTTTTCTGGTGCCCAGGAAAAGTACCAGAATTTTGCTCAGAATCGAAAACCTTTTTCTCTCTCAAAACTAAATTCGGGGTGGTAGTTTGATTATAAAAATAGTATTGATAGGTGATTTCAACAACTTTTGGTTTTGACGTATTTCATCTCTAAAAACGTTTTTGCTGCCAAGGGAGAAAACCTTTTCAGTCGCAATATCAATATTGAGGTTAGGATCTGATTACCGAAAATGCTAGAATTTTGCTCAGAATCGGAAAACCATTTTGCCTAGTCGAAAACCTTTTTCTCTCTCAAAATGAAAAACGGATGGTAGAACAGAATTTGCGGTTGTAGTCTGATTCTGAAAATAGTATTGAAAATGGTTTTGAAGAACTTCATCATATGTAAAAACTTTTCTGGTGCCCAGGGAAAGTACCAGAATTTTGCTCAGAATCGAAAACCTTTTTCTCTCTCAAAACTAAATTCGGGGTGGTAGTTTGATTATAAAAATAGTATTGATAGATGATTTCAACAACTTTTGGTTTTGACGTATTTCATCTCTAAAAACGTTTTTGCTGCCAAGGGAGAAAACCTTTTCAGTCGCAATATCAATATTGAGGTTAGGATCTGATTACAGATAATATTCAGAGTTTTGAAGTGCTTCATGTTGTGAAGAATTTCATGTCTAAGAACTTTTTTGGTGCATGGAGAACATGCTTGATTTTGCTCAGAATCGGAAAACCATTTTGCCTAGAATCGAAAATCTTTTTCTCTCCCAAAATGAAAAACGGATGGTAGAATAGAATTTGCGGTTGTAGTCTGATTCTGAAAATTGGTATTCAAAATGGTTTTGAACAATTTCATGTTCTGAAGTACTTCATGTCTCAGAACATTTTTGGTGCCAAGGGAGAAAACCTTTTCAGTCGCAATATCAAAATTGAGGTTAGGATCTGATTAGAGAAAATGCTTGAATTTTGCTCAGAATCGGAAAACCATTTTGCCTAGTCGAATACCTTTTTCTCTCTCAAAATGAAAAACGGATGGTAGAACAGAATTTGCGGTTGTAGTCTGATTCTGAAAATAGTATTGAAAATGGTTTTGAAGAGTTTCATGTCTTGAAGAACATCATCCTGTCTAAGAACTTTTTTGGTGCCCAGGGAAAGTACCAGAATTTTGCCTAGAATCGATAACCGTTTTCTCTGCCAAGATAAAAAATGGATGGTGGAACAGAATTTGCGGTTGTAGTCTGATTTTGAAAATAGTATTGAAAATAGTTTTGAAGAACTTCATCATATCTAAAAACTTTTCTGGTGCCCAGGAAAAGTACCAGAATTTTGCTCAGAATCGAAAACCTTTTTCTCTCTCAAAACTAAATTCGGGGTGGTAGTTTGATTATAAAAATAGTATTGATAGATGATTTCAACAACTTTTGGTTTTGACGTATTTCATCTCTAAAAACGTTTTTGCTGCCAAGGGAGAAAACCTTTTCAGTCGCAATATCAATATTGAGGTTAGGATCTGATTACAGATAATATTCAGAGTTTTGAAGTACTTCATGTTGTGAAGAATTTCATGTCTAAGAACTTTTTTGGTGCATGGAGAACATGCTTAATTTTGCTCAGAATCGGAAAACCATTTTGCCTAGAATCGAAAACCTTTTTCTCTCCCAAAATGAAAAACGGATGGTAGAATAGAATTTGCGGTTGTAGTCTGATTCTGAAAATTGGTATTCAAAATGGTTTTGAACAATTTCATGTTTTGAAGTACTTCATGTCTCAGAACATTTTTGGTGCCAAGGGAGAAAACCTTTTCAGTCGCAATATCAAAATTGAGGTTAGGATCTGATTAGAGAAAATGCTTGAATTTTGCTCAGAATCGGAAAACCATTTTGCCTAGTCGAAAACCTTTTTCTCTCTCAAAATGAAAAACGGATGGTAGAACAGAATTTGCGGTTGTAGTCTGATTCTGAAAATAGTATTGAAAATGGTTTTGAAGAGTTTCATGTCTTGAAGAACATCATCCTGTCTAAGAACTTTTTTGGTGCCCAGGGAAAGTACCAGAATTTTGCCTAGAATCGATAACCGTTTTCTCTGCCAAGATAAAAAATGGATGGTGGAACAGAATTTGCGGTTGTAGTCTGATTTTGAAAATAGTATTGAAAATAGTTTTGAAGAACTTCATCATATGTAAAAGGTTTTCTGGTGCCCAGGAAAAGTACCAGAATTTTGCTCAGAATCGAAAACCTTTTTCTCTCTCAAAACTAAATTCGGGGTGGTAGTTTGATTATAAAAATAGTATTGATAGGTGATTTCAACAACTTTTGGTTTTGACGTATTTCATCTCTAAAAACGTTTTTGCTGCCAAGGGAGAAAACCTTTTCAGTCGCAATATCAATATTGAGGTTAGGATCTGATTACCGAAAATGCTAGAATTTTGCTCAGAATCGGAAAACCATTTTGCCTAGTCGAAAACCTTTTTCTCTCTCAAAATGAAAAACGGATGGTAGAACAGAATTTGCGGTTGTAGTCTGATTCTGAAAATAGTATTGAAAATGGTTTTGAAGAACTTCATCATATGTAAAAACTTTTCTGGTGCCCAGGGAAAGTACCAGAATTTTGCTCAGAATCGAAAACCTTTTTCTCTCTCAAAACTAAATTCGGGGTGGTAGTTTGATTATAAAAATAGTATTGATAGATGATTTCAACAACTTTTGGTTTTGACGTATTTCATCTCTAAAAACGTTTTTGCTGCCAAGGGAGAAAACCTTTTCAGTCGCAATATCAATATTGAGGTTAGGATCTGATTACAGATAATATTCAGAGTTTTGAAGTGCTTCATGTTGTGAAGAATTTCATGTCTAAGAACTTTTTTGGTGCATGGAGAACATGCTTGATTTTGCTCAGAATCGGAAAACCATTTTGCCTACAATCGAAAATCTTTTTCTCTCCCAAAATGAAAAACGGATGGTAGAATAGAATTTGCGGTTGTAGTCTGATTCTGAAAATTGGTATTCAAAATGGTTTTGAACAATTTCATGTTCTGAAGTACTTCATGTCTCAGAACATTTTTGGTGCCAAGGGAGAAAACCTTTTCAGTCGCAATATCAAAATTGAGGTTAGGATCTGATTAGAGAAAATGCTTGAATTTTGCTCAGAATCGGAAAACCATTTTGCCTAGTCGAAAACCTTTTTCTCTCTCAAAATGAAAAACGGATGGTAGAACAGAATTTGCGGTTGTAGTCTGATTCTGAAAATAGTATTGAAAATGGTTTTGAAGAGTTTCATGTCTTGAAGAACATCATCCTGTCTAAGAACTTTTTTGGTGCCCAGGGAAAGCACCAGAATTTTGCCTAGAATCGATAACCTTTTTCTCTGCCAAAATGAAAAATGGATGGTGGAACAGAATTTGCGGTTGTAGTCTGATTTTGAAAATAGTATTGAAAATAGTTTTGAAGAACTTCATCATATCTAAAAACTTTTCTGGTGCCCAGGAAAAGTACCAGAATTTTGCTCAGAATCGAAAACCTTTTTCTCTCTCAAAACTAAATTCGGGGTGGTAGTTTGATTATAAAAATAGTATTGATAGATGATTTCAACAACTTTTGGTTTTGACGTATTTCATCTCTAAAAACGTTTTTCCTGCCAAGGGAGAAAACCTTTTCAGTCGCAATATCAATATTGAGGTTAGGATCTGATTACAGATAATATTCAGAGTTTTGAAGTAATTCATGTTGTGAAGAATTTCATGTCTAAGAACTTTTTTGGTGCATGGAGAACATGCTTGATTTTGCTCAGAATCGGAAAACCATTTTGCCTAGAATCGAAAACCTTTTTCTCTCCCAAAATGAAAAACGGATGGTAGAATAGAATTTGCGGTTGTAGTCTGATTCTGAAAATTGGTATTCAAAATGGTTTTGAACAATTTCATGTTTTGAAGTACTTCATGTCTCAGAACATTTTTGGTGCCAAGGGAGAAAACCTTTTCAGTCGCAATATCAAAATTGAGGTTAGGATCTGATTAGAGAAAATGCTTGAATTTTGCTCAGAATCGGAAAACCATTTTGCCTAGTCGAATACCTTTTTCTCTCTCAAAATGAAAAACGGATGGTAGAACAGAATTTGCGGTTGTAGTCTGATTCTGAAAATAGTATTGAAAATGGTTTTGAAGAGTTTCATGTCTTGAAGAACATCATCCTGTCTAAGAACTTTTTTGGTGCCCAGGGAAAGTACCAGAATTTTGCCTAGAATCGATAACCGTTTTCTCTGCCAAGATAAAAAATGGATGGTGGAACAGAATTTGCGGTTGTAGTCTGATTTTGAAAATAGTATTGAAAATAGTTTTGAAGAACTTCATCATATCTAAAAACTTTTCTGGTGCCCAGGAAAAGTACCAGAATTTTGCTCAGAATCGAAAACCTTTTTCTCTCTCAAAACTAAATTCGGGGTGGTAGTTTGATTATAAAAATAGTATTGATAGATGATTTCAACAACTTTTGGTTTTGACGTATTTCATCTCTAAAAACGTTTTTGCTGCCAAGGGAGAAAACCTTTTCAGTCGCAATATCAATATTGAGGTTAGGATCTGATTACAGATAATATTCAGAGTTTTGAAGTACTTCATGTTGTGAAGAATTTCATGTCTAAGAACTTTTTTGGTGCATGGAGAACATGCTTAATTTTGCTCAGAATCGGAAAACCATTTTGCCTAGAATCGAAAACCTTTTTCTCTCCCAAAATGAAAAACGGATGGTAGAATAGAATTTGCGGTTGTAGTCTGATTCTGAAAATTGGTATTCAAAATGGTTTTGAACAATTTCATGTTTTGAAGTACTTCATGTCTCAGAACATTTTTGGTGCCAAGGGAGAAAACCTTTTCAGTCGCAATATCAAAATTGAGGTTAGGATCTGATTAGAGAAAATGCTTGAATTTTGCTCAGAATCGGAAAACCATTTTGCCTAGTCGAAAACCTTTTTCTCTCTCAAAATGAAAAACGGATGGTAGAACAGAATTTGCGGTTGTAGTCTGATTCTGAAAATAGTATTGAAAATGGTTTTGAAGAGTTTCATGTCTTGAAGAACATCATCCTGTCTAAGAACTTTTTTGGTGCCCAGGGAAAGTACCAGAATTTTGCCTAGAATCGATAACCTTTTTCTCTGCCAAGATAAAAAATGGATGGTGGAACAGAATTTGCGGTTGTAGTCTGATTTTGAAAATAGTATTGAAAATAGTTTTGAAGAACTTCATCATATCTAAAAACTTTTCTGGTGCCCAGGAAAAGTACCAGAATTTTGCTCAGAATCGAAAACCTTTTTCTCTCTCAAAACTAAATTCGGGGTGGTAGTTTGATTATAAAAATAGTATTGATAGATGATTTCAACAACTTTTGGTTTTGACGTATTTCATCTCTAAAAACGTTTTTGCTGCCAAGGGAGAAAACCTTTTCAGTCGCAATATCAAGATTGAGGTTAGGATCTGATTACAGATAATATTCAGAGTTTTGAAGTACTTCATGTTGTGAAGAATTTCATGTCTAAGAACTTTTTTGGTGCATGGAGAACATGCTTGATTTTGCTCAGAATCGGAAAACCATTTTGCCTAGAATCGAAAACCTTTTTCTCTCCCAAAATGAAAAACGGATGGTAGAATAGAATTTGCGGTTGTAGTCTGATTCTGAAAATTGGTATTCAAAATGGTTTTGAACAATTTCATGTTTTGAAGTACTTCATGTCTCAGAACATTTTTGGTGCCAAGGGAGAAAACCTTTTCAGTCGCAATATCAAAATTGAGGTTAGGATCTGATTAGAGAAAATGCTAGAATTTTGCTCAGAATCGAAAAACCATTTTGCCTAGAATCGAAAAGCTTTTTCTCTCCCCAAATGAAAAATTGATGGTAGAACAGAATTTGCGGTTGTAGTCTGATTCTGAAAATAGTATTGAAAATAATTTTGAAGAACTTCATCATATGTAAAAGGTTTTCTGGTGCCCAGGAAAAGTACCAGAATTTTGCTCAGAATCGAAAACCTTTTTCTCTCTCAAAACTAAATTCGGGGTGGTAGTTTGATTATAAAAATAGTATTGATAGGTGATTTCAACAACTTTTGGTTTTGACGTATTTCATCTCTAAAAACGTTTTTGCTGCCAAGGGAGAAAACCTTTTCAGTCGCAATATCAATATTGAGGTTAGGATCTGATTACCGAAAATGCTAGAATTTTGCTCAGAATCGGAAAACCATTTTGCCTAGTCGAAAACCTTTTTCTCTCTCAAAATGAAAAACGGATGGTAGAACAGAATTTGCGGTTGTAGTCTGATTCTGAAAATAGTATTGAAAATGGTTTTGAAGAACTTCATCATATGTAAAAACTTTTCTGGTGCCCAGGGAAAGTACCAGAATTTTGCTCAGAATCGAAAACCTTTTTCTCTCTCAAAACTAAATTCGGGGTGGTAGTTTGATTATAAAAATAGTATTGATAGATGATTTCAACAACTTTTGGTTTTGACGTATTTCATCTCTAAAAACGTTTTTGCTGCCAAGGGAGAAAACCTTTTCAGTCGCAATATCAATATTGAGGTTAGGATCTGATTACAGATAATATTCAGAGTTTTGAAGTGCTTCATGTTGTGAAGAATTTCATGTCTAAGAACTTTTTTGGTGCATGGAGAACATGCTTGATTTTGCTCAGAATCGGAAAACCATTTTGCCTACAATCGAAAATCTTTTTCTCTCCCAAAATGAAAAACGGATGGTAGAATAGAATTTGCGGTTGTAGTCTGATTCTGAAAATTGGTATTCAAAATGGTTTTGAACAATTTCATGTTCTGAAGTACTTCATGTCTCAGAACATTTTTGGTGCCAAGGGAGAAAACCTTTTCAGTCGCAATATCAAAATTGAGGTTAGGATCTGATTAGAGAAAATGCTTGAATTTTGCTCAGAATCGGAAAACCATTTTGCCTAGTCGAAAACCTTTTTCTCTCTCAAAATGAAAAACGGATGGTAGAACAGAATTTGCGGTTGTAGTCTGATTCTGAAAATAGTATTGAAAATGGTTTTGAAGAGTTTCATGTCTTGAAGAACATCATCCTGTCTAAGAACTTTTTTGGTGCCCAGGGAAAGCACCAGAATTTTGCCTAGAATCGATAACCTTTTTCTCTGCCAAAATGAAAAATGGATGGTGGAACAGAATTTGCGGTTGTAGTCTGATTTTGAAAATAGTATTGAAAATAGTTTTGAAGAACTTCATCATATCTAAAAACTTTTCTGGTGCCCAGGAAAAGTACCAGAATTTTGCTCAGAATCGAAAACCTTTTTCTCTCTCAAAACTAAATTCGGGGTGGTAGTTTGATTATAAAAATAGTATTGATAGATGATTTCAACAACTTTTGGTTTTGACGTATTTCATCTCTAAAAACGTTTTTCCTGCCAAGGGAGAAAACCTTTTCAGTCGCAATATCAATATTGAGGTTAGGATCTGATTACAGATAATATTCAGAGTTTTGAAGTAATTCATGTTGTGAAGAATTTCATGTCTAAGAACTTTTTTGGTGCATGGAGAACATGCTTGATTTTGCTCAGAATCGGAAAACCATTTTGCCTAGAATCGAAAACCTTTTTCTCTCCCAAAATGAAAAACGGATGGTAGAATAGAATTTGCGGTTGTAGTCTGATTCTGAAAATTGGTATTCAAAATGGTTTTGAACAATTTCATGTTTTGAAGTACTTCATGTCTCAGAACATTTTTGGTGCCAAGGGAGAAAACCTTTTCAGTCGCAATATCAAAATTGAGGTTAGGATCTGATTAGAGAAAATGCTTGAATTTTGCTCAGAATCAGAAAACCATTTTGCCTAGTCGAATACCTTTTTCTCTCTCAAAATGAAAAACGGATGGTAGAACAGAATTTGCGGTTGTAGTCTGATTCTGAAAATAGTATTGAAAATGGTTTTGAAGAGTTTCATGTCTTGAAGAACATCATCCTGTCTAAGAACTTTTTTGGTGCCCAGGGAAAGTACCAGAATTTTGCCTAGAATCGATAACCGTTTTCTCTGCCAAGATAAAAAATGGATGGTGGAACAGAATTTGCGGTTGTAGTCTGATTTTGAAAATAGTATTGAAAATAGTTTTGAAGAACTTCATCATATGTAAAAGGTTTTCTGGTGCCCAGGAAAAGTACCAGAATTTTGCTCAGAATCGAAAACCTTTTTCTCTCTCAAAACTAAATTCGGGGTGGTAGTTTGATTATAAAAATAGTATTGATAGGTGATTTCAACAACTTTTGGTTTTGACGTATTTCATCTCTAAAAACGTTTTTGCTGCCAAGGGAGAAAACCTTTTCAGTCGCAATATCAATATTGAGGTTAGGATCTGATTACCGAAAATGCTAGAATTTTGCTCAGAATCGGAAAACCATTTTGCCTAGTCGAAAACCTTTTTCTCTCTCAAAATGAAAAACGGATGGTAGAACAGAATTTGCGGTTGTAGTCTGATTCTGAAAATAGTATTGAAAATGGTTTTGAAGAACTTCATCATATGTAAAAACTTTTCTGGTGCCCAGGGAAAGTACCAGAATTTTGCTCAGAATCGAAAACCTTTTTCTCTCTCAAAACTAAATTCGGGGTGGTAGTTTGATTATAAAAATAGTATTGATAGATGATTTCAACAACTTTTGGTTTTGACGTATTTCATCTCTAAAAACGTTTTTGCTGCCAAGGGAGAAAACCTTTTCAGTCGCAATATCAATATTGAGGTTAGGATCTGATTACAGATAATATTCAGAGTTTTGAAGTGCTTCATGTTGTGAAGAATTTCATGTCTAAGAACTTTTTTGGTGCATGGAGAACATGCTTGATTTTGCTCAGAATCGGAAAACCATTTTGCCTACAATCGAAAATCTTTTTCTCTCCCAAAATGAAAAACGGATGGTAGAATAGAATTTGCGGTTGTAGTCTGATTCTGAAAATTGGTATTCAAAATGGTTTTGAACAATTTCATGTTCTGAAGTACTTCATGTCTCAGAACATTTTTGGTGCCAAGGGAGAAAACCTTTTCAGTCGCAATATCAAAATTGAGGTTAGGATCTGATTAGAGAAAATGCTTGAATTTTGCTCAGAATCGGAAAACCATTTTGCCTAGTCGAAAACCTTTTTCTCTCTCAAAATGAAAAACGGATGGTAGAACAGAATTTGCGGTTGTAGTCTGATTCTGAAAATAGTATTGAAAATGGTTTTGAAGAGTTTCATGTCTTGAAGAACATCATCCTGTCTAAGAACTTTTTTGGTGCCCAGGGAAAGCACCAGAATTTTGCCTAGAATCGATAACCTTTTTCTCTGCCAAAATGAAAAATGGATGGTGGAACAGAATTTGCGGTTGTAGTCTGATTTTGAAAATAGTATTGAAAATAGTTTTGAAGAACTTCATCATATCTAAAAACTTTTCTGGTGCCCAGGAAAAGTACCAGAATTTTGCTCAGAATCGAAAACCTTTTTCTCTCTCAAAACTAAATTCGGGGTGGTAGTTTGATTATAAAAATAGTATTGATAGATGATTTCAACAACTTTTGGTTTTGACGTATTTCATCTCTAAAAACGTTTTTCCTGCCAAGGGAGAAAACCTTTTCAGTCGCAATATCAATATTGAGGTTAGGATCTGATTACAGATAATATTCAGAGTTTTGAAGTAATTCATGTTGTGAAGAATTTCATGTCTAAGAACTTTTTTGGTGCATGGAGAACATGCTTGATTTTGCTCAGAATCGGAAAACCATTTTGCCTAGAATCGAAAACCTTTTTCTCTCCCAAAATGAAAAACGGATGGTAGAATAGAATTTGCGGTTGTAGTCTGATTCTGAAAATTGGTATTCAAAATGGTTTTGAACAATTTCATGTTTTGAAGTACTTCATGTCTCAGAACATTTTTGGTGCCAAGGGAGAAAACCTTTTCAGTCGCAATATCAAAATTGAGGTTAGGATCTGATTAGAGAAAATGCTTGAATTTTGCTCAGAATCGGAAAACCATTTTGCCTAGTCGAATACCTTTTTCTCTCTCAAAATGAAAAACGGATGGTAGAACAGAATTTGCGGTTGTAGTCTGATTCTGAAAATAGTATTGAAAATGGTTTTGAAGAGTTTCATGTCTTGAAGAACATCATCCTGTCTAAGAACTTTTTTGGTGCCCAGGGAAAGTACCAGAATTTTGCCTAGAATCGATAACCGTTTTCTCTGCCAAGATAAAAAATGGATGGTGGAACAGAATTTGCGGTTGTAGTCTGATTTTGAAAATAGTATTGAAAATAGTTTTGAAGAACTTCATCATATCTAAAAACTTTTCTGGTGCCCAGGAAAAGTACCAGAATTTTGCTCAGAATCGAAAACCTTTTTCTCTCTCAAAACTAAATTCGGGGTGGTAGTTTGATTATAAAAATAGTATTGATAGATGATTTCAACAACTTTTGGTTTTGACGTATTTCATCTCTAAAAACGTTTTTGCTGCCAAGGGAGAAAACCTTTTCAGTCGCAATATCAATATTGAGGTTAGGATCTGATTACAGATAATATTCAGAGTTTTGAAGTACTTCATGTTGTGAAGAATTTCATGTCTAAGAACTTTTTTGGTGCATGGAGAACATGCTTAATTTTGCTCAGAATCGGAAAACCATTTTGCCTAGAATCGAAAACCTTTTTCTCTCCCAAAATGAAAAACGGATGGTAGAATAGAATTTGCGGTTGTAGTCTGATTCTGAAAATTGGTATTCAAAATGGTTTTGAACAATTTCATGTTTTGAAGTACTTCATGTCTCAGAACATTTTTGGTGCCAAGGGAGAAAACCTTTTCAGTCGCAATATCAAAATTGAGGTTAGGATCTGATTAGAGAAAATGCTTGAATTTTGCTCAGAATCGGAAAACCATTTTGCCTAGTCGAAAACCTTTTTCTCTCTCAAAATGAAAAACGGATGGTAGAACAGAATTTGCGGTTGTAGTCTGATTCTGAAAATAGTATTGAAAATGGTTTTGAAGAGTTTCATGTCTTGAAGAACATCATCCTGTCTAAGAACTTTTTTGGTGCCCAGGGAAAGTACCAGAATTTTGCCTAGAATCGATAACCGTTTTCTCTGCCAAGATAAAAAATGGATGGTGGAACAGAATTTGCGGTTGTAGTCTGATTTTGAAAATAGTATTGAAAATAGTTTTGAAGAACTTCATCATATGTAAAAGGTTTTCTGGTGCCCAGGAAAAGTACCAGAATTTTGCTCAGAATCGAAAACCTTTTTCTCTCTCAAAACTAAATTCGGGGTGGTAGTTTGATTATAAAAATAGTATTGATAGGTGATTTCAACAACTTTTGGTTTTGACGTATTTCATCTCTAAAAACGTTTTTGCTGCCAAGGGAGAAAACCTTTTCAGTCGCAATATCAAGATTGAGGTTAGGATCTGATTACAGATAATATTCAGAGTTTTGAAGTACTTCATGTTGTGAAGAATTTCATGTCTAAGAACTTTTTTGGTGCATGGAGAACATGCTTGATTTTGCTCAGAATCGGAAAACCATTTTGCCTAGAATCGAAAACCTTTTTCTCTCCCAAAATGAAAAACGGATGGTAGAATAGAATTTGCGGTTGTAGTCTGATTCTGAAAATTGGTATTCAAAATGGTTTTGAACAATTTCATGTTTTGAAGTACTTCATGTCTCAGAACATTTTTGGTGCCAAGGGAGAAAACCTTTTCAGTCGCAATATCAAAATTGAGGTTAGGATCTGATTAGAGAAAATGCTTGAATTTTGCTCAGAATCGGAAAACCATTTTGCCTAGTCGAAAACCTTTTTCTCTCTCAAAATGAAAAACGGATGGTAGAACAGAATTTGCGGTTGTAGTCTGATTCTGAAAATAGTATTGAAAATGGTTTTGAAGAGTTTCATGTCTTGAAGAACATCATCCTGTCTAAGAACTTTTTTGGTGCCCAGGGAAAGCACCAGAATTTTGCCTAGAATCGATAACCGTTTTCTCTGCCAAGATAAAAAATGGATGGTGGAACAGAATTTGCGGTTGTAGTCTGATTTTGAAAATAGTATTGAAAATAGTTTTGAAGAACTTCATCATATGTAAAAGGTTTTCTGGTGCCCAGGAAAAGTACCAGAATTTTGCTCAGAATCGAAAACCTTTTTCTCTCTCAAAACTAAATTCGGGGTGGTAGTTTGATTATAAAAATAGTATTGATAGGTGATTTCAACAACTTTTGGTTTTGACGTATTTCATCTCTAAAAACGTTTTTGCTGCCAAGGGAGAAAACCTTTTCAGTCGCAATATCAATATTGAGGTTAGGATCTGATTACCGAAAATGCTAGAATTTTGCTCAGAATCGGAAAACCATTTTGCCTAGTCGAAAACCTTTTTCTCTCTCAAAATGAAAAACGGATGGTAGAACAGAATTTGCGGTTGTAGTCTGATTCTGAAAATAGTATTGAAAATGGTTTTGAAGAACTTCATCATATGTAAAAACTTTTCTGGTGCCCAGGGAAAGTACCAGAATTTTGCTCAGAATCGAAAACCTTTTTCTCTCTCAAAACTAAATTCGGGGTGGTAGTTTGATTATAAAAATAGTATTGATAGATGATTTCAACAACTTTTGGTTTTGACGTATTTCATCTCTAAAAACGTTTTTGCTGCCAAGGGAGAAAACCTTTTCAGTCGCAATATCAATATTGAGGTTAGGATCTGATTACAGATAATATTCAGAGTTTTGAAGTACTTCATGTTGTGAAGAATTTCATGTCTAAGAACTTTTTTGGTGCATGGAGAACATGCTTGATTTTGCTCAGAATCGGAAAACCATTTTGCCTAGAATCGAAAACCTTTTTCTCTCCCAAAATGAAAAACGGATGGTAGAATAGAATTTGCGGTTGTAGTCTGATTCTGAAAATTGGTATTCAAAATGGTTTTGAACAATTTCATGTTTTGAAGTACTTCATGTCTCAGAACATTTTTGGTGCCAAGGGAGAAAACCTTTTCAGTCGCAATATCAAAATTGAGGTTAGGATCTGATTAGAGAAAATGCTTGAATTTTGCTCAGAATCGGAAAACCATTTTGCCTTAGTCGAAAACCTTTTTCTCTCTCAAAATGAAAAACGGATGGTAGAACAGAATTTGCGGTTGTAGTCTGATTCTGAAAATAGTATTGAAAATGGTTTTGAAGAGTTTCATGTCTTGAAGAACATCATCCTGTCTAAGAACTTTTTTGGTGCCCAGGGAAAGCACCAGAATTTTGCCTAGAATCGATAACCTTTTTCTCTGCCAAGATAAAAAATGGATGGTGGAACAGAATTTGCGGTTGTAGTCTGATTTTGAAAATAGTATTGAAAATAGTTTTGAAGAACTTCATCATATCTAAAAACTTTTCTGGTGCCCAGGAAAAGTACCAGAATTTTGCTCAGAATCGAAAACCTTTTTCTCTCTCAAAACTAAATTCGGGGTGGTAGTTTGATTATAAAAATAGTATTGATAGATGATTTCAACAACTTTTGGTTTTGACGTATTTCATCTCTAAAAACGTTTTTGCTGCCAAGGGAGAAAACCTTTTCAGTCGCAATATCAAGATTGAGGTTAGGATCTGATTACAGATAATATTCAGAGTTTTGAAGTACTTCATGTTGTGAAGAATTTCATGTCTAAGAACTTTTTTGGTGCATGGAGAACATGCTTGATTTTGCTCAGAATCGGAAAACCATTTTGCCTAGAATCGAAAACCTTTTTCTCTCCCAAAATGAAAAACGGATGGTAGAATAGAATTTGCGGTTGTAGTCTGATTCTGAAAATTGGTATTCAAAATGGTTTTGAACAATTTCATGTTTTGAAGTACTTCATGTCTCAGAACATTTTTGGTGCCAAGGGAGAAAACCTTTTCAGTCGCAATATCAAAATTGAGGTTAGGATCTGATTAGAGAAAATGCTTGAATTTTGCTCAGAATCGGAAAACCATTTTGCCTAGTCGAAAACCTTTTTCTCTCTCAAAATGAAAAACGGATGGTAGAACAGAATTTGCGGTTGTAGTCTGATTCTGAAAATAGTATTGAAAATGGTTTTGAAGAGTTTCATGTCTTGAAGAACATCATCCTGTCTAAGAACTTTTTTGGTGCCCAGGGAAAGTACCAGAATTTTGCCTAGAATCGATAACCTTTTTCTCTGCCAAGATAAAAAATGGATGGTGGAACAGAATTTGCGGTTGTAGTCTGATTTTGAAAATAGTATTGAAAATAGTTTTGAAGAACTTCATCATATCTAAAAACTTTTCTGGTGCCCAGGAAAAGTACCAGAATTTTGCTCAGAATCGAAAACCTTTTTCTCTCTCAAAACTAAATTCGGGGTGGTAGTTTGATTATAAAAATAGTATTGATAGATGATTTCAACAACTTTTGGTTTTGACGTATTTCATCTCTAAAAACGTTTTTGCTGCCAAGGGAGAAAACCTTTTCAGTCGCAATATCAAGATTGAGGTTAGGATCTGATTACAGATAATATTCAGAGTTTTGAAGTACTTCATGTTGTGAAGAATTTCATGTCTAAGAACTTTTTTGGTGCATGGAGAACATGCTTGATTTTGCTCAGAATCGGAAAACCATTTTGCCTAGAATCGAAAACCTTTTTCTCTCCCAAAATGAAAAACGGATGGTAGAATAGAATTTGCGGTTGTAGTCTGATTCTGAAAATTGGTATTCAAAATGGTTTTGAACAATTTCATGTTTTGAAGTACTTCATGTCTCAGAACATTTTTGGTGCCAAGGGAGAAAACCTTTTCAGTCGCAATATCAAAATTGAGGTTAGGATCTGATTAGAGAAAATGCTTGAATTTTGCTCAGAATCGGAAAACCATTTTGCCTAGTCGAAAACCTTTTTCTCTCCCAATATGAAAAACGGATGGTAGAACAGAATTTGCGGTTGTAGTCTGATTCTGAAAATAGTATTGAAAATGGTTTTGAAGAGTTTCATGTCTTGAAGAACATCATCCTGTCTAAGAACTTTTTTGGTGCCCAGGGAAAGTACCAGAATTTTGCCTAGAATCGATAACCTTTTTCTCTGCCAAGATAAAAAATGGATGGTGGAACAGAATTTGCGGTTGTAGTCTGAATTTGAAAATAGTATTGAAAATAGTTTTGAAGAACTTCATCATATCTAAAAACTTTTCTGGTGCCCAGGAAAAGTACCAGAATTTTGCTCAGAATCGAAAACCTTTTTCTCTCTCAAAACTAAATTCGGGGTGGTAGTTTGATTATAAAAATAGTATTGATAGATGATTTCAACAACTTTTGGTTTTGACGTATTTCATCTCTAAAAACGTTTTTGCTGCCAAGGGAGAAAACCTTTTCAGTCGCAATATCAAGATTGAGGTTAGGATCTGATTACAGACAATATTCAGAGTTTTGAAGTACTTCATGTTGTGAAGAATTTCATGTCTAAGAACTTTTTTGGTGCATGGAGAACATGCTTGATTTTGCTCAGAATCGGAAAACCATTTTGCCTAGAATCGAAAACCTTTTTCTCTCCCAAAATGAAAAACGGATGGTAGAATAGAATTTGCGGTTGTAGTCTGATTCTGAAAATTGGTATTCAAAATGGTTTTGAACAATATCATGTTTTGAAGTACTTCATGTCTCAGAACATTTTTGGTGCCAAGGGAGAAAACCTTTTCAGTCGCAATATCAAAATTGAGGTTAGGATCTGATTAGAGAAAATGCTTGAATTTTGCTCAGAATCGGAAAACCATTTTGCCTAGTCGAAAACCTTTTTCTCTCTCAAAATGAAAAACGGATGGTAGAACAGAATTTGCGGTTGTAGTCTGATTCCGAAAATAGTATTGAAAATGGTTTTGAAGAGTTTCATGTCTTGAAGAACATCATCCTGTCTAAGAACTTTTTTGGTGCCCAGGGAAAGCACCAGAATTTTGCCTAGAATCGATAACCTTTTTCTCTGCCAAGATAAAAAATGGATGGTGGAACAGAATTTGCGGTTGTAGTCTGATTTTGAAAATAGTATTGAAAATAGTTTTGAAGAACTTCATCATATCTAAAAACTTTTCTGGTGCCCAGGAAAAGTACCAGAATTTTGCTCAGAATCGAAAACCTTTTTCTCTCTCAAAACTAAATTCGGGGTGGTAGTTTGATTATAAAAATAGTATTGATAGATGATTTCAACAACTTTTGGTTTTGACGTATTTCATCTCTAAAAACGTTTTTGCTGCCAAGGGAGAAAACCTTTTCAGTCGCAATATCAAGATTGAGGTTAGGATCTGATTACAGATAATATTCAGAGTTTTGAAGTACTTCATGTTGTGAAGAATTTCATGTCTAAGAACTTTTTTGGTGCATGGAGAACATGCTTGATTTTGCTCAGAATCGGAAAACCATTTTGCCTAGAATCGAAAACCTTTTTCTCTCCCAAAATGAAAAACGGATGGTAGAATAGAATTTGCGGTTGTAGTCTGATTCTGAAAATTGGTATTCAAAATGGTTTTGAACAATTTCATGTTTTGAAGTACTTCATGTCTCAGAACATTTTTGGTGCCAAGGGAGAAAACCTTTTCAGTCGCAATATCAAAATTGAGGTTAGGATCTGATTAGAGAAAATGCTTGAATTTTGCTCAGAATCGGAAAACCATTTTGCCTAGTCGAAAACCTTTTTCTCTCTCAAAATGAAAAACGGATGGTAGAACAGAATTTGCGGTTGTAGTCTGATTCTGAAAATTGGTATTCAAAATGGTTTTGAACAATTTCATGTTTTGAAGTACTTCATGTCTCAGAACATTTTTGGTGCCAAGGGAGAAAACCTTTTCAGTCGCAATATCAAAATTGAGGTTAGGATCTGATTAGAGAAAATGCTAGAATTTTGCTCAGAATCGAAAAACCATTTTGCCTAGAATCGAAAACCTTTTTCTCTCCCAAAATGAAAAATTGATGGTAGAACAGAATTTGCGGTTGTAGTCTGATTCTGAAAATAGTATTGAAAATAGTTTTGAAGAACTTCATCATATGTAAAAACTTTTCTGGTGCCCAGGGAAAGTACCAGAATTTTGCTCAGAATCGAAAACCTTTTTCTCTCTCAAAACTAAATTCGGGGTGGTAGTTTGATTATAAAAATAGTATTGATAGATGATTTCAACAACTTTTGGTTTTGACGTATTTCATCTCTAAAAACGTTTTTGCTGCCAAGGGAGAAAACCTTTTCAGTCGCAATATCAATATTGAGGTTAGGATCTGATTACAGATAATATTCAGAGTTTTGAAGTACTTCATGTTGTGAAGGATTTCATGTCTAAGAACTTTTTTGGTGCATGGAGAACATGCTTGATTTTGCTCAGAATCGGAAAACCATTTTGCCTAGAATCGAAAACCTTTTTCTCTCTCAAAATGAAAAACGGATGGTAGAACAGAATTTGCGGTTGTAGTCTGATTCTGAAAATAGTATTGAAAATGGTTTTGAAGAGTTTCATGTCTTGAAGAACATCATCCTGTCTAAGAACTTTTTTGGTGCCCAGGGAAAGTACCAGAATTTTGCCTAGAATCGATAACCTTTTTCTCTGCCAAGATAAAAAATGGATGGTGGAACAGAATTTGCGGTTGTAGTCTGAATTTGAAAATAGTATTGAAAATAGTTTTGAAGAACTTCATCATATCTAAAAACTTTTCTGGTGCCCAGGAAAAGTACCAGAATTTTGCTCAGAATCGAAAACCTTTTTCTCTCTCAAAACTAAATTCGGGGTGGTAGTTTGATTATAAAAATAGTATTGATAGATGATTTCAACAACTTTTGGTTTTGACGTATTTCATCTCTAAAAACGTTTTTGCTGCCAAGGGAGAAAACCTTTTCAGTCGCAATATCAAGATTGAGGTTAGGATCTGATTACAGATAATATTCAGAGTTTTGAAGTACTTCATGTTGTGAAGAATTTCATGTCTAAGAACTTTTTTGGTGCATGGAGAACATGCTTGATTTTGCTCAGAATCGGAAAACCATTTTGCCTAGAATCGAAAACCTTTTTCTCTCCCAAAATGAAAAACGGATGGTAGAATAGAATTTGCGGTTGTAGTCTGATTCTGAAAATTGGTATTCAAAATGGTTTTGAACAATTTCATGTTTTGAAGTACTTCATGTCTCAGAACATTTTTGGTGCCAAGGGAGAAAACCTTTTCAGTCGCAATATCAAAATTGAGGTTAGGATCTGATTAGAGAAAATGCTTGAATTTTGCTCAGAATCGGAAAACCATTTTGCCTAGTCGAAAACCTTTTTCTCTCTCAAAATGAAAAACGGATGGTAGAACAGAATTTGCGGTTGTAGTCTGATTCTGAAAATAGTATTGAAAATGGTTTTGAAGAGTTTCATGTCTTGAAGAACATCATCCTGTCTAAGAACTTTTTTGGTGCCCAGGGAAAGTACCAGAATTTTGCCTAGAATCGATAACCTTTTTCTCTGCCAAGATAAAAAATGGATGGTGGAACAGAATTTGCGGTTGTAGTCTGATTTTGAAAATAGTATTGAAAATAGTTTTGAAGAACTTCATCATATCTAAAAACTTTTCTGGTGCCCAGGAAAAGTACCAGAATTTTGCTCAGAATCGAAAACCTTTTTCTCTCTCAAAACTAAATTCGGGGTGGTAGTTTGATTATAAAAATAGTATTGATAGATGATTTCAACAACTTTTGGTTTTGACGTATTTCATCTCTAAAAACGTTTTTGCTGCTAAGGGAGAAAACCTTTTCAGTCGCAATATCAAGATTGAGGTTAGGATCTGATTACAGATAATATTCAGAGTTTTGAAGTACTTCATGTTGTGAAGAATTTCATGTCTAAGAACTTTTTTGGTGCATGGAGAACATGCTTGATTTTGCTCAGAATCGGAAAACCATTTTGCCTAGAATCGAAAACCTTTTTCTCTCCCAAAATGAAAAACGGATGGTAGAATAGAATTTGCGGTTGTAGTCTGATTCTGAAAATTGGTATTCAAAATGGTTTTGAACAATTTCATGTTTTGAAGTACTTCATGTCTCAGAACATTTTTGGTGCCAAGGGAGAAAACCTTTTCAGTCGCAATATCAAAATTGAGGTTAGGATCTGATTAGAGAAAATGCTTGAATTTTGCTCAGAATCGGAAAACCATTTTGCCTAGTCGAAAACCTTTTTCTCTCCCAATATGAAAAACGGATGGTAGAACAGAATTTGCGGTTGTAGTCTGATTCTGAAAATAGTATTGAAAATGGTTTTGAAGAGTTTCATGTCTTGAAGAACATCATCCTGTCTAAGAACTTTTTTGGTGCCCAGGGAAAGTACCAGAATTTTGCCTAGAATCGATAACCTTTTTCTCTGCCAAGATAAAAAATGGATGGTGGAACAGAATTTGCGGTTGTAGTCTGATTTTGAAAATAGTATTGAAAATAGTTTTGAAGAACTTCATCATATCTAAAAACTTTTCTGGTGCCCAGGAAAAGTACCAGAATTTTGCTCAGAATCGAAAACCTTTTTCTCTCTCAAAACTAAATTCGGGGTGGTAGTTTGATTATAAAAATAGTATTGATAGATGATTTCAACAACTTTTGGTTTTGACGTATTTCATCTCTAAAAACGTTTTTGCTGCCAAGGGAGAAAACCTTTTCAGTCGCAATATCAAGATTGAGGTTAGGATCTGATTACAGATAATATTCAGAGTTTTGAAGTACTTCATGTTGTGAAGAATTTCATGTCTAAGAACTTTTTTGGTGCATGGAGAACATGCTTGATTTTGCTCAGAATCGGAAAACCATTTTGCCTAGAATCGAAAACCTTTTTCTCTCCCAAAATGAAAAACGGATGGTAGAATAGAATTTGCGGTTGTAGTCTGATTCTGAAAATTGGTATTCAAAATGGTTTTGAACAATTTCATGTTTTGAAGTACTTCATGTCTCAGAACATTTTTGGTGCCAAGGGAGAAAACCTTTTCAGTCGCAATATCAAAATTGAGGTTAGGATCTGATTAGAGAAAATGCTTGAATTTTGCTCAGAATCGGAAAACCATTTTGCCTAGTCGAAAACCTTTTTCTCTCCCAATATGAAAAACGGATGGTAGAACAGAATTTGCGGTTGTAGTCTGATTCTGAAAATAGTATTGAAAATGGTTTTGAAGAGTTTCATGTCTTGAAGAACATCATCCTGTCTAAGAACTTTTTTGGTGCCCAGGGAAAGTACCAGAATTTTGCCTAGAATCGATAACCTTTTTCTCTGCCAAGATAAAAAATGGATGGTGGAACAGAATTTGCGGTTGTAGTCTGAATTTGAAAATAGTATTGAAAATAGTTTTGAAGAACTTCATCATATCTAAAAACTTTTCTGGTGCCCAGGAAAAGTACCAGAATTTTGCTCAGAATCGAAAACCTTTTTCTCTCTCAAAACTAAATTCGGGGTGGTAGTTTGATTATAAAAATAGTATTGATAGATGATTTCAACAACTTTTGGTTTTGACGTATTTCATCTCTAAAAACGTTTTTGCTGCCAAGGGAGAAAACCTTTTCAGTCGCAATATCAAGATTGAGGTTAGGATCTGATTACAGACAATATTCAGAGTTTTGAAGTACTTCATGTTGTGAAGAATTTCATGTCTAAGAACTTTTTTGGTGCATGGAGAACATGCTTGATTTTGCTCAGAATCGGAAAACCATTTTGCCTAGAATCGAAAACCTTTTTCTCTCCCAAAATGAAAAACGGATGGTAGAATAGAATTTGCGGTTGTAGTCTGATTCTGAAAATTGGTATTCAAAATGGTTTTGAACAATTTCATGTTTTGAAGTACTTCATGTCTCAGAACATTTTTGGTGCCAAGGGAGAAAACCTTTTCAGTCGCAATATCAAAATTGAGGTTAGGATCTGATTAGAGAAAATGCTTGAATTTTGCTCAGAATCGGAAAACCATTTTGCCTAGTCGAAAACCTTTTTCTCTCTCAAAATGAAAAACGGATGGTAGAACAGAATTTGCGGTTGTAGTCTGATTCCGAAAATAGTATTGAAAATGGTTTTGAAGAGTTTCATGTCTTGAAGAACATCATCCTGTCTAAGAACTTTTTTGGTGCCCAGGGAAAGCACCAGAATTTTGCCTAGAATCGATAACCTTTTTCTCTGCCAAGATAAAAAATGGATGGTGGAACAGAATTTGCGGTTGTAGTCTGATTTTGAAAATAGTATTGAAAATAGTTTTGAAGAACTTCATCATATCTAAAAACTTTTCTGGTGCCCAGGAAAAGTACCAGAATTTTGCTCAGAATCGAAAACCTTTTTCTCTCTCAAAACTAAATTCGGGGTGGTAGTTTGATTATAAAAATAGTATTGATAGATGATTTCAACAACTTTTGGTTTTGACGTATTTCATCTCTAAAAACGTTTTTGCTGCCAAGGGAGAAAACCTTTTCAGTCGCAATATCAAGATTGAGGTTAGGATCTGATTACAGATAATATTCAGAGTTTTGAAGTACTTCATGTTGTGAAGAATTTCATGTCTAAGAACTTTTTTGGTGCATGGAGAACATGCTTGATTTTGCTCAGAATCGGAAAACCATTTTGCCTAGAATCGAAAACCTTTTTCTCTCCCAAAATGAAAAACGGATGGTAGAATAGAATTTGCGGTTGTAGTCTGATTCTGAAAATTGGTATTCAAAATGGTTTTGAACAATTTCATGTTTTGAAGTACTTCATGTCTCAGAACATTTTTGGTGCCAAGGGAGAAAACCTTTTCAGTCGCAATATCAAAATTGAGGTTAGGATCTGATTAGAGAAAATGCTTGAATTTTGCTCAGAATCGGAAAACCATTTTGCCTAGTCGAAAACCTTTTTCTCTCTCAAAATGAAAAACGGATGGTAGAACAGAATTTGCGGTTGTAGTCTGATTCTGAAAATTGGTATTCAAAATGGTTTTGAACAATTTCATGTTTTGAAGTACTTCATGTCTCAGAACATTTTTGGTGCCAAGGGAGAAAACCTTTTCAGTCGCAATATCAAAATTGAGGTTAGGATCTGATTAGAGAAAATGCTAGAATTTTGCTCAGAATCGAAAAACCATTTTGCCTAGAATCGAAAACCTTTTTCTCTCCCAAAATGAAAAATTGATGGTAGAACAGAATTTGCGGTTGTAGTCTGATTCTGAAAATAGTATTGAAAATAGTTTTGAAGAACTTCATCATATGTAAAAACTTTTCTGGTGCCCAGGGAAAGTACCAGAATTTTGCTCAGAATCGAAAACCTTTTTCTCTCTCAAAACTAAATTCGGGGTGGTAGTTTGATTATAAAAATAGTATTGATAGATGATTTCAACAACTTTTGGTTTTGACGTATTTCATCTCTAAAAACGTTTTTGCTGCCAAGGGAGAAAACCTTTTCAGTCGCAATATCAATATTGAGGTTAGGATCTGATTACAGATAATATTCAGAGTTTTGAAGTACTTCATGTTGTGAAGAATTTCATGTCTAAGAACTTTTTTGGTGCATGGAGAACATGCTTGATTTTGCTCAGAATCGGAAAACCATTTTGCCTAGAATCGAAAACCTTTTTCTCTCCCAAAATGAAAAACGGATGGTAGAATAGAATTTGCGGTTGTAGTCTGATTCTGAAAATTGGTATTCAAAATGGTTTTGAACAATTTCATGTTTTGAAGTACTTCATGTCTCAGAACATTTTTGGTGCCAAGGGAGAAAACCTTTTCAGTCGCAATATCAAAATTGAGGTTAGGATCTGATTAGAGAAAATGCTTGAATTTTGCTCAGAATCGGAAAACCATTTTGCCTAGTCGAAAACCTTTTTCTCTCTCAAAATGAAAAACGGATGGTAGAACAGAATTTGCGGTTGTAGTCTGATTCTGAAAATAGTATTGAAAATGGTTTTGAAGAGTTTCATGTCTTGAAGAACATCATCCTGTCTAAGAACTTTTTTGGTGCCCAGGGAAAGTACCAGAATTTTGCCTAGAATCGATAACCTTTTTCTCTGCCAAGATAAAAAATGGATGGTGGAACAGAATTTGCGGTTGTAGTCTGAATTTGAAAATAGTATTGAAAATAGTTTTGAAGAACTTCATCATATCTAAAAACTTTTCTGGTGCCCAGGAAAAGTACCAGAATTTTGCTCAGAATCGAAAACCTTTTTCTCTCTCAAAACTAAATTCGGGGTGGTAGTTTGATTATAAAAATAGTATTGATAGATGATTTCAACAACTTTTGGTTTTGACGTATTTCATCTCTAAAAACGTTTTTGCTGCCAAGGGAGAAAACCTTTTCAGTCGCAATATCAATATTGAGGTTAGGATCTGATTACAGATAATATTCAGAGTTTTGAAGTACTTCATGTTGTGAAGGATTTCATGTCTAAGAACTTTTTTGGTGCATGGAGAACATGCTTGATTTTGCTCAGAATCAGAAAACCATTTTGCCTAGAATCGAAAACCTTTTTCTCTCCCAAAATGAAAAACGGATGGTAGAATAGAATTTGCGGGTGTAGTCTGATTCTGAAAATTGGTATTCAAAATGGTTTTGAACAATTTCATGTTTTGAAGTACTTCATGTCTCAGAACATTTTTGGTGCCAAGGGAGAAAACCTTTTCAGTCGCAATATCAAAATTGAGGTTAGGATCTGATTAGAGAAAATGCTTGAATTTTGCTCAGAATCGGAAAACCATTTTGCCTAGTCGAAAACCTTTTTCTCTCTCAAAATGAAAAACGGATGGTAGAACAGAATTTGCGGTTGTAGTCTGATTCCGAAAATAGTATTGAAAATGGTTTTGAAGAGTTTCATGTCTTGAAGAACATCATCCTGTCTAAGAACTTTTTTGGTGCCCAGGGAAAGCACCAGAATTTTGCCTAGAATCGATAACCTTTTTCTCTGCCAAGATAAAAAATGGATGGTGGAACAGAATTTGCGGTTGTAGTCTGATTTTGAAAATAGTATTGAAAATAGTTTTGAAGAACTTCATCATATCTAAAAACTTTTCTGGTGCCCAGGAAAAGTACCAGAATTTTGCTCAGAATCGAAAACCTTTTTCTCTCTCAAAACTAAATTCGGGGTGGTAGTTTGATTATAAAAATAGTATTGATAGATGATTTCAACAACTTTTGGTTTTGACGTATTTCATCTCTAAAAACGTTTTTGCTGCTAAGGGAGAAAACCTTTTCAGTCGCAATATCAAGATTGAGGTTAGGATCTGATTACAGATAATATTCAGAGTTTTGAAGTACTTCATGTTGTGAAGAATTTCATGTCTAAGAACTTTTTTGGTGCATGGAGAACATGCTTGATTTTGCTCAGAATCGGAAAACCATTTTGCCTAGAATCGAAAACCTTTTTCTCTCCCAAAATGAAAAACGGATGGTAGAATAGAATTTGCGGTTGTAGTCTGATTCTGAAAATTGGTATTCAAAATGGTTTTGAACAATTTCATGTTTTGAAGTACTTCATGTCTCAGAACATTTTTGGTGCCAAGGGAGAAAACCTTTTCAGTCGCAATATCAAAATTGAGGTTAGGATCTGATTAGAGAAAATGCTTGAATTTTGCTCAGAATCGGAAAACCATTTTGCCTAGTCGAAAACCTTTTTCTCTCCCAAAATGAAAAACGGATGGTAGAACAGAATTTGCGGTTGTAGTCTGATTCTGAAAATAGTATTGAAAATGGTTTTGAAGAGTTTCATGTCTTGAAGAACATCATCCTGTCTAAGAACTTTTTTGGTGCCCAGGGAAAGTACCAGAATTTTGCCTAGAATCGATAACCTTTTTCTCTGCCAAGATAAAAAATGGATGGTGGAACAGAATTTGCGGTTGTAGTCTGAATTTGAAAATAGTATTGAAAATAGTTTTGAAGAACTTCATCATATCTAAAAACTTTTCTGGTGCCCAGGAAAAGTACCAGAATTTTGCTCAGAATCGAAAACCTTTTTCTCTCTCAAAACTAAATTCGGGGTGGTAGATTGATTATAAAAATAGTATTGATAGATGATTTCAACAACTTTTGGTTTTGACGTATTTCATCTCTAAAAACGTTTTTGCTGCCAAGGGAGAAAACCTTTTCAGTCGCAATATCAAGATTGAGGTTAGGATCTGATTACAGACAATATTCAGAGTTTTGAAGTACTTCATGTTGTGAAGAATTTCATGTCTAAGAACTTTTTTGGTGCATGGAGAACATGCTTGATTTTGCTCAGAATCGGAAAACCATTTTGCCTAGAATCGAAAACCTTTTTCTCTCCCAAAATGAAAAACGGATGGTAGAATAGAATTTGCGGTTGTAGTCTGATTCTGAAAATTGGTATTCAAAATGGTTTTGAACAATTTCATGTTTTGAAGTACTTCATGTCTCAGAACATTTTTGGTGCCAAGGGAGAAAACCTTTTCAGTCGCAATATCAAAATTGAGGTTAGGATCTGATTAGAGAAAATGCTTGAATTTTGCTCAGAATCGGAAAACCATTTTGCCTAGTCGAAAACCTTTTTCTCTCTCAAAATGAAAAACGGATGGTAGAACAGAATTTGCGGTTGTAGTCTGATTCCGAAAATAGTATTGAAAATGGTTTTGAAGAGTTTCATGTCTTGAAGAACATCATCCTGTCTAAGAACTTTTTTGGTGCCCAGGGAAAGCACCAGAATTTTGCCTAGAATCGATAACCTTTTTCTCTGCCAAGATAAAAAATGGATGGTGGAACAGAATTTGCGGTTGTAGTCTGATTTTGAAAATAGTATTGAAAATAGTTTTGAAGAACTTCATCATATCTAAAAACTTTTCTGGTGCCCAGGAAAAGTACCAGAATTTTGCTCAGAATCGAAAACCTTTTTCTCTCTCAAAACTAAATTCGGGGTGGTAGTTTGATTATAAAAATAGTATTGATAGATGATTTCAACAACTTTTGGTTTTGACGTATTTCATCTCTAAAAACGTTTTTGCTGCCAAGGGAGAAAACCTTTTCAGTCGCAATATCAAGATTGAGGTTAGGATCTGATTACAGATAATATTCAGAGTTTTGAAGTACTTCATGTTGTGAAGAATTTCATGTCTAAGAACTTTTTTGGTGCATGGAGAACATGCTTGATTTTGCTCAGAATCGGAAAACCATTTTGCCTAGAATCGAAAACCTTTTTCTCTCCCAAAATGAAAAACGGATGGTAGAATAGAATTTGCGGTTGTAGTCTGATTCTGAAAATTGGTATTCAAAATGGTTTTGAACAATTTCATGTTTTGAAGTACTTCATGTCTCAGAACATTTTTGGTGCCAAGGGAGAAAACCTTTTCAGTCGCAATATCAAAATTGAGGTTAGGATCTGATTAGAGAAAATGCTTGAATTTTGCTCAGAATCGGAAAACCATTTTGCCTAGTCGAAAACCTTTTTCTCTCTCAAAATGAAAAACGGATGGTAGAACAGAATTTGCGGTTGTAGTCTGATTCTGAAAATTGGTATTCAAAATGGTTTTGAACAATTTCATGTTTTGAAGTACTTCATGTCTCAGAACATTTTTGGTGCCAAGGGAGAAAACCTTTTCAGTCGCAATATCAAAATTGAGGTTAGGATCTGATTAGAGAAAATGCTAGAATTTTGCTCAGAATCGAAAAACCATTTTGCCTAGAATCGAAAACCTTTTTCTCTCCCAAAATGAAAAATTGATGGTAGAACAGAATTTGCGGTTGTAGTCTGATTCTGAAAATAGTATTGAAAATAGTTTTGAAGAACTTCATCATATGTAAAAACTTTTCTGGTGCCCAGGGAAAGTACCAGAATTTTGCTCAGAATCGAAAACCTTTTTCTCTCTCAAAACTAAATTCGGGGTGGTAGTTTGATTATAAAAATAGTATTGATAGATGATTTCAACAACTTTTGGTTTTGACGTATTTCATCTCTAAAAACGTTTTTGCTGCCAAGGGAGAAAACCTTTTCAGTCGCAATATCAATATTGAGGTTAGGATCTGATTACAGATAATATTCAGAGTTTTGAAGTACTTCATGTTGTGAAGAATTTCATGTCTAAGAACTTTTTTGGTGCATGGAGAACATGCTTGATTTTGCTCAGAATCGGAAAACCATTTTGCCTAGAATCGAAAACCTTTTTCTCTCCCAAAATGAAAAACGGATGGTAGAATAGAATTTGCGGTTGTAGTCTGATTCTGAAAATTGGTATTCAAAATGGTTTTGAACAATTTCATGTTTTGAAGTACTTCATGTCTCAGAACATTTTTGGTGCCAAGGGAGAAAACCTTTTCAGTCGCAATATCAAAATTGAGGTTAGGATCTGATTAGAGAAAATGCTTGAATTTTGCTCAGAATCGGAAAACCATTTTGCCTAGTCGAAAACCTTTTTCTCTCTCAAAATGAAAAACGGATGGTAGAACAGAATTTGCGGTTGTAGTCTGATTCTGAAAATAGTATTGAAAATGGTTTTGAAGAGTTTCATGTCTTGAAGAACATCATCCTGTCTAAGAACTTTTTTGGTGCCCAGGGAAAGTACCAGAATTTTGCCTAGAATCGATAACCTTTTTCTCTGCCAAGATAAAAAATGGATGGTGGAACAGAATTTGCGGTTGTAGTCTGAATTTGAAAATAGTATTGAAAATAGTTTTGAAGAACTTCATCATATCTAAAAACTTTTCTGGTGCCCAGGAAAAGTACCAGAATTTTGCTCAGAATCGAAAACCTTTTTCTCTCTCAAAACTAAATTCGGGGTGGTAGTTTGATTATAAAAATAGTATTGATAGATGATTTCAACAACTTTTGGTTTTGACGTATTTCATCTCTAAAAACGTTTTTGCTGCCAAGGGAGAAAACCTTTTCAGTCGCAATATCAAGATTGAGGTTAGGATCTGATTACAGATAATATTCAGAGTTTTGAAGTACTTCATGTTGTGAAGAATTTCATGTCTAAGAACTTTTTTGGTGCATGGAGAACATGCTTGATTTTGCTCAGAATCGGAAAACCATTTTGCCTAGAATCGAAAACCTTTTTCTCTCCCAAAATGAAAAACGGATGGTAGAATAGAATTTGCGGTTGTAGTCTGATTCTGAAAATTGGTATTCAAAATGGTTTTGAACAATTTCATGTTTTGAAGTACTTCATGTCTCAGAACATTTTTGGTGCCAAGGGAGAAAACCTTTTCAGTCGCAATATCAAAATTGAGGTTAGGATCTGATTAGAGAAAATGCTAGAATTTTGCTCAGAATCGAAAAACCATTTTGCCTAGAATCGAAAACCTTTTTCTCTCCCAAAATGAAAAATTGATGGTAGAACAGAATTTGCGGTTGTAGTCTGATTCTGAAAATAGTATTGAAAATAGTTTTGAAGAACTTCATCATATGTAAAAACTTTTCTGGTGCCCAGGGAAAGTACCAGAATTTTGCTCAGAATCGAAAACCTTTTTCTCTCTCAAAACTAAATTCGGGGTGGTAGTTTGATTATAAAAATAGTATTGATAGATGATTTCAACAACTTTTGGTTTTGACGTATTTCATCTCTAAAAACGTTTTTGCTGCCAAGGGAGAAAACCTTTTCAGTCGCAATATCAATATTGAGGTTAGGATCTGATTACAGATAATATTCAGAGTTTTGAAGTACTTCATGTTGTGAAGAATTTCATGTCTAAGAACTTTTTTGGTGCATGGAGAACATGCTTGATTTTGCTCAGAATCGGAAAACCATTTTGCCTAGAATCGAAAACCTTTTTCTCTCCCAAAATGAAAAACGGATGGTAGAATAGAATTTGCGGTTGTAGTCTGATTCTGAAAATTGGTATTCAAAATGGTTTTGAACAATTTCATGTTTTGAAGTACTTCATGTCTCAGAACATTTTTGGTGCCAAGGGAGAAAACCTTTTCAGTCGCAATATCAAAATTGAGGTTAGGATCTGATTAGAGAAAATGCTTGAATTTTGCTCAGAATCGGAAAACCATTTTGCCTAGTCGAAAACCTTTTTCTCTCTCAAAATGAAAAACGGATGGTAGAACAGAATTTGCGGTTGTAGTCTGATTCTGAAAATAGTATTGAAAATGGTTTTGAAGAGTTTCATGTCTTGAAGAACATCATCCTGTCTAAGAACTTTTTTGGTGCCCAGGGAAAGCACCAGAATTTTGCCTAGAATCGATAACCTTTTTCTCTGCCAAAATGAAAAATGGATGGTGGAACAGAATTTGCGGTTGTAGTCTGATTTTGAAAATAGTATTGAAAATAGTTTTGAAGAACTTCATCATATCTAAAAACTTTTCTGGTGCCCAGGAAAAGTACCAGAATTTTGCTCAGAATCGAAAACCTTTTTCTCTCTCAAAACTAAATTCGGGGTGGTAGTTTGATTATAAAAATAGTATTGATAGATGATTTCAACAACTTTTGGTTTTGACGTATTTCATCTCTAAAAACTTTTTTGCTGCCAAGGGAGAAAACCTTTTCAGTCGCAATATCAAGATTGAGGTTAGGATCTGATTACAGATAATATTCAGAGTTTTGAAGTACTTCATGTTGTGAAGAATTTCATGTCTAAGAACTTTTTTGGTGCATGGAGAACATGCTTGATTTTGCTCAGAATCGGAAAACCATTTTGCCTAGAATCGAAAACCTTTTTCTCTCCCAAAATGAAAAACGGATGGTAGAATAGAATTTGCGGTTGTAGTCTGATTCTGAAAATTGGTATTCAAAATGGTTTTGAACAATTTCATGTTTTGAAGTACTTCATGTCTCAGAACATTTTTGATGCCAAGGGAGAAAACCTTTTCAGTCGCAATATCAAAATTGAGGTTAGGATCTGATTAGAGAAAATGCTAGAATTTTGCTCAGAATCGAAAAACCATTGTGCCTAGAATCGAAAAGCTTTTTCTCTCCCCAAATGAAAAATTGATGGTAGAACAGAATTTGCGGTTGTAGTCTGATTCTGAAAATAGTATTGAAAATAATTTTGAAGAACTTCATCATATGTAAAAGGTTTTCTGGTGCCCAGGAAAAGTACCAGAATTTTGCTCAGAATCGAAAACCTTTTTCTCTCTCAAAACTAAATTCGGGGTGGTAGTTTGATTATAAAAATAGTATTGATAGGTGATTTCAACAACTTTTGGTTTTGACGTATTTCATCTCTAAAAACGTTTTTGCTGCCAAGGGAGAAAACCTTTTCAGTCGCAATATCATTATTGAGGTTAGGATCTGATTACCGAAAATGCTAGAATTTTGCTCAGAATCGGAAAACCATTTTGCCTAGTCGAAAACCTTTTTCTCTCTCAAAATGAAAAACGGATGGTAGAACAGAATTTGCGGTTGTAGTCTGATTCTGAAAATAGTATTGAAAATGGTTTTGAAGAGTTTCATGTCTTGAAGAACATCATCCTGTCTAAGAACTGTTTTGGTGCCCAGGGAAAGCACCAGAATTTTGCCTAGAATCGATAACCTTTTTCTCTGCCAAGATAAAAAATGGATGGTGGAACAGAATTTGCTGTTGTAGTCTGATTTTGAAAATAGTATTGAAAATAGTTTTGAAGAACTTCATCATATCTAAAAACTTTTCTGGTGCCCAGGAAAAGTACCAGAATTTTGCTCAGAATCGAAAACCTTTTTCTCTCTCAAAACTAAATTCGGGGTGGTAGTTTGATTATAAAAATAGTATTGATAGATGATTTCAACAACTTTTGGTATTGACGTATTTCATCTCTAAAAACGTTTTTGCTGCCAAGGGAGAAAACCTTTTCAGTCGCAATATCAAGATTGAGGTTAGGATCTGATTACAGATAATATTCAGAGTTTTGAAGTACTTCATGTTGTGAAGAATTTCATGTCTAAGAACTTTTTTGGTGCATGGAGAACATGCTTGATTTTGCTCAGAATCGGAAAACCATTTTGCCTAGAATCGAAAACCTTTTTCTCTCCCAAAATGAAAAACGGATGGTAGAATAGAATTTGCGGTTGTAGTCTGATTCTGAAAATTGGTATTCAAAATGGTTTTGAACAATTTCATGTTTTGAATTACTTCATGTCTCAGAACATTTTTGGTGCCAAGGGAGAAAACCTTTTCAGTCGCAATATCAAAATTGAGGTTAGGATCTGATTAGAGAAAATGCTTGAATTTTGCTCAGAATCGGAAAACCATTTTGCCTAGTCGAAAACCTTTTTCTCTCTCAAAATGAAAAACGGATGGTAGAACAGAATTTGCGGTTGTAGTCTGATTCTGAAAATAGTATTGAAAATGGTTTTGAAGAGTTTCATGTCTTGAAGAACATCATCCTGTCTAAGAACTTTTTTGGTGCCCAGGGAAAGTACCAGAATTTTGCCTAGAATCGATAACCTTTTTCTCTGCCAAGATAAAAAATGGATGGTGGAACAGAATTTGCGGTTGTAGTCTGATTTTGAAAATAGTATTGAAAATAGTTTTGAAGAACTTCATCATATCTAAAAACTTTTCTGGTGCCCAGGAAAAGTACCAGAATTTTGCTCAGAATCGAAAACCTTTTTCTCTCTCAAAACTAAATTCGGGGTGGTAGTTTGATTATAAAAATAGTATTGATAGATGATTTCAACAACTTTTGGTTTTGACATATTTCATCTCTAAAAACGTTTTTGCTGCCAAGGGAGAAAACCTTTTCAGTCGCAATATCAAGATTGAGGTTAGGATCTGATTACAGATAATATTCAGAGTTTTGAAGTACTTCATGTTGTGAAGAATTTCATGTCTAAGAACTTTTTTGGTGCATGGAGAACATGCTTGATTTTGCTCAGAATCGGAAAACCATTTTGCCTAGAATCGAAAACCTTTTTCTCTCCCAAAATGAAAAACGGATGGTAGAATAGAATTTGCGGTTGTAGTCTGATTCTGAAAATTGGTATTCAAAATGGTTTTGAACAATTTCATGTTTTGAAGTACTTCATGTCTCAGAACATTTTTGGTGCCAAGGGAGAAAACCTTTTCAGTCGCAATATCAAAATTGAGGTTAGGATCTGATGAGAGAAAATGCTAGAATTTTGCTCAGAATCGAAAAACCATTTTGCCTAGAATCGAAAACCTTTTTCTCTCCCAAAATGAAAAATTGATGGTAGAACAGAATTTGCGGTTGTAGTCTGATTCTGAAAATAGCATTGAAAATAGTTTTGAAGAACTTCATCATATGTAAAAACTTTTCTGGTGCCCAGGGAAAGTACCACAATTTTGCTCAGAATCGAAAACCTTTTTCTCTCTCAAAACTAAATTCGGGGTGGTAGTTTGATTATAAAAATAGTATTGATAGATGATTTCAACAACTTTTGGTTTTGACGTATTTCATCTCTAAAAACGTTTTTGCTGCCAAGGGAGAAAACCTTTTCAGTCGCAATATCAATATTGAGGTTAGGATCTGATTACAGATAATATTCAGAGTTTTGAAGTACTTCATGTTGTGAAGAATTTCATGTCTAAGAACTTTTTTGGTGCATGGAGAACATGCTTGATTTTGCTCAGAATCGGAAAACCATTTTGCCTAGAATCGAAAACCTTTTTCTCTCCCAAAATGAAAAACGGATGGTAGAATAGAATTTGCGGTTGTAGTCTGATTCTGAAAATTGGTATTCAAAATGGTTTTGAACAATTTCATGTTTTGAAGTACTTCATGTCTCAGAACATTTTTGGTGCCAAGGGAGAAAACCTTTTCAGTCGCAATATCAAAATTGAGGTTAGGATCTGATTAGAGAAAATGCTTGAATTTTGCTCAGAATCGGAAAACCATTTTGCCTAGTCGAAAACCTTTTTCTCTCTCAAAATGAAAAACGGATGGTAGAACAGAATTTGCGGTTGTAGACTGATTCTGAAAATAGTATTGAAAATGGTTTTGAAGAGTTTCATGTCTTGAAGAACATCATCCTGTCTAAGAACTTTTTTGGTGCCCAGGGAAAGCACCAGAATTTTGCCTAGAATCGATAACCTTTTTCTCTGCCAAAATGAAAAATGGATGGTGGAACAGAATTTGCGGTTGTAGTCTGATTTTGAAAATAGTATTGAAAATAGTTTTGAAGAACTTCATCATATCTAAAAACTTTTCTGGTGCCCAGGAAAAGTACCAGAATTTTGCTCAGAATCGAAAACCTTTTTCTCTCTCAAAACTAAATTCGGGGTGGTAGTTTGATTATAAAAATAGTATTGATAGATGATTTCAACAACTTTTGGTTTTGACGTATTTCATCTTTAAAAACGTTTTTGCTGCCAAGGGAGAAAACCTTTTCAGTCGCAATATCAAGATTGAGGTTAGGATCTGATTACAGATAATATTCAGAGTTTTGAAGTACTTCATGTTGTGAAGAATTTCATGTCTAAGAACTTTTTTGGTGCATGGAGAACATGCTTGATTTTGCTCAGAATCGGAAAACCATTTTGCCTAGAATCGAAAACCTTTTTCTCTCCCAAAATGAAAAACGGATGGTAGAATAGAATTTGCGGTTGTAGTCTGATTCTGAAAATTGGTATTCAAAATGGTTTTGAACAATTTCATGTTTTGAAGTACTTCATGTCTCAGAACATTTTTGGTGCCAAGGGAGAAAACCTTTTCAGTCGCAATATCAAAATTGAGGTTAGGATCTGATTAGAGAAAATGCTTGAATTTTGCTCAGAATCGGAAAACCATTTTGCCTAGTCGAAAACCTTTTTCTCTCTCAAAATGAAAAACGGATGGTAGAACAGAATTTGCGGTTGTAGTCTGATTCTGAAAATAGTATTGAAAATGGTTTTGAAGAGTTTCATGTCTTGAAGAACATCATCCTGTCTAAGAACTTTTTTGGTGCCCAGGGAAAGTACCAGAATTTTGCCTAGAATCGATAACCTTTTTCTCTGCCAAGATAAAAAATGGATGGTGGAACAGAATTTGCGGTTGTAGTCTGATTTTGAAAATAGTATTGAAAATAGTTTTGAAGAACTTCATCATATCTAAAAACTTTTCTGGTGCCCAGGAAAAGTACCAGAATTTTGCTCAGAATCGAAAACCTTTTTCTCTCTCAAAACTAAATTCGGGGTGGTAGTTTGATTATAAAAATAGTATTGATAGATGATTTCAACAACTTTTGGTTTTGACGTATTTCATCTCTAAAAACGTTTTTGCTGCCAAGGGAGAAAACCTTTTCAGTCGCAATATCAAGATTGAGGTTAGGATCTGATTACAGATAATATTCAGAGTTTTGAAGTACTTCATGTTGTGAAGAATTTCATGTCTAAGAACTTTTTTGGTGCATGGAGAACATGCTTGATTTTGCTCAGAATCGGAAAACCATTTTGCCTAGAATCGAAAACCTTTTTCTCTCCCAAAATGAAAAACGGATGGTAGAATAGAATTTGCGGTTGTAGTCTGATTCTGAAAATTGGTATTCAAAATGGTTTTGAACAATTTCATGTTTTGAAGTACTTCATGTCTCAGAACATTTTTGGTGCCAAGGGAGAAAACCTTTTCAGTCGCAATATCAAAATTGAGGTTAGGATCTGATTAGAGAAAATGCTAGAATTTTGCTCAGAATCGAAAAACCATTTTGCCTAGAATCGAAAACCTTTTTCTCTCCCAAAATGAAAAATTGATGGTAGAACAGAATTTGCGGTTGTAGTCTGATTCTGAAAATAGTATTGAAAATAGTTTTGAAGAACTTCATCATATGTAAAAACTTTTCTGGTGCCCAGGGAAAGTACCAGAATTTTGCTCAGAATCGAAAACCTTTTTCTCTCTCAAAACTAAATTCGGGGTGGTAGTTTGATTATAAAAATAGTATTGATAGATGATTTCAACAACTTTTGGTTTTGACGTATTTCATCTCTAAAAACGTTTTTGCTGCCAAGGGAGAAAACCTTTTCAGTCGCAATATCAATATTGAGGTTAGGATCTGATTACAGATAATATTCAGAGTTTTGAAGTACTTCATGTTGTGAAGAATTTCATGTCTAAGAACTTTTTTGGTGCATGGAGAACATGCTTGATTTTGCTCAGAATCGGAAAACCATTTTTCCTAGAATCGAAAACCTTTTTCTCTCCCAAAATGAAAAACGGATGGTAGAATAGAATTTGCGGTTGTAGTCTGATTCTGAAAATTGGTATTCAAAATGGTTTGAACAATTTCATGTTTTGAAGTACTTCATGTCTCAGAACATTTTTGGTGCCAAGGGAGAAAACCTTTTCAGTCGCAATATCAAAATTGAGGTTAGGATCTGATTAGAGAAAATGCTAGAATTTTGCTCAGAATCGAAAAACCATTTTGCCTAGAATCGAAAACCTTTTTCTCTCCCAAAATGAAAAATTGATGGTAGAACAGAATTTGCGGCTGTAGTCTGATTCTGAAAATAGTATTGAAAATAGTTTTGAAGAACTTCATCATATGTAAAAACTTTTCTGGTGCCCAGGGAAAGTACCAGAATTTTGCTCAGAATCGAAAACCTTTTTCTGTCTCAAAACTAAATTCGGGGTGGTAGTTTGATTATAAAAATAGTATTGATAGATGATTTCAACAACTTTTGGTTTTGACGTATTTCATCTCTAAAAACGTTTTTGCTGCCAAGGGAGAAAACCTTTTCAGTCGCAATATCAATATTGAGGTTAGGATCTGATTACAGATAATATTCAGAGTTTTGAAGTACTTCATGTTGTGAAGAATTTCATGTCTAAGAACTTTTTTGGTGCATGGAGAACATGCTTGATTTTGCTCAGAATCGGAAAACCATTTTTCCTAGAATCGAAAACCTTTTTCTCTCCCAAAATGAAAAACGGATGGTAGAATAGAATTTGCGGTTGTAGTCTGATTCTGAAAATTGGTATTCAAAATGGTTTGAACAATTTCATGTTTTGAAGTACTTCATGTCTCAGAACATTTTTGGTGCCAAGGGAGAAAACCTTTTCAGTCGCAATATCAAAATTGAGGTTAGGATCTGATTAGAGAAAATGCTAGAATTTTGCTCAGAATCGAAAAACCATTTTGCCTAGAATCGAAAACCTTTTTCTCTCCCAAAATGAAAAATTGATGGTAGAACAGAATTTGCGGCTGTAGTCTGATTCTGAAAATAGTATTGAAAATAGTTTTGAAGAACTTCATCATATGTAAAAACTTTTCTGGTGCCCAGGGAAAGTACCAGAATTTTGCTCAGAATCGAAAACCTTTTTCTCTCTCAAAACTAAATTCGGGGTGGTAGTTTGATTATAAAAATAGTATTGATAGATGATTTCAACAACTTTTGGTTTTGACGTATTTCATCTCTAAAAACGTTTTTGCTGCCAAGGGAGAAAACCTTTTCAGTCGCAATATCAATATTGAGGTTAGGATCTGATTACAGATAATATTCAGAGTTTTGAAGTACTTCATGTTGTGAAGAATTTCATGTCTAAGAACTTTTTTGGTGCATGGAGAACATGCTTGATTTTGCTCAGAATCGGAAAACCATTTTTCCTAGAATCGAAAACCTTTTTCTCTCCCAAAATGAAAAACGGATGGTAGAATAGAATTTGCGGTTGTAGTCTGATTCTGAAAATTGGTATTCAAAATGGTTTGAACAATTTCATGTTTTGAAGTACTTCATGTCTCAGAACATTTTTGGTGCCAAGGGAGAAAACCTTTTCAGTCGCAATATCAAAATTGAGGTTAGGATCTGATTAGAGAAAATGCTAGAATTTTGCTCAGAATCGAAAAACCATTTTGCCTAGAATCGAAAACCTTTTTCTCTCCCAAAATGAAAAACGGATGGTAGAACAGAATTTGCGGCTGTAGTCTGATTCTGAAAATAGTATTGAAAATGGTTTTGAAGAGTTTCATGTCTTGAAGAACATCATCCTGTCTAAGAACTTTTTTGGTGCCCAGGGAAAGTACCAGAATTTTGCCTAGAATCGATAACCTTTTTCTCTGCCAAGATAAAAAATGGATGGTGGAACAGAATTTGCGGTTGTAGTCTGATTTTGAAAATAGTATTGAAAATAGTTTTGAAGAACTTCATCATATCTAAAAACTTTTCTGGTGCCCAGGAAAAGTACCAGAATTTTGCTCAGAATCGAAAACCTTTTTCTCTCTCAAAACTAAATTCGGGGTGGTAGTTTGATTATAAAAATAGTATTGATAGATGATTTCAACAACTTTTGGTTTTGACATATTTCATCTCTAAAAACGTTTTTGCTGCCAAGGGAGAAAACCTTTTCAGTCGCAATATCAAGATTGAGGTTAGGATCTGATTACAGATAATATTCAGAGTTTTGAAGTACTTCATGTTGTGAAGAATTTCATGTCTAAGAACTTTTTTGGTGCATGGAGAACATGCTTGATTTTGCTCAGAATCGGAAAACCATTTTGCCTAGAATCGAAAACCTTTTTCTCTCCCAAAATGAAAAACGGATGGTAGAATAGAATTTGCGGTTGTAGTCTGATTCTGAAAATTGGTATTCAAAATGGTTTTGAACAATTTCATGTTTTGAAGTACTTCATGTCTCAGAACATTTTTGGTGCCAAGGGAGAAAACCTTTTCAGTCGCAATATCAAAATTGAGGTTAGGATCTGATTAGAGAAAATGCTTGAATTTTGCTCAGAATCGGAAAACCATTTTGCCTAGTCGAAAACCTTTTTCTCTCTCAAAATGAAAAACGGATGGTAGAACAGAATTTGCGGTTGTAGTCTGATTCTGAAAATAGTATTGAAAATGGTTTTGAAGAGTTTCATGTCTTGAAGAACATCATCCTGTCTAAGAACTTTTTTGGTGCCCAGGGAAAGTACCAGAATTTTGCCTAGAATCGATAACCTTTTTCTCTGCCAAGATAAAAAATGGATGGTGGAACAGAATTTGCGGTTGTAGTCTGATTTTGAAAATAGTATTGAAAATAGTTTTGAAGAACTTCATCATATCTAAAAACTTTTCTGGTGCCCAGGAAAAGTACCAGAATTTTGCTCAGAATCGAAAACCTTTTTCTCTCTCAAAACTAAATTCGGGGTGGTAGTTTGATTATAAAAATAGTATTGATAGATGATTTCAACAACTTTTGGTTTTGACATATTTCATCTCTAAAAACGTTTTTGCTGCCAAGGGAGAAAACCTTTTCAGTCGCAATATCAAGATTGAGGTTAGGATCTGATTACAGATAATATTCAGAGTTTTGAAGTACTTCATGTTGTGAAGAATTTCATGTCTAAGAACTTTTTTGGTGCATGGAGAACATGCTTGATTTTGCTCAGAATCGGAAAACCATTTTGCCTAGAATCGAAAACCTTTTTCTCTCCCAAAATGAAAAACGGATGGTAGAATAGAATTTGCGGTTGTAGTCTGATTCTGAAAATTGGTATTCAAAATGGTTTTGAACAATTTCATGTTTTGAAGTACTTCATGTCTCAGAACATTTTTGGTGCCAAGGGAGAAAACCTTTTCAGTCGCAATATCAAAATTGAGGTTAGGATCTGATGAGAGAAAATGCTAGAATTTTGCTCAGAATCGAAAAACCATTTTGCCTAGAATCGAAAACCTTTTTCTCTCCCAAAATGAAAAATTGATGGTAGAACAGAATTTGCGGTTGTAGTCTGATTCTGAAAATAGCATTGAAAATAGTTTTGAAGAACTTCATCATATGTAAAAACTTTTCTGGTGCCCAGGGAAAGTACCACAATTTTGCTCAGAATCGAAAACCTTTTTCTCTCTCAAAACTAAATTCGGGGTGGTAGTTTGATTATAAAAATAGTATTGATAGATGATTTCAACAACTTTTGGTTTTGACGTATTTCATCTCTAAAAACGTTTTTGCTGCCAAGGGAGAAAACCTTTTCAGTCGCAATATCAATATTGAGGTTAGGATCTGATTACAGATAATATTCAGAGTTTTGAAGTACTTCATGTTGTGAAGAATTTCATGTCTAAGAACTTTTTTGGTGCATGGAGAACATGCTTGATTTTGCTCAGAATCGGAAAACCATTTTGCCTAGAATCGAAAACCTTTTTCTCTCCCAAAATGAAAAACGGATGGTAGAATAGAATTTGCGGTTGTAGTCTGATTCTGAAAATTGGTATTCAAAATGGTTTTGAACAATTTCATGTTTTGAAGTACTTCATGTCTCAGAACATTTTTGGTGCCAAGGGAGAAAACCTTTTCAGTCGCAATATCAAAATTGAGGTTAGGATCTGATTAGAGAAAATGCTTGAATTTTGCTCAGAATCGGAAAACCATTTTGCCTAGTCGAAAACCTTTTTCTCTCTCAAAATGAAAAACGGATGGTAGAACAGAATTTGCGGTTGTAGACTGATTCTGAAAATAGTATTGAAAATGGTTTTGAAGAGTTTCATGTCTTGAAGAACATCATCCTGTCTAAGAACTTTTTTGGTGCCCAGGGAAAGCACCAGAATTTTGCCTAGAATCGATAACCTTTTTCTCTGCCAAAATGAAAAATGGATGGTGGAACAGAATTTGCGGTTGTAGTCTGATTTTGAAAATAGTATTGAAAATAGTTTTGAAGAACTTCATCATATCTAAAAACTTTTCTGGTGCCCAGGAAAAGTACCAGAATTTTGCTCAGAATCGAAAACCTTTTTCTCTCTCAAAACTAAATTCGGGGTGGTAGTTTGATTATAAAAATAGTATTGATAGATGATTTCAACAACTTTTGGTTTTGACGTATTTCATCTTTAAAAACGTTTTTGCTGCCAAGGGAGAAAACCTTTTCAGTCGCAATATCAAGATTGAGGTTAGGATCTGATTACAGATAATATTCAGAGTTTTGAAGTACTTCATGTTGTGAAGAATTTCATGTCTAAGAACTTTTTTGGTGCATGGAGAACATGCTTGATTTTGCTCAGAATCGGAAAACCATTTTGCCTAGAATCGAAAACCTTTTTCTCTCCCAAAATGAAAAACGGATGGTAGAATAGAATTTGCGGTTGTAGTCTGATTCTGAAAATTGGTATTCAAAATGGTTTTGAACAATTTCATGTTTTGAAGTACTTCATGTCTCAGAACATTTTTGGTGCCAAGGGAGAAAACCTTTTCAGTCGCAATATCAAAATTGAGGTTAGGATCTGATTAGAGAAAATGCTTGAATTTTGCTCAGAATCGGAAAACCATTTTGCCTAGTCGAAAACCTTTTTCTCTCTCAAAATGAAAAACGGATGGTAGAACAGAATTTGCGGTTGTAGTCTGATTCTGAAAATAGTATTGAAAATGGTTTTGAAGAGTTTCATGTCTTGAAGAACATCATCCTGTCTAAGAACTTTTTTGGTGCCCAGGGAAAGTACCAGAATTTTGCCTAGAATCGATAACCTTTTTCTCTGCCAAGATAAAAAATGGATGGTGGAACAGAATTTGCGGTTGTAGTCTGATTTTGAAAATAGTATTGAAAATAGTTTTGAAGAACTTCATCATATCTAAAAACTTTTCTGGTGCCCAGGAAAAGTACCAGAATTTTGCTCAGAATCGAAAACCTTTTTCTCTCTCAAAACTAAATTCGGGGTGGTAGTTTGATTATAAAAATAGTATTGATAGATGATTTCAACAACTTTTGGTTTTGACGTATTTCATCTCTAAAAACGTTTTTGCTGCCAAGGGAGAAAACCTTTTCAGTCGCAATATCAAGATTGAGGTTAGGATCTGATTACAGATAATATTCAGAGTTTTGAAGTACTTCATGTTGTGAAGAATTTCATGTCTAAGAACTTTTTTGGTGCATGGAGAACATGCTTGATTTTGCTCAGAATCGGAAAACCATTTTGCCTAGAATCGAAAACCTTTTTCTCTCCCAAAATGAAAAACGGATGGTAGAATAGAATTTGCGGTTGTAGTCTGATTCTGAAAATTGGTATTCAAAATGGTTTTGAACAATTTCATGTTTTGAAGTACTTCATGTCTCAGAACATTTTTGGTGCCAAGGGAGAAAACCTTTTCAGTCGCAATATCAAAATTGAGGTTAGGATCTGATTAGAGAAAATGCTAGAATTTTGCTCAGAATCGAAAAACCATTTTGCCTAGAATCGAAAACCTTTTTCTCTCCCAAAATGAAAAATTGATGGTAGAACAGAATTTGCGGTTGTAGTCTGATTCTGAAAATAGTATTGAAAATAGTTTTGAAGAACTTCATCATATGTAAAAACTTTTCTGGTGCCCAGGGAAAGTACCAGAATTTTGCTCAGAATCGAAAACCTTTTTCTCTCTCAAAACTAAATTCGGGGTGGTAGTTTGATTATAAAAATAGTATTGATAGATGATTTCAACAACTTTTGGTTTTGACGTATTTCATCTCTAAAAACGTTTTTGCTGCCAAGGGAGAAAACCTTTTCAGTCGCAATATCAATATTGAGGTTAGGATCTGATTACAGATAATATTCAGAGTTTTGAAGTACTTCATGTTGTGAAGAATTTCATGTCTAAGAACTTTTTTGGTGCATGGAGAACATGCTTGATTTTGCTCAGAATCGGAAAACCATTTTTCCTAGAATCGAAAACCTTTTTCTCTCCCAAAATGAAAAACGGATGGTAGAATAGAATTTGCGGTTGTAGTCTGATTCTGAAAATTGGTATTCAAAATGGTTTGAACAATTTCATGTTTTGAAGTACTTCATGTCTCAGAACATTTTTGGTGCCAAGGGAGAAAACCTTTTCAGTCGCAATATCAAAATTGAGGTTAGGATCTGATTAGAGAAAATGCTAGAATTTTGCTCAGAATCGAAAAACCATTTTGCCTAGAATCGAAAACCTTTTTCTCTCCCAAAATGAAAAATTGATGGTAGAACAGAATTTGCGGCTGTAGTCTGATTCTGAAAATAGTATTGAAAATAGTTTTGAAGAACTTCATCATATGTAAAAACTTTTCTGGTGCCCAGGGAAAGTACCAGAATTTTGCTCAGAATCAAAAACCTTTTTCTGTCTCAAAACTAAATTCGGGGTGGTAGTTTGATTATAAAAATAGTATTGATAGATGATTTCAACAACTTTTGGTTTTGACGTATTTCATCTCTAAAAACGTTTTTGCTGCCAAGGGAGAAAACCTTTTCAGTCGCAATATCAATATTGAGGTTAGGATCTGATTACAGATAATATTCAGAGTTTTGAAGTACTTCATGTTGTGAAGAATTTCATGTCTAAGAACTTTTTTGGTGCATGGAGAACATGCTTGATTTTGCTCAGAATCGGAAAACCATTTTTCCTAGAATCGAAAACCTTTTTCTCTCCCAAAATGAAAAACGGATGGTAGAATAGAATTTGCGGTTGTAGTCTGATTCTGAAAATTGGTATTCAAAATGGTTTGAACAATTTCATGTTTTGAAGTACTTCATGTCTCAGAACATTTTTGGTGCCAAGGGAGAAAACCTTTTCAGTCGCAATATCAAAATTGAGGTTAGGATCTGATTAGAGAAAATGCTAGAATTTTGCTCAGAATCGAAAAACCATTTTGCCTAGAATCGAAAACCTTTTTCTCTCCCAAAATGAAAAATTGATGGTAGAACAGAATTTGCGGCTGTAGTCTGATTCTGAAAATAGTATTGAAAATAGTTTTGAAGAACTTCATCATATGTAAAAACTTTTCTGGTGCCCAGGGAAAGTACCAGAATTTTGCTCAGAATCGAAAACCTTTTTCTCTCTCAAAACTAAATTCGGGGTGGTAGTTTGATTATAAAAATAGTATTGATAGATGATTTCAACAACTTTTGGTTTTGACGTATTTCATCTCTAAAAACGTTTTTGCTGCCAAGGGAGAAAACCTTTTCAGTCGCAATATCAATATTGAGGTTAGGATCTGATTACAGATAATATTCAGAGTTTTGAAGTACTTCATGTTGTGAAGAATTTCATGTCTAAGAACTTTTTTGGTGCATGGAGAACATGCTTGATTTTGCTCAGAATCGGAAAACCATTTTTCCTAGAATCGAAAACCTTTTTCTCTCCCAAAATGAAAAACGGATGGTAGAATAGAATTTGCGGTTGTAGTCTGATTCTGAAAATTGGTATTCAAAATGGTTTGAACAATTTCATGTTTTGAAGTACTTCATGTCTCAGAACATTTTTGGTGCCAAGGGAGAAAACCTTTTCAGTCGCAATATCAAAATTGAGGTTAGGATCTGATTAGAGAAAATGCTAGAATTTTGCTCAGAATCGAAAAACCATTTTGCCTAGAATCGAAAACCTTTTTCTCTCCCAAAATGAAAAACGGATGGTAGAACAGAATTTGCGGCTGTAGTCTGATTCTGAAAATAGTATTGAAAATGGTTTTGAAGAGTTTCATGTCTTGAAGAACATCATCCTGTCTAAGAACTTTTTTGGTGCCCAGGGAAAGTACCAGAATTTTGCCTAGAATCGATAACCTTTTTCTCTGCCAAGATAAAAAATGGATGGTGGAACAGAATTTGCGGTTGTAGTCTGATTTTGAAAATAGTATTGAAAATAGTTTTGAAGAACTTCATCATATCTAAAAACTTTTCTGGTGCCCAGGAAAAGTACCAGAATTTTGCTCAGAATCGAAAACCTTTTTCTCTCTCAAAACTAAATTCGGGGTGGTAGTTTGATTATAAAAATAGTATTGATAGATGATTTCAACAACTTTTGGTTTTGACATATTTCATCTCTAAAAACGTTTTTGCTGCCAAGGGAGAAAACCTTTTCAGTCGCAATATCAAGATTGAGGTTAGGATCTGATTACAGATAATATTCAGAGTTTTGAAGTACTTCATGTTGTGAAGAATTTCATGTCTAAGAACTTTTTTGGTGCATGGAGAACATGCTTGATTTTGCTCAGAATCGGAAAACCATTTTGCCTAGAATCGAAAACCTTTTTCTCTCCCAAAATGAAAAACGGATGGTAGAATAGAATTTGCGGTTGTAGTCTGATTCTGAAAATTGGTATTCAAAATGGTTTTGAACAATTTCATGTTTTGAAGTACTTCATGTCTCAGAACATTTTTGGTGCCAAGGGAGAAAACCTTTTCAGTCGCAATATCAAAATTGAGGTTAGGATCTGATTAGAGAAAATGCTAGAATTTTGCTCAGAATCGAAAAACCATTTTGCCTAGAATCGAAAACCTTTTTCTCTCCCAAAATGAAAAATTGATGGTAGAACAGAATTTGCGGTTGTAGTCTGATTCTGAAAATAGCATTGAAAATAGTTTTGAAGAACTTCATCATATGTAAAAACTTTTCTGGTGCCCAGGGAAAGTACCACAATTTTGCTCAGAATCGAAAACCTTTTTCTCTCTCAAAACTAAATTCGGGGTGGTAGTTTGATTATAAAAATAGTATTGATAGATGATTTCAACAACTTTTGGTTTTGACGTATTTCATCTCTAAAAACGTTTTTGCTGCCAAGGGAGAAAACCTTTTCAGTCGCAATATCAATATTGAGGTTAGGATCTGATTACAGATAATATTCAGAGTTTTGAAGTACTTCATGTTGTGAAGAATTTCATGTCTAAGAACTTTTTTGGTGCATGGAGAACATGCTTGATTTTGCTCAGAATCGGAAAACCATTTTGCCTAGAATCGAAAACCTTTTTCTCTCCCAAAATGAAAAACGGATGGTAGAATAGAATTTGCGGTTGTAGTCTGATTCTGAAAATTGGTATTCAAAATGGTTTTGAACAATTTCATGTTTTGAAGTACTTCATGTCTCAGAACATTTTTGGTGCCAAGGGAGAAAACCTTTTCAGTCGCAATATCAAAATTGAGGTTAGGATCTGATTAGAGAAAATGCTTGAATTTTGCTCAGAATCGGAAAACCATTTTGCCTAGTCGAAAACCTTTTTCTCTCTCAAAATGAAAAACGGATGGTAGAACAGAATTTGCGGTTGTAGACTGATTCTGAAAATAGTATTGAAAATGGTTTTGAAGAGTTTCATGTCTTGAAGAACATCATCCTGTCTAAGAACTTTTTTGGTGCCCAGGGAAAGCACCAGAATTTTGCCTAGAATCGATAACCTTTTTCTCTGCCAAAATGAAAAATGGATGGTGGAACAGAATTTGCGGTTGTAGTCTGATTTTGAAAATAGTATTGAAAATAGTTTTGAAGAACTTCATCATATCTAAAAACTTTTCTGGTGCCCAGGAAAAGTACCAGAATTTTGCTCAGAATCGAAAACCTTTTTCTCTCTCAAAACTAAATTCGGGGTGGTAGTTTGATTATAAAAATAGTATTGATAGATGATTTCAACAACTTTTGGTTTTGACGTATTTCATCTTTAAAAACGTTTTTGCTGCCAAGGGAGAAAACCTTTTCAGTCGCAATATCAAGATTGAGGTTAGGATCTGATTACAGATAATATTCAGAGTTTTGAAGTACTTCATGTTGTGAAGAATTTCATGTCTAAGAACTTTTTTGGTGCATGGAGAACATGCTTGATTTTGCTCAGAATCGGAAAACCATTTTGCCTAGAATCGAAAACCTTTTTCTCTCCCAAAATGAAAAACGGATGGTAGAATAGAATTTGCGGTTGTAGTCTGATTCTGAAAATTGGTATTCAAAATGGTTTTGAACAATTTCATGTTTTGAAGTACTTCATGTCTCAGAACATTTTTGGTGCCAAGGGAGAAAACCTTTTCAGTCGCAATATCAAAATTGAGGTTAGGATCTGATTAGAGAAAATGCTTGAATTTTGCTCAGAATCGGAAAACCATTTTGCCTAGTCGAAAACCTTTTTCTCTCTCAAAATGAAAAACGGATGGTAGAACAGAATTTGCGGTTGTAGTCTGATTCTGAAAATAGTATTGAAAATGGTTTTGAAGAGTTTCATGTCTTGAAGAACATCATCCTGTCTAAGAACTTTTTTGGTGCCCAGGGAAAGTACCAGAATTTTGCCTAGAATCGATAACCTTTTTCTCTGCCAAGATAAAAAATGGATGGTGGAACAGAATTTGCGGTTGTAGTCTGATTTTGAAAATAGTATTGAAAATAGTTTTGAAGAACTTCATCATATCTAAAAACTTTTCTGGTGCCCAGGAAAAGTACCAGAATTTTGCTCAGAATCGAAAACCTTTTTCTCTCTCAAAACTAAATTCGGGGTGGTAGTTTGATTATAAAAATAGTATTGATAGATGATTTCAACAACTTTTGGTTTTGACGTATTTCATCTCTAAAAACGTTTTTGCTGCCAAGGGAGAAAACCTTTTCAGTCGCAATATCAAGATTGAGGTTAGGATCTGATTACAGATAATATTCAGAGTTTTGAAGTACTTCATGTTGTGAAGAATTTCATGTCTAAGAACTTTTTTGGTGCATGGAGAACATGCTTGATTTTGCTCAGAATCGGAAAACCATTTTGCCTAGAATCGAAAACCTTTTTCTCTCCCAAAATGAAAAACGGATGGTAGAATAGAATTTGCGGTTGTAGTCTGATTCTGAAAATTGGTATTCAAAATGGTTTTGAACAATTTCATGTTTTGAAGTACTTCATGTCTCAGAACATTTTTGGTGCCAAGGGAGAAAACCTTTTCAGTCGCAATATCAAAATTGAGGTTAGGATCTGATTAGAGAAAATGCTTGAATTTTGCTCAGAATCGGAAAACCATTTTGCCTAGTCGAAAACCTTTTTCTCTCTCAAAATGAAAAACGGATTTTAGAACAGAATTTGCGGTTGTAGACTGATTCTGAAAATAGTATTGAAAATGGTTTTGAAGAGTTTCATGTCTTGAAGAACATCATCCTGTCTAAGAACTTTTTTGGTGCCCAGGGAAAGCACCAGAATTTTGCCTAGAATCGATAACCTTTTTCTCTGCCAAAATGAAAAATGGATGGTGGAACAGAATTTGCGGTTGTAGTCTGATTTTGAAAATAGTATTGAAAATAGTTTTGAAGAACTTCATCATATCTAAAAACTTTTCTGGTGCCCAGGAAAAGTACCAGAATTTTGCTCAGAATCGAAAACCTTTTTCTCTCTCAAAACTAAATTCGGGGTGGTAGTTTGATTATAAAAATAGTATTGATAGATGATTTCAACAACTTTTGGTTTTGACGTATTTCATCTTTAAAAACGTTTTTGCTGCCAAGGGAGAAAACCTTTTCAGTCGCAATATCAAGATTGAGGTTAGGATCTGATTACAGATAATATTCAGAGTTTTGAAGTACTTCATGTTGTGAAGAATTTCATGTCTAAGAACTTTTTTGGTGCATGGAGAACATGCTTGATTTTGCTCAGAATCGGAAAACCATTTTGCCTAGAATCGAAAACCTTTTTCTCTCCCAAAATGAAAAACGGATGGTAGAATAGAATTTGCGGTTGTAGTCTGATTCTGAAAATTGGTATTCAAAATGGTTTTGAACAATTTCATGTTTTGAAGTACTTCATGTCTCAGAACATTTTTGGTGCCAAGGGAGAAAACCTTTTCAGTCGCAATATCAAAATTGAGGTTAGGATCTGATTAGAGAAAATGCTTGAATTTTGCTCAGAATCGGAAAACCATTTTGCCTAGTCGAAAACCTTTTTCTCTCTCAAAATGAAAAACGGATGGTAGAACAGAATTTGCGGTTGTAGTCTGATTCTGAAAATAGTATTGAAAATGGTTTTGAAGAGTTTCATGTCTTGAAGAACATCATCCTGTCTAAGAACTTTTTTGGTGCCCAGGGAAAGTACCAGAATTTTGCCTAGAATCGATAACCTTTTTCTCTGCCAAGATAAAAAATGGATGGTGGAACAGAATTTGCGGTTGTAGTCTGATTTTGAAAATAGTATTGAAAATAGTTTTGAAGAACTTCATCATATCTAAAAACTTTTCTGGTGCCCAGGAAAAGTACCAGAATTTTGCTCAGAATCGAAAACCTTTTTCTCTCTCAAAACTAAATTCGGGGTGGTAGTTTGATTATAAAAATAGTATTGATAGATGATTTCAACAACTTTTGGTTTTGACGTATTTCATCTCTAAAAACGTTTTTGCTGCCAAGGGAGAAAACCTTTTCAGTCGCAATATCAAGATTGAGGTTAGGATCTGATTACAGATAATATTCAGAGTTTTGAAGTACTTCATGTTGTGAAGAATTTCATGTCTAAGAACTTTTTTGGTGCATGGAGAACATGCTTGATTTTGCTCAGAATCGGAAAACCATTTTGCCTAGAATCGAAAACCTTTTTCTCTCCCAAAATGAAAAACGGATGGTAGAATAGAATTTGCGGTTGTAGTCTGATTCTGAAAATTGGTATTCAAAATGGTTTTGAACAATTTCATGTTTTGAAGTACTTCATGTCTCAGAACATTTTTGGTGCCAAGGGAGAAAACCTTTTCAGTCGCAATATCAAAATTGAGGTTAGGATCTGATTAGAGAAAATGCTTGAATTTTGCTCAGAATCGGAAAACCATTTTGCCTAGTCGAAAACCTTTTTCTCTCTCAAAATGAAAAACGGATGGTAGAACAGAATTTGCGGCTGTAGTCTGATTCTGAAAATAGTATTGAAAATGGTTTTGAAGAGTTTCATGTCTTGAAGAACATCATCCTGTCTAAGAACTTTTTTGGTGCCCAGGGAAAGTACCAGAATTTTGCCTAGAATCGATAACCTTTTTCTCTGCCAAGATAAAAAATGGATGGTGGAACAGAATTTGCGGTTGTAGTCTGATTTTGAAAATAGTATTGAAAATAGTTTTGAAGAACTTCATCATATCTAAAAACTTTTCTGGTGCCCAGGAAAAGTACCAGAATTTTGCTCAGAATCGAAAACCTTTTTCTCTCTCAAAACTAAATTCGGGGTGGTAGTTTGATTATAAAAATAGTATTGATAGATGATTTCAACAACTTTTGGTTTTGACATATTTCATCTCTAAAAACGTTTTTGCTGCCAAGGGAGAAAACCTTTTCAGTCGCAATATCAAGATTGAGGTTAGGATCTGATTACAGATAATATTCAGAGTTTTGAAGTACTTCATGTTGTGAAGAATTTCATGTCTAAGAACTTTTTTGGTGCATGGAGAACATGCTTGATTTTGCTCAGAATCGGAAAACCATTTTGCCTAGAATCGAAAACCTTTTTCTCTCCCAAAATGAAAAACGGATGGTAGAATAGAATTTGCGGTTGTAGTCTGATTCTGAAAATTGGTATTCAAAATGGTTTTGAACAATTTCATGTTTTGAAGTACTTCATGTCTCAGAACATTTTTGGTGCCAAGGGAGAAAACCTTTTCAGTCGCAATATCAAAATTGAGGTTAGGATCTGATTAGAGAAAATGCTAGAATTTTGCTCAGAATCGAAAAACCATTTTGCCTAGAATCGAAAACCTTTTTCTCTCCCAAAATGAAAAATTGATGGTAGAACAGAATTTGCGGTTGTAGTCTGATTCTGAAAATAGCATTGAAAATAGTTTTGAAGAACTTCATCATATGTAAAAACTTTTCTGGTGCCCAGGGAAAGTACCACAATTTTGCTCAGAATCGAAAACCTTTTTCTCTCTCAAAACTAAATTCGGGGTGGTAGTTTGATTATAAAAATAGTATTGATAGATGATTTCAACAACTTTTGGTTTTGACGTATTTCATCTCTAAAAACGTTTTTGCTGCCAAGGGAGAAAACCTTTTCAGTCGCAATATCAATATTGAGGTTAGGATCTGATTACAGATAATATTCAGAGTTTTGAAGTACTTCATGTTGTGAAGAATTTCATGTCTAAGAACTTTTTTGGTGCATGGAGAACATGCTTGATTTTGCTCAGAATCGGAAAACCATTTTGCCTAGAATCGAAAACCTTTTTCTCTCCCAAAATGAAAAACGGATGGTAGAATAGAATTTGCGGTTGTAGTCTGATTCTGAAAATTGGTATTCAAAATGGTTTTGAACAATTTCATGTTTTGAAGTACTTCATGTCTCAGAACATTTTTGGTGCCAAGGGAGAAAACCTTTTCAGTCGCAATATCAAAATTGAGGTTAGGATCTGATTAGAGAAAATGCTTGAATTTTGCTCAGAATCGGAAAACCATTTTGCCTAGTCGAAAACCTTTTTCTCTCTCAAAATGAAAAACGGATGGTAGAACAGAATTTGCGGTTGTAGACTGATTCTGAAAATAGTATTGAAAATGGTTTTGAAGAGTTTCATGTCTTGAAGAACATCATCCTGTCTAAGAACTTTTTTGGTGCCCAGGGAAAGCACCAGAATTTTGCCTAGAATCGATAACCTTTTTCTCTGCCAAAATGAAAAATGGATGGTGGAACAGAATTTGCGGTTGTAGTCTGATTTTGAAAATAGTATTGAAAATAGTTTTGAAGAACTTCATCATATCTAAAAACTTTTCTGGTGCCCAGGAAAAGTACCAGAATTTTGCTCAGAATCGAAAACCTTTTTCTCTCTCAAAACTAAATTCGGGGTGGTAGTTTGATTATAAAAATAGTATTGATAGATGATTTCAACAACTTTTGGTTTTGACGTATTTCATCTTTAAAAACGTTTTTGCTGCCAAGGGAGAAAACCTTTTCAGTCGCAATATCAAGATTGAGGTTAGGATCTGATTACAGATAATATTCAGAGTTTTGAAGTACTTCATGTTGTGAAGAATTTCATGTCTAAGAACTTTTTTGGTGCATGGAGAACATGCTTGATTTTGCTCAGAATCGGAAAACCATTTTGCCTAGAATCGAAAACCTTTTTCTCTCCCAAAATGAAAAACGGATGGTAGAATAGAATTTGCGGTTGTAGTCTGATTCTGAAAATTGGTATTCAAAATGGTTTTGAACAATTTCATGTTTTGAAGTACTTCATGTCTCAGAACATTTTTGGTGCCAAGGGAGAAAACCTTTTCAGTCGCAATATCAAAATTGAGGTTAGGATCTGATTAGAGAAAATGCTTGAATTTTGCTCAGAATCGGAAAACCATTTTGCCTAGTCGAAAACCTTTTTCTCTCTCAAAATGAAAAACGGATGGTAGAACAGAATTTGCGGTTGTAGTCTGATTCTGAAAATAGTATTGAAAATGGTTTTGAAGAGTTTCATGTCTTGAAGAACATCATCCTGTCTAAGAACTTTTTTGGTGCCCAGGGAAAGTACCAGAATTTTGCCTAGAATCGATAACCTTTTTCTCTGCCAAGATAAAAAATGGATGGTGGAACAGAATTTGCGGTTGTAGTCTGATTTTGAAAATAGTATTGAAAATAGTTTTGAAGAACTTCATCATATCTAAAAACTTTTCTGGTGCCCAGGAAAAGTACCAGAATTTTGCTCAGAATCGAAAACCTTTTTCTCTCTCAAAACTAAATTCGGGGTGGTAGTTTGATTATAAAAATAGTATTGATAGATGATTTCAACAACTTTTGGTTTTGACGTATTTCATCTCTAAAAACGTTTTTGCTGCCAAGGGAGAAAACCTTTTCAGTCGCAATATCAAGATTGAGGTTAGGATCTGATTACAGATAATATTCAGAGTTTTGAAGTACTTCATGTTGTGAAGAATTTCATGTCTAAGAACTTTTTTGGTGCATGGAGAACATGCTTGATTTTGCTCAGAATCGGAAAACCATTTTGCCTAGAATCGAAAACCTTTTTCTCTCCCAAAATGAAAAACGGATGGTAGAATAGAATTTGCGGTTGTAGTCTGATTCTGAAAATTGGTATTCAAAATGGTTTTGAACAATTTCATGTTTTGAAGTACTTCATGTCTCAGAACATTTTTGGTGCCAAGGGAGAAAACCTTTTCAGTCGCAATATCAAAATTGAGGTTAGGATCTGATTAGAGAAAATGCTTGAATTTTGCTCAGAATCGGAAAACCATTTTGCCTAGTCGAAAACCTTTTTCTCTCTCAAAATGAAAAACGGATTTTAGAACAGAATTTGCGGTTGTAGACTGATTCTGAAAATAGTATTGAAAATGGTTTTGAAGAGTTTCATGTCTTGAAGAACATCATCCTGTCTAAGAACTTTTTTGGTGCCCAGGGAAAGCACCAGAATTTTGCCTAGAATCGATAACCTTTTTCTCTGCCAAAATGAAAAATGGATGGTGGAACAGAATTTGCGGTTGTAGTCTGATTTTGAAAATAGTATTGAAAATAGTTTTGAAGAACTTCATCATATCTAAAAACTTTTCTGGTGCCCAGGAAAAGTACCAGAATTTTGCTCAGAATCGAAAACCTTTTTCTCTCTCAAAACTAAATTCGGGGTGGTAGTTTGATTATAAAAATAGTATTGATAGATGATTTCAACAACTTTTGGTTTTGACGTATTTCATCTTTAAAAACGTTTTTGCTGCCAAGGGAGAAAACCTTTTCAGTCGCAATATCAAGATTGAGGTTAGGATCTGATTACAGATAATATTCAGAGTTTTGAAGTACTTCATGTTGTGAAGAATTTCATGTCTAAGAACTTTTTTGGTGCATGGAGAACATGCTTGATTTTGCTCAGAATCGGAAAACCATTTTGCCTAGAATCGAAAACCTTTTTCTCTCCCAAAATGAAAAACGGATGGTAGAATAGAATTTGCGGTTGTAGTCTGATTCTGAAAATTGGTATTCAAAATGGTTTTGAACAATTTCATGTTTTGAAGTACTTCATGTCTCAGAACATTTTTGGTGCCAAGGGAGAAAACCTTTTCAGTCGCAATATCAAAATTGAGGTTAGGATCTGATTAGAGAAAATGCTTGAATTTTGCTCAGAATCGGAAAACCATTTTGCCTAGTCGAAAACCTTTTTCTCTCTCAAAATGAAAAACGGATGGTAGAACAGAATTTGCGGTTGTAGTCTGATTCTGAAAATAGTATTGAAAATGGTTTTGAAGAGTTTCATGTCTTGAAGAACATCATCCTGTCTAAGAACTTTTTTGGTGCCCAGGGAAAGTACCAGAATTTTGCCTAGAATCGATAACCTTTTTCTCTGCCAAGATAAAAAATGGATGGTGGAACAGAATTTGCGGTTGTAGTCTGATTTTGAAAATAGTATTGAAAATAGTTTTGAAGAACTTCATCATATCTAAAAACTTTTCTGGTGCCCAGGAAAAGTACCAGAATTTTGCTCAGAATCGAAAACCTTTTTCTCTCTCAAAACTAAATTCGGGGTGGTAGTTTGATTATAAAAATAGTATTGATAGATGATTTCAACAACTTTTGGTTTTGACGTATTTCATCTCTAAAAACGTTTTTGCTGCCAAGGGAGAAAACCTTTTCAGTCGCAATATCAAGATTGAGGTTAGGATCTGATTACAGATAATATTCAGAGTTTTGAAGTACTTCATGTTGTGAAGAATTTCATGTCTAAGAACTTTTTTGGTGCATGGAGAACATGCTTGATTTTGCTCAGAATCGGAAAACCATTTTGCCTAGAATCGAAAACCTTTTTCTCTCCCAAAATGAAAAACGGATGGTAGAATAGAATTTGCGGTTGTAGTCTGATTCTGAAAATTGGTATTCAAAATGGTTTTGAACAATTTCATGTTTTGAAGTACTTCATGTCTCAGAACATTTTTGGTGCCAAGGGAGAAAACCTTTTCAGTCGCAATATCAAAATTGAGGTTAGGATCTGATTAGAGAAAATGCTTGAATTTTGCTCAGAATCGGAAAACCATTTTGCCTAGTCGAAAACCTTTTTCTCTCTCAAAATGAAAAACGGATGGTAGAACAGAATTTGCGGTTGTAGTCTGATTCTGAAAATAGTATTGAAAATGGTTTTGAAGAGTTTCATGTCTTGAAGAACATCATCCTGTCTAAGAACTTTTTTGGTGCCCAGGGAAAGTACCAGAATTTTGCCTAGAATCGATAACCGTTTTCTCTGCCAAGATAAAAAATGGATGGTGGAACAGAATTTGCGGTTGTAGTCTGATTTTGAAAATAGTATTGAAAATAGTTTTGAAGAACTTCATCATATCTAAAAACTTTTCTGGTGCCCAGGAAAAGTACCAGAATTTTGCTCAGAATCGAAAACCTTTTTCTCTCTCAAAACTAAATTCGGGGTGGTAGTTTGATTATAAAAATAGTATTGATAGATGATTTCAACAACTTTTGGTTTTGACGTATTTCATCTCTAAAAACGTTTTTGCTGCCAAGGGAGAAAACCTTTTCAGTCGCAATATCAAGATTGAGGTTAGGATCTGATTACAGATAATATTCAGAGTTTTGAAGTACTTCATGTTGTGAAGAATTTCATGTCTAAGAACTTTTTTGGTGCATGGAGAACATGCTTGATTTTGCTCAGAATCGGAAAACCATTTTGCCTAGAATCGAAAACCTTTTTCTCTCCCAAAATGAAAAACGGATGGTAGAATAGAATTTGCGGTTGTAGTCTGATTCTGAAAATTGGTATTCAAAATGGTTTTGAACAATTTCATGTTTTGAAGTACTTCATGTCTCAGAACATTTTTGGTGCCAAGGGAGAAAACCTTTTCAGTCGCAATATCAAAATTGAGGTTAGGATCTGATTAGAGAAAATGCTTGAATTTTGCTCAGAATCGGAAAACCATTTTGCCTAGTCGAAAACCTTTTTCTCTCTCAAAATGAAAAACGGATGGTAGAACAGAATTTGCGGTTGTAGACTGATTCTGAAAATAGTATTGAAAATGGTTTTGAAGAGTTTCATGTCTTGAAGAACATCATCCTGTCTAAGAACTTTTTTGGTGCCCAGGGAAAGCACCAGAATTTTGCCTAGAATCGATAACCTTTTTCTCTGCCAAAATGAAAAATGGATGGTGGAACAGAATTTGCGGTTGTAGTCTGATTTTGAAAATAGTATTGAAAATAGTTTTGAAGAACTTCATCATATCTAAAAACTTTTCTGGTGCCCAGGAAAAGTACCAGAATTTTGCTCAGAATCGAAAACCTTTTTCTCTCTCAAAACTAAATTCGGGGTGGTAGTTTGATTATAAAAATAGTATTGATAGATGATTTCAACAACTTTTGGTTTTGACGTATTTCATCTTTAAAAACGTTTTTGCTGCCAAGGGAGAAAACCTTTTCAGTCGCAATATCAAGATTGAGGTTAGGATCTGATTACAGATAATATTCAGAGTTTTGAAGTACTTCATGTTGTGAAGAATTTCATGTCTAAGAACTTTTTTGGTGCATGGAGAACATGCTTGATTTTGCTCAGAATCGGAAAACCATTTTGCCTAGAATCGAAAACCTTTTTCTCTCCCAAAATGAAAAACGGATGGTAGAATAGAATTTGCGGTTGTAGTCTGATTCTGAAAATTGGTATTCAAAATGGTTTTGAACAATTTCATGTTTTGAAGTACTTCATGTCTCAGAACATTTTTGGTGCCAAGGGAGAAAACCTTTTCAGTCGCAATATCAAAATTGAGGTTAGGATCTGATTAGAGAAAATGCTTGAATTTTGCTCAGAATCGGAAAACCATTTTGCCTAGTCGAAAACCTTTTTCTCTCTCAAAATGAAAAACGGATGGTAGAACAGAATTTGCGGTTGTAGTCTGATTCTGAAAATAGTATTGAAAATGGTTTTGAAGAGTTTCATGTCTTGAAGAACATCATCCTGTCTAAGAACTTTTTTGGTGCCCAGGGAAAGTACCAGAATTTTGCCTAGAATCGATAACTTTTTCTCTGCCAAGATAAAAAATGGATGGTGGAACAGAATTTGCGGTTGTAGTCTGATTTTGAAAATAGTATTGAAAATAGTTTTGAAGAACTTCATCATATCTAAAAACTTTTCTGGTGCCCAGGAAAAGTACCAGAATTTTGCTCAGAATCGAAAACCTTTTTCTCTCTCAAAACTAAATTCGGGGTGGTAGTTTGATTATAAAAATAGTATTGATAGATGATTTCAACAACTTTTGGTTTTGACGTATTTCATCTCTAAAAACGTTTTTGCTGCCAAGGGAGAAAACCTTTTCAGTCGCAATATCAAGATTGAGGTTAGGATCTGATTACAGATAATATTCAGAGTTTTGAAGTACTTCATGTTGTGAAGAATTTCATGTCTAAGAACTTTTTTGGTGCATGGAGAACATGCTTGATTTTGCTCAGAATCGGAAAACCATTTTGCCTAGAATCGAAAACCTTTTTCTCTCCCAAAATGAAAAACGGATGGTAGAATAGAATTTGCGGTTGTAGTCTGATTCTGAAAATTGGTATTCAAAATGGTTTTGAACAATTTCATGTTTTGAAGTACTTCATGTCTCAGAACATTTTTGGTGCCAAGGGAGAAAACCTTTTCAGTCGCAATATCAAAATTGAGGTTAGGATCTGATTAGAGAAAATGCTAGAATTTTGCTCAGAATCGAAAAACCATTTTGCCTAGAATCGAAAACCTTTTTCTCTCCCAAAATGAAAAATTGATGGTAGAACAGAATTTGCGGTTGTAGTCTGATTCTGAAAATAGTATTGAAAATAGTTTTGAAGAACTTCATCATATGTAAAAACTTTTCTGGTGCCCAGGGAAAGTACCAGAATTTTGCTCAGAATCGAAAACCTTTTTCTCTCTCAAAACTAAATTCGGGGTGGTAGTTTGATTATAAAAATAGTATTGATAGATGATTTCAACAACTTTTGGTTTTGACGTATTTCATCTCTAAAAACGTTTTTGCTGCCAAGGGAGAAAACCTTTTCAGTCGCAATATCAATATTGAGGTTAGGATCTGATTACAGATAATATTCAGAGTTTTGAAGTACTTCATGTTGTGAAGAATTTCATGTCTAAGAACTTTTTTGGTGCATGGAGAACATGCTTGATTTTGCTCAGAACCGGAAAACCATTTTTCCTAGAATCGAAAACCTTTTTCTCTCCCAAAATGAAAAACGGATGGTAGAATAGAATTTGCGGTTGTAGTCTGATTCTGAAAATTGGTATTCAAAATGGTTTGAACAATTTCATGTTTTGAAGTACTTCATGTCTCAGAACATTTTTGGTGCCAAGGGAGAAAACCTTTTCAGTCGCAATATCAAAATTGAGGTTAGGATCTGATTAGAGAAAATGCTAGAATTTTGCTCAGAATCGAAAAACCATTTTGCCTAGAATCGAAAACCTTTTTCTCTCCCAAAATGAAAAATTGATGGTAGAACAGAATTTGCGGCTGTAGTCTGATTCTGAAAATAGTATTGAAAATAGTTTTGAAGAACTTCATCATATGTAAAAACTTTTCTGGTGCCCAGGGAAAGTATCAGAATTTTGCTCAGAATCGAAAACCTTTTTCTCTCTCAAAACTAAATTCGGGGTGGTAGTTTGATTATAAAAATAGTATTGATAGATGATTTCAACAACTTTTGGTTTTGACGTATTTCATCTCTAAAAACGTTTTTGCTGCCAAGGGAGAAAACCTTTTCAGTCGCAATATCAATATTGAGGTTAGGATCTGATTACAGATAATATTCAGAGTTTTGAAGTACTTCATGTTGTGAAGAATTTCATGTCTAAGAACTTTTTTGGTGCATGGAGAACATGCTTGATTTTGCTCAGAATCGGAAAACCATTTTGCCTAGAATCGAAAACCTTTTTCTCTCCCAAAATGAAAAACGGATGGTAGAATAGAATTTGCGGTTGTAGTCTGATTCTGAAAATTGGTATTCAAAATGGTTTTGAACAATTTCATGTTTTGAAGTACTTCATGTCTCAGAACATTTTTGGTGCCAAGGGAGAAAACCTTTTCAGTCGCAATATCAAAATTGAGGTTAGGATCTGATTAGAGAAAATGCTTGAATTTTGCTCAGAATCGGAAAACCATTTTGCCTAGTCGAAAACCTTTTTCTCTCTCAAAATGAAAAACGGATGGTAGAACAGAATTTGCGGTTGTAGTCTGATTCTGAAAATAGTATTGAAAATGGTTTTGAAGAACTTCATCATATGTAAAAACTTTTCTGGTGCCCAGGGAAAGTACCAGAATTTTGCTCAGAATCGAAAACCTTTTTCTCTCTCAAAACTAAATTCGGGGTGGTAGTTTGATTATAAAAATAGTATTGATAGATGATTTCAACAACTTTTGGTTTTGACGTATTTCATCTCTAAAAACGTTTTTGCTGCCAAGGGAGAAAACCTTTTCAGTCGCAATATCAATATTGAGGTTAGGATCTGATTACAGATAATATTCAGAGTTTTGAAGTACTTCATGTTGTGAAGAATTTCATGTCTAAGAACTTTTTTGGTGCATGGAGAACATGCTTGATTTTGCTCAGAATCGGAAAACCATTTTGCCTAGAATCGAAAACCTTTTTCTCTCCCAAAATGAAAAACGGATGGTAGAATAGAATTTGCGGTTGTAGTCTGATTCTGAAAATTGGTATTCAAAATGGTTTTGAACAATTTCATGTTTTGAAGTACTTCATGTCTCAGAACATTTTTGGTGCCAAGGGAGAAAACCTTTTCAGTCGCAATATCAAAATTGAGGTTAGGATCTGATTAGAGAAAATGCTTGAATTTTGCTCAGAATCGGAAAACCATTTTGCCTAGTCGAAAACCTTTTTCTCTCTCAAAATGAAAAACGGATGGTAGAACAGAATTTGCGGTTGTAGTCTGATTCTGAAAATAGTATTGAAAATGGTTTTGAAGAGTTTCATGTCTTGAAGAACATCATCCTGTCTAAGAACTTTTTTGGTGCCCAGGAAAAGCACCAGAATTTTGCCTAGAATCGATAACCTTTTTCTCTGCCAAAATGAAAAATGGATGGTGGAACAGAATTTGCGGTTGTAGTCTGATTTTGAAAATAGTATTGAAAATAGTTTTGAAGAACTTCATCATATCTAAAAACTTTTCTGGTGCCCAGGAAAAGTACCAGAATTTTGCTCAGAATCGAAAACCTTTTTCTCTCTCAAAACTAAATTCGGGGTGGTAGTTTGATTATAAAAATAGTATTGATAGATGATTTCAACAACTTTTGGTTTTGACGTATTTCATCTCTAAAAACGTTTTTGCTGCCAAGGGAGAAAACCTTTTCAGTCGCAATATCAAGATTGAGGTTAGGATCTGATTACAGATAATATTCAGAGTTTTGAAGTACTTCATGTTGTGAAGAATTTCATGTCTAAGAACTTTTTTGGTGCATGGAGAACATGCTTGATTTTGCTCAGAATCGGAAAACCATTTTGCCTAGAATCGAAAACCTTTTTCTCTCCCAAAATGAAAAACGGATGGTAGAATAGAATTTGCGGTTGTAGTCTGATTCTGAAAATTGGTATTCAAAATGGTTTTGAACAATTTCATGTTTTGAAGTACTTCATGTCTCAGAACATTTTTGGTGCCAAGGGAGAAAACCTTTTCAGTCGCAATATCAAAATTGAGGTTAGGATCTGATTAGAGAAAATGCTTGAATTTTGCTCAGAATCGGAAAACCATTTTGCCTAGTCGAAAACCTTTTTCTCTCTCAAAATGAAAAACGGATGGTAGAACAGAATTTGCGGTTGTAGTCTGATTCTGAAAATAGTATTGAAAATGGTTTTGAAGAGTTTCATGTCTTGAAGAACATCATCCTGTCTAAGAACTTTTTTGGTGCCCAGGGAAAGTACCAGAATTTTGCCTAGAATCGATAACCTTTTTCTCTGCCAAGATAAAAAATGGATGGTGGAACAGAATTTGCGGTTGTAGTCTGAATTTGAAAATAGTATTGAAAATAGTTTTGAAGAACTTCATCATATCTAAAAACTTTTCTGGTGCCCAGGAAAAGTACCAGAATTTTGCTCAGAATCGAAAACCTTTTTCTCTCTCAAAACTAAATTCGGGGTGGTAGTTTGATTATAAAAATAGTATTGATAGATGATTTCAACAACTTTTGGTTTTGACGTATTTCATCTCTAAAAACGTTTTTGCTGCCAAGGGAGAAAACCTTTTCAGTCGCAATATCAAGATTGAGGTTAGGATCTGATTACAGATAATATTCAGAGTTTTGAAGTACTTCATGTTGTGAAGAATTTCATGTCTAAGAACTTTTTTGGTGCATGGAGAACATGCTTGATTTTGCTCAGAATCGGAAAACCATTTTGCCTAGAATCGAAAACCTTTTTCTCTCCCAAAATGAAAAACGGATGGTAGAATAGAATTTGCGGTTGTAGTCTGATTCTGAAAATTGGTATTCAAAATGGTTTTGAACAATTTCATGTTTTGAAGTACTTCATGTCTCAGAACATTTTTGGTGCCAAGGGAGAAAACCTTTTCAGTCGCAATATCAAAATTGAGGTTAGGATCTGATTAGAGAAAATGCTTGAATTTTGCTCAGAATCGGAAAACCATTTTGCCTAGTCGAAAACCTTTTTCTCTCTCAAAATGAAAAACGGATGGTAGAACAGAATTTGCGGTTGTAGTCTGATTCTGAAAATAGTATTGAAAATGGTTTTGAAGAGTTTCATGTCTTGAAGAACATCATCCTGTCTAAGAACTTTTTTGGTGCCCAGGGAAAGCACCAGAATTTTGCCTAGAATCGATAACCTTTTTCTCTGCCAAGATAAAAAATGGATGGTGGAACAGAATTTGCGGTTGTAGTCTGATTTTGAAAATAGTATTGAAAATAGTTTTGAAGAACTTCATCATATCTAAAAACTTTTCTGGTGCCCAGGAAAAGTACCAGAATTTTGCTCAGAATCGAAAACCTTTTTCTCTCTCAAAACTAAATTCGGGGTGGTAGTTTGATTATAAAAATAGTATTGATAGATGATTTCAACAACTTTTGGTTTTGACGTATTTCATCTCTAAAAACGTTTTTGCTGCCAAGGGAGAAAACCTTTTCAGTCGCAATATCAAGATTGAGGTTAGGATCTGATTACAGATAATATTCAGAGTTTTGAAGTACTTCATGTTGTGAAGAATTTCATGTCTAAGAACTTTTTTGGTGCATGGAGAACATGCTTGATTTTGCTCAGAATCGGAAAACCATTTTGCCTAGAATCGAAAACCTTTTTCTCTCCCAAAATGAAAAACGGATGGTAGAATAGAATTTGCGGTTGTAGTCTGATTCTGAAAATTGGTATTCAAAATGGTTTTGAACAATTTCATGTTTTGAAGTACTTCATGTCTCAGAACATTTTTGGTGCCAAGGGAGAAAACCTTTTCAGTCGCAATATCAAAATTGAGGTTAGGATCTGATTAGAGAAAATGCTTGAATTTTGCTCAGAATCGGAAAACCATTTTGCCTAGTCGAAAACCTTTTTCTCTCTCAAAATGAAAAACGGATGGTAGAACAGAATTTGCGGTTGTAGTCTGATTCTGAAAATAGTATTGAAAATGGTTTTGAAGAGTTTCATGTCTTGAAGAACATCATCCTGTCTAAGAACTTTTTTGGTGCCCAGGGAAAGCACCAGAATTTTGCCTAGAATCGATAACCTTTTTCTCTGCCAAGATAAAAAATGGATGGTGGAACAGAATTTGCGGTTGTAGTCTGATTTTGAAAATAGTATTGAAAATAGTTTTGAAGAACTTCATCATATCTAAAAACTTTTCTGGTGCCCAGGAAAAGTACCAGAATTTTGCTCAGAATCGAAAACCTTTTTCTCTCTCAAAACTAAATTCAGGGTGGTAGTTTGATTATAAAAATAGTATTGATAGATGATTTCAACAACTTTTGGTTTTGACGTATTTCATCTCTAAAAACGTTTTTGCTGCCAAGGGAGAAAACCTTTTCAGTCGCAATATCAAGATTGAGGTTAGGATCTGATTACAGATAATATTCAGAGTTTTGAAGTACTTCATGTTGTGAAGAATTTCATGTCTAAGAACTTTTTTGGTGCATGGAGAACATGCTTGATTTTGCTCAGAATCGGAAAACCATTTTGCCTAGAATCGAAAACCTTTTTCTCTCCCAAAATGAAAAACGGATGGTAGAATAGAATTTGCGGTTGTAGTCTGATTCTGAAAATTGGTATTCAAAATGGTTTTGAACAATTTCATGTTTTGAAGTACTTCATGTCTCAGAACATTTTTGGTGCCAAGGGAGAAAACCTTTTCAGTCGCAATATCAAAATTGAGGTTAGGATCTGATTAGAGAAAATGCTTGAATTTTGCTCAGAATCGGAAAACCATTTTGCCTAGTCGAAAACCTTTTTCTCTCTCAAAATGAAAAACGGATGGTAGAACAGAATTTGCGGTTGTAGTCTGATTCTGAAAATTGGTATTCAAAATGGTTTTGAACAATTTCATGTTTTGAAGTACTTCATGTCTCAGAACATTTTTGGTGCCAAGGGAGAAAACCTTTTCAGTCGCAATATCAAAATTGAGGTTAGGATCTGATTAGAGAAAATGCTAGAATTTTGCTCAGAATCGAAAAACCATTTTGCCTAGAATCGAAAACCTTTTTCTCTCCCAAAATGAAAAATTGATGGTAGAACAGAATTTGCGGTTGTAGTCTGATTCTGAAAATAGTATTGAAAATAGTTTTGAAGAACTTCATCATATGTAAAAACTTTTCTGGTGCCCAGGGAAAGTACCAGAATTTTGCTCAGAATCGAAAACCTTTTTCTCTCTCAAAACTAAATTCGGGGTGGTAGTTTGATTATAAAAATAGTATTGATAGATGATTTCAACAACTTTTGGTTTTGACGTATTTCATCTCTAAAAACGTTTTTGCTGCCAAGGGAGAAAACCTTTTCAGTCGCAATATCAATATTGAGGTTAGGATCTGATTACAGATAATATTCAGAGTTTTGAAGTACTTCATGTTGTGAAGAATTTCATGTCTAAGAACTTTTTTGGTGCATGGAGAACATGCTTGATTTTGCTCAGAATCGGAAAACCATTTTGCCTAGAATCGAAAACCTTTTTCTCTCCCAAAATGAAAAACGGATGGTAGAATAGAATTTGCGGTTGTAGTCTGATTCTGAAAATTGGTATTCAAAATGGTTTTGAACAATTTCATGTTTTGAAGTACTTCATGTCTCAGAACATTTTTGGTGCCAAGGGAGAAAACCTTTTCAGTCGCAATATCAAAATTGAGGTTAGGATCTGATTAGAGAAAATGCTAGAATTTTGCTCAGAATCGAAAAACCATTTTGCCTAGAATCGAAAACCTTTTTCTCTCCCAAAATGAAAAATTGATGGTAGAACAGAATTTGCGGTTGTAGTCTGATTCTGAAAATAGTATTGAAAATAGTTTTGAAGAACTTCATCATATGTAAAAACTTTTCTGGTGCCCAGGGAAAGTACCAGAATTTTGCTCAGAATCGAAAACCTTTTTCTCTCTCAAAACTAAATTCGGGGTGGTAGTTTGATTATAAAAATAGTATTGATAGATGATTTCAACAACTTTTGGTTTTGACGTATTTCATCTCTAAAAACGTTTTTGCTGCCAAGGGAGAAAACCTTTTCAGTCGCAATATCAATATTGAGGTTAGGATCTGATTACAGATAATATTCAGAGTTTTGAAGTACTTCATGTTGTGAAGAATTTCATGTCTAAGAACTTTTTTGGTGCATGGAGAACATGCTTGATTTTGCTCAGAATCGGAAAACCATTTTGCCTAGAATCGAAAACCTTTTTCTCTCCCAAAATGAAAAACGGATGGTAGAATAGAATTTGCGGTTGTAGTCTGATTCTGAAAATTGGTATTCAAAATGGTTTTGAACAATTTCATGTTTTGAAGTACTTCATGTCTCAGAACATTTTTGGTGCCAAGGGAGAAAACCTTTTCAGTCGCAATATCAAAATTGAGGTTAGGATCTGATTAGAGAAAATGCTTGAATTTTGCTCAGAATCGGAAAACCATTTTGCCTAGTCGAAAACCTTTTTCTCTCTCAAAATGAAAAACGGATGGTAGAACAGAATTTGCGGTTGTAGTCTGATTCTGAAAATAGTATTGAAAATGGTTTTGAAGAGTTTCATGTCTTGAAGAACATCATCCTGTCTAAGAACTTTTTTGGTGCCCAGGGAAAGTACCAGAATTTTGCCTAGAATCGATAACCTTTTTCTCTGCCAAGATAAAAAATGGATGGTGGAACAGAATTTGCGGTTGTAGTCTGAATTTGAAAATAGTATTGAAAATAGTTTTGAAGAACTTCATCATATCTAAAAACTTTTCTGGTGCCCAGGAAAAGTACCAGAATTTTGCTCAGAATCGAAAACCTTTTTCTCTCTCAAAACTAAATTCGGGGTGGTAGTTTGATTATAAAAATAGTATTGATAGATGATTTCAACAACTTTTGGTTTTGACGTATTTCATCTCTAAAAACGTTTTTGCTGCCAAGGGAGAAAACCTTTTCAGTCGCAATATCAAGATTGAGGTTAGGATCTGATTACAGATAATATTCAGAGTTTTGAAGTACTTCATGTTGTGAAGAATTTCATGTCTAAGAACTTTTTTGGTGCATGGAGAACATGCTTGATTTTGCTCAGAATCGGAAAACCATTTTGCCTAGAATCGAAAACCTTTTTCTCTCCCAAAATGAAAAACGGATGGTAGAATAGAATTTGCGGTTGTAGTCTGATTCTGAAAATTGGTATTCAAAATGGTTTTGAACAATTTCATGTTTTGAAGTACTTCATGTCTCAGAACATTTTTGGTGCCAAGGGAGAAAACCTTTTCAGTCGCAATATCAAAATTGAGGTTAGGATCTGATTAGAGAAAATGCTTGAATTTTGCTCAGAATCGGAAAACCATTTTGCCTAGTCGAAAACCTTTTTCTCTCTCAAAATGAAAAACGGATGGTAGAACAGAATTTGCGGTTGTAGTCTGATTCTGAAAATAGTATTGAAAATGGTTTTGAAGAGTTTCATGTCTTGAAGAACATCATCCTGTCTAAGAACTTTTTTGGTGCCCAGGGAAAGCACCAGAATTTTGCCTAGAATCGATAACCTTTTTCTCTGCCAAGATAAAAAATGGATGGTGGAACAGAATTTGCGGTTGTAGTCTGATTTTGAAAATAGTATTGAAAATAGTTTTGAAGAACTTCATCATATCTAAAAACTTTTCTGGTGCCCAGGAAAAGTACCAGAATTTTGCTCAGAATCGAAAACCTTTTTCTCTCTCAAAACTAAATTCAGGGTGGTAGTTTGATTATAAAAATAGTATTGATAGATGATTTCAACAACTTTTGGTTTTGACGTATTTCATCTCTAAAAACGTTTTTGCTGCCAAGGGAGAAAACCTTTTCAGTCGCAATATCAAGATTGAGGTTAGGATCTGATTACAGATAATATTCAGAGTTTTGAAGTACTTCATGTTGTGAAGAATTTCATGTCTAAGAACTTTTTTGGTGCATGGAGAACATGCTTGATTTTGCTCAGAATCGGAAAACCATTTTGCCTAGAATCGAAAACCTTTTTCTCTCCCAAAATGAAAAACGGATGGTAGAATAGAATTTGCGGTTGTAGTCTGATTCTGAAAATTGGTATTCAAAATGGTTTTGAACAATTTCATGTTTTGAAGTACTTCATGTCTCAGAACATTTTTGGTGCCAAGGGAGAAAACCTTTTCAGTCGCAATATCAAAATTGAGGTTAGGATCTGATTAGAGAAAATGCTTGAATTTTGCTCAGAATCGGAAAACCATTTTGCCTAGTCGAAAACCTTTTTCTCTCTCAAAATGAAAAACGGATGGTAGAACAGAATTTGCGGTTGTAGTCTGATTCTGAAAATAGTATTGAAAATGGTTTTGAAGAGTTTCATGTCTTGAAGAACATCATCCTGTCTAAGAACTTTTTTGGTGCCCAGGGAAAGCACCAGAATTTTGCCTAGAATCGATAACCTTTTTCTCTGCCAAGATAAAAAATGGATGGTGGAACAGAATTTGCGGTTGTAGTCTGATTTTGAAAATAGTATTGAAAATAGTTTTGAAGAACTTCATCATATCTAAAAACTTTTCTGGTGCCCAGGAAAAGTACCAGAATTTTGCTCAGAATCGAAAACCTTTTTCTCTCTCAAAACTAAATTCGGGGTGGTAGTTTGATTATAAAAATAGTATTGATAGATGATTTCAACAACTTTTGGTTTTGACGTATTTCATCTCTAAAAACGTTTTTGCTGCCAAGGGAGAAAACCTTTTCAGTCGCAATATCAAGATTGAGGTTATGATCTGATTACAGATAATATTCAGAGTTTTGAAGTACTTCATGTTGTGAAGAATTTCATGTCTAAGAACTTTTTTGGTGCATGGAGAACATGCTTGATTTTGCTCAGAATCGGAAAACCATTTTGCCTAGAATCGAAAACCTTTTTCTCTCCCAAAATGAAAAACGGATGGTAGAATAGAATTTGCGGTTGTAGTCTGATTCTGAAAATTGGTATTCAAAATGGTTTTGAACAATTTCATGTTTTGAAGTACTTCATGTCTCAGAACATTTTTGGTGCCAAGGGAGAAAACCTTTTCAGTCGCAATATCAAAATTGAGGTTAGGATCTGATTAGAGAAAATGCTAGAATTTTGCTCAGAATCGAAAAACCATTTTGCCTAGAATCGAAAACCTTTTTCTCTCCCAAAATGAAAAACGGATGGTAGAACAGAATTTGCGGTTGTAGTCTGATTCTGAAAATAGTATTGAAAATGGTTTTGAAGAGTTTCATGTCTTGAAGAACATCATCCTGTCTAAGAACTTTTTTGGTGCCCAGGGAAAGCACCAGAATTTTGCCTAGAATCGATAACCTTTTTCTCTGCCAAAATGAAAAATGGATGGTGGAACAGAATTTGCGGTTGTAGTCTGATTTTGAAAATAGTATTGAAAATAGTTTTGAAGAACTTCATCATATCTAAAAACTTTTCTGGTGCCCAGGAAAAGTACCAGAATTTTGCTCAGAATCGAAAACCTTTTTCTCTCTCAAAACTAAATTCGGGGTGGTAGTTTGATTATAAAAATAGTATTGATAGATGATTTCAACAACTTTTGGTTTTGACGTATTTCATCTCTAAAAACGTTTTTGCTGCCAAGGGAGAAAACCTTTTCAGTCGCAATATCAAGATTGAGGTTAGGATCTGATTACAGATAATATTCAGAGTTTTGAAGTACTTCATGTTGTGAAGAATTTCATGTCTAAGAACTTTTTTGGTGCATGGAGAACATGCTTGATTTTGCTCAGAATCGGAAAACCATTTTGCCTAGAATCGAAAACCTTTTTCTCTCCCAAAATGAAAAACGGATGGTAGAATAGAATTTGCGGTTGTAGTCTGATTCTGAAAATTGGTATTCAAAATGGTTTTGAACAATTTCATGTTTTGAAGTACTTCATGTCTCAGAACATTTTTGGTGCCAAGGGAGAAAACCTTTTCAGTCGCAATATCAAAATTGAGGTTAGGATCTGATTAGAGAAAATGCTTGAATTTTGCTCAGAATCGGAAAACCATTTTGCCTAGTCAAAAACCTTTTTCTCTCTCAAAATGAAAAACGGATGGTAGAACAGAATTTGCGGTTGTAGTCTGATTCTGAAAATAGTATTGAAAATAGTTTTGAAGAACTTCATCATATGTAAAAACTTTTCTGGTGCCCAGGGAAAGTACCAGAATTTTGCTCAGAATCGAAAACCTTTTTCTCTCTCAAAACTAAATTCGGGGTGGTAGTTTGATTATAAAAATAGTATTGATAGATGATTTCAACAACTTTTGGTTTTGACGTATTTCATCTCTAAAAACGTTTTTGCTGCCAAGGGAGAAAACCTTTTCAGTCGCAATATCAAGATTGAGGTTAGGATCTGATTACAGATAATATTCAGAGTTTTGAAGTACTTCATGTTGTGAAGAATTTCATGTCTAAGAACTTTTTTGGTGCATGGAGAACATGCTTGATTTTGCTCAGAATCGGAAAACCATTTTGCCTAGAATCGAAAACCTTTTTCTCTCCCAAAATGAAAAACGGATGGTAGAATAGAATTTGCGGTTGTAGTCTGATTCTGAAAATTGGTATTCAAAATGGTTTTGAACAATTTCATGTTTTGAAGTACTTCATGTCTCAGAACATTTTTGGTGCCAAGGGAGAAAACCTTTTCAGTCGCAATATCAAAATTGAGGTTAGGATCTGATTAGAGAAAATGCTTGAATTTTGCTCAGAATCGGAAAACCATTTTGCCTAGTCGAAAACCTTTTTCTCTCTCAAAATGAAAAACGGATGGTAGAACAGAATTTGCGGTTGTAGTCTGATTCTGAAAATAGTATTGAAAATGGTTTTGAAGAGTTTCATGTCTTGAAGAACATCATCCTGTCTAAGAACTTTTTTGGTGCCCAGGGAAAGCACCAGAATTTTGCCTAGAATCGATAACCTTTTTCTCTGCCAAGATAAAAAATGGATGGTGGAACAGAATTTGCGGTTGTAGTCTGATTTTGAAAATAGTATTGAAAATAGTTTTGAAGAACTTCATCATATCTAAAAACTTTTCTGGTGCCCAGGAAAAGTACCAGAATTTTGCTCAGAATCGAAAACCTTTTTCTCTCTCAAAACTAAATTCGGGGTGGTAGTTTGATTATAAAAATAGTATTGATAGATGATTTCAACAACTTTTGGTTTTGACGTATTTCATCTCTAAAAACGTTTTTGCTGCCAAGGGAGAAAACCTTTTCAGTCGCAATATCAAGATTGAGGTTAGGATCTGATTACAGATAATATTCAGAGTTTTGAAGTACTTCATGTTGTGAAGAATTTCATGTCTAAGAACTTTTTTGGTGCATGGAGAACATGCTTGATTTTGCTCAGAATCGGAAAACCATTTTGCCTAGAATCGAAAACCTTTTTCTCTCCCAAAATGAAAAACGGATGGTAGAATAGAATTTGCGGTTGTAGTCTGATTCTGAAAATTGGTATTCAAAATGGTTTTGAACAATTTCATGTTTTGAAGTACTTCATGTCTCAGAACATTTTTGGTGCCAAGGGAGAAAACCTTTTCAGTCGCAATATCAAAATTGAGGTTAGGATCTGATTAGAGAAAATGCTAGAATTTTGCTCAGAATCGAAAAACCATTTTGCCTAGAATCGAAAACCTTTTTCTCTCCCAAAATGAAAAACGGATGGTAGAACAGAATTTGCGGTTGTAGTCTGATTCTGAAAATAGTATTGAAAATGGTTTTGAAGAGTTTCATGTCTTGAAGAACATCATCCTGTCTAAGAACTTTTTTGGTGCCCAGGGAAAGCACCAGAATTTTGCCTAGAATCGATAACCTTTTTCTCTGCCAAAATGAAAAATGGATGGTGGAACAGAATTTGCGGTTGTAGTCTGATTTTGAAAATAGTATTGAAAATAGTTTTGAAGAACTTCATCATATCTAAAAACTTTTCTGGTGCCCAGGAAAAGTACCAGAATTTTGCTCAGAATCGAAAACCTTTTTCTCTCTCAAAACTAAATTCGGGGTGGTAGTTTGATTATAAAAATAGTATTGATAGATGATTTCAACAACTTTTGGTTTTGACGTATTTCATCTCTAAAAACGTTTTTGCTGCCAAGGGAGAAAACCTTTTCAGTCGCAATATCAAGATTGAGGTTAGGATCTGATTACAGATAATATTCAGAGTTTTGAAGTACTTCATGTTGTGAAGAATTTCATGTCTAAGAACTTTTTTGGTGCATGGAGAACATGCTTGATTTTGCTCAGAATCGGAAAACCATTTTGCCTAGAATCGAAAACCTTTTTCTCTCCCAAAATGAAAAACGGATGGTAGAATAGAATTTGCGGTTGTAGTCTGATTCTGAAAATTGGTATTCAAAATGGTTTTGAACAATTTCATGTTTTGAAGTACTTCATGTCTCAGAACATTTTTGGTGCCAAGGGAGAAAACCTTTTCAGTCGCAATATCAAAATTGAGGTTAGGATCTGATTAGAGAAAATGCTTGAATTTTGCTCAGAATCGGAAAACCATTTTGCCTAGTCGAAAACCTTTTTCTCTCTCAAAATGAAAAACGGATGGTAGAACAGAATTTGCGGTTGTAGTCTGATTCTGAAAATAGTATTGAAAATGGTTTTGAAGAGTTTCATGTCTTGAAGAACATCATCCTGTCTAAGAACTTTTTTGGTGCCCAGGGAAAGTACCAGAATTTTGCCTAGAATCGATAACCTTTTTCTCTGCCAAGATAAAAAATGGATGGTGGAACAGAATTTGCGGTTGTAGTCTGATTTTGAAAATAGTATTGAAAATAGTTTTGAAGAACTTCATCATATCTAAAAACTTTTCTGGTGCCCAGGAAAAGTACCAGAATTTTGCTCAGAATCGAAAACCTTTTTCTCTCTCAAAACTAAATTCGGGGTGGTAGTTTGATTATAAAAATAGTATTGATAGATGATTTCAACAACTTTTGGTTTTGACGTATTTCATCTCTAAAAACGTTTTTGCTGCCAAGGGAGAAAACCTTTTCAGTCGCAATATCAAGATTGAGGTTAGGATCTGATTACAGATAATATTCAGAGTTTTGAAGTACTTCATGTTGTGAAGAATTTCATGTCTAAGAACTTTTTTGGTGCATGGAGAACATGCTTGATTTTGCTCAGAATCGGAAAACCATTTTGCCTAGAATCGAAAACCTTTTTCTCTCCCAAAATGAAAAACGGATGGTAGAATAGAATTTGCGGTTGTAGTCTGATTCTGAAAATTGGTATTCAAAATGGTTTTGAACAATTTCATGTTTTGAAGTACTTCATGTCTCAGAACATTTTTGGTGCCAAGGGAGAAAACCTTTTCAGTCGCAATATCAAAATTGAGGTTAGGATCTGATTAGAGAAAATGCTACAATTTTGCTCAGAATCGAAAAACCATTTTGCCTAGAATCGAAAACCTTTTTCTCTCCCAAAATGAAAAATTGATGGTAGAACAGAATTTGCGGTTGTAGTCTGATTCTGAAAATAGTATTGAAAATAGTTTTGAAGAACTTCATCATATGTAAAAACTTTTCTGGTGCCCAGGGAAAGTACCAGAATTTTGCTCAGAATCGAAAACCTTTTTCTCTCTCAAAACTAAATTCGGGGTGGTAGTTTGATTATAAAAATAGTATTGATAGATGATTTCAACAACTTTTGGTTTTGACGTATTTCATCTCTAAAAACGTTTTTGCTGCCAAGGGAGAAAACCTTTTCAGTCGCAATATCAATATTGAGGTTAGGATCTGATTACAGATAATATTCAGAGTTTTGAAGTACTTCATGTTGTGAAGAATTTCATGTCTAAGAACTTTTTTGGTGCATGGAGAACATGCTTGATTTTGCTCAGAATCGGAAAACCATTTTGCCTAGAATCGAAAACCTTTTTCTCTCCCAAAATGAAAAACGGATGGTAGAATAGAATTTGCGGTTGTAGTCTGATTCTGAAAATTGGTATTCAAAATGGTTTTGAACAATTTCATGTTTTGAAGTACTTCATGTCTCAGAACATTTTTGGTGCCAAGGGAGAAAACCTTTTCAGTCGCAATATCAAAATTGAGGTTAGGATCTGATTAGAGAAAATGCTTGAATTTTGCTCAGAATCGGAAAACCATTTTGCCTAGTCGAAAACCTTTTTCTCTCTCAAAATGAAAAACGGATGGTAGAACAGAATTTGCGGTTGTAGTCTGATTCTGAAAATAGTATTGAAAATGGTTTTGAAGAGTTTCATGTCTTGAAGAACATCATCCTGTCTAAGAACTTTTTTGGTGCCCAGGGAAAGCACCAGAATTTTGCCTAGAATCGATAACCTTTTTCTCTGCCAAAATGAAAAATGGATGGTGGAACAGAATTTGCGGTTGTAGTCTGATTCTGAAAATAGTATTGAAAATAGTTTTGAAGAACTTCATCATATCTAAAAACTTTTCTGGTGCCCAGGAAAAGTACCAGAATTTTGCTCAGAATCGAAAACCTTTTTCTCTCTCAAAACTAAATTCGGGGTGGTAGTTTGATTATAAAAATAGTATTGATAGATGATTTCAACAACTTTTGGTTTTGACGTATTTCATCTCTAAAAACGTTTTTGCTGCCAAGGGAGAAAACCTTTTCAGTCGTAATATCAATATTGAGGTTAGGATCTGATTACAGATAATATTCAGAGTTTTGAAGTACTTCATGTTGTGAAGAATTTCATGTCTAAGAACTTTTTTGGTGCCTGGAGAACATGCTTGATTTTGCTCAGAATCGGAAAACCATTTTGCCTAGAATCGAAAAACTTTTTCTCTCCCAAAATGAAAAATGGATGGTAGAACAGAATTTGCGGTTGTAGTCTGATTCTGAAAATAGTATTGAAAATAGTTTTGAAGAACTTCATCATATGTAAAAACTTTTCTGGTGCCCAGGGAAAGTACCAGAATTTTGCTCAGAATCGAAAACCTTTTTCTCTCTCAAAACTAAATTCGGGGTGGTAGTTTGATTATAAAAATAGTATTGATAGATGATTTCAACAACTTTTGGTTTTGACGTATTTCATCTCTAAAAACGTTTTTGCTGCCAAGGGAGAAAACCTTTTCAGTCGCAATATCAAGATTGAGGTTAGGATCTGATTACAGATAATATTCAGAGTTTTGAAGTACTTCATGTTGTGAAGAATTTCATGTCTAAGAACTTTTTTGGTGCATGGAGAACATGCTTGATTTTGCTCAGAATCGGAAAACCATTTTGCCTAGAATCGAAAATCTTTTTCTCTCCCAAAATGAAAAACGGATGGTAGAATAGAATTTGCGGTTGTAGTCTGATTCTGAAAATTGGTATTCAAAATGGTTTTGAACAATTTCATGTTTTGAAGTACTTCATGTCTCAGAACATTTTTGGTGCCAAGGGAGAAAACCTTTTCAGTCGCAATATCAAAATTGAGGTTAGGATCTGATTAGAGAAAATGCTTGAATTTTGCTCAGAATCGGAAAACCATTTTGCCTAGTCGAAAACCTTTTTCTCTCTCAAAATGAAAAACGGATGGTAGAACAGAATTTGCGGTTGTAGTCTGATTCTGAAAATAGTATTGAAAATGGTTTTGAAGAGTTTCATGTCTTGAAGAACATCATCCTGTCTAAGAACTTTTTTGGTGCCCAGGGAAAGCACCAGAATTTTGCCTAGAATCGATAACCTTTTTCTCTGCCAAAATGAAAAATGGATGGTGGAACAGAATTTGCGGTTGTAGTCTGATTTTGAAAATAGTATTGAAAATAGTTTTGAAGAACTTCATCATATCTAAAAACTTTTCTGGTGCCCAGGAAAAGTACCAGAATTTTGCTCAGAATCGAAAACCTTTTTCTCTCTCAAAACTAAATTCGGGGTGGTAGTTTGATTATAAAAATAGTATTGATAGATGATTTCAACAACTTTTGGTTTTGACGTATTTCACCTCTAAAAACGTTTTTCCTGCCAAGGGAGAAAACCTTTTCAGTCGCAATATCAATATTGAGGTTAGGATCTGATTACAGATAATATTCAGAGTTTTGAAGTACTTCATGTTGTGAAGAATTTCATGTCTAAGAACTTTTTTGGTGCATGGAGAACATGCTTGATTTTGCTCAGAATCGGAAAACCATTTTGCCTAGAATCGAAAACCTTTTTCTCTCCCAAAATGAAAAACGGATGGTAGAATAGAATTTGCGGTTGTAGTCTGATTCTGAAAATTGGTATTCAAAATGGTTTTGAACAATTTCATGTTTTGAAGTACTTCATGTCTCAGAACATTTTTGGTGCCAAGGGAGAAAACCTTTTCAGTCGCAATATCAAAATTGAGGTTAGGATCTGATTAGAGAAAATGCTTGAATTTTGCTCAGAATCGGAAAACCATTTTGCCTAGTCGAAAACCTTTTTCTCTCTCAAAATGAAAAACGGATGGTAGAACAGAATTTGCGGTTGTAGTCTGATTCTGAAAATAGTATTGAAAATGGTTTTGAAGAGTTTCATGTCTTGAAGAACATCATCCTGTCTAAGAACTTTTTTGGTGCCCAGGGAAAGTACCAGAATTTTGCCTAGAATCGATAACCTTTTTCTCTGCCAAGATAAAAAATGGATGGTGGAACAGAATTTGCGGTTGTAGTCTGATTTTGAAAATAGTATTGAAAATAGTTTTGAAGAACTTCATCATATCTAAAAACTTTTCTGGTGCCCAGGAAAAGTACCAGAATTTTGCTCAGAATCGAAAACCTTTTTCTCTCTCAAAACTAAATTCGGGGTGGTAGTTTGATTATAAAAATAGTATTGATAGATGATTTCAACAACTTTTGGTTTTGACGTATTTCATCTCTAAAAACGTTTTTGCTGCCAAGGGAGAAAACCTTTTCAGTCGCAATATCAATATTGAGGTTAGGATCTGATTACAGATAATATTCAGAGTTTTGAAGTACTTCATGTTGTGAAGAATTTCATGTCTAAGAACTTTTTTGGTGCATGGAGAACATGCTTGATTTTGCTCAGAATCGGAAAACCATTTTGCCTAGAATCGAAAACCTTTTTCTCTCCCAAAATGAAAAACGGATGGTAGAATAGAATTTGCGGTTGTAGTCTGATTCTGAAAATTGGTATTCAAAATGGTTTTGAACAATTTCATGTTTTGAAGTACTTCATGTCTCAGAACATTTTTGGTGCCAAGGGAGAAAACCTTTTCAGTCGCAATATCAAAATTGAGGTTAGGATCTGATTAGAGAAAATGCTAGAATTTTGCTCAGAATCGAAAAACCATTTTGCCTAGAATCGAAAACCTTTTTCTCTCCCAAAATGAAAAATTGATGGTAGAACAGAATTTGCGGTTGTAGTCTGATTCTGAAAATAGTATTGAAAATAGTTTTGAAGAACTTCATCATATGTAAAAACTTTTCTGGTGCCCAGGGAAAGTACCAGAATTTTGCTCAGAATCGAAAACCTTTTTCTCTCTCAAAACTAAATTCGGGGTGGTAGTTTGATTATAAAAATAGTATTGATAGATGATTTCAACAACTTTTGGTTTTGACGTATTTCATCTCTAAAAACGTTTTTGCTGCCAAGGGAGAAAACCTTTTCAGTCGCAATATCAATATTGAGGTTAGGATCTGATTACAGATAATATTCAGAGTTTTGAAGTGCTTCATGTTGTGAAGAATTTCATGTCTAAGAACTTTTTTGGTGCATGGAGAACATGCTTGATTTTGCTCAGAATCGGAAAACCATTTTGCCTAGAATCGAAAATCTTTTTCTCTCCCAAAATGAAAAACGGATGGTAGAATAGAATTTGCGGTTGTAGTCTGATTCTGAAAATTGGTATTCAAAATGGTTTTGAACAATTTCATGTTCTGAAGTACTTCATGTCTCAGAACATTTTTGGTGCCAAGGGAGAAAACCTTTTCAGTCGCAATATCAAAATTGAGGTTAGGCTCTGATTGGAGAAAATGCTAGAATTTTGCTCAGAATCGGAAAACCATTTTGACTAGTCGAAAACCTTTTTCTCTCTCAAAATGAAAAACGGATGGTAGAACAGAATTTGCGGTTGTAGTCTGATTCTGAAAATAGTATTGAAAATGGTTTTGAAGAGTTTCATGTCTTGAAGAACATCATCCTGTCTAAGAACTTTTTTGGTGCCCAGGGAAAGTACCAGAATTTTGCCTAGAATCGATAACCTTTTTCTCTCCCAAAATGAAAAATGGATGGTAGAACAGAATTTGCGGTTGTAGTCTGATTCTGAAAATAGTATTGAAAATAGTTTTGAAGAACTTCATCATATGTAAAAACTTTTCTGGTGCCCAGGGAAAGTACCAGAATTTTGCTCAGAATCGAAAACCTTTTTCTCTCTCAAAACTAAATTCGGGGTGGTAGTTTGATTATAAAAATATTATTGATAGATGATTTCAACAACTTTTGGTTTTGACGTATTTCATCTCTAAAAACGTTTTTGCTGCCAAGGGAGAAAACCTTTTCAGTCGCAATATCAAGATTGAGGTTAGGATCTGATTACAGATAATATTCAGAGTTTTGAAGTACTTCATGTTGTGAAGAATTTCATGTCTAAGAACTTTTTTGGTGCATGGAGAACATGCTTGATTTTGCTCAGAATCGGAAAACCATTTTGCCTAGAATCGAAAACCTTTTTCTCTCCCAAAATGAAAAACGGATGGTAGAATAGAATTTGCTTTGAAGTACTTCATGTCTCAGAACATTTTTGGTGCCAAGGGAGAAAACCTTTTCAGTCGCAATATCAAAATTGAGGTTAGGATCTGATTAGAGAAAATGCTTGAATTTTGCTCAGAATCGGAAAACCATTTTGCCTAGTCGAAAACCTTTTTCTCTCTCAAAATGAAAAACGGATGGTAGAACAGAATTTGCGGTTGTAGTCTGATTCTGAAAATAGTATTGAAAATGGTTTTGAAGAGTTTCATGTCTTGAAGAACATCATCCTGTCTAAGAACTTTTTTGGTGCCCAGGGAAAGTACCAGAATTTTGCCTAGAATCGATAACCTTTTTCTCTGCCAAGATAAAAAATGGATGGTGGAACAGAATTTGCGGTTGTAGTCTGATTTTGAAAATAGTATTGAAAATAGTTTTGAAGAACTTCATCATATCTAAAAACTTTTCTGGTGCCCAGGAAAAGTACCAGAATTTTGCTCAGAATCGAAAACCTTTTTCTCTCTCAAAACTAAATTCGGGGTGGTAGTTTGATTATAAAAATAGTATTGATAGATGATTTCAACAACTTTTGGTTTTGACGTATTTCATCTCTAAAAACGTTTTTGCTGCCAAGGGAGAAAACCTTTTCAGTCGCAATATCAAGATTGAGGTTAGGATCTGATTACAGATAATATTCAGAGTTTTGAAGTACTTCATGTTGTGAAGAATTTCATGTCTAAGAACTTTTTTGGTGCATGGAGAACATGCTTGATTTTGCTCAGAATCGGAAAACCATTTTGCCTAGAATCGAAAACCTTTTTCTCTCCCAAAATGAAAAACGGATGGTAGAATAGAATTTGCGGTTGTAGTCTGATTCTGAAAATTGGTATTCAAAATGGTTTTGAACAATTTCATGTTTTGAAGTACTTCATGTCTCAGAACATTTTTGGTGCCAAGGGAGAAAACCTTTTCAGTCGCAATATCAAAATTGAGGTTAGGATCTGATTAGAGAAAATGCTAGAATTTTGCTCAGAATCGAAAAACCATTTTGCCTAGAATCGAAAACCTTTTTCTCTCCCAAAATGAAAAACGGATGGTAGAACAGAATTTGCGGTTGTAGTCTGATTCTGAAAATAGTATTGAAAATGGTTTTGAAGAGTTTCATGTCTTGAAGAACATCATCCTGTCTAAGAACTTTTTTGGTGCCCAGGGAAAGCACCAGAATTTTGCCTAGAATCGATAACCTTTTTCTCTGCCAAAATGAAAAATGGATGGTGGAACAGAATTTGCGGTTGTAGTCTGATTTTGAAAATAGTATTGAAAATAGTTTTGAAGAACTTCATCATATCTAAAAACTTTTCTGGTGCCCAGGAAAAGTACCAGAATTTTGCTCAGAATCGAAAACCTTTTTCTCTCTCAAAACTAAATTCGGGGTGGTAGTTTGATTATAAAAATAGTATTGATAGATGATTTCAACAACTTTTGGTTTTGACGTATTTCATCTCTAAAAACGTTTTTGCTGCCAAGGGAGAAAACCTTTTCAGTCGCAATATCAAGATTGAGGTTAGGATCTGATTACAGATAATATTCAGAGTTTTGAAGTACTTCATGTTGTGAAGAATTTCATGTCTAAGAACTTTTTTGGTGCATGGAGAACATGCTTGATTTTGCTCAGAATCGGAAAACCATTTTGCCTAGAATCGAAAACCTTTTTCTCTCCCAAAATGAAAAACGGATGGTAGAATAGAATTTGCGGTTGTAGTCTGATTCTGAAAATTGGTATTCAAAATGGTTTTGAACAATTTCATGTTTTGAAGTACTTCATGTCTCAGAACATTTTTGGTGCCAAGGGAGAAAACCTTTTCAGTCGCAATATCAAAATTGAGGTTAGGATCTGATTAGAGAAAATGCTTGAATTTTGCTCAGAATCGGAAAACCATTTTGCCTAGTCGAAAACCTTTTTCTCTCTCAAAATGAAAAACGGATGGTAGAACAGAATTTGCGGTTGTAGTCTGATTCTGAAAATAGTATTGAAAATGGTTTTGAAGAGTTTCATGTCTTGAAGAACATCATCCTGTCTAAGAACTTTTTTGGTGCCCAGGGAAAGTACCAGAATTTTGCCTAGAATCGATAACCTTTTTCTCTGCCAAGATAAAAAATGGATGGTGGAACAGAATTTGCGGTTGTAGTCTGATTTTGAAAATAGTATTGAAAATAGTTTTGAAGAACTTCATCATATCTAAAAACTTTTCTGGTGCCCAGGAAAAGTACCAGAATTTTGCTCAGAATCGAAAACCTTTTTCTCTCTCAAAACTAAATTCGGGGTGGTAGTTTGATTATAAAAATAGTATTGATAGATGATTTCAACAACTTTTGGTTTTGACGTATTTCATCTCTAAAAACGTTTTTGCTGCCAAGGGAGAAAACCTTTTCAGTCGCAATATCAAGATTGAGGTTAGGATCTGATTACAGATAATATTCAGAGTTTTGAAGTACTTCATGTTGTGAAGAATTTCATGTCTAAGAACTTTTTTGGTGCATGGAGAACATGCTTGATTTTGCTCAGAATCGGAAAACCATTTTGCCTAGAATCGAAAACCTTTTTCTCTCCCAAAATGAAAAACGGATGGTAGAATAGAATTTGCGGTTGTAGTCTGATTCTGAAAATTGGTATTCAAAATGGTTTTGAACAATTTCATGTTTTGAAGTACTTCATGTCTCAGAACATTTTTGGTGCCAAGGGAGAAAACCTTTTCAGTCGCAATATCAAAATTGAGGTTAGGATCTGATTAGAGAAAATGCTACAATTTTGCTCAGAATCGAAAAACCATTTTGCCTAGAATCGAAAACCTTTTTCTCTCCCAAAATGAAAAATTGATGGTAGAACAGAATTTGCGGTTGTAGTCTGATTCTGAAAATAGTATTGAAAATAGTTTTGAAGAACTTCATCATATGTAAAAACTTTTCTGGTGCCCAGGGAAAGTACCAGAATTTTGCTCAGAATCGAAAACCTTTTTCTCTCTCAAAACTAAATTCGGGGTGGTAGTTTGATTATAAAAATAGTATTGATAGATGATTTCAACAACTTTTGGTTTTGACGTATTTCATCTCTAAAAACGTTTTTGCTGCCAAGGGAGAAAACCTTTTCAGTCGCAATATCAATATTGAGGTTAGGATCTGATTACAGATAATATTCAGAGTTTTGAAGTACTTCATGTTGTGAAGAATTTCATGTCTAAGAACTTTTTTGGTGCATGGAGAACATGCTTGATTTTGCTCAGAATCGGAAAACCATTTTGCCTAGAATCGAAAACCTTTTTCTCTCCCAAAATGAAAAACGGATGGTAGAATAGAATTTGCGGTTGTAGTCTGATTCTGAAAATTGGTATTCAAAATGGTTTTGAACAATTTCATGTTTTGAAGTACTTCATGTCTCAGAACATTTTTGGTGCCAAGGGAGAAAACCTTTTCAGTCGCAATATCAAAATTGAGGTTAGGATCTGATTAGAGAAAATGCTTGAATTTTGCTCAGAATCGGAAAACCATTTTGCCTAGTCGAAAACCTTTTTCTCTCTCAAAATGAAAAACGGATGGTAGAACAGAATTTGCGGTTGTAGTCTGATTCTGAAAATAGTATTGAAAATGGTTTTGAAGAGTTTCATGTCTTGAAGAACATCATCCTGTCTAAGAACTTTTTTGGTGCCCAGGGAAAGCACCAGAATTTTGCCTAGAATCGATAACCTTTTTCTCTGCCAAAATGAAAAATGGATGGTGGAACAGAATTTGCGGTTGTAGTCTGATTCTGAAAATAGTATTGAAAATAGTTTTGAAGAACTTCATCATATCTAAAAACTTTTCTGGTGCCCAGGAAAAGTACCAGAATTTTGCTCAGAATCGAAAACCTTTTTCTCTCTCAAAACTAAATTCGGGGTGGTAGTTTGATTATAAAAATAGTATTGATAGATGATTTCAACAACTTTTGGTTTTGACGTATTTCATCTCTAAAAACGTTTTTGCTGCCAAGGGAGAAAACCTTTTCAGTCGTAATATCAATATTGAGGTTAGGATCTGATTACAGATAATATTCAGAGTTTTGAAGTACTTCATGTTGTGAAGAATTTCATGTCTAAGAACTTTTTTGGTGCCTGGAGAACATGCTTGATTTTGCTCAGAATCGGAAAACCATTTTGCCTAGAATCGAAAAACTTTTTCTCTCCCAAAATGAAAAATGGATGGTAGAACAGAATTTGCGGTTGTAGTCTGATTCTGAAAATAGTATTGAAAATAGTTTTGAAGAACTTCATCATATGTAAAAACTTTTCTGGTGCCCAGGGAAAGTACCAGAATTTTGCTCAGAATCGAAAACCTTTTTCTCTCTCAAAACTAAATTCGGGGTGGTAGTTTGATTATAAAAATAGTATTGATAGATGATTTCAACAACTTTTGGTTTTGACGTATTTCATCTCTAAAAACGTTTTTGCTGCCAAGGGAGAAAACCTTTTCAGTCGCAATATCAAGATTGAGGTTAGGATCTGATTACAGATAATATTCAGAGTTTTGAAGTACTTCATGTTGTGAAGAATTTCATGTCTAAGAACTTTTTTGGTGCATGGAGAACATGCTTGATTTTGCTCAGAATCGGAAAACCATTTTGCCTAGAATCGAAAATCTTTTTCTCTCCCAAAATGAAAAACGGATGGTAGAATAGAATTTGCGGTTGTAGTCTGATTCTGAAAATTGGTATTCAAAATGGTTTTGAACAATTTCATGTTTTGAAGTACTTCATGTCTCAGAACATTTTTGGTGCCAAGGGAGAAAACCTTTTCAGTCGCAATATCAAAATTGAGGTTAGGATCTGATTAGAGAAAATGCTTGAATTTTGCTCAGAATCGGAAAACCATTTTGCCTAGTCGAAAACCTTTTTCTCTCTCAAAATGAAAAACGGATGGTAGAACAGAATTTGCGGTTGTAGTCTGATTCTGAAAATAGTATTGAAAATGGTTTTGAAGAGTTTCATGTCTTGAAGAACATCATCCTGTCTAAGAACTTTTTTGGTGCCCAGGGAAAGCACCAGAATTTTGCCTAGAATCGATAACCTTTTTCTCTGCCAAAATGAAAAATGGATGGTGGAACAGAATTTGCGGTTGTAGTCTGATTTTGAAAATAGTATTGAAAATAGTTTTGAAGAACTTCATCATATCTAAAAACTTTTCTGGTGCCCAGGAAAAGTACCAGAATTTTGCTCAGAATCGAAAACCTTTTTCTCTCTCAAAACTAAATTCGGGGTGGTAGTTTGATTATAAAAATAGTATTGATAGATGATTTCAACAACTTTTGGTTTTGACGTATTTCACCTCTAAAAACGTTTTTCCTGCCAAGGGAGAAAACCTTTTCAGTCGCAATATCAATATTGAGGTTAGGATCTGATTACAGATAATATTCAGAGTTTTGAAGTACTTCATGTTGTGAAGAATTTCATGTCTAAGAACTTTTTTGGTGCATGGAGAACATGCTTGATTTTGCTCAGAATCGGAAAACCATTTTGCCTAGAATCGAAAACCTTTTTCTCTCCCAAAATGAAAAACGGATGGTAGAATAGAATTTGCGGTTGTAGTCTGATTCTGAAAATTGGTATTCAAAATGGTTTTGAACAATTTCATGTTTTGAAGTACTTCATGTCTCAGAACATTTTTGGTGCCAAGGGAGAAAACCTTTTCAGTCGCAATATCAAAATTGAGGTTAGGATCTGATTAGAGAAAATGCTTGAATTTTGCTCAGAATCGGAAAACCATTTTGCCTAGTCGAAAACCTTTTTCTCTCTCAAAATGAAAAACGGATGGTAGAACAGAATTTGCGGTTGTAGTCTGATTCTGAAAATAGTATTGAAAATGGTTTTGAAGAGTTTCATGTCTTGAAGAACATCATCCTGTCTAAGAACTTTTTTGGTGCCCAGGGAAAGTACCAGAATTTTGCCTAGAATCGATAACCTTTTTCTCTGCCAAGATAAAAAATGGATGGTGGAACAGAATTTGCGGTTGTAGTCTGATTTTGAAAATAGTATTGAAAATAGTTTTGAAGAACTTCATCATATCAAAAAACTTTTCTGGTGCCCAGGAAAAGTACCAGAATTTTGCTCAGAATCGAAAACCTTTTTCTCTCTCAAAACTAAATTCGGGGTGGTAGTTTGATTATAAAAATAGTATTGATAGATGATTTCAACAACTTTTGGTTTTGACGTATTTCATCTCTAAAAACGTTTTTGCTGCCAAGGGAGAAAACCTTTTCAGTCGCAATATCAAGATTGAGGTTAGGATCTGATTACAGATAATATTCAGAGTTTTGAAGTACTTCATGTTGTGAAGAATTTCATGTCTAAGAACTTTTTTGGTGCATGGAGAACATGCTTGATTTTGCTCAGAATCGGAAAACCATTTTGCCTAGAATCGAAAACCTTTTTCTCTCCCAAAATGAAAAACGGATGGTAGAATAGAATTTGCGGTTGTAGTCTGATTCTGAAAATTGGTATTCAAAATGGTTTTGAACAATTTCATGTTTTGAAGTACTTCATGTCTCAGAACATTTTTGGTGCCAAGGGAGAAAACCTTTTCAGTCGCAATATCAAAATTGAGGTTAGGATCTGATTAGAGAAAATGCTAGAATTTTGCTCAGAATCGAAAAACCATTTTGCCTAGAATCGAAAACCTTTTTCTCTCCCAAAATGAAAAATTGATGGTAGAACAGAATTTGCGGTTGTAGTCTGATTCTGAAAATAGTATTGAAAATAGTTTTGAAGAACTTCATCATATGTAAAAACTTTTCTGGTGCCCAGGGAAAGTACCAGAATTTTGCTCAGAATCGAAAACCTTTTTCTCTCTCAAAACTAAATTCGGGGTGGTAGTTTGATTATAAAAATAGTATTGATAGATGATTTCAACAACTTTTGGTTTTGACGTATTTCATCTCTAAAAACGTTTTTGCTGCCAAGGGAGAAAACCTTTTCAGTCGCAATATCAATATTGAGGTTAGGATCTGATTACAGATAATATTCAGAGTTTTGAAGTGCTTCATGTTGTGAAGAATTTCATGTCTAAGAACTTTTTTGGTGCATGGAGAACATGCTTGATTTTGCTCAGAATCGGAAAACCATTTTGCCTAGAATCGAAAATCTTTTTCTCTCCCAAAATGAAAAACGGATGGTAGAATAGAATTTGCGGTTGTAGTCTGATTCTGAAAATTGGTATTCAAAATGGTTTTGAACAATTTCATGTTCTGAAGTACTTCATGTCTCAGAACATTTTTGGTGCCAAGGGAGAAAACCTTTTCAGTCGCAATATCAAAATTGAGGTTAGGATCTGATTAGAGAAAATGCTAGAATTTTGCTCAGAATCGAAAAACCATTTTGCCTAGAATCGAAAACCTTTTTCTCTCCCAAAATGAAAAATTGATGGTAGAACAGAATTTGCGGTTGTAGTCTGATTCTGAAAATAGTATTGAAAATGGTTTTGAAGAGTTTCATGTCTTGAAGAACATCATCCTGTCTAAGAACTTTTTTGGTGCCCAGGGAAAGCACCAGAATTTTGCCTAGAATCGATAACCTTTTTCTCTGCCAAAATGAAAAATGGATGGTGGAACAGAATTTGCGGTTGTAGTCTGATTTTGAAAATAGTATTGAAAATAGTTTTGAAGAACTTCATCATATCTAAAAACTTTTCTGGTGCCCAGGAAAAGTACCAGAATTTTGCTCAGAATCGAAAACCTTTTTCTCTCTCAAAACTAAATTCGGGGTGGTATTTTGATTATAAAAATAATATTGATAGATGATTTCAACAACTTTTGGTTTTGACGTATTTCATCTCTAAAAACGTTTTTGCTGCCAAGGGAGAAAACCTTTTCAGTCGCAATATCAAGATTGAGGTTAGGATCTGATTACAGATAATATTCAGAGTTTTGAAGTACTTCATGTTGTGAAGAATTTCATGTCTAAGAACTTTTTTGGTGCATGGAGAACATGCTTGATTTTGCTCAGAATCGGAAAACCATTTTGCCTAGAATCGAAAACCTTTTTCTCTCCCAAAATGAAAAACGGATGGTAGAGTAGAATTTGCGGTTGTAGTCTGATTCTGAAAATTGGTATTCAAAATGGTTTTGAACAATTTCATGTTTTGAAGTACTTCATGTCTCAGAACATTTTTGGTGCCAAGGGAGAAAACCTTTTCAGTCGCAATATCAAAATTGAGGTTAGGATCTGATTAGAGAAAATGCTTGAATTTTGCTCAGAATCGGAAAACCATTTTGCCTAGTCGAAAACCTTTTTCTCTCTCAAAATGAAAAACGGATGGTAGAACAGAATTTGCGGTTGTAGTCTGATTCTGAAAATAGTATTGAAAATGGTTTTGAAGAGTTTCATGTCTTGAAGAACATCATCCTGTCTAAGAACTTTTTTGGTGCCCAGGGAAAGTACCAGAATTTTGCCTAGAATCGATAACCTTTTTCTCTGCCAAGATAAAAAATGGATGGTGGAACAGAATTTGCGGTTGTAGTCTGATTTTGAAAATAGTATTGAAAATAGTTTTGAAGAACTTCATCATATCTAAAAACTTTTCTGGTGCCCAGGAAAAGTACCAGAATTTTGCTCAAAATCGAAAACCTTTTTCTCTCTCAAAACTAAATTCGGGGTGGTAGTTTGATTATAAAAATAGTATTGATAGATGATTTCAACAACTTTTGGTTTTGACGTATTTCATCTCTAAAAACGTTTTTGCTGCCAAGGGAGAAAACCTTTTCAGTCGCAATATCAATATTGAGGTTAGGATCTGATTACAGATAATATTCAGAGTTTTGAAGTACTTCATGTTGTGAAGAATTTCATGTCTAAGAACTTTTTTGGTGCATGGAGAACATGCTTGATTTTGCTCAGAATCGGAAAACCATTTTGCCTAGAATCGAAAACCTTTTTCTCTCCCAAAATGAAAAACGGATGGTAGAATAGAATTTGCGGTTGTAGTCTGATTCTGAAAATTGGTATTCAAAATGGTTTTGAACAATTTCATGTTTTGAAGTACTTCATGTCTCAGAACATTTTTGGTGCCAAGGGAGAAAACCTTTTCAGTCGCAATATCAAAATTGAGGTTAGGATCTGATTAGAGAAAATGCTAGAATTTTGCTCAGAATCGAAAAACCATTTTGCCTAGAATCGAAAACCTTTTTCTCTCCCAAAATGAAAAATTGATGGTAGAACAGAATTTGCGGTTGTAGTCTGATTCTGAAAATAGTATTGAAAATAGTTTTGAAGAACTTCATCATATGTAAAAACTTTTCTGGTGCCCAGGGAAAGTACCAGAATTTTGCTCAGAATCGAAAACCTTTTTCTCTCTCAAAACTAAATTCGGGGTGGTAGTTTGATTATAAAAATAGTATTGATAGATGATTTCAACAACTTTTGGTTTTGACGTATTTCATCTCTAAAAACGTTTTTGCTGCCAAGGGAGAAAACCTTTTCAGTCGCAATATCAATATTGAGGTTAGGATCTGATTACAGATAATATTCAGAGTTTTGAAGTGCTTCATGTTGTGAAGAATTTCATGTCTAAGAACTTTTTTGGTGCATGGAGAACATGCTTGATTTTGCTCAGAATCGGAAAACCATTTTGCCTAGAATCGAAAATCTTTTTCTCTCCCAAAATGAAAAACGGATGGTAGAATAGAATTTGCGGTTGTAGTCTGATTCTGAAAATTGGTATTCAAAATGGTTTTGAACAATTTCATGTTCTGAAGTACTTCATGTCTCAGAACATTTTTGGTGCCAAGGGAGAAAACCTTTTCAGTCGCAATATCAAAATTGAGGTTAGGCTCTGATTGGAGAAAATGCTAGAATTTTGCTCAGAATCGGAAAACCATTTTGACTAGTCGAAAACCTTTTTCTCTCTCAAAATGAAAAACGGATGGTAGAACAGAATTTGCGGTTGTAGTCTGATTCTGAAAATAGTATTGAAAATGGTTTTGAAGAGTTTCATGTCTTGAAGAACATCATCCTGTCTAAGAACTTTTTTGGTGCCCAGGGAAAGTACCAGAATTTTGCCTAGAATCGATAACCTTTTTCTCTGCCAAAATGAAAAATGGATGGTGGAACAGAATTTGCGGTTGTAGTCTGATTCTGAAAATAGTATTGAAAATAGTTTTGAAGAACTTCATCATATCTAAAAACTTTTCTGGTGCCCAGGAAAAGTACCAGAATTTTGCTCAGAATCGAAAACCTTTTTCTCTCTCAAAACTAAATTCGGGGTGGTAGTTTGATTATAAAAATAGTATTGATAGATGATTTCAACAACTTTTGGTTTTGACGTATTTCATCTCTAAAAACGTTTTTGCTGCCAAGGGAGAAAACATTTTCAGTCGTAATATCAATATTGAGGTTAGGATCTGATTACAGATAATATTCAGAGTTTTGAAGTACTTCATGTTGTGAAGAATTTCATGTCTAAGAACTTTTTTGGTGCCTGGAGAACATGCTTGATTTTGCTCAGAATCGGAAAACCATTTTGCCTAGAATCGAAAACCTTTTTCTCTCCCAAAATGAAAAATGGATGGTAGAACAGAATTTGCGGTTGTAGTCTGATTCTGAAAATAGTATTGAAAATAGTTTTGAAGAACTTCATCATATGTAAAAACTTTTCTGGTGCCCAGGGAAAGTACCAGAATTTTGCTCAGAATCGAAAACCTTTTTCTCTCTCAAAACTAAATTCGGGGTGGTAGTTTGATTATAAAAATAGTATTGATAGATGATTTCAACAACTTTTGGTTTTGACGTATTTCATCTCTAAAAACGTTTTTGCTGCCAAGGGAGAAAACCTTTTCAGTCGCAATATCAATATTGAGGTTAGGATCTGATTACAGATAATATTCAGAGTTTTGAAGTGCTTCATGTTGTGAAGAATTTCATGTCTAAGAACTTTTTTGGTGCATGGAGAACATGCTTGATTTTGCTCAGAATCGGAAAACCATTTTGCCTAGAATCGAAAATCTTTTTCTCTCCCAAAATGAAAAACGGATGGTAGAATAGAATTTTCGGTTGTAGTCTGATTCTGAAAATTGGTATTCAAAATGGTTTTGAACAATTTCATGTTCTGAAGTACTTCATGTCTCAGAACATTTTTGGTGCCAAGGGAGAAAACCTTTTCAGTCGCAATATCAAAATTGAGGTTAGGATCTGATTAGAGAAAATGCTTGAATTTTGCTCAGAATCGGAAAACCATTTTGCCTAGTCGAAAACCTTTTTCTCTCTCAAAATAAAAAACGGATGGTAGAACAGAATTTGCGGTTGTAGTCTGATTCTGAAAATAGTATTGAAAATGGTTTTGAAGAGTTTCATGTCTTGAAGAACATCATCCTGTCTAAGAACTTTTTTGGTGCCCAGGGAAAGCACCAGAATTTTGCCTAGAATCGATAACCTTTTTCTCTGCCAAGATAAAAAATGGATGGTGGAACAGAATTTGCGGTTGTAGTCTGATTTTGAAAATAGTATTGAAAATAGTTTTGAAGAACTTCATCATATCTAAAAACTTTTCTGGTGCCCAGGAAAAGTACCAGAATTTTGCTCAGAATCGAAAACCTTTTTCTCTCTCAAAACTAAATTCGGGGTGGTAGTTTGATTATAAAAATAGTATTGATAGATGATTTCAACAACTTTTGGTTTTGACGTATTTCATCTCTAAAAACGTTTTTGCTGCCAAGGGAGAAAACCTTTTCAGTCGCAATATCAAGATTGAGGTTAGGATCTGATTACAGATAATATTCAGAGTTTTGAAGTACTTCATGTTGTGAAGAATTTCATGTCTAAGAACTTTTTTGGTGCATGGAGAACATGCTTGATTTTGCTCAGAATCGGAAAACCATTTTGCCTAGAATCGAAAATCTTTTTCTCTCCCAAAATGAAAAACGGATGGTAGAATAGAATTTGCGGTTGTAGTCTGATTCTGAAAATTGGTATTCAAAATGGTTTTGAACAATTTCATGTTTTGAAGTACTTCATGTCTCAGAACATTTTTGGTGCCAAGGGAGAAAATCTTTTCAGTCGCAATATCAAAATTGAGGTTAGGATCTGATTAGAGAAAATGCTTGAATTTTGCTCAGAATCGGAAAACCATTTTGCCTAGTCGAAAACCTTTTTCTCTCTCAAAATAAAAAACGGATGGTAGAACAGAATTTGCGGTTGTAGTCTGATTCTGAAAATAGTATTGAAAATGGTTTTGAAGAGTTTCATGTCTTGAAGAACATCATCCTGTCTAAGAACTTTTTTGGTGCCCAGGGAAAGCACCAGAATTTTGCCTAGAATCGATAACCTTTTTCTCTGCCAAAATGAAAAATGGATGGTGGAACAGAATTTGCGGTTGTAGTCTGATTTTGAAAATAGTATTGAAAATAGTTTTGAAGAACTTCATCATATCTAAAAACTTTTCTGGTGCCCAGGAAAAGTACCAGAATTTTGCTCAGAATCGAAAACCTTTTTCTCTCTCAAAACTAAATTCGGGGTGGTATTTTGATTATAAAAATAGTATTGATAGATGATTTCAACAACTTTTGGTTTTGACATATTTCATCTCTAAAAACGTTTTTGCTGCCAAGGGAGAAAACCTTTTCAGTCGCAATATCAAGATTGAGGTTAGGATCTGATTACAGATAATATTCAGAGTTTTGAAGTACTTCATGTTGTGAAGAATTTCATGTCTAAGAACTTTTTTGGTGCATGGAGAACATGCTTGATTTTGCTCAGAATCGGAAAACCATTTTGCCTAGAATCGAAAACCTTTTTCTCTCCCAAAATGAAAAACGGATGGTAGAGTAGAATTTGCGGTTGTAGTCTGATTCTGAAAATTGGTATTCAAAATGGTTTTGAACAATTTCATGTTTTGAAGTACTTCATGTCTCAGAACATTTTTGGTGCCAAGGGAGAAAACCTTTTCAGTCGCAATATCAAAATTGAGGTTAGGATCTGATTAGAGAAAATGCTTGAATTTTGCTCAGAATCGGAAAACCATTTTGCCTAGTCGAAAACCTTTTTCTCTCTCAAAATGAAAAACGGATGGTAGAACAGAATTTGCGGTTGTAGTCTGATTCTGAAAATAGTATTGAAAATGGTTTTGAAGAGTTTCATGTCTTGAAGAACATCATCCTGTCTAAGAACTTTTTTGGTGCCCAGGGAAAGTACCAGAATTTTGCCTAGAATCGATAACCTTTTTCTCTGCCAAGATAAAAAATGGATGGTGGAACAGAATTTGCGGTTGTAGTCTGATTTTGAAAATAGTATTGAAAATAGTTTTGAAGAACTTCATCATATCTAAAAACTTTTCTGGTGCCCAGGAAAAGTACCAGAATTTTGCTCAGAATCGAAAACCTTTTTCTCTCTCAAAACTAAATTCGGGGTGGTAGTTTGATTATAAAAATAGTATTGATAGATGATTTCAACAACTTTTGGTTTTGACGTATTTCATCTCTAAAAACGTTTTTGCTGCCAAGGGAGAAAACCTTTTCAGTCGCAATATCAAGATTGAGGTTAGGATCTGATTACAGATAATATTCAGAGTTTTGAAGTACTTCATGTTGTGAAGAATTTCATGTCTAAGAACTTTTTTGGTGCATGGAGAACATGCTTGATTTTGCTCAGAATCGGAAAACCATTTTGCCTAGAATCGAAAACCTTTTTCTCTCCCAAAATGAAAAACGGATGGTAGAATAGAATTTGCGGTTGTAGTCTGATTCTGAAAATTGGTATTCAAAATGGTTTTGAACAATTTCATGTTTTGAAGTACTTCATGTCTCAGAACATTTTTGGTGCCAAGGGAGAAAACCTTTTCAGTCGCAATATCAAAATTGAGGTTAGGATCTGATTAGAGAAAATGCTAGAATTTTGCTCAGAATCGAAAAACCATTTTGCCTAGAATCGAAAACCTTTTTCTCTCCCAAAATGAAAAATTGATGGTAGAACAGAATTTGCGGTTGTAGTCTGATTCTGAAAATAGTATTGAAAATAGTTTTGAAGAACTTCATCATATGTAAAAACTTTTCTGGTGCCCAGGGAAAGTACCAGAATTTTGCTCAGAATCGAAAACCTTTTTCTCTCTCAAAACTAAATTCGGGGTGGTAGTTTGATTATAAAAATAGTATTGATAGATGATTTCAACAACTTTTGGTTTTGACGTATTTCATCTCTAAAAACGTTTTTGCTGCCAAGGGAGAAAACCTTTTCAGTCGCAATATCAAGATTGAGGTTAGGATCTGATTACAGATAATATTCAGAGTTTTGAAGTACTTCATGTTGTGAAGAATTTCATGTCTAAGAACTTTTTTGGTGCATGGAGAACATGCTTGATTTTGCTCAGAATCGGAAAACCATTTTGCCTAGAATCGAAAACCTTTTTCTCTCCCAAAATGAAAAACGGATGGTAGAATAGAATTTGCGGTTGTAGTCTGATTCTGAAAATTGGTATTCAAAATGGTTTTGAACAATTTCATGTTTTGAAGTACTTCATGTCTCAGAACATTTTTGGTGCCAAGGGAGAAAACCTTTTCAGTCGCAATATCAAAATTGAGGTTAGGATCTGATTAGAGAAAATGCTTGAATTTTGCTCAGAATCGGAAAACCATTTTGCCTAGTCGAAAACCTTTTTCTCTCTCAAAATGAAAAACGGATGGTAGAACAGAATTTGCGGTTGTAGTCTGATTCTGAAAATAGTATTGAAAATGGTTTTGAAGAGTTTCATGTCTTGAAGAACATCATCCTGTCTAAGAACTTTTTTGGTGCCCAGGGAAAGTACCAGAATTTTGCCTAGAATCGATAACCTTTTTCTCTGCCAAGATAAAAAATGGATGGTGGAACAGAATTTGCGGTTGTAGTCTGATTTTGAAAATAGTATTGAAAATAGTTTTGAAGAACTTCATCATATCTAAAAACTTTTCTGGTGCCCAGGAAAAGTACCAGAATTTTGCTCAGAATCGAAAACCTTTTTCTCTCTCAAAACTAAATTCGGGGTGGTAGTTTGATTATAAAAATAGTATTGATAGATGATTTCAACAACTTTTGGTTTTGACGTATTTCATCTCTAAAAACGTTTTTGCTGCCAAGGGAGAAAACCTTTTCAGTCGCAATATCAAGATTGAGGTTAGGATCTGATTACAGATAATATTCAGAGTTTTGAAGTACTTCATGTTGTGAAGAATTTCATGTCTAAGAACTTTTTTGGTGCATGGAGAACATGCTTGATTTTGCTCAGAATCGGAAAACCATTTTGCCTAGAATCGAAAACCTTTTTCTCTCCCAAAATGAAAAACGGATGGTAGAATAGAATTTGCGGTTGTAGTCTGATTCTGAAAATTGGTATTCAAAATGGTTTTGAACAATTTCATGTTTTGAAGTACTTCATGTCTCAGAACATTTTTGATGCCAAGGGAGAAAACCTTTTCAGTCGCAATATCAAAATTGAGGTTAGGATCTGATTAGAGAAAATGCTAGAATTTTGCTCAGAATCGAAAAACCATTGTGCCTAGAATCGAAAAGCTTTTTCTCTCCCCAAATGAAAAATTGATGGTAGAACAGAATTTGCGGTTGTAGTCTGATTCTGAAAATAGTATTGAAAATAATTTTGAAGAACTTCATCATATGTAAAAGGTTTTCTGGTGCCCAGGAAAAGTACCAGAATTTTGCTCAGAATCGAAAACCTTTTTCTCTCTCAAAACTAAATTCGGGGTGGTAGTTTGATTATAAAAATAGTATTGATAGGTGATTTCAACAACTTTTGGTTTTGACGTATTTCATCTCTAAAAACGTTTTTGCTGCCAAGGGAGAAAACCTTTTCAGTCGCAATATCAATATTGAGGTTAGGATCTGATTACCGAAAATGCTAGAATTTTGCTCAGAATCGGAAAACCATTTTGCCTAGTCGAAAACCTTTTTCTCTCTCAAAATGAAAAACGGATGGTAGAACAGAATTTGCGGTTGTAGTCTGATTCTGAAAATAGTATTGAAAATGGTTTTGAAGAGTTTCATGTCTTGAAGAACATCATCCTGTCTAAGAACTTTTTTGGTGCCCAGGGAAAGCACCAGAATTTTGCCTAGAATCGATAACCTTTTTCTCTGCCAAGATAAAAAATGGATGGTGGAACAGAATTTGCGGTTGTAGTCTGATTTTGAAAATAGTATTGAAAATAGTTTTGAAGAACTTCATCATATCTAAAAACTTTTCTGGTGCCCAGGAAAAGTACCAGAATTTTGCTCAGAATCGAAAACCTTTTTCTCTCTCAAAACTAAATTCGGGGTGGTAGTTTGATTATAAAAATAGTATTGATAGATGATTTCAACAACTTTTGGTTTTGACGTATTTCATCTCTAAAAACGTTTTTGCTGCCAAGGGAGAAAACCTTTTCAGTCGCAATATCAAGATTGAGGTTAGGATCTGATTACAGATAATATTCAGAGTTTTGAAGTACTTCATGTTGTGAAGAATTTCATGTCTAAGAACTTTTTTGGTGCATGGAGAACATGCTTGATTTTGCTCAGAATCGGAAAACCATTTTGCCTAGAATCGAAAACCTTTTTCTCTCCCAAAATGAAAAACGGATGGTAGAATAGAATTTGCGGTTGTAGTCTGATTCTGAAAATTGGTATTCAAAATGGTTTTGAACAATTTCATGTTTTGAAGTACTTCATGTCTCAGAACATTTTTGGTGCCAAGGGAGAAAACCTTTTCAGTCGCAATATCAAAATTGAGGTTAGGATCTGATTAGAGAAAATGCTTGAATTTTGCTCAGAATCGGAAAACCATTTTGCCTAGTCGAAAACCTTTTTCTCTCTCAAAATGAAAAACGGATGGTAGAACAGAATTTGCGGTTGTAGTCTGATTCTGAAAATAGTATTGAAAATGGTTTTGAAGAGTTTCATGTCTTGAAGAACATCATCCTGTCTAAGAACTTTTTTGGTGCCCAGGGAAAGCACCAGAATTTTGCCTAGAATCGATAACCTTTTTCTCTGCCAAGATAAAAAATGGATGGTGGAACAGAATTTGCGGTTGTAGTCTGATTTTGAAAATAGTATTGAAAATAGTTTTGAAGAACTTCATCATATCTAAAAACTTTTCTGGTGCCCAGGAAAAGTACCAGAATTTTGCTCAGAATCGAAAACCTTTTTCTCTCTCAAAACTAAATTCGGGGTGGTAGTTTGATTATAAAAATAGTATTGATAGATGATTTCAACAACTTTTGGTTTTGACATATTTCATCTCTAAAAACGTTTTTGCTGCCAAGGGAGAAAACCTTTTCAGTCGCAATATCAAGATTGAGGTTAGGATCTGATTACAGATAATATTCAGAGTTTTGAAGTACTTCATGTTGTGAAGAATTTCATGTCTAAGAACTTTTTTGGTGCATGGAGAACATGCTTGATTTTGCTCAGAATCGGAAAACCATTTTGCCTAGAATCGAAAACCTTTTTCTCTCCCAAAATGAAAAACGGATGGTAGAATAGAATTTGCGGTTGTAGTCTGATTCTGAAAATTGGTATTCAAAATGGTTTTGAACAATTTCATGTTTTGAAGTACTTCATGTCTCAGAACATTTTTGGTGCCAAGGGAGAAAACCTTTTCAGTCGCAATATCAAAATTGAGGTTAGGATCTGATTAGAGAAAATGCTAGAATTTTGCTCAGAATCGAAAAACCATTTTGCCTAGAATCGAAAACCTTTTTCTCTCCCAAAATGAAAAATTGATGGTAGAACAGAATTTGCGGTTGTAGTCTGATTCTGAATATAGTATTGAAAATAGTTTTGAAGAACTTCATCATATGTAAAAACTTTTCTGGTGCCCAGGGAAAGTACCACAATTTTGCTCAGAATCGAAAACCTTTTTCTCTCTCAAAACTAAATTCGGGGTGGTAGTTTGATTATAAAAATAGTATTGATAGATGATTTCAACAACTTTTGGTTTTGACGTATTTCATCTCTAAAAACGTTTTTGCTGCCAAGGGAGAAAACCTTTTCAGTCGCAATATCAAGATTGAGGTTAGGATCTGATTACAGATAATATTCAGAGTTTTGAAGTACTTCATGTTGTGAAGAATTTCATGTCTAAGAACTTTTTTGGTGCATGGAGAACATGCTTGATTTTGCTCAGAATCGGAAAACCATTTTGCCTAGAATCGAAAACCTTTTTCTCTCCCAAAATGAAAAACGGATGGTAGAATAGAATTTGCGGTTGTAGTCTGATTCTGAAAATTGGTATTCAAAATGGTTTTGAACAATTTCATGTTTTGAAGTACTTCATGTCTCAGAACATTTTTGGTGCCAAGGGAGAAAACCTTTTCAGTCGCAATATCAAAATTGAGGTTAGGATCTGATTAGAGAAAATGCTTGAATTTTGCTCAGAATCGGAAAACCATTTTGCCTAGTCGAAAACCTTTTTCTCTCTCAAAATGAAAAACGGATGGTAGAACAGAATTTGCGGTTGTAGTCTGATTCTGAAAATAGTATTGAAAATGGTTTTGAAGAGTTTCATGTCTTGAAGAACATCATCCTGTCTAAGAACTTTTTTGGTGCCCAGGGAAAGCACCAGAATTTTGCCTAGAATCGATAACCTTTTTCTCTGCCAAAATGAAAAATGGATGGTGGAACAGAATTTGCGGTTGTAGTCTGATTTTGAAAATAGTATTGAAAATAGTTTTGAAGAACTTCATCATATCTAAAAACTTTTCTGGTGCCCAGGAAAAGTACCACAATTTTGCTCAGAATCGAAAAACCATTTTGCCTAGAATCGAAAACCTTTTTCTCTCCCAAAATGAAAAATTGATGGTAGAACAGAATTTGCGGTTGTAGTCTGATTCTGAATATAGTATTGAAAATAGTTTTGAAGAACTTCATCATATGTAAAAACTTTTCTGGTGCCCAGGGAAAGTACCACAATTTTGCTCAGAATCGAAAACCTTTTTCTCTCTCAAAACTAAATTCGGGGTGGTAGTTTGATTATAAAAATAGTATTGATAGATGATTTCAACAACTTTTGGTTTTGACGTATTTCATCTCTAAAAACGTTTTTGCTGCCAAGGGAGAAAACCTTTTCAGTCGCAATATCAAGATTGAGGTTAGGATCTGATTACAGATAATATTCAGAGTTTTGAAGTACTTCATGTTGTGAAGAATTTCATGTCTAAGAACTTTTTTGGTGCATGGAGAACATGCTTGATTTTGCTCAGAATCGGAAAACCATTTTGCCTAGAATCGAAAACCTTTTTCTCTCCCAAAATGAAAAACGGATGGTAGAATAGAATTTGCGGTTGTAGTCTGATTCTGAAAATTGGTATTCAAAATGGTTTTGAACAATTTCATGTTTTGAAGTACTTCATGTCTCAGAACATTTTTGGTGCCAAGGGAGAAAACCTTTTCAGTCGCAATATCAAAATTGAGGTTAGGATCTGATTAGAGAAAATGCTTGAATTTTGCTCAGAATCGGAAAACCATTTTGCCTAGTCGAAAACCTTTTTCTCTCTCAAAATGAAAAACGGATGGTAGAACAGAATTTGCGGTTGTAGTCTGATTCTGAAAATAGTATTGAAAATGGTTTTGAAGAGTTTCATGTCTTGAAGAACATCATCCTGTCTAAGAACTTTTTTGGTGCCCAGGGAAAGCACCAGAATTTTGCCTAGAATCGATAACCTTTTTCTCTGCCAAAATGAAAAATGGATGGTGGAACAGAATTTGCGGTTGTAGTCTGATTTTGAAAATAGTATTGAAAATAGTTTTGAAGAACTTCATCATATCTAAAAACTTTTCTGGTGCCCAGGAAAAGTACCACAATTTTGCTCAGAATCGAAAACCTTTTTCTCTCTCAAAACTAAATTCGGGGTGGTAGTTTGATTATAAAAATAGTATTGATAGATGATTTCAACAACTTTTGGTTTTGACGTATTTCATCTCTAAAAACGTTTTTGCTGCCAAGGGAGAAAACCTTTTCAGTCGCAATATCAAGATTGAGGTTAGGATCTGATTACAGATAATATTCAGAGTTTTGAAGTACTTCATGTTGTGAAGAATTTCATGTCTAAGAACTTTTTTGGTGCATGGAGAACATGCTTGATTTTGCTCAGAATCGGAAAACCATTTTGCCTAGAATCAAAAACCTTTTTCTCTCCCAAAATGAAAAACGGATGGTAGAATAGAATTTGCGGTTGTAGTCTGATTCTGAAAATTGGTATTCAAAATGGTTTTGAACAATTTCATGTTTTGAAGTACTTCATGTCTCAGAACATTTTTGATGCCAAGGGAGAAAACCTTTTCAGTCGCAATATCAAAATTGAGGTTAGGATCTGATTAGAGAAAATGCTAGAATTTTGCTCAGAATCGAAAAACCATTGTGCCTAGAATCGAAAAGCTTTTTCTCTCCCCAAATGAAAAATTGATGGTAGAACAGAATTTGCGGTTGTAGTCTGATTCTGAAAATAGTATTGAAAATAATTTTGAAGAACTTCATCATATGTAAAAGGTTTTCTGGTGCCCAGGAAAAGTACCAGAATTTTGCTCAGAATCGAAAACCTTTTTCTCTCTCAAAACTAAATTCGGGGTGGTAGTTTGATTATAAAAATAGTATTGATAGGTGATTTCAACAACTTTTGGTTTTGACGTATTTCATCTCTAAAAACGTTTTTGCTGCCAAGGGAGAAAACCTTTTCAGTCGCAATATCAATATTGAGGTTAGGATCTGATTACCGAAAATGCTAGAATTTTGCTCAGAATCGGAAAACCATTTTGCCTAGTCGAAAACCTTTTTCTCTCTCAAAATGAAAAACGGATGGTAGAACAGAATTTGCGGTTGTAGTCTGATTCTGAAAATAGTATTGAAAATGGTTTTGAAGAGTTTCATGTCTTGAAGAACATCATCCTGTCTAAGAACTTTTTTGGTGCCCAGGGAAAGCACCAGAATTTTGCCTAGAATCGATAACCTTTTTCTCTGCCAAGATAAAAAATGGATGGTGGAACAGAATTTGCGGTTGTAGTCTGATTTTGAAAATAGTATTGAAAATAGTTTTGAAGAACTTCATCATATCTAAAAACTTTTCTGGTGCCCAGGAAAAGTACCAGAATTTTGCTCAGAATCGAAAACCTTTTTCTCTCTCAAAACTAAATTCGGGGTGGTAGTTTGATTATAAAAATAGTATTGATAGATGATTTCAACAACTTTTGGTTTTGACGTATTTCATCTCTAAAAACGTTTTTGCTGCCAAGGGAGAAAACCTTTTCAGTCGCAATATCAAGATTGAGGTTAGGATCTGATTACAGATAATATTCAGAGTTTTGAAGTACTTCATGTTGTGAAGAATTTCATGTCTAAGAACTTTTTTGGTGCATGGAGAACATGCTTGATTTTGCTCAGAATCGGAAAACCATTTTGCCTAGAATCGAAAACCTTTTTCTCTCCCAAAATGAAAAACGGATGGTAGAATAGAATTTGCGGTTGTAGTCTGATTCTGAAAATTGGTATTCAAAATGGTTTTGAACAATTTCATGTTTTGAAGTACTTCATGTCTCAGAACATTTTTGGTGCCAAGGGAGAAAACCTTTTCAGTCGCAATATCAAAATTGAGGTTAGGATCTGATTAGAGAAAATGCTTGAATTTTGCTCAGAATCGGAAAACCATTTTGCCTAGTCGAAAACCTTTTTCTCTCTCAAAATGAAAAACGGATGGTAGAACAGAATTTGCGGTTGTAGTCTGATTCTGAAAATAGTATTGAAAATGGTTTTGAAGAGTTTCATGTCTTGAAGAACATCATCCTGTCTAAGAACTTTTTTGGTGCCCAGGGAAAGCACCAGAATTTTGCCTAGAATCGATAACCTTTTTCTCTGCCAAAATGAAAAATGGATGGTGGAACAGAATTTGCGGTTGTAGTCTGATTTTGAAAATAGTATTGAAAATAGTTTTGAAGAACTTCATCATATCTAAAAACTTTTCTGGTGCCCAGGAAAAGTACCAGAATTTTGCTCAGAATCGAAAACCTTTTTCTCTCTCAAAACTAAATTCGGGGTGGTAGTTTGATTATAAAAATAGTATTGATAGATGATTTCAACAACTTTTGGTTTTGACGTATTTCATCTCTAAAAACGTTTTTGCTGCCAAGGGAGAAAACCTTTTCAGTCGCAATATCAAGATTGAGGTTAGGATCTGATTACAGATAATATTCAGAGTTTTGAAGTACTTCATGTTGTGAAGAATTTCATGTCTAAGAACTTTTTTGGTGCATGGAGAACATGCTTGATTTTGCTCAGAATCGGAAAACCATTTTGCCTAGAATCGAAAACCTTTTTCTCTCCCAAAATGAAAAACGGATGGTAGAATAGAATTTGCGGTTGTAGTCTGATTCTGAAAATTGGTATTCAAAATGGTTTTGAACAATTTCATGTTTTGAAGTACTTCATGTCTCAGAACATTTTTGGTGCCAAGGGAGAAAACCTTTTCAGTCGCAATATCAAAATTGAGGTTAGGATCTGATTAGAGAAAATGCTAGAATTTTGCTCAGAATCGAAAAACCATTTTGCCTAGAATCGAAAACCTTTTTCTCTCCCAAAATGAAAAATTGATGGTAGAACAGAATTTGCGGTTGTAGTCTGATTCTGAAAATTGGTATTCAAAATGGTTTTGAACAATTTCATGTTTTGAAGTACTTCATGTCTCAGAACATTTTTGGTGCCAAGGGAGAAAACCTTTTCAGTCGCAATATCAAAATTGAGGTTAGGATCTGATTAGAGAAAATGCTTGAATTTTGCTCAGAATCGGAAAACCATTTTGCCTAGTCGAAAACCTTTTTCTCTCTCAAAATGAAAAACGGATGGTAGAACAGAATTTGCGGTTGTAGTCTGATTCTGAAAATAGTATTGAAAATGGTTTTGAAGAGTTTCATGTCTTGAAGAACATCATCCTGTCTAAGAACTTTTTTGGTGCCCAGGAAAAGCACCAGAATTTTGCCTAGAATCGATAACCTTTTTCTCTGCCAAAATGAAAAATGGATGGTGGAACAGAATTTGCGGTTGTAGTCTGATTTTGAAAATAGTATTGAAAATAGTTTTGAAGAACTTCATCATATCTAAAAACTTTTCTGGTGCCCAGGAAAAGTACCAGAATTTTGCTCAGAATCGAAAACCTTTTTCTCTCTCAAAACTAAATTCGGGGTGGTAGTTTGATTATAAAAATAGTATTGATAGATGATTTCAACAACTTTTGGTTTTGACGTATTTCATCTCTAAAAACGTTTTTGCTGCCAAGGGAGAAAACCTTTTCAGTCGCAATATCAAGATTGAGGTTAGGATCTGATTACAGATAATATTCAGAGTTTTGAAGTACTTCATGTTGTGAAGAATTTCATGTCTAAGAACTTTTTTGGTGCATGGAGAACATGCTTGATTTTGCTCAGAATCGGAAAACCATTTTGCCTAGAATCGAAAACCTTTTTCTCTCCCAAAATGAAAAACGGATGGTAGAATAGAATTTGCGGTTGTAGTCTGATTCTGAAAATTGGTATTCAAAATGGTTTTGAACAATTTCATGTTTTGAAGTACTTCATGTCTCAGAACATTTTTGGTGCCAAGGGAGAAAACCTTTTCAGTCGCAATATCAAAATTGAGGTTAGGATCTGATTAGAGAAAATGCTTGAATTTTGCTCAGAATCGGAAAACCATTTTGCCTAGTCGAAAACCTTTTTCTCTCTCAAAATGAAAAACGGATGGTAGAACAGAATTTGCGGTTGTAGTCTGATTCTGAAAATAGTATTGAAAATGGTTTTGAAGAGTTTCATGTCTTGAAGAACATCATCCTGTCTAAGAACTTTTTTGGTGCCCAGGGAAAGCACCAGAATTTTGCCTAGAATCGATAACCTTTTTCTCTGCCAAAATGAAAAATGGATGGTGGAACAGAATTTGCGGTTGTAGTCTGATTTTGAAAATAGTATTGAAAATAGTTTTGAAGAACTTCATCATATCTAAAAACTTTTCTGGTGCCCAGGAAAAGTACCAGAATTTTGCTCAGAATCGAAAACCTTTTTCTCTCTCAAAACTAAATTCGGGGTGGTAGTTTGATTATAAAAATAGTATTGATAGATGATTTCAACAACTTTTGGTTTTGACGTATTTCATCTCTAAAAACGTTTTTGCTGCCAAGGGAGAAAACCTTTTCAGTCGCAATATCAAGATTGAGGTTAGGATCTGATTACAGATAATATTCAGAGTTTTGAAGTACTTCATGTTGTGAAGAATTTCATGTCTAAGAACTTTTTTGGTGCATGGAGAACATGCTTGATTTTGCTCAGAATCGGAAAACCATTTTGCCTAGAATCGAAAACCTTTTTCTCTCCCAAAATGAAAAACGGATGGTAGAATAGAATTTGCGGTTGTAGTCTGATTCTGAAAATTGGTATTCAAAATGGTTTTGAACAATTTCATGTTTTGAAGTACTTCATGTCTCAGAACATTTTTGGTGCCAAGGGAGAAAACCTTTTCAGTCGCAATATCAAAATTGAGGTTAGGATCTGATTAGAGAAAATGCTAGAATTTTGCTCAGAATCGAAAAACCATTTTGCCTAGAATCGAAAACCTTTTTCTCTCCCAAAATGAAAAATTGATGGTAGAACAGAATTTGCGGTTGTAGTCTGATTCTGAAAATAGTATTGAAAATAGTTTTGAAGAACTTCATCATATGTAAAAACTTTTCTGGTGCCCAGGGAAAGTACCAGAATTTTGCTCAGAATCGAAAACCTTTTTCTCTCTGAAAACTAAATTCGGGGTGGTAGTTTGATTATAAAAATAGTATTGATAGATGATTTCAACAACTTTTGGTTTTGACGTATTTCATCTCTAAAAACGTTTTTGCTGCCAAGGGAGAAAACCTTTTCAGTCGCAATATCAATATTGAGGTTAGGATCTGATTACAGATAATATTCAGAGTTTTGAAGTACTTCATGTTGTGAAGAATTTCATGTCTAAGAACTTTTTTGGTGCATGGAGAACATGCTTGATTTTGCACAGAATCGGAAAACCATTTTGCCTAGAATCGAAAACCTTTTTCTCTCCCAAAATGAAAAACGGATGGTAGAATAGAATTTGCGGTTGTAGTCTGATTCTGAAAATTGGTATTCAAAATGGTTTTGAACAATTTCATGTTTTGAAGTACTTCATGTCTCAGAACATTTTTGGTGCCAAGGGAGAAAACCTTTTCAGTCGCAATATCAAAATTGAGGTTAGGATCTGATTAGAGAAAATGCTTGAATTTTGCTCAGAATCGGAAAACCATTTTGCCTAGTCGAAAACCTTTTTCTCTCTCAAAATGAAAAACGGATGGTAGAACAGAATTTGCGGTTGTAGTCTGATTCTGAAAATAGTATTGAAAATGGTTTTGAAGAGTTTCATGTCTTGAAGAACATCATCCTGTCTAAGAACTTTTTTGGTGCCCAGGAAAAGCACCAGAATTTTGCCTAGAATCGATAACCTTTTTCTCTGCCAAAATGAAAAATGGATGGTGGAACAGAATTTGCGGTTGTAGTCTGATTTTGAAAATAGTATTGAAAATAGTTTTGAAGAACTTCATCATATCTAAAAACTTTTCTGGTGCCCAGGAAAAGTACCAGAATTTTGCTCAGAATCGAAAACCTTTTTCTCTCTCAAAACTAAATTCGGGGTGGTAGTTTGATTATAAAAATAGTATTGATAGATGATTTCAACAACTTTTGGTTTTGACGTATTTCATCTCTAAAAACGTTTTTGCTGCCAAGGGAGAAAACCTTTTCAGTCGCAATATCAAGATTGAGGTTAGGATCTGATTACAGATAATATTCAGAGTTTTGAAGTACTTCATGTTGTGAAGAATTTCATGTCTAAGAACTTTTTTGGTGCATGGAGAACATGCTTGATTTTGCTCAGAATCGGAAAACCATTTTGCCTAGAATCGAAAACCTTTTTCTCTCCCAAAATGAAAAACGGATGGTAGAATAGAATTTGCGGTTGTAGTCTGATTCTGAAAATTGGTATTCAAAATGGTTTTGAACAATTTCATGTTTTGAAGTACTTCATGTCTCAGAACATTTTTGGTGCCAAGGGAGAAAACCTTTTCAGTCGCAATATCAAAATTGAGGTTAGGATCTGATTAGAGAAAATGCTTGAATTTTGCTCAGAATCGGAAAACCATTTTGCCTAGTCGAAAACCTTTTTCTCTCTCAAAATGAAAAACGGATGGTAGAACAGAATTTGCGGTTGTAGTCTGATTCTGAAAATAGTATTGAAAATGGTTTTGAAGAGTTTCATGTCTTGAAGAACATCATCCTGTCTAAGAACTTTTTTGGTGCCCAGGGAAAGCACCAGAATTTTGCCTAGAATCGATAACCTTTTTCTCTGCCAAAATGAAAAATGGATGGTGGAACAGAATTTGCGGTTGTAGTCTGATTTTGAAAATAGTATTGAAAATAGTTTTGAAGAACTTCATCATATCTAAAAACTTTTCTGGTGCCCAGGAAAAGTACCAGAATTTTGCTCAGAATCGAAAACCTTTTTCTCTCTCAAAACTAAATTCGGGGTGGTAGTTTGATTATAAAAATAGTATTGACAGATGATTTCAACAACTTTTGGTTTTGACGTATTTCATCTCTAAAAACGTTTTTGCTGCCAAGGGAGAAAACCTTTTCAGTCGCAATATCAAGATTGAGGTTAGGATCTGATTACAGATAATATTCAGAGTTTTGAAGTACTTCATGTTGTGAAGAATTTCATGTCTAAGAACTTTTTTGGTGCATGGAGAACATGCTTGATTTTGCTCAGAATCGGAAAACCATTTTGCCTAGAATCGAAAACCTTTTTCTCTCCCAAAATGAAAAACGGATGGTAGAATAGAATTTGCGGTTGTAGTCTGATTCTGAAAATTGGTATTCAAAATGGTTTTGAACAATTTCATGTTTTGAAGTACTTCATGTCTCAGAACATTTTTGGTGCCAAGGGAGAAAACCTTTTCAGTCGCAATATCAAAATTGAGGTTAGGATCTGATTAGAGAAAATGCTTGAATTTTGCTCAGAATCGGAAAACCATTTTGCCTAGTCGAAAACCTTTTTCTCTCTCAAAATGAAAAACGGATGGTAGAACAGAATTTGCGGTTGTAGTCTGATTCTGAAAATAGTATTGAAAATGGTTTTGAAGAGTTTCATGTCTTGAAGAACATCATCCTGTCTAAGAACTTTTTTGGTGCCCAGGGAAAGCACCAGAATTTTGCCTAGAATCGATAACCTTTTTCTCTGCCAAGATAAAAAATGGATGGTGGAACAGAATTTGCGGTTGTAGTCTGATTTTGAAAATAGTATTGAAAATAGTTTTGAAGAACTTCATCATATCTAAAAACTTTTCTGGTGCCCAGGAAAAGTACCAGAATTTTGCTCAGAATCGAAAACCTTTTTCTCTCTCAAAACTAAATTCGGGGTGGTAGTTTGATTATAAAAATAGTATTGATAGATGATTTCAACAACTTTTGGTTTTGATGTATTTCATCTCTAAAAACGTTTTTGCTGCCAAGGGAGAAAACCTTTTCAGTCGCAATATCAAGATTGAGGTTAGGATCTGATTACAGATAATATTCAGAGTTTTGAAGTACTTCATGTTGTGAAGAATTTCATGTCTAAGAACTTTTTTGGTGCATGGAGAACATGCTTGATTTTGCTCAGAATCGGAAAACCATTTTGCCTAGAATCGAAAACCTTTTTCTCTCCCAAAATGAAAAACGGATGGTAGAATAGAATTTGCGGTTGTAGTCTGATTCTGAAAATTGGTATTCAAAATGGTTTTGAACAATTTCATGTTTTGAAGTACTTCATGTCTCAGAACATTTTTGGTGCCAAGGGAGAAAACCTTTTCAGTCGCAATATCAAAATTGAGGTTAGGATCTGATTAGAGAAAATGCTTGAATTTTGCTCAGAATCGGAAAACCATTTTGCCTAGTCGAAAACCTTTTTCTCTCTCAAAATGAAAAACGGATGGTAGAACAGAATTTGCGGTTGTAGTCTGATTCTGAAAATAGTATTGAAAATGGTTTTGAAGAGTTTCATGTCTTGAAGAACATCATCCTGTCTAAGAACTTTTTTGGTGCCCAGGGAAAGCACCAGAATTTTGCCTAGAATCGATAACCTTTTTCTCTGCCAAAATGAAAAATGGATGGTGGAACAGAATTTGCGGTTGTAGTCTGATTTTGAAAATAGTATTGAAAATAGTTTTGAAGAACTTCATCATATCTAAAAACTTTTCTGGTGCCCAGGAAAAGTACCAGAATTTTGCTCAGAATCGAAAACCTTTTTCTCTCTCAAAACTAAATTCGGGGTGGTAGTTTGATTATAAAAATAGTATTGATAGATGATTTCAACAACTTTTGGTTTTGACGTATTTCATCTCTAAAAACGTTTTTGCTGCCAAGGGAGAAAACCTTTTCAGTCGCAATATCAAGATTGAGGTTAGGATCTGATTACAGATAATATTCAGAGTTTTGAAGTACTTCATGTTGTGAAGAATTTCATGTCTAAGAACTTTTTTGGTGCATGGAGAACATGCTTGATTTTGCTCAGAATCGGAAAACCATTTTGCCTAGAATCGAACACCTTTTTCTCTCCCAAAATGAAAAACGGATGGTAGAATAGAATTTGCGGTTGTAGTCTGATTCTGAAAATTGGTATTCAAAATGGTTTTGAACAATTTCATGTTTTGAAGTACTTCATGTCTCAGAACATTTTTGGTGCCAAGGGAGAAAACCTTTTCAGTCGCAATATCAAAATTGAGGTTAGGATCTGATTAGAGAAAATGCTTGAATTTTGCTCAGAATCGGAAAACCATTTTGCCTAGTCGAAAACCTTTTTCTCTCTCAAAATGAAAAACGGATGGTAGAACAGAATTTGCGGTTGTAGTCTGATTCTGAAAATAGTATTGAAAATGGTTTTGAAGAGTTTCATGTCTTGAAGAACATCATCCTGTCTAAGAACTTTTTTGGTGCCCAGGGAAAGTACCAGAATTTTGCCTAGAATCGATAACCTTTTTCTCTGCCAAGATAAAAAATGGATGGTGGAACAGAATTTGCGGTTGTAGTCTGATTTTGAAAATAGTATTGAAAATAGTTTTGAAGAACTTCATCATATCTAAAAACTTTTCTGGTGCCCAGGAAAAGTACCAGAATTTTGCTCAGAATCGAAAACCTTTTTCTCTCTCAAAACTAAATTCGGGGTGGTAGTTTGATTATAAAAATAGTATTGATAGATGATTTCAACAACTTTTGGTTTTGACGTATTTCATCTCTAAAAACGTTTTTGCTGCCAAGGGAGAAAACCTTTTCAGTCGCAATATCAAGATTGAGGTTAGGATCTGATTACAGATAATATTCAGAGTTTTGAAGTACTTCATGTTGTGAAGAATTTCATGTCTAAGAACTTTTTTGGTGCATGGAGAACATGCTTGATTTTGCTCAGAATCGGAAAACCATTTTGCCTAGAATCGAAAACCTTTTTCTCTCCCAAAATGAAAAACGGATGGTAGAATAGAATTTGCGGTTGTAGTCTGATTCTGAAAATTGGTATTCAAAATGGTTTTGAACAATTTCATGTTTTGAAGTACTTCATGTCTCAGAACATTTTTGGTGCCAAGGGAGAAAACCTTTTCAGTCGCAATATCAAAATTGAGGTTAGGATCTGATTAGAGAAAATGCTAGAATTTTGCTCAGAATCGAAAAACCATTTTGCCTAGAATCGAAAACCTTTTTCTCTCCCAAAATGAAAAATTGATGGTAGAACAGAATTTGCGGTTGTAGTCTGATTCTGAAAATAGTATTGAAAATAGTTTTGAAGAACTTCATCATATGTAAAAACTTTTCTGGTGCCCAGGGAAAGTACCAGAATTTTGCTCAGAATCGAAAACCTTTTTCTCTCTCAAAACTAAATTCGGGGTGGTAGTTTGATTATAAAAATAGTATTGATAGATGATTTCAACAACTTTTGGTTTTGACGTATTTCATCTCTAAAAACGTTTTTGCTGCCAAGGGAGAAAACCTTTTCAGTCGCAATATCAATATTGAGGTTAGGATCTGATTACAGATAATATTCAGAGTTTTGAAGTACTTCATGTTGTGAAGAATTTCATGTCTAAGAACTTTTTTGGTGCATGGAGAACATGCTTGATTTTGCTCAGAATCGGAAAACCATTTTGCCTAGAATCGAAAACCTTTTTCTCTCCCAAAATGAAAAACGGATGGTAGAATAGAATTTGCGGTTGTAGTCTGATTCTGAAAATTGGTATTCAAAATGGTTTTGAACAATTTCATGTTTTGAAGTACTTCATGTCTCAGAACATTTTTGGTGCCAAGGGAGAAAACCTTTTCAGTCGCAATATCAAAATTGAGGTTAGGATCTGATTAGAGAAAATGCTTGAATTTTGCTCAGAATCGGAAAACCATTTTGCCTAGTCGAAAACCTTTTTCTCTCTCAAAATGAAAAACGGATGGTAGAACAGAATTTGCGGTTGTAGTCTGATTCTGAAAATTGGTATTCAAAATGGTTTTGAACAATTTCATGTTTTGAAGTACTTCATGTCTCAGAACATTTTTGGTGCCAAGGGAGAAAACCTTTTCAGTCGCAATATCAAAATTGAGGTTAGGATCTGATTAGAGAAAATGCTAGAATTTTGCTCAGAATCGAAAAACCATTTTGCCTAGAATCGAAAACCTTTTTCTCTCCCAAAATGAAAAATTGATGGTAGAACAGAATTTGCGGTTGTAGTCTGATTCTGAAAATAGTATTGAAAATAGTTTTGAAGAACTTCATCATATGTAAAAACTTTTCTGGTGCCCAGGGAAAGTACCAGAATTTTGCTCAGAATCGAAAACCTTTTTCTCTCTCAAAACTAAATTCGGGGTGGTAGTTTGATTATAAAAATAGTATTGATAGATGATTTCAACAACTTTTGGTTTTGACGTATTTCATCTCTAAAAACGTTTTTGCTGCCAAGGGAGAAAACCTTTTCAGTCGCAATATCAAGATTGAGGTTAGGATCTGATTACAGATAATATTCAGAGTTTTGAAGTACTTCATGTTGTGAAGAATTTCATGTCTAAGAACTTTTTTGGTGCATGGAGAACATGCTTGATTTTGCTCAGAATCGGAAAACCATTTTGCCTAGAATCGAAAACCTTTTTCTCTCCCAAAATGAAAAACGGATGGTAGAATAGAATTTGCGGTTGTAGTCTGATTCTGAAAATTGGTATTCAAAATGGTTTTGAACAATTTCATGTTTTGAAGTACTTCATGTCTCAGAACATTTTTGGTGCCAAGGGAGAAAACCTTTTCAGTCGCAATATCAAAATTGAGGTTAGGATCTGATTAGAGAAAATGCTTGAATTTTGCTCAGAATCGGAAAACCATTTTGCCTAGTCGAAAACCTTTTTCTCTCTCAAAATGAAAAACGGATGGTAGAACAGAATTTGCGGTTGTAGTCTGATTCTGAAAATAGTATTGAAAATGGTTTTGAAGAGTTTCATGTCTTGAAGAACATCATCCTGTCTAAGAACTTTTTTGGTGCCCAGGGAAAGCACCAGAATTTTGCCTAGAATCGATAACCTTTTTCTCTGCCAAAATGAAAAATGGATGGTGGAACAGAATTTGCGGTTGTAGTCTGATTTTGAAAATAGTATTGAAAATAGTTTTGAAGAACTTCATCATATCTAAAAACTTTTCTGGTGCCCAGGAAAAGTACCAGAATTTTGCTCAGAATCGAAAACCTTTTTCTCTCTCAAAACTAAATTCGGGGTGGTAGTTTGATTATAAAAATAGTATTGATAGATGATTTCAACAACTTTTGGTTTTGACGTATTTCATCTCTAAAAACGTTTTTGCTGCCAAGGGAGAAAACCTTTTCAGTCGCAATATCAAGATTGAGGTTAGGATCTGATTACAGATAATATTCAGAGTTTTGAAGTACTTCATGTTGTGAAGAATTTCATGTCTAAGAACTTTTTTGGTGCATGGAGAACATGCTTGATTTTGCTCAGAATCGGAAAACCATTTTGCCTAGAATCGAAAACCTTTTTCTCTCCCAAAATGAAAAACGGATGGTAGAATAGAATTTGCGGTTGTAGTCTGATTCTGAAAATTGGTATTCAAAATGGTTTTGAACAATTTCATGTTTTGAAGTACTTCATGTCTCAGAACATTTTTGGTGCCAAGGGAGAAAACCTTTTCAGTCGCAATATCAAAATTGAGGTTAGGATCTGATTAGAGAAAATGCTTGAATTTTGCTCAGAATCGGAAAACCATTTTGCCTAGTCGAAAACCTTTTTCTCTCTCAAAATGAAAAACGGATGGTAGAACAGAATTTGCGGTTGTAGTCTGATTCTGAAAATTGGTATTCAAAATGGTTTTGAACAATTTCATGTTTTGAAGTACTTCATGTCTCAGAACATTTTTGGTGCCAAGGGAGAAAACCTTTTCAGTCGCAATATCAAAATTGAGGTTAGGATTTGATTAGAGAAAATGCTAGAATTTTGCTCAGAATCGAAAAACCATTTTGCCTAGAATCGAAAACCTTTTTCTCTCCCAAAATGAAAAATTGATGGTAGAACAGAATTTGCGGTTGTAGTCTGATTCTGAAAATAGTATTGAAAATAGTTTTGAAGAACTTCATCATATGTAAAAACTTTTCTGGTGCCCAGGGAAAGTACCAGAATTTTGCTCAGAATCGAAAACCTTTTTCTCTCTCAAAACTAAATTCGGGGTGGTAGTTTGATTATAAAAATAGTATTGATAGATGATTTCAACAACTTTTGGTTTTGACGTATTTCATCTCTAAAAACGTTTTTGCTGCCAAGGGAGAAAACCTTTTCAGTCGCAATATCAAGATTGAGGTTAGGATCTGATTACAGATAATATTCAGAGTTTTGAAGTACTTCATGTTGTGAAGAATTTCATGTCTAAGAACTTTTTTGGTGCATGGAGAACATGCTTGATTTTGCTCAGAATCGGAAAACCATTTTGCCTAGAATCGAAAACCTTTTTCTCTCCCAAAATGAAAAACGGATGGTAGAATAGAATTTGCGGTTGTAGTCTGATTCTGAAAATTGGTATTCAAAATGGTTTTGAACAATTTCATGTTTTGAAGTACTTCATGTCTCAGAACATTTTTGGTGCCAAGGGAGAAAACCTTTTCAGTCGCAATATCAAAATTGAGGTTAGGATCTGATTAGAGAAAATGCTTGAATTTTGCTCAGAATCGGAAAACCATTTTGCCTAGTCGAAAACCTTTTTCTCTCTCAAAATGAAAAACGGATGGTAGAACAGAATTTGCGGTTGTAGTCTGATTCTGAAAATAGTATTGAAAATGGTTTTGAAGAGTTTCATGTCTTGAAGAACATCATCCTGTCTAAGAACTTTTTTGGTGCCCAGGGAAAGCACCAGAATTTTGCCTAGAATCGATAACCTTTTTCTCTGCCAAAATGAAAAATGGATGGTGGAACAGAATTTGCGGTTGTAGTCTGATTTTGAAAATAGTATTGAAAATAGTTTTGAAGAACTTCATCATATCTAAAAACTTTTCTGGTGCCCAGGAAAAGTACCAGAATTTTGCTCAGAATCGAAAACCTTTTTCTCTCTCAAAACTAAATTCGGGGTGGTAGTTTGATTATAAAAATAGTATTGATAGATGATTTCAACAACTTTTGGTTTTGACGTATTTCATCTCTAAAAACGTTTTTGCTGCCAAGGGAGAAAACCTTTTCAGTCGCAATATCAAGATTGAGGTTAGGATCTGATTACAGATAATATTCAGAGTTTTGAAGTACTTCATGTTGTGAAGAATTTCATGTCTAAGAACTTTTTTGGTGCATGGAGAACATGCTTGATTTTGCTCAGAATCGGAAAACCATTTTGCCTAGAATCGAAAACCTTTTTCTCTCCCAAAATGAAAAACGGATGGTAGAATAGAATTTGCGGTTGTAGTCTGATTCTGAAAATTGGTATTCAAAATGGTTTTGAACAATTTCATGTTTTGAAGTACTTCATGTCTCAGAACATTTTTGGTGCCAAGGGAGAAAACCTTTTCAGTCGCAATATCAAAATTGAGGTTAGGATCTGATTAGAGAAAATGCTTGAATTTTGCTCAGAATCGGAAAACCATTTTGCCTAGTCGAAAACCTTTTTCTCTCTCAAAATGAAAAACAGATGGTAGAACAGAATTTGCGGTTGTAGTCTGATTCTGAAAATAGTATTGAAAATGGTTTTGAAGAGTTTCATGTCTTGAAGAACATCATCCTGTCTAAGAACTTTTTTGGTGCCCAGGGAAAGTACCAGAATTTTGCCTAGAATCGATAACCTTTTTCTCTGCCAAGATAAAAAATGGATGGTGGAACAGAATTTGCGGTTGTAGTCTGATTTTGAAAATAGTATTGAAAATAGTTTTGAAGAACTTCATCATATCTAAAAACTTTTCTGGTGCCCAGGAAAAGTACCAGAATTTTGCTCAGAATCGAAAACCTTTTTCTCTCTCAAAACTAAATTCGGGGTGGTAGTTTGATTATAAAAATAGTATTGATAGATGATTTCAACAACTTTTGGTTTTGACGTATTTCATCTCTAAAAACGTTTTTGCTGCCAAGGGAGAAAACCTTTTCAGTCGCAATATCAAGATTGAGGTTAGGATCTGATTACAGATAATATTCAGAGTTTTGAAGTACTTCATGTTGTGAAGAATTTCATGTCTAAGAACTTTTTTGGTGCATGGAGAACATGCTTGATTTTGCTCAGAATCGGAAAACCATTTTGCCTAGAATCGAAAACCTTTTTCTCTCCCAAAATGAAAAACGGATGGTAGAATAGAATTTGCGGTTGTAGTCTGATTCTGAAAATTGGTATTCAAAATGGTTTTGAACAATTTCATGTTTTGAAGTACTTCATGTCTCAGAACATTTTTGGTGCCAAGGGAGAAAACCTTTTCAGTCGCAATATCAAAATTGAGGTTAGGATCTGATTAGAGAAAATGCTTGAATTTTGCTCAGAATCGGAAAACCATTTTGCCTAGTCGAAAACCTTTTTCTCTCTCAAAATGAAAAACGGATGGTAGAACAGAATTTGCGGTTGTAGTCTGATTCTGAAAATAGTATTGAAAATGGTTTTGAAGAGTTTCATGTCTTGAAGAACATCATCCTGTCTAAGAACTTTTTTGGTGCCCAGGGAAAGCACCAGAATTTTGCCTAGAATCGATAACCTTTTTCTCTGCCAAAATGAAAAATGGATGGTGGAACAGAATTTGCGGTTGTAGTCTGATTTTGAAAATAGTATTGAAAATAGTTTTGAAGAACTTCATCATATCTAAAAACTTTTCTGGTGCCCAGGAAAAGTACCAGAATTTTGCTCAGAATCGAAAACCTTTTTCTCTCTCAAAACTAAATTCGGGGTGGTAGTTTGATTATAAAAATAGTATTGATAGATGATTTCAACAACTTTTGGTTTTGACGTATTTCATCTCTAAAAACGTTTTTGCTGCCAAGGGAGAAAACCTTTTCAGTCGCAATATCAAGATTGAGGTTAGGATCTGATTACAGATAATATTCAGAGTTTTGAAGTACTTCATGTTGTGAAGAATTTCATGTCTAAGAACTTTTTTGGTGCATGGAGAACATGCTTGATTTTGCTCAGAATCGGAAAACCATTTTGCCTAGAATCGAAAACCTTTTTCTCTCCCAAAATGAAAAACGGATGGTAGAATAGAATTTGCGGTTGTAGTCTGATTCTGAAAATTGGTATTCAAAATGGTTTTGAACAATTTCATGTTTTGAAGTACTTCATGTCTCAGAACATTTTTGGTGCCAAGGGAGAAAACCTTTTCAGTCGCAATATCAAAATTGAGGTTAGGATCTGATTAGAGAAAATGCTAGAATTTTGCTCAGAATCGAAAAACCATTTTGCCTAGAATCGAAAACCTTTTTCTCTCCCAAAATGAAAAATTGATGGTAGAACAGAATTTGCGGTTGTAGTCTGATTCTGAAAATAGTATTGAAAATAGTTTTGAAGAACTTCATCATATGTAAAAACTTTTCTGGTGCCCAGGGAAAGTACCAGAATTTTGCTCAGAATCGAAAACCTTTTTCTCTCTCAAAACTAAATTCGGGGTGGTAGTTTGATTATAAAAATAGTATTGATAGATGATTTCAACAACTTTTGGTTTTGACATATTTCATCTCTAAAAACGTTTTTGCTGCCAAGGGAGAAAACCTTTTCAGTCGCAATATCAATATTGAGGTTAGGATCTGATTACAGATAATATTCAGAGTTTTGAAGTGCTTCATGTTGTGAAGAATTTCATGTCTAAGAACTTTTTTGGTGCATGGAGAACATGCTTGATTTTGCTCAGAATCGGAAAACCATTTTGCCTAGAATCGAAAATCTTTTTCTCTCCCAAAATGAAAAACGGATGGTAGAATAGAATTTGCAGTTGTAGTCTGATTCTGAAAATTGGTATTCAAAATGGTTTTGAACAATTTCATGTTCTGAAGTACTTCATGTCTCAGAACATTTTTGGTGCCAAGGGAGAAAACCTTTTCAGTCGCAATATCAAAATTGAGGTTAGGCTCTGATTGGAGAAAATGCTAGAATTTTGCTCAGAATCGGAAAACCATTTTGACTAGTCGAAAACCTTTTTCTCTCTCAAAATGAAAAACGGATGGTAGAACAGAATTTGCGGTTGTAGTCTGATTCTGAAAATAGTATTGAAAATGGTTTTGAAGAGTTTCATGTCTTGAAGAACATCATCCTGTCTAAGAACTTTTTTGGTGCCCAGGGAAAGTACCAGAATTTTGCCTAGAATCGATAACCTTTTTCTCTGCCAAAATGAAAAATGGATGGTGGAACAGAATTTGCGGTTGTAGTCTGATTCTGAAAATAGTATTGAAAATAGTTTTGAAGAACTTCATCATATCTAAAAACTTTTCTGGTGCCCAGGAAAAGTACCAGAATTTTGCTCAGAATCGAAAACCTTTTTCTCTCTCAAAACTAAATTCGGGGTGGTAGTTTGATTATAAAAATAGTATTGATAGATGATTTCAACAACTTTTGGTTTTGACGTATTTCATCTCTAAAAACGTTTTTGCTGCCAAGGGAGAAAACCTTTTCAGTCGTAATATCAATATTGAGGTTAGGATCTGATTACAGATAATATTCAGAGTTTTGAAGTACTTCATGTTGTGAAGAATTTCATGTCTAAGAACTTTTTTGGTGCCTGGAGAACATGCTTGATTTTGCTCAGAATCGGAAAACCATTTTGCCTAGAATCGAAAACCTTTTTCTCTCCCAAAATGAAAAATGGATGGTAGAACAGAATTTGCGGTTGTAGTCTGATTCTGAAAATAGTATTGAAAATAGTTTTGAAGAACTTCATCATATGTAAAAACTTTTCTGGTGCCCAGGGAAAGTACCAGAATTTTGCTCAGAATCGAAAACCTTTTTCTCTCTCAAAACTAAATTCGGGGTGGTAGTTTGATTATAAAAATAGTATTGATAGATGATTTCAACAACTTTTGGTTTTGACGTATTTCATCTCTAAAAACGTTTTTGCTGCCAAGGGAGAAAACCTTTTCAGTCGCAATATCAATATTGAGGTTAGGATCTGATTACAGATAATATTCAGAGTTTTGAAGTGCTTCATGTTGTGAAGAATTTCATGTCTAAGAACTTTTTTGGTGCATGGAGAACATGCTTGATTTTGCTCAGAATCGGAAAACCATTTTGCCTAGAATCGAAAATCTTTTTCTCTCCCAAAATGAAAAACGGATGGTAGAATAGAATTTTCGGTTGTAGTCTGATTCTGAAAATTGGTATTCAAAATGGTTTTGAACAATTTCATGTTCTGAAGTACTTCATGTCTCAGAACATTTTTGGTGCCAAGGGAGAAAACCTTTTCAGTCGCAATATCAAAATTGAGGTTAGGATCTGATTAGAGAAAATGCTTGAATTTTGCTCAGAATCGGAAAACCATTTTGCCTAGTCGAAAACCTTTTTCTCTCTCAAAATAAAAAACGGATGGTAGAACAGAATTTGCGGTTGTAGTCTGATTCTGAAAATAGTATTGAAAATGGTTTTGAAGAGTTTCATGTCTTGAAGAACATCATCCTGTCTAAGAACTTTTTTGGTGCCCAGGGAAAGCACCAGAATTTTGCCTAGAATCGATAACCTTTTTCTCTGCCAAAATGAAAAATGGATGGTGGAACAGAATTTGCGGTTGTAGTCTGATTTTGAAAATAGTATTGAAAATAGTTTTGAAGAACTTCATCATATCTAAAAACTTTTCTGGTGCCCAGGAAAAGTACCAGAATTTTGCTCAGAATCGAAAACCTTTTTCTCTCTCAAAACTAAATTCGGGGTGGTAGTTTGATTATAAAAATAGTATTGATAGATGATTTCAACAACTTTTGGTTTTGACGTATTTCATCTCTAAAAACGTTTTTGCTGCCAAGGGAGAAAACCTTTTCAGTCGTAATATCAATATTGAGGTTAGGATCTGATTACAGATAATATTCAGAGTTTTGAAGTACTTCATGTTGTGAAGAATTTCATGTCTAAGAACTTTTTTGGTGCCTGGAGAACATGCTTGATTTTGCTCAGAATCGGAAAACCATTTTGCCTAGAATCGAAAACCTTTTTCTCTCCCAAAATGAAAAATGGATGGTAGAACAGAATTTGCGGTTGTAGTCTGATTCTGAAAATAGTATTGAAAATAGTTTTGAAGAACTTCATCATATGTAAAAACTTTTCTGGTGCCCAGGGAAAGTACCAGAATTTTGCTCAGAATCGAAAACCTTTTTCTCTCTCAAAACTAAATTCGGGGTGGTAGTTTGATTATAAAAATAGTATTGATAGATGATTTCAACAACTTTTGGTTTTGACGTATTTCATCTCTAAAAACGTTTTTGCTGCCAAGGGAGAAAACCTTTTCAGTCGCAATATCAATATTGAGGTTAGGATCTGATTACAGATAATATTCAGAGTTTTGAAGTGCTTCATGTTGTGAAGAATTTCATGTCTAAGAACTTTTTTGGTGCATGGAGAACATGCTTGATTTTGCTCAGAATCGGAAAACCATTTTGCCTAGAATCGAAAATCTTTTTCTCTCCCAAAATGAAAAACGGATGGTAGAATAGAATTTTCGGTTGTAGTCTGATTCTGAAAATTGGTATTCAAAATGGTTTTGAACAATTTCATGTTCTGAAGTACTTCATGTCTCAGAACATTTTTGGTGCCAAGGGAGAAAACCTTTTCAGTCGCAATATCAAAATTGAGGTTAGGATCTGATTAGAGAAAATGCTTGAATTTTGCTCAGAATCGGAAAACCATTTTGCCTAGTCGAAAACCTTTTTCTCTCTCAAAATAAAAAACGGATGGTAGAACAGAATTTGCGGTTGTAGTCTGATTCTGAAAATAGTATTGAAAATGGTTTTGAAGAGTTTCATGTCTTGAAGAACATCATCCTGTCTAAGAACTTTTTTGGTGCCCAGGGAAAGCACCAGAATTTTGCCTAGAATCGATAACCTTTTTCTCTGCCAAAATGAAAAATGGATGGTGGAACAGAATTTGCGGTTGTAGTCTGATTTTGAAAATAGTATTGAAAATAGTTTTGAAGAACTTCATCATATCTAAAAACTTTTCTGGTGCCCAGGAAAAGTACCAGAATTTTGCTCAGAATCGAAAACCTTTTTCTCTCTCAAAACTAAATTCGGGGTGGTAGTTTGATTATAAAAATAGTATTGATAGATGATTTCAACAACTTTTGGTTTTGACGTATTTCATCTCTAAAAACGTTTTTGCTGCCAAGGGAGAAAACCTTTTCAGTCGCAATATCAAGATTGAGGTTAGGATCTGATTACAGATAATATTCAGAGTTTTGAAGTACTTCATGTTGTGAAGAATTTCATGTCTAAGAACTTTTTTGGTGCATGGAGAACATGCTTGATTTTGCTCAGAATCGGAAAACCATTTTGCCTAGAATCGAAAACCTTTTTCTCTCCCAAAATGAAAAATGGATGGTAGAATAGAATTTGCGGTTGTAGTCTGATTCTGAAAATTGGTATTCAAAATGGTTTTGAACAATTTCATGTTTTGAAGTACTTCATGTCTCAGAACATTTTTGGTGCCAAGGGAGAAAACCTTTTCAGTCGCAATATCAAAATTGAGGTTAGGATCTGATTAGAGAAAATGCTAGAATTTTGCTCAGAATCGAAAAACCATTTTGCCTAGAATCGAAAACCTTTTTCTCTCCCAAAATGAAAAATTGATGGTAGAACAGAATTTGCGGTTGTAGTCTGATTCTGAAAATAGTATTGAAAATAGTTTTGAAGAACTTCATCATATGTAAAAACTTTTCTGGTGCCCAGGGAAAGTACCAGAATTTTGCTCAGAATCGAAAACCTTTTTCTCTCTCAAAACTAAATTCGGGGTGGTAGTTTGATTATAAAAATAGTATTGATAGATGATTTCAACAACTTTTGGTTTTGACGTATTTCATCTCTAAAAACGTTTTTGCTGCCAAGGGAGAAAACCTTTTCAGTCGCAATATCAATATTGAGGTTAGGATCTGATTACAGATAATATTCAGAGTTTTGAAGTGCTTCATGTTGTGAAGAATTTCATGTCTAAGAACTTTTTTGGTGCATGGAGAACATGCTTGATTTTGCTGAGAATCGGAAAACCATTTTGCCTAGAATCGAAAATCTTTTTCTCTCCCAAAATGAAAAACGGATGGTAGAATAGAATTTGCGGTTGTAGTCTGATTCTGAAAATTGGTATTCAAAATGGTTTTGAACAATTTCATGTTCTGAAGTACTTCATGTCTCAGAACATTTTTGGTGCCAAGGGAGAAAACCTTTTCAGTCGCAATATCAAAATTGAGGTTAGGCTCTGATTGGAGAAAATGCTAGAATTTTGCTCAGAATCGGAAAACCATTTTGACTAGTCGAAAACCTTTTTCTCTCTCAAAATGAAAAACGGATGGTAGAACAGAATTTGCGGTTGTAGTCTGATTCTGAAAATAGTATTGAAAATGGTTTTGAAGAGTTTCATGTCTTGAAGAACATCATCCTGTCTAAGAACTTTTTTGGTGCCCAGGGAAAGTACCAGAATTTTGCCTAGAATCGATAACCTTTTTCTCTGCCAAAATGAAAAATGGATGGTGGAACAGAATTTGCGGTTGTAGTCTGATTCTGAAAATAGTATTGAAAATAGTTTTGAAGAACTTCATCATATCTAAAAACTTTTCTGGTGCCCAGGAAAAGTACCAGAATTTTGCTCAGAATCGAAAACCTTTTTCTCTCTCAAAACTAAATTCGGGGTGGTAGTTTGATTATAAAAATAGTATTGATAGATGATTTCAACAACTTTTGGTTTTGACGTATTTCATCTCTAAAAACGTTTTTGCTGCCAAGGGAGAAAACCTTTTCAGTCGTAATATCAATATTGAGGTTAGGATCTGATTACAGATAATATTCAGAGTTTTGAAGTACTTCATGTTGTGAAGAATTTCATGTCTAAGAACTTTTTTGGTGCCTGGAGAACATGCTTGATTTTGCTCAGAATCGGAAAACCATTTTGCCTAGAATCGAAAACCTTTTTCTCTCCCAAAATGAAAAATGGATGGTAGAACAGAATTTGCGGTTGTAGTCTGATTCTGAAAATAGTATTGAAAATAGTTTTGAAGAACTTCATCATATGTAAAAACTTTTCTGGTGCCCAGGGAAAGTACCAGAATTTTGCTCAGAATCGAAAACCTTTTTCTCTCTCAAAACTAAATTCGGGGTGGTAGTTTGATTATAAAAATAGTATTGATAGATGATTTCAACAACTTTTGGTTTTGACGTATTTCATCTCTAAAAACGTTTTTGCTGCCAAGGGAGAAAACCTTTTCAGTCGCAATATCAATATTGAGGTTAGGATCTGATTACAGATAATATTCAGAGTTTTGAAGTGCTTCATGTTGTGAAGAATTTCATGTCTAAGAACTTTTTTGGTGCATGGAGAACATGCTTGATTTTGCTCAGAATCGGAAAACCATTTTGCCTAGAATCGAAAATCTTTTTCTCTCCCAAAATGAAAAACGGATGGTAGAATAGAATTTTCGGTTGTAGTCTGATTCTGAAAATTGGTATTCAAAATGGTTTTGAACAATTTCATGTTCTGAAGTACTTCATGTCTCAGAACATTTTTGGTGCCAAGGGAGAAAACCTTTTCAGTCGCAATATCAAAATTGAGGTTAGGATCTGATTAGAGAAAATGCTTGAATTTTGCTCAGAATCGGAAAACCATTTTGCCTAGTCGAAAACCTTTTTCTCTCTCAAAATAAAAAACGGATGGTAGAACAGAATTTGCGGTTGTAGTCTGATTCTGAAAATAGTATTGAAAATGGTTTTGAAGAGTTTCATGTCTTGAAGAACATCATCCTGTCTAAGAACTTTTTTGGTGCCCAGGGAAAGCACCAGAATTTTGCCTAGAATCGATAACCTTTTTCTCTGCCAAAATGAAAAATGGATGGTGGAACAGAATTTGCGGTTGTAGTCTGATTTTGAAAATAGTATTGAAAATAGTTTTGAAGAACTTCATCATATCTAAAAACTTTTCTGGTGCCCAGGAAAAGTACCAGAATTTTGCTCAGAATCGAAAACCTTTTTCTCTCTCAAAACTAAATTCGGGGTGGTAGTTTGATTATAAAAATAGTATTGATAGATGATTTCAACAACTTTTGGTTTTGACGTATTTCATCTCTAAAAACGTTTTTGCTGCCAAGGGAGAAAACCTTTTCAGTCGTAATATCAATATTGAGGTTAGGATCTGATTACAGATAATATTCAGAGTTTTGAAGTACTTCATGTTGTGAAGAATTTCATGTCTAAGAACTTTTTTGGTGCCTGGAGAACATGCTTGATTTTGCTCAGAATCGGAAAACCATTTTGCCTAGAATCGAAAACCTTTTTCTCTCCCAAAATGAAAAATGGATGGTAGAACAGAATTTGCGGTTGTAGTCTGATTCTGAAAATAGTATTGAAAATAGTTTTGAAGAACTTCATCATATGTAAAAACTTTTCTGGTGCCCAGGGAAAGTACCAGAATTTTGCTCAGAATCGAAAACCTTTTTCTCTCTCAAAACTAAATTCGGGGTGGTAGTTTGATTATAAAAATAGTATTGATAGATGATTTCAACAACTTTTGGTTTTGACGTATTTCATCTCTAAAAACGTTTTTGCTGCCAAGGGAGAAAACCTTTTCAGTCGCAATATCAATATTGAGGTTAGGATCTGATTACAGATAATATTCAGAGTTTTGAAGTGCTTCATGTTGTGAAGAATTTCATGTCTAAGAACTTTTTTGGTGCATGGAGAACATGCTTGATTTTGCTCAGAATCGGAAAACCATTTTGCCTAGAATCGAAAATCTTTTTCTCTCCCAAAATGAAAAACGGATGGTAGAATAGAATTTTCGGTTGTAGTCTGATTCTGAAAATTGGTATTCAAAATGGTTTTGAACAATTTCATGTTCTGAAGTACTTCATGTCTCAGAACATTTTTGGTGCCAAGGGAGAAAACCTTTTCAGTCGCAATATCAAAATTGAGGTTAGGATCTGATTAGAGAAAATGCTTGAATTTTGCTCAGAATCGGAAAACCATTTTGCCTAGTCGAAAACCTTTTTCTCTCTCAAAATAAAAAACGGATGGTAGAACAGAATTTGCGGTTGTAGTCTGATTCTGAAAATAGTATTGAAAATGGTTTTGAAGAGTTTCATGTCTTGAAGAACATCATCCTGTCTAAGAACTTTTTTGGTGCCCAGGGAAAGCACCAGAATTTTGCCTAGAATCGATAACCTTTTTCTCTGCCAAAATGAAAAATGGATGGTGGAACAGAATTTGCGGTTGTAGTCTGATTTTGAAAATAGTATTGAAAATAGTTTTGAAGAACTTCATCATATCTAAAAACTTTTCTGGTGCCCAGGAAAAGTACCAGAATTTTGCTCAGAATCGAAAACCTTTTTCTCTCTCAAAACTAAATTCGGGGTGGTAGTTTGATTATAAAAATAGTATTGATAGATGATTTCAACAACTTTTGGTTTTGACGTATTTCATCTCTAAAAACGTTTTTGCTGCCAAGGGAGAAAACCTTTTCAGTCGCAATATCAAGATTGAGGTTAGGATCTGATTACAGATAATATTCAGAGTTTTGAAGTACTTCATGTTGTGAAGAATTTCATGTCTAAGAACTTTTTTGGTGCATGGAGAACATGCTTGATTTTGCTCAGAATCGGAAAACCATTTTGCCTAGAATCGAAAACCTTTTTCTCTCCCAAAATGAAAAATGGATGGTAGAATAGAATTTGCGGTTGTAGTCTGATTCTGAAAATTGGTATTCAAAATGGTTTTGAACAATTTCATGTTTTGAAGTACTTCATGTCTCAGAACATTTTTGGTGCCAAGGGAGAAAACCTTTTCAGTCGCAATATCAAAATTGAGGTTAGGATCTGATTAGAGAAAATGCTAGAATTTTGCTCAGAATCGAAAAACCATTTTGCCTAGAATCGAAAACCTTTTTCTCTCCCAAAATGAAAAATTGATGGTAGAACAGAATTTGCGGTTGTAGTCTGATTCTGAAAATAGTATTGAAAATAGTTTTGAAGAACTTCATCATATGTAAAAACTTTTCTGGTGCCCAGGGAAAGTACCAGAATTTTGCTCAGAATCGAAAACCTTTTTCTCTCTCAAAACTAAATTCGGGGTGGTAGTTTGATTATAAAAATAGTATTGATAGATGATTTCAACAACTTTTGGTTTTGACGTATTTCATCTCTAAAAACGTTTTTGCTGCCAAGGGAGAAAACCTTTTCAGTCGCAATATCAATATTGAGGTTAGGATCTGATTACAGATAATATTCAGAGTTTTGAAGTGCTTCATGTTGTGAAGAATTTCATGTCTAAGAACTTTTTTGGTGCATGGAGAACATGCTTGATTTTGCTGAGAATCGGAAAACCATTTTGCCTAGAATCGAAAATCTTTTTCTCTCCCAAAATGAAAAACGGATGGTAGAATAGAATTTGCGGTTGTAGTCTGATTCTGAAAATTGGTATTCAAAATGGTTTTGAACAATTTCATGTTCTGAAGTACTTCATGTCTCAGAACATTTTTGGTGCCAAGGGAGAAAACCTTTTCAGTCGCAATATCAAAATTGAGGTTAGGCTCTGATTGGAGAAAATGCTAGAATTTTGCTCAGAATCGGAAAACCATTTTGACTAGTCGAAAACCTTTTTCTCTCTCAAAATGAAAAACGGATGGTAGAACAGAATTTGCGGTTGTAGTCTGATTCTGAAAATAGTATTGAAAATGGTTTTGAAGAGTTTCATGTCTTGAAGAACATCATCCTGTCTAAGAACTTTTTTGGTGCCCAGGGAAAGTACCAGAATTTTGCCTAGAATCGATAACCTTTTTCTCTGCCAAAATGAAAAATGGATGGTGGAACAGAATTTGCGGTTGTAGTCTGATTCTGAAAATAGTATTGAAAATAGTTTTGAAGAACTTCATCATATCTAAAAACTTTTCTGGTGCCCAGGAAAAGTACCAGAATTTTGCTCAGAATCGAAAACCTTTTTCTCTCTCAAAACTAAATTCGGGGTGGTAGTTTGATTATAAAAATAGTATTGATAGATGATTTCAACAACTTTTGGTTTTGACGTATTTCATCTCTAAAAACGTTTTTGCTGCCAAGGGAGAAAACCTTTTCAGTCGTAATATCAATATTGAGGTTAGGATCTGATTACAGATAATATTCAGAGTTTTGAAGTACTTCATGTTGTGAAGAATTTCATGTCTAAGAACTTTTTTGGTGCCTGGAGAACATGCTTGATTTTGCTCAGAATCGGAAAACCATTTTGCCTAGAATCGAAAACCTTTTTCTCTCCCAAAATGAAAAATGGATGGTAGAACAGAATTTGCGGTTGTAGTCTGATTCTGAAAATAGTATTGAAAATAGTTTTGAAGAACTTCATCATATGTAAAAACTTTTCTGGTGCCCAGGGAAAGTACCAGAATTTTGCTCAGAATCGAAAACCTTTTTCTCTCTCAAAACTAAATTCGGGGTGGTAGTTTGATTATAAAAATAGTATTGATAGATGATTTCAACAACTTTTGGTTTTGACGTATTTCATCTCTAAAAACGTTTTTGCTCCCAAGGGAGAAAACCTTTTCAGTCGCAATATCAATATTGAGGTTAGGATCTGATTACAGATAATATTCAGAGTTTTGAAGTGCTTCATGTTGTGAAGAATTTCATGTCTAAAAACTTTTTTGGTGCATGGAGAACATGCTTGATTTTGCTCAGAATCGGAAAACCATTTTGCCTAGAATCGAAAATCTTTTTCTCTCCCAAAATGAAAAACGGATGGTAGAATAGAATTTTCGGTTGTAGTCTGATTCTGAAAATTGGTATTCAAAATGGTTTTGAACAATTTCATGTTCTGAAGTACTTCATGTCTCAGAACATTTTTGGTGCCAAGGGAGAAAACCTTTTCAGTCGCAATATCAAAATTGAGGTTAGGATCTGATTAGAGAAAATGCTTGAATTTTGCTCAGAATCGGAAAACCATTTTGCCTAGTCGAAAACCTTTTTCTCTCTCAAAATAAAAAACGGATGGTAGAACAGAATTTGCGGTTGTAGTCTGATTCTGAAAATAGTATTGAAAATGGTTTTGAAGAGTTTCATGTCTTGAAGAACATCATCCTGTCTAAGAACTTTTTTGGTGCCCAGGGAAAGCACCAGAATTTTGCCTAGAATCGATAACCTTTTTCTCTGCCAAAATGAAAAATGGATGGTGGAACAGAATTTGCGGTTGTAGTCTGATTTTGAAAATAGTATTGAAAATAGTTTTGAAGAACTTCATCATATCTAAAAACTTTTCTGGTGCCCAGGAAAAGTACCAGAATTTTGCTCAGAATCGAAAACCTTTTTCTCTCTCAAAACTAAATTCGGGGTGGTAGTTTGATTATAAAAATAGTATTGATAGATGATTTCAACAACTTTTGGTTTTGACGTATTTCATCTCTAAAAACGTTTTTGCTGCCAAGGGAGAAAACCTTTTCAGTCGCAATATCAATATTGAGGTTAGGATCTGATTACAGATAATATTCAGAGTTTTGAAGTGCTTCATGTTGTGAAGAATTTCATGTCTAAGAACTTTTTTGGTGCATGGAGAACATGCTTGATTTTGCTGAGAATCGGAAAACCATTTTGCCTAGAATCGAAAATCTTTTTCTCTCCCAAAATGAAAAACGGATGGTAGAATAGAATTTGCGGTTGTAGTCTGATTCTGAAAATTGGTATTCAAAATGGTTTTGAACAATTTCATGTTCTGAAGTACTTCATGTCTCAGAACATTTTTGGTGCCAAGGGAGAAAACCTTTTCAGTCGCAATATCAAAATTGAGGTTAGGCTCTGATTGGAGAAAATGCTAGAATTTTGCTCAGAATCGGAAAACCATTTTGACTAGTCGAAAACCTTTTTCTCTCTCAAAATGAAAAACGGATGGTAGAACAGAATTTGCGGTTGTAGTCTGATTCTGAAAATAGTATTGAAAATGGTTTTGAAGAGTTTCATGTCTTGAAGAACATCATCCTGTCTAAGAACTTTTTTGGTGCCCAGGGAAAGTACCAGAATTTTGCCTAGAATCGATAACCTTTTTCTCTGCCAAAATGAAAAATGGATGGTGGAACAGAATTTGCGGTTGTAGTCTGATTCTGAAAATAGTATTGAAAATAGTTTTGAAGAACTTCATCATATCTAAAAACTTTTCTGGTGCCCAGGAAAAGTACCAGAATTTTGCTCAGAATCGAAAACCTTTTTCTCTCTCAAAACTAAATTCGGGGTGGTAGTTTGATTATAAAAATAGTATTGATAGATGATTTCAACAACTTTTGGTTTTGACGTATTTCATCTCTAAAAACGTTTTTGCTGCCAAGGGAGAAAACCTTTTCAGTCGTAATATCAATATTGAGGTTAGGATCTGATTACAGATAATATTCAGAGTTTTGAAGTACTTCATGTTGTGAAGAATTTCATGTCTAAGAACTTTTTTGGTGCCTGGAGAACATGCTTGATTTTGCTCAGAATCGGAAAACCATTTTGCCTAGAATCGAAAACCTTTTTCTCTCCCAAAATGAAAAATGGATGGTAGAACAGAATTTGCGGTTGTAGTCTGATTCTGAAAATAGTATTGAAAATAGTTTTGAAGAACTTCATCATATGTAAAAACTTTTCTGGTGCCCAGGGAAAGTACCAGAATTTTGCTCAGAATCGAAAACCTTTTTCTCTCTCAAAACTAAATTCGGGGTGGTAGTTTGATTATAAAAATAGTATTGATAGATGATTTCAACAACTTTTGGTTTTGACGTATTTCATCTCTAAAAACGTTTTTGCTCCCAAGGGAGAAAACCTTTTCAGTCGCAATATCAATATTGAGGTTAGGATCTGATTACAGATAATATTCAGAGTTTTGAAGTGCTTCATGTTGTGAAGAATTTCATGTCTAAAAACTTTTTTGGTGCATGGAGAACATGCTTGATTTTGCTCAGAATCGGAAAACCATTTTGCCTAGAATCGAAAATCTTTTTCTCTCCCAAAATGAAAAACGGATGGTAGAATAGAATTTTCGGTTGTAGTCTGATTCTGAAAATTGGTATTCAAAATGGTTTTGAACAATTTCATGTTCTGAAGTACTTCATGTCTCAGAACATTTTTGGTGCCAAGGGAGAAAACCTTTTCAGTCGCAATATCAAAATTGAGGTTAGGATCTGATTAGAGAAAATGCTTGAATTTTGCTCAGAATCGGAAAACCATTTTGCCTAGTCGAAAACCTTTTTCTCTCTCAAAATAAAAAACGGATGGTAGAACAGAATTTGCGGTTGTAGTCTGATTCTGAAAATAGTATTGAAAATGGTTTTGAAGAGTTTCATGTCTTGAAGAACATCATCCTGTCTAAGAACTTTTTTGGTGCCCAGGGAAAGCACCAGAATTTTGCCTAGAATCGATAACCTTTTTCTCTGCCAAAATGAAAAATGGATGGTGGAACAGAATTTGCGGTTGTAGTCTGATTTTGAAAATAGTATTGAAAATAGTTTTGAAGAACTTCATCATATCTAAAAACTTTTCTGGTGCCCAGGAAAAGTACCAGAATTTTGCTCAGAATCGAAAACCTTTTTCTCTCTCAAAACTAAATTCGGGGTTGTAGTTTGATTATAAAAATAGTATTGATAGATGATTTCAACAACTTTTGGTTTTGACGTATTTCATCTCTAAAAACGTTTTTGCTGCCAAGGGAGAAAACCTTTTCAGTCGCAATATCAAGATTGAGGTTAGGATCTGATTACAGATAATATTCAGAGTTTTGAAGTACTTCATGTTGTGAAGAATTTCATGTCTAAGAACTTTTTTGGTGCATGGAGAACATGCTTGATTTTGCTCAGAATCGGAAAACCATTTTGCCTAGAATCGAAAACCTTTTTCTCTCCCAAAATGAAAAACGGATGGTAGAATAGAATTTGCGGTTGTAGTCTGATTCTGAAAATTGGTATTCAAAATGGTTTTGAACAATTTCATGTTTTGAAGTACTTCATGTCTCAGAACATTTTTGGTGCCAAGGGAGAAAACCTTTTCAGTCGCAATATCAAAATTGAGGTTAGGATCTGATTAGAGAAAATGCTTGAATTTTGCTCAGAATCGGAAAACCATTTTGCCTAGTCGAAAACCTTTTTCTCTCTCAAAATGAAAAACGGATGGTAGAACAGAATTTGCGGTTGTAGTCTGATTCTGAAAATAGTATTGAAAATGGTTTTGAAGAGTTTCATGTCTTGAAGAACATCATCCTGTCTAAGAACTTTTTTGGTGCCCAGGGAAAGTACCAGAATTTTGCCTAGAATCGATAACCTTTTTCTCTGCCAAGATAAAAAATGGATGGTGGAACAGAATTTGCGGTTGTAGTCTGATTTTGAAAATAGTATTGAAAATAGTTTTGAAGAACTTCATCATATCTAAAAACTTTTCTGGTGCCCAGGAAAAGTACCAGAATTTTGCTCAGAATCGAAAACCTTTTTCTCTCTCAAAACTAAATTCGGGGTGGTAGTTTGATTATAAAAATAGTATTGATAGATGATTTCAACAACTTTTGGTTTTGACGTATTTCATCTCTAAAAACGTTTTTGCTGCCAAGGGAGAAAACCTTTTCAGTCGCAATATCAAGATTGAGGTTAGGATCTGATTACAGATAATATTCAGAGTTTTGAAGTACTTCATGTTGTGAAGAATTTCATGTCTAAGAACTTTTTTGGTGCATGGAGAACATGCTTGATTTTGCTCAGAATCGGAAAACCATTTTGCCTAGAATCGAAAACCTTTTTCTCTCCCAAAATGAAAAACGGATGGTAGAATAGAATTTGCGGTTGTAGTCTGATTCTGAAAATTGGTATTCAAAATGGTTTTGAACAATTTCATGTTTTGAAGTACTTCATGTCTCAGAACATTTTTGGTGCCAAGGGAGAAAACCTTTTCAGTCGCAATATCAAAATTGAGGTTAGGATCTGATTAGAGAAAATGCTAGAATGTTGCTCAGAATCGAAAAACCATTTTGCCTAGAATCGAAAACCTTTTTCTCTCCCAAAATGAAAAATTGATGGTAGAACAGAATTTGCGGTTGTAGTCTGATTCTGAAAATAGTATTGAAAATAATTTTGAAGAACTTCATCATATGTAAAAGGTTTTCTGGTGCCCAGGAAAAGTACCAGAATTTTGCTCAGAATCGAAAACCTTTTTCTCTCTCAAAACTAAATTCGGGGTGGTAGTTTGATTATAAAAATAGTATTGATAGGTGATTTCAACAACTTTTGGTTTTGACGTATTTCATCTCTAAAAACGTTTTTGCTGCCAAGGGAGAAAACCTTTTCAGTCGCAATATCAATATTGAGGTTAGGATCTGATTACCGAAAATGCTAGAATTTTGCTCAGAATCGGAAAACCATTTTGCCTAGTCGAAAACCTTTTTCTCTCTCAAAATGAAAAACGGATGGTAGAACAGAATTTGCGGTTGTAGTCTGATTCTGAAAATAGTATTGAAAATGGTTTTGAAGAACTTCATCATATGTAAAAACTTTTCTGGTGCCCAGGGAAAGTACCAGAATTTTGCTCAGAATCGAAAACCTTTTTCTCTCTCAAAACTAAATTCGGGGTGGTAGTTTGATTATAAAAATAGTATTGATAGATGATTTCAACAACTTTTGGTTTTGACGTATTTCATCTCTAAAAACGTTTTTCCTGCCAAGGGAGAAAACCTTTTCAGTCGCAATATCAATATTGAGGTTAGGATCTGATTACAGATAATATTCAGAGTTTTGAAGTACTTCATGTTGTGAAGAATTTCATGTCTAAGAACTTTTTTGGTGCATGGAGAACATGCTTGATTTTGCTCAGAATCGGAAAACCATTTTGCCTAGAATCGAAAACCTTTTTCTCTCCCAAAATGAAAAACGGATGGTAGAATAGAATTTGCGGTTGTAGTCTGATTCTGAAAATTGGTATTCAAAATGGTTTTGAACAATTTCATGTTTTGAAGTACTTCATGTCTCAGAACATTTTTGGTGCCAAGGGAGAAAACCTTTTCAGTCGCAATATCAAAATTGAGGTTAGGATCTGATTAGAGAAAATGCTTGAATTTTGCTCAGAATCGGAAAACCATTTTGCCTAGTCGAAAACCTTTTTCTCTCTCAAAATGAAAAACGGATGGTAGAACAGAATTTGCGGTTGTAGTCTGATTCTGAAAATAGTATTGAAAATGGTTTTGAAGAGTTTCATGTCTTGAAGAACATCATCCTGTCTAAGAACTTTTTTGGTGCCCAGGGAAAGCACCAGAATTTTGCCTAGAATCGATAACCTTTTTCTCTGCCAAAATGAAAAATGGATGGTGGAACAGAATTTGCGGTTGTAGTCTGATTTTGAAAATAGTATTGAAAATAGTTTTGAAGAACTTCATCATATCTAAAAACTTTTCTGGTGCCCAGGAAAAGTACCAGAATTTTGCTCAGAATCGAAAACCTTTTTCTCTCTCAAAACTAAATTCGGGGTGGTAGTTTGATTATAAAAATAGTATTGATAGATGATTTCAACAACTTTTGGTTTTGACGTATTTCATCTCTAAAAACGTTTTTGCTGCCAAGGGAGAAAACCTTTTCAGTCGCAATATCAATATTGAGGTTAGGATCTGATTACAGATAATATTCAGAGTTTTGAAGTACTTCATGTTGTGAAGAATTTCATGTCTAAGAACTTTTTTGGTGCATGGAGAACATGCTTGATTTTGCTCAGAATCGGAAAACCATTTTGCCTAGAATCGAAAACCTTTTTCTCTCCCAAAATGAAAAACGGATGGTAGAATAGAATTTGCGGTTGTAGTCTGATTCTGAAAATTGGTATTCAAAATGGTTTTGAACAATTTCATGTTTTGAAGTACTTCATGTCTCAGAACATTTTTGGTGCCAAGGGAGAAAACCTTTTCAGTCGCAATATCAAAATTGAGGTTAGGATCTGATTAGAGAAAATGCTAGAATTTTGCTCAGAATCGAAAAACCATTTTGCCTAGAATCGAAAAGCTTTTTCTCTCCCCAAATGAAAAATTGATGGTAGAACAGAATTTGCGGTTGTAGTCTGATTCTGAAAATAGTATTGAAAATAATTTTGAAGAACTTCATCATATGTAAAAGGTTTTCTGGTGCCCAGGAAAAGTACCAGAATTTTGCTCAGAATCGAAAACCTTTTTCTCTCTCAAAACTAAATTCGGGGTGGTAGTTTGATTATAAAAATAGTATTGATAGGTGATTTCAACAACTTTTGGTTTTGACGTATTTCATCTCTAAAAACGTTTTTGCTGCCAAGGGAGAAAACCTTTTCAGTCGCAATATCAATATTGAGGTTAGGATCTGATTACCGAAAATGCTAGAATTTTGCTCAGAATCGGAAAACCATTTTGCCTAGTCGAAAACCTTTTTCTCTCTCAAAATGAAAAACGGATGGTAGAACAGAATTTGCGGTTGTAGTCTGATTCTGAAAATAGTATTGAAAATGGTTTTGAAGAACTTCATCATATGTAAAAACTTTTCTGGTGCCCAGGGAAAGTACCAGAATTTTGCTCAGAATCGAAAACCTTTTTCTCTCTCAAAACTAAATTCGGGGTGGTAGTTTGATTATAAAAATAGTATTGATAGATGATTTCAACAACTTTTGGTTTTGACGTATTTCATCTCTAAAAACGTTTTTGCTGCCAAGGGAGAAAACCTTTTCAGTCGCAATATCAATATTGAGGTTAGGATCTGATTACAGATAATATTCAGAGTTTTGAAGTACTTCATGTTGTGAAGAATTTCATGTCTAAGAACTTTTTTGGTGCATGGAGAACATGCTTGATTTTGCTCAGAATCGGAAAACCATTTTGCCTAGAATCGAAAACCTTTTTCTCTCCCAAAATGAAAAACGGATGGTAGAATAGAATTTGCGGTTGTAGTCTGATTCTGAAAATTGGTATTCAAAATGGTTTTGAACAATTTCATGTTTTGAAGTACTTCATGTCTCAGAACATTTTTGGTGCCAAGGGAGAAAACCTTTTCAGTCGCAATATCAAAATTGAGGTTAGGATCTGATTAGAGAAAATGCTTGAATTTTGCTCAGAATCGGAAAACCATTTTGCCTAGTCGAAAACCTTTTTCTCTCTCAAAATGAAAAACGGATGGTAGAACAGAATTTGCGGTTGTAGTCTGATTCTGAAAATAGTATTGAAAATGGTTTTGAAGAGTTTCATGTCTTGAAGAACATCATCCTGTCTAAGAACTTTTTTGGTGCCCAGGGAAAGCACCAGAATTTTGCCTAGAATCGATAACCTTTTTCTCTGCCAAAATGAAAAATGGATGGTGGAACAGAATTTGCGGTTGTAGTCTGATTTTGAAAATAGTATTGAAAATAGTTTTGAAGAACTTCATCATATCTAAAAACTTTTCTGGTGCCCAGGAAAAGTACCAGAATTTTGCTCAGAATCGAAAACCTTTTTCTCTCTCAAAACTAAATTCGGGGTGGTAGTTTGATTATAAAAATAGTATTGATAGATGATTTCAACAACTTTTGGTTTTGACGTATTTCATCTCTAAAAACGTTTTTGCTGCCAAGGGAGAAAACCTTTTCAGTCGCAATATCAAGATTGAGGTTAGGATCTGATTACAGATAATATTCAGAGTTTTGAAGTACTTCATGTTGTGAAGAATTTCATGTCTAAGAACTTTTTTGGTGCATGGAGAACATGCTTGATTTTGCTCAGAATCGGAAAACCATTTTGCCTAGAATCGAAAACCTTTTTCTCTCCCAAAATGAAAAACGGATGGTAGAATAGAATTTGCGGTTGTAGTCTGATTCTGAAAATTGGTATTCAAAATGGTTTTGAACAATTTCATGTTTTGAAGTACTTCATGTCTCAGAACATTTTTGGTGCCAAGGGAGAAAACCTTTTCAGTCGCAATATCAAAATTGAGGTTAGGATCTGATTAGAGAAAATGCTTGAATTTTGCTCAGAATCGGAAAACCATTTTGCCTAGTCGAAAACCTTTTTCTCTCTCAAAATGAAAAACGGATGGTAGAACAGAATTTGCGGTTGTAGTCTGATTCTGAAAATAGTATTGAAAATGGTTTTGAAGAGTTTCATGTCTTGAAGAACATCATCCTGTCTAAGAACTTTTTTGGTGCCCAGGGAAAGCACCAGAATTTTGCCTAGAATCGATAACCTTTTTCTCTGCCAAGATAAAAAATGGATGGTGGAACAGAATTTGCGGTTGTAGTCTGATTTTGAAAATAGTATTGAAAATAGTTTTGAAGAACTTCATCATATCTAAAAACTTTTCTGGTGCCCAGGAAAAGTACCAGAATTTTGCTCAGAATCGAAAACCTTTTTCTCTCTCAAAACTAAATTCGGGGTGGTAGTTTGATTATAAAAATAGTATTGATAGATGATTTCAACAACTTTTGGTTTTGACGTATTTCATCTCTAAAAACGTTTTTGCTGCCAAGGGAGAAAACCTTTTCAGTCGCAATATCAATATTGAGGTTAGGATCTGATTACAGATAATATTCAGAGTTTTGAAGTACTTCATGTTGTGAAGAATTTCATGTCTAAGAACTTTTTTGGTGCATGGAGAACATGCTTGATTTTGCTCAGAATCGGAAAACCATTTTGCCTAGAATCGAAAACCTTTTTCTCTCCCAAAATGAAAAACGGATGGTAGAATAGAATTTGCGGTTGTAGTCTGATTCTGAAAATTGGTATTCAAAATGGTTTTGAACAATTTCATGTTTTGAAGTACTTCATGTCTCAGAACATTTTTGGTGCCAAGGGAGAAAACCTTTTCAGTCGCAATATCAAAATTGAGGTTAGGATCTGATTAGAGAAAATGCTTGAATTTTGCTCAGAATCGGAAAACCATTTTGCCTAGTCGAAAACCTTTTTCTCTCTCAAAATGAAAAACGGATGGTAGAACAGAATTTGCGGTTGTAGTCTGATTCTGAAAATAGTATTGAAAATGGTTTTGAAGAGTTTCATGTCTTGAAGAACATCATCCTGTCTAAGAACTTTTTTGGTGCCCAGGGAAAGCACCAGAATTTTGCCTAGAATCGATAACCTTTTTCTCTGCCAAAATGAAAAATGGATGGTGGAACAGAATTTGCGGTTGTAGTCTGATTTTGAAAATAGTATTGAAAATAGTTTTGAAGAACTTCATCATATCTAAAAACTTTTCTGGTGCCCAGGAAAAGTACCAGAATTTTGCTCAGAATCGAAAACCTTTTTCTCTCTCAAAACTAAATTCGGGGTGGTAGTTTGATTATAAAAATAGTATTGATAGATGATTTCAACAACTTTTGGTTTTGACGTATTTCATCTCTAAAAACGTTTTTGCTGCCAAGGGAGAAAAACTTTTCAGTCGCAATATCAAGATTGAGGTTAGGATCTGATTACAGATAATATTCAGAGTTTTGAAGTACTTCATGTTGTGAAGAATTTCATGTCTAAGAACTTTTTTGGTGCATGGAGAACATGCTTGATTTTGCTCAGAATCGGAAAACCATTTTGCCTAGAATCGAAAACCTTTTTCTCTCCCAAAATGAAAAACGGATGGTAGAATAGAATTTGCGGTTGTAGTCTGATTCTGAAAATTGGTATTCAAAATGGTTTTGAACAATTTCATGTTTTGAAGTACTTCATGTCTCAGAACATTTTTGGTGCCAAGGGAGAAAACCTTTTCAGTCGCAATATCAAAATTGAGGTTAGGATCTGATTAGAGAAAATGCTTGAATTTTGCTCAGAATCGGAAAACCATTTTGCCTAGTCGAAAACCTTTTTCTCTCTCAAAATGAAAAACGGATGGTAGAACAGAATTTGCGGTTGTAGTCTGATTCTGAAAATAGTATTGAAAATGGTTTTGAAGAGTTTCATGTCTTGAAGAACATCATCCTGTCTAAGAACTTTTTTGGTGCCCAGGGAAAGCACCAGAATTTTGCCTAGAATCGATAACCTTTTTCTCTGCCAAAATGAAAAATGGATGGTGGAACAGAATTTGCGGTTGTAGTCTGATTTTGAAAATAGTATTGAAAATAGTTTTGAAGAACTTCATCATATCTAAAAACTTTTCTGGTGCCCAGGAAAAGTACCAGAATTTTGCTCAGAATCGAAAACCTTTTTCTCTCTCAAAACTAAATTCGGGGTGGTAGTTTGATTATAAAAATAGTATTGATAGATGATTTCAACAACTTTTGGTTTTGACGTATTTCATCTCTAAAAACGTTTTTGCTGCCAAGGGAGAAAACCTTTTCAGTCGCAATATCAAGATTGAGGTTAGGATCTGATTACAGATAATATTCAGAGTTTTGAAGTACTTCATGTTGTGAAGAATTTCATGTCTAAGAACTTTTTTGGTGCATGGAGAACATGCTTGATTTTGCTCAGAATCGGAAAACCATTTTGCCTAGAATCGAAAACCTTTTTCTCTCCCAAAATGAAAAACGGATGGTAGAATAGAATTTGCGGTTGTAGTCTGATTCTGAAAATTGGTATTCAAAATGGTTTTGAACAATTTCATGTTTTGAAGTACTTCATGTCTCAGAACATTTTTGATGCCAAGGGAGAAAACCTTTTCAGTCGCAATATCAAAATTGAGGTTAGGATCTGATTAGAGAAAATGCTAGAATTTTGCTCAGAATCGAAAAACCATTGTGCCTAGAATCGAAAAGCTTTTTCTCTCCCCAAATGAAAAATTGATGGTAGAACAGAATTTGCGGTTGTAGTCTGATTCTGAAAATAGTATTGAAAATAATTTTGAAGAACTTCATCATATGTAAAAGGTTTTCTGGTGCCCAGGAAAAGTACCAGAATTTTGCTCAGAATCGAAAACCTTTTTCTCTCTCAAAACTAAATTCGGGGTGGTAGTTTGATTATAAAAATAGTATTGATAGGTGATTTCAACAACTTTTGGTTTTGACGTATTTCATCTCTAAAAACGTTTTTGCTGCCAAGGGAGAAAACCTTTTCAGTCGCAATATCAATATTGAGGTTAGGATCTGATTACCGAAAATGCTAGAATTTTGCTCAGAATCGGAAAACCATTTTGCCTAGTCGAAAACCTTTTTCTCTCTCAAAATGAAAAACGGATGGTAGAACAGAATTTGCGGTTGTAGTCTGATTCTGAAAATAGTATTGAAAATGGTTTTGAAGAGTTTCATGTCTTGAAGAACATCATCCTGTCTAAGAACTTTTTTGGTGCCCAGGGAAAGCACCAGAATTTTGCCTAGAATCGATAACCTTTTTCTCTGCCAAGATAAAAAATGGATGGTGGAACAGAATTTGCGGTTGTAGTCTGATTTTGAAAATAGTATTGAAAATAGTTTTGAAGAACTTCATCATATCTAAAAACTTTTCTGGTGCCCAGGAAAAGTACCAGAATTTTGCTCAGAATCGAAAACCTTTTTCTCTCTCAAAACTAAATTCGGGGTGGTAGTTTGATTATAAAAATAGTATTGATAGATGATTTCAACAACTTTTGGTTTTGACGTATTTCATCTCTAAAAACGTTTTTGCTGCCAAGGGAGAAAACCTTTTCAGTCGCAATATCAAGATTGAGGTTAGGATCTGATTACAGATAATATTCAGAGTTTTGAAGTACTTCATGTTGTGAAGAATTTCATGTCTAAGAACTTTTTTGGTGCATGGAGAACATGCTTGATTTTGCTCAGAATCGGAAAACCATTTTGCCTAGAATCGAAAACCTTTTTCTCTCCCAAAATGAAAAACGGATGGTAGAATAGAATTTGCGGTTGTAGTCTGATTCTGAAAATTGGTATTCAAAATGGTTTTGAACAATTTCATGTTTTGAAGTACTTCACGTCTCAGAACATTTTTGGTGCCAAGGGAGAAAACCTTTTCAGTCGCAATATCAAAATTGAGGTTAGGATCTGATTAGAGAAAATGCTTGAATTTTGCTCAGAATCGGAAAACCATTTTGCCTAGTCGAAAACCTTTTTCTCTCTCAAAATGAAAAACGGATGGTAGAACAGAATTTGCGGTTGTAGTCTGATTCTGAAAATAGTATTGAAAATGGTTTTGAAGAGTTTCATGTCTTGAAGAACATCATCCTGTCTAAGAACTTTTTTGGTGCCCAGGGAAAGCACCAGAATTTTGCCTAGAATCGATAACCTTTTTCTCTGCCAAGATAAAAAATGGATGGTGGAACAGAATTTGCGGTTGTAGTCTGATTTTGAAAATAGTATTGAAAATAGTTTTGAAGAACTTCATCATATCTAAAAACTTTTCTGGTGCCCAGGAAAAGTACCAGAATTTTGCTCAGAATCGAAAACCTTTTTCTCTCTCAAAACTAAATTCGGGGTGGTAGTTTGATTATAAAAATAGTATTGATAGATGATTTCAACAACTTTTGGTTTTGACATATTTCATCTCTAAAAACGTTTTTGCTGCCAAGGGAGAAAACCTTTTCAGTCGCAATATCAAGGTTGAGGTTAGGATCTGATTACAGATAATATTCAGAGTTTTGAAGTACTTCATGTTGTGAAGAATTTCATGTCTAAGAACTTTTTTGGTGCATGGAGAACATGCTTGATTTTGCTCAGAATCGGAAAACCATTTTGCCTAGAATCGAAAACCTTTTTCTCTCCCAAAATGAAAAACGGATGGTAGAATAGAATTTGCGGTTGTAGTCTGATTCTGAAAATTGGTATTCAAAATGGTTTTGAACAATTTCATGTTTTGAAGTACTTCATGTCTCAGAACATTTTTGGTGCCAAGGGAGAAAACCTTTTCAGTCGCAATATCAAAATTGAGGTTAGGATCTGATTAGAGAAAATGCTAGAATTTTGCTCAGAATCGAAAAACCATTTTGCCTAGAATCGAAAACCTTTTTCTCTCCCAAAATGAAAAATTGATGGTAGAACAGAATTTGCGGTTGTAGTCTGATTCTGAAAATAGTATTGAAAATAGTTTTGAAGAACTTCATCATATGTAAAAACTTTTCTGGTGCCCAGGGAAAGTACCAGAATTTTGCTCAGAATCGAAAACCTTTTTCTCTCTCAAAACTAAATTCGGGGTGGTAGTTTGATTATAAAAATAGTATTGATCGATGATTTCAACAACTTTTGGTTTTGACGTATTTCATCTCTAAAAACGTTTTTGCTGCCAAGGGAGAAAACCTTTTCAGTCGCAATATCAATATTGAGGTTAGGATCTGATTACAGATAATATTCAGAGTTTTGAAGTACTTCATGTTGTGAAGAATTTCATGTCTAAGAACTTTTTTGGTGCATGGAGAACATGCTTGATTTTGCTCAGAATCGGAAAACCATTTTGCCTAGAATCGAAAACCTTTTTCTCTCCCAAAATGAAAAACGGATGGTAGAATAGAATTTGCGGTTGTAGTCTGATTCTGAAAATTGGTATTCAAAATGGTTTTGAACAATTTCATGTTTTGAAGTACTTCATGTCTCAGAACATTTTTGGTGCCAAGGGAGAAAACCTTTTCAGTCGCAATATCAAAATTGAGGTTAGGATCTGATTAGAGAAAATGCTTGAATTTTGCTCAGAATCGGAAAACCATTTTGCCTAGTCGAAAACCTTTTTCTCTCTCAAAATGAAAAACGGATGGTAGAACAGAATTTGCGGTTGTAGTCTGATTCTGAAAATAGTATTGAAAATGGTTTTGAAGAGTTTCATGTCTTGAAGAACATCATCCTGTCTAAGAACTTTTTTGGTGCCCAGGGAAAGCACCAGAATTTTGCCTAGAATCGATAACCTTTTTCTCTGCCAAAATGAAAAATGGATGGTGGAACAGAATTTGCGGTTGTAGTCTGATTTTGAAAATAGTATTGAAAATAGTTTTGAAGAACTTCATCATATCTAAAAACTTTTCTGGTGCCCAGGAAAAGTACCAGAATTTTGCTCAGAATCGAAAACCTTTTTCTCTCTCAAAACTAAATTCGGGGTGGTAGTTTGATTATAAAAATAGTATTGATAGATGATTTCAACAACTTTTGGTTTTGACATATTTCATCTCTAAAAACGTTTTTGCTGCCAAGGGAGAAAACCTTTTCAGTCGCAATATCAAGATTGAGGTTAGGATCTGATTACAGATAATATTCAGAGTTTTGAAGTACTTCATGTTGTGAAGAATTTCATGTCTAAGAACTTTTTTGGTGCATGGAGAACATGCTTGATTTTGCTCAGAATCGGAAAACCATTTTGCCTAGAATCGAAAACCTTTTTCTCTCCCAAAATGAAAAACGGATGGTAGAATAGAATTTGCGGTTGTAGTCTGATTCTGAAAATTGGTATTCAAAATGGTTTTGAACAATTTCATGTTTTGAAGTACTTCATGTCTCAGAACATTTTTGGTGCCAAGGGAGAAAACCTTTTCAGTCGCAATATCAAAATTGAGGTTAGGATCTGATTAGAGAAAATGCTAGAATTTTGCTCAGAATCGAAAAACCATTTTGCCTAGAATCGAAAACCTTTTTCTCTCCCAAAATGAAAAATTGATGGTAGAACAGAATTTGCGGTTGTAGTCTGATTCTGAAAATAGTATTGAAAATAGTTTTGAAGAACTTCATCATATGTAAAAACTTTTCTGGTGCCCAGGGAAAGTACCAGAATTTTGCTCAGAATCGAAAACCTTTTTCTCTCTCAAAACTAAATTCGGGGTGGTAGTTTGATTATAAAAATAGTATTGATAGATGATTTCAACAACTTTTGGTTTTGACGTATTTCATCTCTAAAAACGTTTTTGCTGCCAAGGGAGAAAACCTTTTCAGTCGCAATATCAATATTGAGGTTAGGATCTGATTACAGATAATATTCAGAGTTTTGAAGTACTTCATGTTGTGAAGAATTTCATGTCTAAGAACTTTTTTGGTGCATGGAGAACATGCTTGATTTTGCTCAGAATCGGAAAACCATTTTGCCTAGAATCGAAAACCTTTTTCTCTCCCAAAATGAAAAACGGATGGTAGAATAGAATTTGCGGTTGTAGTCTGATTCTGAAAATTGGTATTCAAAATGGTTTTGAACAATTTCATGTTTTGAAGTACTTCATGTCTCAGAACATTTTTGGTGCCAAGGGAGAAAACCTTTTCAGTCGCAATATCAAAATTGAGGTTAGGATCTGATTAGAGAAAATGCTTGAATTTTGCTCAGAATCGGAAAACCATTTTGCCTAGTCGAAAACCTTTTTCTCTCTCAAAATGAAAAACGGATGGTAGAACAGAATTTGCGGTTGTAGTCTGATTCTGAAAATAGTATTGAAAATGGTTTTGAAGAGTTTCATGTCTTGAAGAACATCATCCTGTCTAAGAACTTTTTTGGTGCCCAGGGAAAGCACCAGAATTTTGCCTAGAATCGATAACCTTTTTCTCTGCCAAAATGAAAAATGGATGGTGGAACAGAATTTGCGGTTGTAGTCTGATTTTGAAAATAGTATTGAAAATAGTTTTGAAGAACTTCATCATATCTAAAAACTTTTCTGGTGCCCAGGAAAAGTACCAGAATTTTGCTCAGAATCGAAAACCTTTTTCTCTCTCAAAACTAAATTCGGGGTGGTAGTTTGATTATAAAAATAGTATTGATAGATGATTTCAACAACTTTTGGTTTTGACGTATTTCATCTCTAAAAACGTTTTTGCTGCCAAGGGAGAAAACCTTTTCAGTCGCAATATCAAGATTGAGGTTAGGATCTGATTACAGATAATATTCAGAGTTTTGAAGTACTTCATGTTGTGAAGAATTTCATGTCTAAGAACTTTTTTGGTGCATGGAGAACATGCTTGATTTTGCTCAGAATCGGAAAACCATTTTGCCTAGAATCGAAAACCTTTTTCTCTCCCAAAATGAAAAACGGATGGTAGAATAGAATTTGCGGTTGTAGTCTGATTCTGAAAATTGGTATTCAAAATGGTTTTGAACAATTTCATGTTTTGAAGTACTTCATGTCTCAGAACATTTTTGGTGCCAAGGGAGAAAACCTTTTCAGTCGCAATATCAAAATTGAGGTTAGGATCTGATTAGAGAAAATGCTAGAATTTTGCTCAGAATCGAAAAACCATTTTGCCTAGAATCGAAAACCTTTTTCTCTCCCAAAATGAAAAATTGATGGTAGAACAGAATTTGCGGTTGTAGTCTGATTCTGAAAATAGTATTGAAAATAGTTTTGAAGAACTTCATCATATGTAAAAACTTTTCTGGTGCCCAGGGAAAGTACCAGAATTTTGCTCAGAATCGAAAACCTTTTTCTCTCTCAAAACTAAATTCGGGGTGGTAGTTTGATTATAAAAATAGTATTGATAGATGATTTCAACAACTTTTGGTTTTGACGTATTTCATCTCTAAAAACGTTTTTGCTGCCAAGGGAGAAAACCTTTTCAGTCGCAATATCAATATTGAGGTTAGGATCTGATTACAGATAATATTCAGAGTTTTGAAGTACTTCATGTTGTGAAGAATTTCATGTCTAAGAACTTTTTTGGTGCATGGAGAACATGCTTGATTTTGCTCAGAATCGGAAAACCATTTTGCCTAGAATCGAAAACCTTTTTCTCTCCCAAAATGAAAAACGGATGGTAGAATAGAATTTGCGGTTGTAGTCTGATTCTGAAAATTGGTATTCAAAATGGTTTTGAACAATTTCATGTTTTGAAGTACTTCATGTCTCAGAACATTTTTGGTGCCAAGGGAGAAAACCTTTTCAGTCGCAATATCAAAATTGAGGTTAGGATCTGATTAGAGAAAATGCTTGAATTTTGCTCAGAATCGGAAAACCATTTTGCCTAGTCGAAAACCTTTTTCTCTCTCAAAATGAAAAACGGATGGTAGAACAGAATTTGCGGTTGTAGTCTGATTCTGAAAATAGTATTGAAAATGGTTTTGAAGAGTTTCATGTCTTGAAGAACATCATCCTGTCTAAGAACTTTTTTGGTGCCCAGGGAAAGTACCAGAATTTTGCCTAGAATCGATAACCTTTTTCTCTGCCAAGATAAAAAATGGATGGTGGAACAGAATTTGCGGTTGTAGTCTGATTTTGAAAATAGTATTGAAAATAGTTTTGAAGAACTTCATCATATCTAAAAACTTTTCTGGTGCCCAGGAAAAGTACCAGAATTTTGCTCAGAATCGAAAACCTTTTTCTCTCTCAAAACTAAATTCGGGGTGGTAGTTTGATTATAAAAATAGTATTGATAGATGATTTCAACAACTTTTGGTTTTGACGTATTTCATCTCTAAAAACGTTTTTGCTGCCAAGGGAGAAAACCTTTTCAGTCGCAATATCAAGATTGAGGTTAGGATCTGATTACAGATAATATTCAGAGTTTTGAAGTACTTCATGTTGTGAAGAATTTCATGTCTAAGAACTTTTTTGGTGCATGGAGAACATGCTTGATTTTGCTCAGAATCGGAAAACCATTTTGCCTAGAATCGAAAACCTTTTTCTCTCCCAAAATGAAAAACGGATGGTAGAATAGAATTTGCGGTTGTAGTCTGATTCTGAAAATTGGTATTCAAAATGGTTTTGAACAATTTCATGTTTTGAAGTACTTCATGTCTCAGAACATTTTTGATGCCAAGGGAGAAAACCTTTTCAGTCGCAATATCAAAATTGAGGTTAGGATCTGATTAGAGAAAATGCTTGAATTTTGCTCAGAATCGGAAAACCATTTTGCCTAGTCGAAAACCTTTTTCTCTCTCAAAATGAAAAACGGATGGTAGAACAGAATTTGCGGTTGTAGTCTGATTCTGAAAATAGTATTGAAAATGGTTTTGAAGAGTTTCATGTCTTGAAGAACATCATCCTGTCTAAGAACTTTTTTGGTGCCCAGGGAAAGCACCAGAATTTTGCCTAGAATCGATAACCTTTTTCTCTGCCAAGATAAAAAATGGATGGTGGAACAGAATTTGCGGTTGTAGTCTGATTTTGAAAATAGTATTGAAAATAGTTTTGAAGAACTTCATCATATCTAAAAACTTTTCTGGTGCCCAGGAAAAGTACCAGAATTTTGCTCAGAATCGAAAACCTTTTTCTCTCTCAAAACTAAATTCGGGGTGGTAGTTTGATTATAAAAATAGTATTGATAGATGATTTCAACAACTTTTGGTTTTGACGTATTTCATCTCTAAAAACGTTTTTGCTGCCAAGGGAGAAAACCTTTTCAGTCGCAATATCAAGATTGAGGTTAGGATCTGATTACAGATAATATTCAGAGTTTTGAAGTACTTCATGTTGTGAAGAATTTCATGTCTAAGAACTTTTTTGGTGCATGGAGAACATGCTTGATTTTGCTCAGAATCGGAAAACCATTTTGCCTAGAATCGAAAACCTTTTTCTCTCCCAAAATGAAAAACGGATGGTAGAATAGAATTTGCGGTTGTAGTCTGATTCTGAAAATTGGTATTCAAAATGGTTTTGAACAATTTCATGTTTTGAAGTACTTCATGTCTCAGAACATTTTTGGTGCCAAGGGAGAAAACCTTTTCAGTCGCAATATCAAAATTGAGGTTAGGATCTGATTAGAGAAAATGCTTGAATTTTGCTCAGAATCGGAAAACCATTTTGCCTAGTCGAAAACCTTTTTCTCTCTCAAAATGAAAAACGGATGGTAGAACAGAATTTGCGGTTGTAGTCTGATTCTGAAAATAGTATTGAAAATGGTTTTGAAGAGTTTCATGTCTTGAAGAACATCATCCTGTCTAAGAACTTTTTTGGTGCCCAGGGAAAGTACCAGAATTTTGCCTAGAATCGATAACCTTTTTCTCTGCCAAGATAAAAAATGGATGGTGGAACAGAATTTGCGGTTGTAGTCTGATTTTGAAAATAGTATTGAAAATAGTTTTGAAGAACTTCATCATATCTAAAAACTTTTCTGGTGCCCAGGAAAAGTACCAGAATTTTGCTCAGAATCGAAAACCTTTTTCTCTCTCAAAACTAAATTCGGGGTGGTAGTTTGATTATAAAAATAGTATTGATAGATGATTTCAACAACTTTTGGTTTTGACGTATTTCATCTCTACAAACGTTTTTGCTGCCAAGGGAGAAAACCTTTTCAGTCGCAATATCAAGATTGAGGTTAGGATCTGATTACAGATAATATTCAGAGTTTTGAAGTACTTCATGTTGTGAAGAATTTCATGTCTAAGAACTTTTTTGGTGCATGGAGAACATGCTTGATTTTGCTCAGAATCGGAAAACCATTTTGCCTAGAATCGAAAACCTTTTTCTCTCCCAAAATGAAAAACGGATGGTAGAATAGAATTTGCGGTTGTAGTCTGATTCTGAAAATTGGTATTCAAAATGGTTTTGAACAATTTCATGTTTTGAAGTACTTCATGTCTCAGAACATTTTTGGTGCCAAGGGAGAAAACCTTTTCAGTCGCAATATCAAAATTGAGGTTAGGATCTGATTAGAGAAAATGCTAGAATTTTGCTCAGAATCGAAAAACCATTTTGCCTAGAATCGAAAACCTTTTTCTCTCCCAAAATGAAAAATTGATGGTAGAACAGAATTTGCGGTTGTAGTCTGATTCTGAAAATAGTATTGAAAATAGTTTTGAAGAACTTCATCATATCTAAAAACTTTTCTGGTGCCCAGGGAAAGTACCAGAATTTTGCTCAGAATCGAAAACCTTTTTCTCTCTCAAAACTAAATTCGGGGTGGTAGTTTGATTATAAAAATAGTATTGATAGATGATTTCAACAACTTTTGGTTTTGACGTATTTCATCTCTAAAAACGTTTTTGCTGCCAAGGGAGAAAACCTTTTCAGTCGCAATATCAAGATTGAGGTTAGGATCTGATTACAGATAATATTCAGAGTTTTGAAGTACTTCATGTTGTGAAGAATTTCATGTCTAAGAACTTTTTTGGTGCATGGAGAACATGCTTGATTTTGCTCAGAATCGGAAAACCATTTTGCCTAGAATCGAAAACCTTTTTCTCTCCCAAAATGAAAAACGGATGGTAGAATAGAATTTGCGGTTGTAGTCTGATTCTGAAAATTGGTATTCAAAATGGTTTTGAACAATTTCATGTTTTGAAGTACTTCATGTCTCAGAACATTTTTGGTGCCAAGGGAGAAAACCTTTTCAGTCGCAATATCAAAATTGAGGTTAGGATCTGATTAGAGAAAATGCTTGAATTTTGCTCAGAATCGGAAAACCATTTTGCCTAGTCGAAAACCTTTTTCTCTCTCAAAATGAAAAACGGATGGTAGAACAGAATTTGCGGTTGTAGTCTGATTCTGAAAATAGTATTGAAAATGGTTTTGAAGAGTTTCATGTCTTGAAGAACATCATCCTGTCTAAGAACTTTTTTGGTGCCCAGGGAAAGTACCAGAATTTTGCCTAGAATCGATAACCTTTTTCTCTGCCAAGATAAAAAATGGATGGTGGAACAGAATTTGCGGTTGTAGTCTGAATTTTAAAATAGTATTGAAAATAGTTTTGAAGAACTTCATCATATCTAAAAACTTTTCTGGTGCCCAGGAAAAGTACCAGAATTTTGCTCAGAATCGAAAACCTTTTTCTCTCTCAAAACTAAATTCGGGGTGGTAGTTTGATTATAAAAATAGTATTGATAGATGATTTCAACAACTTTTGGTTTTGACGTATTTCATCTCTAAAAACGTTTTTGCTGCCAAGGGAGAAAACCTTTTCAGTCGCAATATCAATATTGAGGTTAGGATCTGATTACAGATAATATTCAGAGTTTTGAAGTACTTCATGTTGTGAAGAATTTCATGTCTAAGAACTTTTTTGGTGCATGGAGAACATGCTTGATTTTGCTCAGAATCGGAAAACCATTTTGCCTAGAATCGAAAACCTTTTTCTCTCCCAAAATGAAAAACGGATGGTAGAATAGAATTTGCGGTTGTAGTCTGATTCTGAAAATTGGTATTCAAAATGGTTTTGAACAATTTCATGTTTTGAAGTACTTCATGTCTCAGAACATTTTTGGTGCCAAGGGAGAAAACCTTTTCAGTCGCAATATCAAAATTGAGGTTAGGATCTGATTAGAGAAAATGCTTGAATTTTGCTCAGAATCGGAAAACCATTTTGCCTAGTCGAAAACCTTTTTCTCTCTCAAAATGAAAAACGGATGGTAGAACAGAATTTGCGGTTGTAGTCTGATTCTGAAAATAGTATTGAAAATGGTTTTGAAGAGTTTCATGTCTTGAAGAACATCATCCTGTCTAAGAACTTTTTTGGTGCCCAGGGAAAGTACCAGAATTTTGCCTAGAATCGATAACCTTTTTCTCTGCCAAGATAAAAAATGGATGGTGGAACAGAATTTGCGGTTGTAGTCTGATTTTGAAAATAGTATTGAAAATAGTTTTGAAGAACTTCATCATATCTAAAAACTTTTCTGGTGCCCAGGAAAAGTACCAGAATTTTGCTCAGAATCGAAAACCTTTTTCTCTCTCAAAACTAAATTCGGGGTGGTAGTTTGATTATAAAAATAGTATTGATAGATGATTTCAACAACTTTTGGTTTTGACGTATTTCATCTCTAAAAACGTTTTTGCTGCCAAGGGAGAAAACCTTTTCAGTCGCAATATCAAGATTGAGGTTAGGATCTGATTACAGATAATATTCAGAGTTTTGAAGTACTTCATGTTGTGAAGAATTTCATGTCTAAGAACTTTTTTGGTGCATGGAGAACATGCTTGATTTTGCTCAGAATCGGAAAACCATTTTGCCTAGAATCGAAAACCTTTTTCTCTCCCAAAATGAAAAACGGATGGTAGAATAGAATTTGCGGTTGTAGTCTGATTCTGAAAATTGGTATTCAAAATGGTTTTGAACAATTTCATGTTTTGAAGTACTTCATGTCTCAGAACATTTTTGGTGCCAAGGGAGAAAACCTTTTCAGTCGCAATATCAAAATTGAGGTTAGGATCTGATTAGAGAAAATGCTAGAATTTTGCTCAGAATCGAAAAACCATTTTGCCTAGAATCGAAAACCTTTTTCTCTCCCAAAATGAAAAATTGATGGTAGAACAGAATTTGCGGTTGTAGTCTGATTCTGAAAATAGTATTGAAAATAGTTTTGAAGAACTTCATCATATGTAAAAACTTTTCTGGTGCCCAGGGAAAGTACCAGAATTTTGCTCAGAATCGAAAACCTTTTTCTCTCTCAAAACTAAATTCGGGGTGGTAGTTTGATTATAAAAATAGTATTGATAGATGATTTCAACAACTTTTGGTTTTGACGTATTTCATCTCTAAAAACGTTTTTGCTGCCAAGGGAGAAAACCTTTTCAGTCGCAATATCAATATTGAGGTTAGGATCTGATTACAGATAATATTCAGAGTTTTGAAGTACTTCATGTTGTGAAGAATTTCATGTCTAAGAACTTTTTTGGTGCATGGAGAACATGCTTGATTTTGCTCAGAATCGGAAAACCATTTTGCCTAGAATCGAAAACCTTTTTCTCTCCCAAAATGAAAAACGGATGGTAGAATAGAATTTGCGGTTGTAGTCTGATTCTGAAAATTGGTATTCAAAATGGTTTTGAACAATTTCATGTTTTGAAGTACTTCATGTCTCAGAACATTTTTGGTGCCAAGGGAGAAAACCTTTTCAGTCGCAATATCAAAATTGAGGTTAGGATCTGATTAGAGAAAATGCTTGAATTTTGCTCAGAATCGGAAAACCATTTTGCCTAGTCGAAAACCTTTTTCTCTCTCAAAATGAAAAACGGATGGTAGAACAGAATTTGCGGTTGTAGTCTGATTCTGAAAATAGTATTGAAAATGGTTTTGAAGAGTTTCATGTCTTGAAGAACATCATCCTGTCTAAGAACTTTTTTGGTGCCCAGGGAAAGTACCAGAATTTTGCCTAGAATCGATAACCTTTTTCTCTGCCAAGATAAAAAATGGATGGTGGAACAGAATTTGCGGTTGTAGTCTGATTTTGAAAATAGTATTGAAAATAGTTTTGAAGAACTTCATCATATCTAAAAACTTTTCTGGTGCCCAGGAAAAGTACCAGAATTTTGCTCAGAATCGAAAACCTTTTTCTCTCTCAAAACTAAATTCGGGGTGGTAGTTTGATTATAAAAATAGTATTGATAGATGATTTCAACAACTTTTGGTTTTGACGTATTTCATCTCTAAAAACGTTTTTGCTGCCAAGGGAGAAAACCTTTTCAGTCGCAATATCAAGATTGAGGTTAGGATCTGATTACAGATAATATTCAGAGTTTTGAAGTACTTCATGTTGTGAAGAATTTCATGTCTAAGAACTTTTTTGGTGCATGGAGAACATGCTTGATTTTGCTCAGAATCGGAAAACCATTTTGCCTAGAATCGAAAACCTTTTTCTCTCCCAAAATGAAAAACGGATGGTAGAATAGAATTTGCGGTTGTAGTCTGATTCTGAAAATTGGTATTCAAAATGGTTTTGAACAATTTCATGTTTTGAAGTACTTCATGTCTCAGAACATTTTTGATGCCAAGGGAGAAAACCTTTTCAGTCGCAATATCAAAATTGAGGTTAGGATCTGATTAGAGAAAATGCTTGAATTTTGCTCAGAATCGGAAAACCATTTTGCCTAGTCGAAAACCTTTTTCTCTCTCAAAATGAAAAACGGATGGTAGAACAGAATTTGCGGTTGTAGTCTGATTCTGAAAATAGTATTGAAAATGGTTTTGAAGAGTTTCATGTCTTGAAGAACATCATCCTGTCTAAGAACTTTTTTGGTGCCCAGGGAAAGCACCAGAATTTTGCCTAGAATCGATAACCTTTTTCTCTGCCAAGATAAAAAATGGATGGTGGAACAGAATTTGCGGTTGTAGTCTGATTTTGAAAATAGTATTGAAAATAGTTTTGAAGAACTTCATCATATCTAAAAACTTTTCTGGTGCCCAGGAAAAGTACCAGAATTTTGCTCAGAATCGAAAACCTTTTTCTCTCTCAAAACTAAATTCGGGGTGGTAGTTTGATTATAAAAATAGTATTGATAGATGATTTCAACAACTTTTGGTTTTGACGTATTTCATCTCTAAAAACGTTTTTGCTGCCAAGGGAGAAAACCTTTTCAGTCGCAATATCAAGATTGAGGTTAGGATCTGATTACAGATAATATTCAGAGTTTTGAAGTACTTCATGTTGTGAAGAATTTCATGTCTAAGAACTTTTTTGGTGCATGGAGAACATGCTTGATTTTGCTCAGAATCGGAAAACCATTTTGCCTAGAATCGAAAACCTTTTTCTCTCCCAAAATGAAAAACGGATGGTAGAATAGAATTTGCGGTTGTAGTCTGATTCTGAAAATTGGTATTCAAAATGGTTTTGAACAATTTCATGTTTTGAAGTACTTCATGTCTCAGAACATTTTTGGTGCCAAGGGAGAAAACCTTTTCAGTCGCAATATCAAAATTGAGGTTAGGATCTGATTAGAGAAAATGCTTGAATTTTGCTCAGAATCGGAAAACCATTTTGCCTAGTCGAAAACCTTTTTCTCTCTCAAAATGAAAAACGGATGGTAGAACAGAATTTGCGGTTGTAGTCTGATTCTGAAAATAGTATTGAAAATGGTTTTGAAGAGTTTCATGTCTTGAAGAACATCATCCTGTCTAAGAACTTTTTTGGTGCCCAGGGAAAGTACCAGAATTTTGCCTAGAATCGATAACCTTTTTCTCTGCCAAGATAAAAAATGGATGGTGGAACAGAATTTGCGGTTGTAGTCTGATTTTGAAAATAGTATTGAAAATAGTTTTGAAGAACTTCATCATATCTAAAAACTTTTCTGGTGCCCAGGAAAAGTACCAGAATTTTGCTCAGAATCGAAAACCTTTTTCTCTCTCAAAACTAAATTCGGGGTGGTAGTTTGATTATAAAAATAGTATTGATAGATGATTTCAACAACTTTTGGTTTTGACGTATTTCATCGCTACAAACGTTTTTGCTGCCAAGGGAGAAAACCTTTTCAGTCGCAATATCAAGATTGAGGTTAGGATCTGATTACAGATAATATTCAGAGTTTTGAAGTACTTCATGTTGTGAAGAATTTCATGTCTAAGAACTTTTTTGGTGCATGGAGAACATGCTTGATTTTGCTCAGAATCGGAAAACCATTTTGCCTAGAATCGAAAACCTTTTTCTCTCCCAAAATGAAAAACGGATGGTAGAATAGAATTTGCGGTTGTAGTCTGATTCTGAAAATTGGTATTCAAAATGGTTTTGAACAATTTCATGTTTTGAAGTACTTCATGTCTCAGAACATTTTTGGTGCCAAGGGAGAAAACCTTTTCAGTCGCAATATCAAAATTGAGGTTAGGATCTGATTAGAGAAAATGCTAGAATTTTGCTCAGAATCGAAAAACCATTTTGCCTAGAATCGAAAACCTTTTTCTCTCCCAAAATGAAAAATTGATGGTAGAACAGAATTTGCGGTTGTAGTCTGATTCTGAAAATAGTATTGAAAATAGTTTTGAAGAACTTCATCATATGTAAAAACTTTTCTGGTGCCCAGGGAAAGTACCAGAATTTTGCTCAGAATCGAAAACCTTTTTCTCTCTCAAAACTAAATTCGGGGTGGTAGTTTGATTATAAAAATAGTATTGATAGATGATTTCAACAACTTTTGGTTTTGACGTATTTCATCTCTAAAAACGTTTTTGCTGCCAAGGGAGAAAACCTTTTCAGTCGCAATATCAAGATTGAGGTTAGGATCTGATTACAGATAATATTCAGAGTTTTGAAGTACTTCATGTTGTGAAGAATTTCATGTCTAAGAACTTTTTTGGTGCATGGAGAACATGCTTGATTTTGCTCAGAATCGGAAAACCATTTTGCCTAGAATCGAAAACCTTTTTCTCTCCCAAAATGAAAAACGGATGGTAGAATAGAATTTGCGGTTGTAGTCTGATTCTGAAAATTGGTATTCAAAATGGTTTTGAACAATTTCATGTTTTGAAGTACTTCATGTCTCAGAACATTTTTGGTGCCAAGGGAGAAAACCTTTTCAGTCGCAATATCAAAATTGAGGTTAGGATCTGATTAGAGAAAATGCTTGAATTTTGCTCAGAATCGGAAAACCATTTTGCCTAGTCGAAAACCTTTTTCTCTCTCAAAATGAAAAACGGATGGTAGAACAGAATTTGCGGTTGTAGTCTGATTCTGAAAATAGTATTGAAAATGGTTTTGAAGAGTTTCATGTCTTGAAGAACATCATCCTGTCTAAGAACTTTTTTGGTGCCCAGGGAAAGTACCAGAATTTTGCCTAGAATCGATAACCTTTTTCTCTGCCAAGATAAAAAATGGATGGTGGAACAGAATTTGCGGTTGTAGTCTGAATTTTAAAATAGTATTGAAAATAGTTTTGAAGAACTTCATCATATCTAAAAACTTTTCTGGTGCCCAGGAAAAGTACCAGAATTTTGCTCAGAATCGAAAACCTTTTTCTCTCTCAAAACTAAATTCGGGGTGGTAGTTTGATTATAAAAATAGTATTGATAGATGATTTCAACAACTTTTGGTTTTGACGTATTTCATCTCTAAAAACGTTTTTGCTGCCAAGGGAGAAAACCTTTTCAGTCGCAATATCAAGATTGAGGTTAGGATCTGATTACAGATAATATTCAGAGTTTTGAAGTACTTCATGTTGTGAAGAATTTCATGTCTAAGAACTTTTTTGGTGCATGGAGAACGTGCTTGATTTTGCTCAGAATAGGAAAACCATTTTGCCTAGAATCGAAAACCTTTTTCTCTCCCAAAATGAAAAACGGATGGTAGAGTAGAATTTGCGGTTGTAGTCTGATTCTGAAAATTGGTATTCAAAATGGTTTTGAACAATTTCATGTTTTGAAGTACTTCATGTCTCAGAACATTTTTGGTGCCAAGGGAGAAAACCTTTTCAGTCGCAATATCAAAATTGAGGTTAGGATCTGATTAGAGAAAATGCTTGAATTTTGCTCAGAATCGGAAAACCATTTTGCCTAGTCGAAAACCTTTTTCTCTCTCAAAATGAAAAACGGATGGTAGAACAGAATTTGCGGTTGTAGTCTGATTCTGAAAATAGTATTGAAAATGGTTTTGAAGAGTTTCATGTCTTGAAGAACATCATCCTGTCTAAGAACTTTTTTGCTGCCCAGGGAAAGCACCAGAATTTTGCCTAGAATCGATAACCTTTTTCTCTGCCAAAATGAAAAATGGATGGTGGAACAGAATTTGCGGTTGTAGTCTGATTTTGAAAATAGTATTGAAAATAGTTTTGAAGAACTTCATCATATCTAAAAACTTTTCCGGTGCCCAGGAAAAGTACCAGAATTTTGCTCAGAATCGAAAACCTTTTTCTCTCTCAAAACTAAATTCGGGGTGGTAGTTTGATTATAAAAATAGTATTGATAGATGATTTCAACAACTTTTGGTTTTGACGTATTTCATCTCTAAAAACGTTTTTGCTGCCAAGGGAGAAAACCTTTTCAGTCGCAATATCAAGATTGAGGTTAGGATCTGATTACAGATAATATTCAGAGTTTTGAAGTACTTCATGTTGTGAAGAATTTCATGTCTAAGAACTTTTTTGGTGCATGGAGAACATGCTTGATTTTGCTCAGAATCGGAAAACCATTTTGCCTAGAATCGAAAACCTTTTTCTCTCCCAAAATGAAAAACGGATGGTAGAATAGAATTTGCGGTTGTAGTCTGATTCTGAAAATTGGTATTCAAAATGGTTTTGAACAATTTCATGTTTTGAAGTACTTCATGTCTCAGAACATTTTTGGTGCCAAGGGAGAAAACCTTTTCAGTCGCAATATCAAAATTGAGGTTAGGATCTGATTAGAGAAAATGCTTGAATTTTGCTCAGAATCGGAAAACCATTTTGCCTAGTCGAAAACCTTTTTCTCTCTCAAAATGAAAAACGGATGGTAGAACAGAATTTGCGGTTGTAGTCTGATTCTGAAAATAGTATTGAAAATGGTTTTGAAGAGTTTCATGTCTTGAAGAACATCATCCTGTCTAAGAACTTTTTTGGTGCCCAGGGAAAGTACCAGAATTTTGCCTAGAATCGATAACCTTTTTCTCTGCCAAGATAAAAAATGGATGGTGGAACAGAATTTGCGGTTGTAGTCTGATTTTGAAAATAGTATTGAAAATAGTTTTGAAGAACTTCATCATATCTAAAAACTTTTCTGGTGCCCAGGAAAAGTACCAGAATTTTGCTCAGAATCGAAAACCTTTTTCTCTCTCAAAACTAAATTCGGGGTGGTAGTTTGATTATAAAAATAGTATTGATAGATGATTTCAACAACTTTTGGTTTTGACGTATTTCATCTCTAAAAACGTTTTTGCTGCCAAGGGAGAAAACCTTTTCAGTCGCAATATCAAGATTGAGGTTAGGATCTGATTACAGATAATATTCAGAGTTTTGAAGTACTTCATGTTGTGAAGAATTTCATGTCTAAGAACTTTTTTGGTGCATGGAGAACATGCTTGATTTTGCTCAGAATCGGAAAACCATTTTGCCTAGAATCGAAAACCTTTTTCTCTCCCAAAATGAAAAACGGATGGTAGAATAGAATTTGCGGTTGTAGTCTGATTCTGAAAATTGGTATTCAAAATGGTTTTGAACAATTTCATGTTTTGAAGTACTTCATGTCTCAGAACATTTTTGGTGCCAAGGGAGAAAACCTTTTCAGTCGCAATATCAAAATTGAGGTTAGGATCTGATTAGAGAAAATGCTTGAATTTTGCTCAGAATCGGAAAACCATTTTGCCTAGTCGAAAACCTTTTTCTCTCTCAAAATGAAAAACGGATGGTAGAACAGAATTTGCGGTTGTAGTCTGATTCTGAAAATAGTATTGAAAATGGTTTTGAAGAGTTTCATGTCTTGAAGAACATCATCCTGTCTAAGAACTTTTTTGGTGCCCAGGGAAAGCACCAGAATTTTGCCTAGAATCGATAACCTTTTTCTCTGCCAAAATGAAAAATGGATGGTGGAACAGAATTTGCGGTTGTAGTCTGATTTTGAAAATAGTATTGAAAATAGTTTTGAAGAACTTCATCATATCTAAAAACTTTTCTGGTGCCCAGGAAAAGTACCAGAATTTTGCTCAGAATCGAAAACCTTTTTCTCTCTCAAAACTAAATTCGGGGTGGTAGTTTGATTATAAAAATAGTATTGATAGATGATTTCAACAACTTTTGGTTTTGACGTATTTCATCTCTAAAAACGTTTTTGCTGCCAAGGGAGAAAACCTTTTCAGTCGCAATATCAAGATTGAGGTTAGGATCTGATTACAGATAATATTCAGAGTTTTGAAGTACTTCATGTTGTGAAGAATTTCATGTCTAAGAACTTTTTTGGTGCATGGAGAACATGCTTGATTTTGCTCAGAATCGGAAAACCATTTTGCCTAGAATCGAAAACCTTTTTCTCTCCCAAAATGAAAAACGGATGGTAGAATAGAATTTGCGGTTGTAGTCTGATTCTGAAAATTGGTATTCAAAATGGTTTTGAACAATTTCATGTTTTGAAGTACTTCATGTCTCAGAACATTTTTGGTGCCAAGGGAGAAAACCTTTTCAGTCGCAATATCAAAATTGAGGTTAGGATCTGATTAGAGAAAATGCTTGAATTTTGCTCAGAATCGGAAAACCATTTTGCCTAGTCGAAAACCTTTTTCTCTCTCAAAATGAAAAACGGATGGTAGAACAGAATTTGCGGTTGTAGTCTGATTCTGAAAATAGTATTGAAAATGGTTTTGAAGAGTTTCATGTCTTGAAGAACATCATCCTGTCTAAGAACTTTTTTGGTGCCCAGGGAAAGTACCAGAATTTTGCCTAGAATCGATAACCTTTTTCTCTGCCAAGATAAAAAATGGATGGTGGAACAGAATTTGCGGTTGTAGTCTGATTTTGAAAATAGTATTGAAAATAGTTTTGAAGAACTTCATCATATCTAAAAACTTTTCTGGTGCCCAGGAAAAGTACCAGAATTTTGCTCAGAATCGAAAACCTTTTTCTCTCTCAAAACTAAATTCGGGGTGGTAGTTTGATTATAAAAATAGTATTGATAGATGATTTCAACAACTTTTGGTTTTGACGTATTTCATCTCTAAAAACGTTTTTGCTGCCAAGGGAGAAAACCTTTTCAGTCGCAATATCAAGATTGAGGTTAGGATCTGATTACAGATAATATTCAGAGTTTTGAAGTACTTCATGTTGTGAAGAATTTCATGTCTAAGAACTTTTTTGGTGCATGGAGAACATGCTTGATTTTGCTCAGAATCGGAAAACCATTTTGCCTAGAATCGAAAACCTTTTTCTCTCCCAAAATGAAAAACGGATGGTAGAATAGAATTTGCGGTTGTAGTCTGATTCTGAAAATTGGTATTCAAAATGGTTTTGAACAATTTCATGTTTTGAAGTACTTCATGTCTCAGAACATTTTTGGTGCCAAGGGAGAAAACCTTTTCAGTCGCAATATCAAAATTGAGGTTAGGATCTGATTAGAGAAAATGCTAGAATTTTGCTCAGAATCGAAAAACCATTTTGCCTAGAATCGAAAACCTTTTTCTCTCCCAAAATGAAAAATTGATGGTAGAACAGAATTTGCGGTTGTAGTCTGATTCTGAAAATAGTATTGAAAATAGTTTTGAAGAACTTCATCATATGTAAAAACTTTTCTGGTGCCCAGGGAAAGTACCAGAATTTTACTCAGAATCGAAAACCTTTTTCTCTCTCAAAACTAAATTCGGGGTGGTAGTTTGATTATAAAAATAGTATTGATAGATGATTTCAACAACTTTTGGTTTTGACGTATTTCATCTCTAAAAACGTTTTTGCTGCCAAGGGAGAAAACCTTTTCAGTCGCAATATCAATATTGAGGTTAGGATCTGATTACAGATAATATTCAGAGTTTTGAAGTACTTCATGTTGTGAAGAATTTCATGTCTAAGAACTTTTTTGGTGCATGGAGAACATGCTTGATTTTGCTCAGAATCGGAAAACCATTTTGCCTAGAATCGAAAACCTTTTTCTCTCCCAAAATGAAAAACGGATGGTAGAATAGAATTTGCGGTTGTAGTCTGATTCTGAAAATTGGTATTCAAAATGGTTTTGAACAATTTCATGTTTTGAAGTACTTCATGTCTCAGAACATTTTTGGTGCCAAGGGAGAAAACCTTTTCAGTCGCAATATCAAAATTGAGGTTAGGATCTGATTAGAGAAAATGCTTGAATTTTGCTCAGAATCGGAAAACCATTTTGCCTAGTCGAAAACCTTTTTCTCTCTCAAAATGAAAAACGGATGGTAGAACAGAATTTGCGGTTGTAGTCTGATTCTGAAAATAGTATTGAAAATGGTTTTGAAGAGTTTCATGTCTTGAAGAACATCATCCTGTCTAAGAACTTTTTTGGTGCCCAGGAAAAGCACCAGAATTTTGCCTAGAATCGATAACCTTTTTCTCTGCCAAAATGAAAAATGGATGGTGGAACAGAATTTGCGGTTGTAGTCTGATTTTGAAAATAGTATTGAAAATAGTTTTGAAGAACTTCATCATATCTAAAAACTTTTCTGGTGCCCAGGAAAAGTACCAGAATTTTGCTCAGAATCGAAAACCTTTTTCTCTCTCAAAACTAAATTCGGGGTGGTAGTTTGATTATAAAAATAGTATTGATAGATGATTTCAACAACTTTTGGTTTTGACGTATTTCATCTCTAAAAACGTTTTTGCTGCCAAGGGAGAAAACCTTTTCAGTCGCAATATCAAGATTGAGGTTAGGATCTGATTACAGATAATATTCAGAGTTTTGAAGTACTTCATGTTGTGAAGAATTTCATGTCTAAGAACTTTTTTGGTGCATGGAGAACATGCTTGATTTTGCTCAGAATCGGAAAACCATTTTGCCTAGAATCGAAAACCTTTTTCTCTCCCAAAATGAAAAACGGATGGTAGAATAGAATTTGCGGTTGTAGTCTGATTCTGAAAATTGGTATTCAAAATGGTTTTGAACAATTTCATGTTTTGAAGTACTTCATGTCTCAGAACATTTTTGGTGCCAAGGGAGAAAACCTTTTCAGTCGCAATATCAAAATTGAGGTTAGGATCTGATTAGAGAAAATGCTTGAATTTTGCTCAGAATCGGAAAACCATTTTGCCTAGTCGAAAACCTTTTTCTCTCTCAAAATGAAAAACGGATGGTAGAACAGAATTTGCGGTTGTAGTCTGATTCTGAAAATAGTATTGAAAATGGTTTTGAAGAGTTTCATGTCTTGAAGAACATCATCCTGTCTAAGAACTTTTTTGGTGCCCAGGGAAAGTACCAGAATTTTGCCTAGAATCGATAACCTTTTTCTCTGCCAAGATAAAAAATGGATGGTGGAACAGAATTTGCGGTTGTAGTCTGATTTTGAAAATAGTATTGAAAATAGTTTTGAAGAACTTCATCATATCTAAAAACTTTTCTGGTGCCCAGGAAAAGTACCAGAATTTTGCTCAGAATCGAAAACCTTTTTCTCTCTCAAAACTAAATTCGGGGTGGTAGTTTGATTATAAAAATAGTATTGATAGATGATTTCAACAACTTTTGGTTTTGACGTATTTCATCTCTAAAAACGTTTTTGCTGCCAAGGGAGAAAACCTTTTCAGTCGCAATATCAAGATTGAGGTTAGGATCTGATTACAGATAATATTCAGAGTTTTGAAGTACTTCATGTTGTGAAGAATTTCATGTCTAAGAACTTTTTTGGTGCATGGAGAACATGCTTGATTTTGCTCAGAATCGGAAAACCATTTTGCCTAGAATCGAAAACCTTTTTCTCTCCCAAAATGAAAAACGGATGGTAGAATAGAATTTGCGGTTGTAGTCTGATTCTGAAAATTGGTATTCAAAATGGTTTTGAACAATTTCATGTTTTGAAGTACTTCATGTCTCAGAATATTTTTGGTGCCAAGGGAGAAAACCTTTTCAGTCGCAATATCAAAATTGAGGTTAGGATCTGATTAGAGAAAATGCTTGAATTTTGCTCAGAATCGGAAAACCATTTTGCCTAGTCGAAAACCTTTTTCTCTCTCAAAATGAAAAACGGATGGTAGAACAGAATTTGCGGTTGTAGTCTGATTCTGAAAATAGTATTGAAAATGGTTTTGAAGAGTTTCATGTCTTGAAGAACATCATCCTGTCTAAGAACTTTTTTGGTGCCCAGGGAAAGCACCAGAATTTTGCCTAGAATCGATAACCTTTTTCTCTGCCAAGATAAAAAATGGATGGTGGAACAGAATTTGCGGTTGTAGTCTGATTTTGAAAATAGTATTGAAAATAGTTTTGAAGAACTTCATCATATCTAAAAACTTTTCTGGTGCCCAGGAAAAGTACCAGAATTTTGCTCAGAATCGAAAACCTTTTTCTCTCTCAAAACTAAATTCGGGGTGGTAGTTTGATTATAAAAATAGTATTGATAGATGATTTCAACAACTTTTGGTTTTGACGTATTTCATCTCTAAAAACGTTTTTGCTGCCAAGGGAGAAAACCTTTTCAGTCGCAATATCAAGATTGAGGTTAGGATCTGATTACAGATAATATTCAGAGTTTTGAAGTACTTCATGTTGTGAAGAATTTCATGTCTAAGAACTTTTTTGGTGCATGGAGAACATGCTTGATTTTGCTCAGAATCGGAAAACCATTTTGCCTAGAATCGAAAACCTTTTTCTCTCCCAAAATGAAAAACGGATGGTAGAATAGAATTTGCGGTTGTAGTCTGATTCTGAAAATTGGTATTCAAAATGGTTTTGAACAATTTCATGTTTTGAAGTACTTCATGTCTCAGAACATTTTTGGTGCCAAGGGAGAAAACCTTTTCAGTCGCAATATCAAAATTGAGGTTAGGATCTGATTAGAGAAAATGCTAGAATTTTGCTCAGAATCGAAAAACCATTGTGCCTAGAATCGAAAAGCTTTTTCTCTCCCCAAATGAAAAATTGATGGTAGAACAGAATTTGCGGTTGTAGTCTGATTCTGAAAATAGTATTGAAAATAATTTTGAAGAACTTCATCATATGTAAAAGGTTTTCTGGTGCCCAGGAAAAGTACCAGAATTTTGCTCAGAATCGAAAACCTTTTTCTCTCTCAAAACTAAATTCGGGGTGGTAGTTTGATTATAAAAATAGTATTGATAGGTGATTTCAACAACTTTTGGTTTTGACGTATTTCATCTCTAAAAACGTTTTTGCTGCCAAGGGAGAAAACCTTTTCAGTCGCAATATCAATATTGAGGTTAGGATCTGATTACAGATAATATTCAGAGTTTTGAAGTACTTCATGTTGTGAAGAATTTCATGTCTAAGAACTTTTTTGGTGCATGGAGAACATGCTTGATTTTGCTCAGAATCGGAAAACCATTTTGCCTAGAATCGAAAACCTTTTTCTCTCCCAAAATGAAAAACGGATGGTAGAATAGAATTTGCGGTTGTAGTCTGATTCTGAAAATTGGTATTCAAAATGGTTTTGAACAATTTCATGTTTTGAAGTACTTCATGTCTCAGAACATTTTTGGTGCCAAGGGAGAAAACCTTTTCAGTCGCAATATCAAAATTGAGGTTAGGATCTGATTAGAGAAAATGCTTGAATTTTGCTCAGAATCGGAAAACCATTTTGCCTAGTCGAAAACCTTTTTCTCTCTCAAAATGAAAAACGGATGGTAGAACAGAATTTGCGGTTGTAGTCTGATTCTGAAAATAGTATTGAAAATGGTTTTGAAGAGTTTCATGTCTTGAAGAACATCATCCTGTCTAAGAACTTTTTTGGTGCCCAGGAAAAGCACCAGAATTTTGCCTAGAATCGATAACCTTTTTCTCTGCCAAAATGAAAAATGGATGGTGGAACAGAATTTGCGGTTGTAGTCTGATTTTGAAAATAGTATTGAAAATAGTTTTGAAGAACTTCATCATATCTAAAAACTTTTCTGGTGCCCAGGAAAAGTACCAGAATTTTGCTCAGAATCGAAAACCTTTTTCTCTCTCAAAACTAAATTCGGGGTGGTAGTTTGATTATAAAAATAGTATTGATAGATGATTTCAACAACTTTTGGTTTTGACGTATTTCATCTCTAAAAACGTTTTTGCTGCCAAGGGAGAAAACCTTTTCAGTCGCAATATCAAGATTGAGGTTAGGATCTGATTACAGATAATATTCAGAGTTTTGAAGTACTTCATGTTGTGAAGAATTTCATGTCTAAGAACTTTTTTGGTGCATGGAGAACATGCTTGATTTTGCTCAGAATCGGAAAACCATTTTGCCTAGAATCGAAAACCTTTTTCTCTCCCAAAATGAAAAACGGATGGTAGAATAGAATTTGCGGTTGTAGTCTGATTCTGAAAATTGGTATTCAAAATGGTTTTGAACAATTTCATGTTTTGAAGTACTTCATGTCTCAGAACATTTTTGGTGCCAAGGGAGAAAACCTTTTCAGTCGCAATATCAAAATTGAGGTTAGGATCTGATTAGAGAAAATGCTTGAATTTTGCTCAGAATCGGAAAACCATTTTGCCTAGTCGAAAACCTTTTTCTCTCTCAAAATGAAAAACGGATGGTAGAACAGAATTTGCGGTTGTAGTCTGATTCTGAAAATAGTATTGAAAATGGTTTTGAAGAGTTTCATGTCTTGAAGAACATCATCCTGTCTAAGAACTTTTTTGGTGCCCAGGGAAAGTACCAGAATTTTGCCTAGAATCGATAACCTTTTTCTCTGCCAAGATAAAAAATGGATGGTGGAACAGAATTTGCGGTTGTAGTCTGATTTTGAAAATAGTATTGAAAATAGTTTTGAAGAACTTCATCATATCTAAAAACTTTTCTGGTGCCCAGGAAAAGTACCAGAATTTTGCTCAGAATCGAAAACCTTTTTCTCTCTCAAAACTAAATTCGGGGTGGTAGTTTGATTATAAAAATAGTATTGATAGATGATTTCAACAACTTTTGGTTTTGACGTATTTCATCTCTAAAAACGTTTTTGCTGCCAAGGGAGAAAACCTTTTCAGTCGCAATATCAAGATTGAGGTTAGGATCTGATTACAGATAATATTCAGAGTTTTGAAGTACTTCATGTTGTGAAGAATTTCATGTCTAAGAACTTTTTTGGTGCATGGAGAACATGCTTGATTTTGCTCAGAATCGGAAAACCATTTTGCCTAGAATCGAAAACCTTTTTCTCTCCCAAAATGAAAAACGGATGGTAGAATAGAATTTGCGGTTGTAGTCTGATTCTGAAAATTGGTATTCAAAATGGTTTTGAACAATTTCATGTTTTGAAGTACTTCATGTCTCAGAATATTTTTGGTGCCAAGGGAGAAAACCTTTTCAGTCGCAATATCAAAATTGAGGTTAGGATCTGATTAGAGAAAATGCTTGAATTTTGCTCAGAATCGGAAAACCATTTTGCCTAGTCGAAAACCTTTTTCTCTCTCAAAATGAAAAACGGATGGTAGAACAGAATTTGCGGTTGTAGTCTGATTCTGAAAATAGTATTGAAAATGGTTTTGAAGAGTTTCATGTCTTGAAGAACATCATCCTGTCTAAGAACTTTTTTGGTGCCCAGGGAAAGCACCAGAATTTTGCCTAGAATCGATAACCTTTTTCTCTGCCAAGATAAAAAATGGATGGTGGAACAGAATTTGCGGTTGTAGTCTGATTTTGAAAATAGTATTGAAAATAGTTTTGAAGAACTTCATCATATCTAAAAACTTTTCTGGTGCCCAGGAAAAGTACCAGAATTTTGCTCAGAATCGAAAACCTTTTTCTCTCTCAAAACTAAATTCGGGGTGGTAGTTTGATTATAAAAATAGTATTGATAGATGATTTCAACAACTTTTGGTTTTGACGTATTTCATCTCTAAAAACGTTTTTGCTGCCAAGGGAGAAAACCTTTTCAGTCGCAATATCAAGATTGAGGTTAGGATCTGATTACAGATAATATTCAGAGTTTTGAAGTACTTCATGTTGTGAAGAATTTCATGTCTAAGAACTTTTTTGGTGCATGGAGAACATGCTTGATTTTGCTCAGAATCGGAAAACCATTTTGCCTAGAATCGAAAACCTTTTTCTCTCCCAAAATGAAAAACGGATGGTAGAATAGAATTTGCGGTTGTAGTCTGATTCTGAAAATTGGTATTCAAAATGGTTTTGAACAATTTCATGTTTTGAAGTACTTCATGTCTCAGAACATTTTTGGTGCCAAGGGAGAAAACCTTTTCAGTCGCAATATCAAAATTGAGGTTAGGATCTGATTAGAGAAAATGCTAGAATTTTGCTCAGAATCGAAAAACCATTGTGCCTAGAATCGAAAAGCTTTTTCTCTCCCCAAATGAAAAATTGATGGTAGAACAGAATTTGCGGTTGTAGTCTGATTCTGAAAATAGTATTGAAAATAATTTTGAAGAACTTCATCATATGTAAAAGGTTTTCTGGTGCCCAGGAAAAGTACCAGAATTTTGCTCAGAATCGAAAACCTTTTTCTCTCTCAAAACTAAATTCGGGGTGGTAGTTTGATTATAAAAATAGTATTGATAGGTGATTTCAACAACTTTTGGTTTTGACGTATTTCATCTCTAAAAACGTTTTTGCTGCCAAGGGAGAAAACCTTTTCAGTCGCAATATCAATATTGAGGTTAGGATCTGATTACCGAAAATGCTAGAATTTTGCTCAGAATCGGAAAACCATTTTGCCTAGTCGAAAACCTTTTTCTCTCTCAAAATGAAAAACGGATGGTAGAACAGAATTTGCGGTTGTAGTCTGATTCTGAAAATAGTATTGAAAATGGTTTTGAAGAGTTTCATGTCTTGAAGAACATCATCCTGTCTAAGAACTTTTTTGGTGCCCAGGGAAAGCACCAGAATTTTGCCTAGAATCGATAACCTTTTTCTCTGCCAAGATAAAAAATGGATGGTGGAACAGAATTTGCGGTTGTAGTCTGATTTTGAAAATAGTATTGAAAATAGTTTTGAAGAACTTCATCATATCTAAAAACTTTTCTGGTGCCCAGGAAAAGTACCAGAATTTTGCTCAGAATCGAAAACCTTTTTCTCTCTCAAAACTAAATTCGGGGTGGTAGTTTGATTATAAAAATAGTATTGATAGATGATTTCAACAACTTTTGGTTTTGACGTATTTCATCTCTAAAAACGTTTTTGCTGCCAAGGGAGAAAACCTTTTCAGTCGTAATATCAATATTGAGGTTAGGATCTGATTACAGATAATATTCAGAGTTTTGAAGTACTTCATGTTGTGAAGAATTTCATGTCTAAGAACTTTTTTGGTGCCTGGAGAACATGCTTGATTTTGCTCAGAATCGGAAAACCATTTTGCCTAGAATCGAAAACCTTTTTCTCTCCCAAAATGAAAAATGGATGGTAGAACAGAATTTGCGGTTGTAGTCTGATTCTGAAAATAGTATTGAAAATAGTTTTGAAGAACTTCATCATATGTAAAAACTTTTCTGGTGCCCAGGGAAAGTACCAGAATTTTGCTCAGAATCGAAAACCTTTTTCTCTCTCAAAACTAAATTCGGGGTGGTAGTTTGATTATAAAAATAGTATTGATAGATGATTTCAACAACTTTTGGTTTTGACGTATTTCATCTCTAAAAACGTTTTTGCTGCCAAGGGAGAAAACCTTTTCAGTCGCAATATCAAGATTGAGGTTAGGATCTGATTACAGATAATATTCAGAGTTTTGAAGTACTTCATGTTGTGAAGAATTTCATGTCTAAGAACTTTTTTGGTGCATGGAGAACATGCTTGATTTTGCTCAGAATAGGAAAACCATTTTGCCTAGAATCGAAAATCTTTTTCTCTCCCAAAATGAAAAACGGATGGTAGAATAGAATTTGCGGTTGTAGTCTGATTCTGAAAATTGGTATTCAAAATGGTTTTGAACAATTTCATGTTTTGAAGTACTTCATGTCTCAGAACATTTTTGGTGCCAAGGGAGAAAACCTTTTCAGTCGCAATATCAAAATTGAGGTTAGGATCTGATTAGAGAAAATGCTTGAATTTTGCTCAGAATCGGAAAACCATTTTGCCTAGTCGAAAACCTTTTTCTCTCTCAAAATGAAAAACGGATGGTAGAACAGAATTTGCGGTTGTAGTCTGATTCTGAAAATAGTATTGAAAATGGTTTTGAAGAGTTTCATGTCTTGAAGAACATCATCCTGTCTAAGAACTTTTTTGGTGCCCAGGGAAAGCACCAGAATTTTGCCTAGAATCGATAACCTTTTTCTCTGCCAAAATGAAAAATGGATGGTGGAACAGAATTTGCGGTTGTAGTCTGATTTTGAAAATAGTATTGAAAATAGTTTTGAAGAACTTCATCATATCTAAAAACTTTTCTGGTGCCCAGGAAAAGTACCAGAATTTTGCTCAGAATCGAAAACCTTTTTCTCTCTCAAAACTAAATTCGGGGTGGTAGTTTGATTATAAAAATAGTATTGATAGATGATTTCAACAACTTTTGGTTTTGACGTATTTCATCTCTAAAAACGTTTTTGCTGCCAAGGGAGAAAACCTTTTCAGTCGTAATATCAATATTGAGGTTAGGATCTGATTACAGATAATATTCAGAGTTTTGAAGTACTTCATGTTGTGAAGAATTTCATGTCTAAGAACTTTTTTGGTGCCTGGAGAACATGTTTGATTTTGCTCAGAATCGGAAAACCATTTTGCCTAGAATCGAAAACCTTTTTCTCTCCCAAAATGAAAAATGGATGGTAGAACAGAATTTGCGGTTGTAGTCTGATTCTGAAAATAGTATTGAAAATAGTTTTGAAGAACTTCATCATATGTAAAAACTTTTCTGGTGCCCAGGGAAAGTACCAGAATTTTGCTCAGAATCGAAAACCTTTTTCTCTCTCAAAACTAAATTCGGGGTGGTAGTTTGATTATAAAAATAGTATTGATAGATGATTTCAACAACTTTTGGTTTTGACGTATTTCATCTCTAAAAACGTTTTTGCTGCCAAGGGAGAAAACCTTTTCAGTCGCAATATCAAGATTGAGGTTAGGATCTGATTACAGATAATATTCAGAGTTTTGAAGTACTTCATGTTGTGAAGAATTTCATGTCTAAGAACTTTTTTGGTGCATGGAGAACATGCTTGATTTTGCTCAGAATCGGAAAACCATTTTGCCTAGAATCGAAAATCTTTTTCTCTCCCAAAATGAAAAACGGATGGTAGAATAGAATTTGCGGTTGTAGTCTGATTCTGAAAATTGGTATTCAAAATGGTTTTGAACAATTTCATGTTTTGAAGTACTTCATGTCTCAGAACATTTTTGGTGCCAAGGGAGAAAACCTTTTCAGTCGCAATATCAAAATTGAGGTTAGGATCTGATTAGAGAAAATGCTTGAATTTTGCTCAGAATCGGAAAACCATTTTGCCTAGTCGAAAACCTTTTTCTCTCTCAAAATGAAAAACGGATGGTAGAACAGAATTTGCGGTTGTAGTCTGATTCTGAAAATAGTATTGAAAATGGTTTTGAAGAGTTTCATGTCTTGAAGAACATCATCCTGTCTAAGAACTTTTTTGGTGCCCAGGGAAAGCACCAGAATTTTGCCTAGAATCGATAACCTTTTTCTCTGCCAAAATGAAAAATGGATGGTGGAACAGAATTTGCGGTTGTAGTCTGATTTTGAAAATAGTATTGAAAATAGTTTTGAAGAACTTCATCATATCTAAAAACTTTTCTGGTGCCCAGGAAAAGTACCAGAATTTTGCTCAGAATCGAAAACCTTTTTCTCTCTCAAAACTAAATTCGGGGTGGTAGTTTGATTATAAAAATAGTATTGATAGATGATTTCAACAACTTTTGGTTTTGACGTATTTCACCTCTAAAAACGTTTTTCCTGCCAAGGGAGAAAACCTTTTCAGTCGCAATATCAATATTGAGGTTAGGATCTGATTACAGATAATATTCAGAGTTTTGAAGTACTTCATGTTGTGAAGAATTTCATGTCTAAGAACTTTTTTGGTGCATGGAGAACATGCTTGATTTTGCTCAGAATCGGAAAACCATTTTGCCTAGAATCGAAAACCTTTTTCTCTCCCAAAATGAAAAACGGATGGTAGAATAGAATTTGCGGTTGTAGTCTGATTCTGAAAATTGGTATTCAAAATGGTTTTGAACAATTTCATGTTTTGAAGTACTTCATGTCTCAGAACATTTTTGGTGCCAAGGGAGAAAACCTTTTCTGTCGCAATATCAAAATTGAGGTTAGGATCTGATTAGAGAAAATGCTTGAATTTTGCTCAGAATCGGAAAACCATTTTGCCTAGTCGAAAACCTTTTTCTCTCTCAAAATGAAAAACGGATGGTAGAACAGAATTTGCGGTTGTAGTCTGATTCTGAAAATAGTATTGAAAATGGTTTTGAAGAGTTTCATGTCTTGAAGAACATCATCCTGTCTAAGAACTTTTTTGGTGCCCAGGGAAAGTACCAGAATTTTGCCTAGAATCGATAACCGTTTTCTCTGCCAAGATAAAAAATGGATGGTGGAACAGAATTTGCGGTTGTAGTCTGATTTTGAAAATAGTATTGAAAATAGTTTTGAAGAACTTCATCATATCTAAAAACTTTTCTGGTGCCCAGGAAAAGTACCAGAATTTTGCTCAGAATCGAAAACCTTTTTCTCTCTCAAAACTAAATTCGGGGTGGTAGTTTGATTATAAAAATAGTATTGATAGATGATTTCAACAACTTTTGGTTTTGACGTATTTCATCTCTAAAAACGTTTTTGCTGCCAAGGGAGAAAACCTTTTCAGTCGCAATATCAATATTGAGGTTAGGATCTGATTACAGATAATATTCAGAGTTTTGAAGTACTTCATGTTGTGAAGAATTTCATGTCTAAGAACTTTTTTGGTGCATGGAGAACATGCTTGATTTTGCTCAGAATCGGAAAACCATTTTGCCTAGAATCGAAAACCTTTTTCTCTCCCAAAATGAAAAACGGATGGTAGAATAGAATTTGCGGTTGTAGTCTGATTCTGAAAATTGGTATTCAAAATGGTTTTGAACAATTTCATGTTTTGAAGTACTTCATGTCTCAGAACATTTTTGGTGCCAAGGGAGAAAACCTTTTCAGTCGCAATATCAAAATTGAGGTTAGGATCTGATTAGAGAAAATGCTAGAATTTTGCTCAGAATCGAAAAACCATTTTGCCTAGAATCGAAAAGCTTTTTCTCTCCCCAAATGAAAAATTGATGGTAGAACAGAATTTGCGGTTGTAGTCTGATTCTGAAAATAGTATTGAAAATAATTTTGAAGAACTTCATCATATGTAAAAGGTTTTCTGGTGCCCAGGAAAAGTACCAGAATTTTGCTCAGAATCGAAAACCTTTTTCTCTCTCAAAACTAAATTCGGGGTGGTAGTTTGATTATAAAAATAGTATTGATAGGTGATTTCAACAACTTTTGGTTTTGACGTATTTCATCTCTAAAAACGTTTTTGCTGCCAAGGGAGAAAACCTTTTCAGTCGCAATATCAATATTGAGGTTAGGATCTGATTACCGAAAATGCTAGAATTTTGCTCAGAATCGGAAAACCATTTTGCCTAGTCGAAAACCTTTTTCTCTCTCAAAATGAAAAATGGATGGTGGAACAGAATTTGCGGTTGTAGTCTGATTCTGAAAATAGTATTGAAAATAGTTTTGAAGAACTTCATCATATCTAAAAACTTTTCTGGTGCCCAGGAAAAGTACCAGAATTTTGCTCAGAATCGAAAACCTTTTTCTCTCTCAAAACTAAATTCGGGGTGGTAGTTTGATTATAAAAATAGTATTGATAGATGATTTCAACAACTTTTGGTTTTGACGTATTTCACCTCTAAAAACGTTTTTCCTGCCAAGGGAGAAAACCTTTTCAGTCGCAATATCAATATTGAGGTTAGGATCTGATTACAGATAATATTCAGAGTTTTGAAGTACTTCATGTTGTGAAGAATTTCATGTCTAAGAACTTTTTTGGTGCATGGAGAACATGCTTGATTTTGCTCAGAATCGGAAATCCATTTTGCCTAGAATCGAAAACCTTTTTCTCTCCCAAAATGAAAAACGGATGGTAGAATAGAATTTGCGGTTGTAGTCTGATTCTGAAAATTGGTATTCAAAATGGTTTTGAACAATTTCATGTTTTGAAGTACTTCATGTCTCAGAACATTTTTGGTGCCAAGGGAGAAAACCTTTTCAGTCGCAATATCAAAATTGAGGTTAGGATCTGATTAGAGAAAATGCTTGAATTTTGCTCAGAATCGGAAAACCATTTTGCCTAGTCGAAAACCTTTTTCTCTCTCAAAATGAAAAACGGATGGTAGAACAGAATTTGCGGTTGTAGTCTGATTCTGAAAATAGTATTGAAAATGGTTTTGAAGAGTTTCATGTCTTGAAGAACATCATCCTGTCTAAGAACTTTTTTGGTGCCCAGGGAAAGTACCAGAATTTTGCCTAGAATCGATAACCGTTTTCTCTGCCAAGATAAAAAATGGATGGTGGAACAGAATTTGCGGTTGTAGTCTGATTTTGAAAATAGTATTGAAAATAGTTTTGAAGAACTTCATCATATCTAAAAACTTTTCTGGTGCCCAGGAAAAGTACCAGAATTTTGCTCAGAATCGAAAACCTTTTTCTCTCTCAAAACTAAATTCGGGGTGGTAGTTTGATTATAAAAATAGTATTGATAGATGATTTCAACAACTTTTGGTTTTGACGTATTTCATCTCTAAAAACGTTTTTGCTGCCAAGGGAGAAAACCTTTTCAGTCGCAATATCAATATTGAGGTTAGGATCTGATTACAGATAATATTCAGAGTTTTGAAGTACTTCATGTTGTGAAGAATTTCATGTCTAAGAACTTTTTTGGTGCATGGAGAACATGCTTGATTTTGCTCAGAATCGGAAAACCATTTTGCCTAGAATCGAAAACCTTTTTCTCTCCCAAAATGAAAAACGGATGGTAGAATAGAATTTGCGGTTGTAGTCTGATTCTGAAAATTGGTATTCAAAATGGTTTTGAACAATTTCATGTTTTGAAGTACTTCATGTCTCAGAACATTTTTGCTGCCAAGGGAGAAAACCTTTTCAGTCGCAATATCAATATTGAGGTTAGGATCTGATTACAGATAATATTCAGAGTTTTGAAGTACTTCATGTTGTGAAGAATTTCATGTCTAAGAACTTTTTTGGTGCATGGAGAACATGCTTGATTTTGCTCAGAATCGGAAAACCATTTTGCCTAGAATCGAAAATCTTTTTCTCTCCCAAAATGAAAAACGGATGGTAGAATAGAATTTGCGGTTGTAGTCTGATTCTGAAAATTGGTATTCAAAATGGTTTTGAACAATTTCATGTTTTGAAGTACTTCATGTCTCAGAACATTTTTGGTGCCAAGGGAGAAAACCTTTTCAGTCGCAATATCAAAATTGAGGTTAGGATCTGATTAGAGAAAATGCTTGAATTTTGCTCAGAATCGGAAAACCATTTTGCCTAGTCGAAAACCTTTTTCTCTCTCAAAATGAAAAACGGATGGTAGAACAGAATTTGCGGTTGTAGTCTGATTCTGAAAATAGTATTGAAAATGGTTTTGAAGAGTTTCATGTCTTGAAGAACATCATCCTGTCTAAGAACTTTTTTGGTGCCCAGGGAAAGCACCAGAATTTTGCCTAGAATCGATAACCTTTTTCTCTGCCAAAATGAAAAATGGATGGTGGAACAGAATTTGCGGTTGTAGTCTGATTTTGAAAATAGTATTGAAAATAGTTTTGAAGAACTTCATCATATCTAAAAACTTTTCTGGTGCCCAGGAAAAGTACCACAATTTTGCTCAGAATCGAAAACCTTTTTCTCTCTCAAAACTAAATTCGGGGTGGTAGTTTGATTATAAAAATAGTATTGATAGATGATTTCAACAACTTTTGGTTTTGACGTATTTCACCTCTAAAAACGTTTTTCCTGCCAAGGGAGAAAACCTTTTCAGTCGCAATATCAATATTGAGGTTAGGATCTGATTACAGATAATATTCAGAGTTTTGAAGTACTTCATGTTGTGAAGAATTTCATGTCTAAGAACTTTTTTGGTGCATGGAGAACATGCTTGATTTTGCTCAGAATCGGAAAACCATTTTGCCTAGAATCGAAAACCTTTTTCTCTCCCAAAATGAAAAACGGATGGTAGAATAGAATTTGCGGTTGTAGTCTGATTCTGAAAATTGGTATTCAAAATGGTTTTGAACAATTTCATGTTTTGAAGTACTTCATGTCTCAGAACATTTTTGGTGCCAAGGGAGAAAACCTTTTCAGTCGCAATATCAAAATTGAGGTTAGGATCTGATTAGAGAAAATGCTTGAATTTTGCTCAGAATCGGAAAACCATTTTGCCTAGTCGAAAACCTTTTTCTCTCTCAAAATGAAAAACGGATGGTAGAACAGAATTTGCGGTTGTAGTCTGATTCTGAAAATAGTATTGAAAATGGTTTTGAAGAGTTTCATGTCTTGAAGAACATCATCCTGTCTAAGAACTTTTTTGGTGCCCAGGGAAAGTACCAGAATTTTGCCTAGAATCGATAACCGTTTTCTCTGCCAAGATAAAAAATGGATGGTGGAACAGAATTTGCGGTTGTAGTCTGATTTTGAAAATAGTATTGAAAATAGTTTTGAAGAACTTCATCATATCTAAAAACTTTTCTGGTGCCCAGGAAAAGTACCAGAATTTTGCTCAGAATCGAAAACCTTTTTCTCTCTCAAAACTAAATTCGGGGTGGTAGTTTGATTATAAAAATAGTATTGATAGATGATTTCAACAACTTTTGGTTTTGACGTATTTCATCTCTAAAAACGTTTTTGCTGCCAAGGGAGAAAACCTTTTCAGTCGCAATATCAATATTGAGGTTAGGATCTGATTACAGATAATATTCAGAGTTTTGAAGTACTTCATGTTGTGAAGAATTTCATGTCTAAGAACTTTTTTGGTGCATGGAGAACATGCTTGATTTTGCTCAGAATCGGAAAACCATTTTGCCTAGAATCGAAAACCTTTTTCTCTCCCAAAATGAAAAACGGATGGTAGAATAGAATTTGCGGTTGTAGTCTGATTCTGAAAATTGGTATTCAAAATGGTTTTGAACAATTTCATGTTTTGAAGTACTTCATGTCTCAGAACATTTTTGGTGCCAAGGGAGAAAACCTTTTCAGTCGCAATATCAAAATTGAGGTTAGGATCTGATTAGAGAAAATGCTAGAATTTTGCTCAGAATCGAAAAACCATTTTGCCTAGAATCGAAAAGCTTTTTCTCTCCCCAAATGAAAAATTGATGGTAGAACAGAATTTGCGGTTGTAGTCTGATTCTGAAAATAGTATTGAAAATAATTTTGAAGAACTTCATCATATGTAAAAGGTTTTCTGGTGCCCAGGAAAAGTACCAGAATTTTGCTCAGAATCGAAAACCTTTTTCTCTCTCAAAACTAAATTCGGGGTGGTAGTTTGATTATAAAAATAGTATTGATAGGTGATTTCAACAACTTTTGGTTTTGACGTATTTCATCTCTAAAAACGTTTTTGCTGCCAAGGGAGAAAACCTTTTCAGTCGCAATATCAATATTGAGGTTAGGATCTGATTACCGAAAATGCTAGAATTTTGCTCAGAATCGGAAAACCATTTTGCCTAGTCGAAAACCTTTTTCTCTCTCAAAATGAAAAACGGATGGTAGAACAGAATTTGCGGTTGTAGTCTGATTCTGAAAATAGTATTGAAAATGGTTTTGAAGAACTTCATCATATGTAAAAACTTTTCTGGTGCCCAGGGAAAGTACCAGAATTTTGCTCAGAATCGAAAACCTTTTTCTCTCTCAAAACTAAATTCGGGGTGGTAGTTTGATTATAAAAATAGTATTGATAGATGATTTCAACAACTTTTGGTTTTGACGTATTTCATCTCTAAAAACGTTTTTGCTGCCAAGGGAGAAAACCTTTTCAGTCGCAATATCAATATTGAGGTTAGGATCTGATTACAGATAATATTCAGAGTTTTGAAGTACTTCATGTTGTGAAGAATTTCATGTCTAAGAACTTTTTTGGTGCATGGAGAACATGCTTGATTTTGCTCAGAATCGGAAAACCATTTTGCCTAGAATCGAAAACCTTTTTCTCTCCCAAAATGAAAAACGGATGGTAGAATAGAATTTGCGGTTGTAGTCTGATTCTGAAAATTGGTATTCAAAATGGTTTTGAACAATTTCATGTTTTGAAGTACTTCATGTCTCAGAACATTTTTGGTGCCAAGGGAGAAAACCTTTTCAGTCGCAATATCAAAATTGAGGTTAGGATCTGATTAGAGAAAATGCTTGAATTTTGCTCAGAATCGGAAAACCATTTTGCCTAGTCGAAAACCTTTTTCTCTCTCAAAATGAAAAACGGATGGTAGAACAGAATTTGCGGTTGTAGTCTGATTCTGAAAATAGTATTGAAAATGGTTTTGAAGAGTTTCATGTCTTGAAGAACATCATCCTGTCTAAGAACTTTTTTGGTGCCCAGGGAAAGCACCAGAATTTTGCCTAGAATCGATAACCTTTTTCTCTGCCAAGATAAAAAATGGATGGTGGAACAGAATTTGCGGTTGTAGTCTGATTTTGAAAATAGTATTGAAAATAGTTTTGAAGAACTTCATCATATCTAAAAACTTTTCTGGTGCCCAGGAAAAGTACCAGAATTTTGCTCAGAATCGAAAACCTTTTTCTCTCTCAAAACTAAATTCGGGGTGGTAGTTTGATTATAAAAATAGTATTGATAGATGATTTCAACAACTTTTGGTTTTGACGTATTTCATCTCTAAAAATGTTTTTGCTGCCAAGGGAGAAAACCTTTTCAGTCGCAATATCAAGATTGAGGTTAGGATCTGATTACAGATAATATTCAGAGTTTTGAAGTACTTCATGTTGTGAAGAATTTCATGTCTAAGAACTTTTTTGGTGCATGGAGAACATGCTTGATTTTGCTCAGAATCGGAAAACCATTTTGCCTAGAATCGAAAACCTTTTTCTCTCCCAAAATGAAAAACGGATGGTAGAATAGAATTTGCGGTTGTAGTCTGATTCTGAAAATTGGTATTCAAAATGGTTTTGAACAATTTCATGTTTTGAAGTACTTCATGTCTCAGAACATTTTTGGTGCCAAGGGAGAAAACCTTTTCAGTCGCAATATCAAAATTGAGGTTAGGATCTGATTAGAGAAAATGCTTGAATTTTGCTCAGAATCGGAAAACCATTTTGCCTAGTCGAAAACCTTTTTCTCTCTCAAAATAAAAAACGGATGGTAGAACAGAATTTGCGGTTGTAGTCTGATTCTGAAAATAGTATTGAAAATGGTTTTGAAGAGTTTCATGTCTTGAAGAACATCATCCTGTCTAAGAACTTTTTTGGTGCCCAGGGAAAGCACCAGAATTTTGCCTAGAATCGATAACCTTTTTCTCTGCCAAAATGAAAAATGGATGGTGGAACAGAATTTGCGGTTGTAGTCTGATTTTGAAAATAGTATTGAAAATAGTTTTGAAGAACTTCATCATATCTAAAAACTTTTCTGGTGCCCAGGAAAAGTACCAGAATTTTGCTCAGAATCGAAAACCTTTTTCTCTCTCAAAACTAAATTCGGGGTGGTAGTTTGATTATAAAAATAGTATTGATAGATGATTTCAACAACTTTTGGTTTTGACGTATTTCATCTCTAAAAACGTTTTTGCTGCCAAGGGAGAAAACCTTTTCAGTCGCAATATCAAGATTGAGGTTAGGATCTGATTACAGATAATATTCAGAGTTTTGAAGTACTTCATGTTGTGAAGAATTTCATGTCTAAGAACTTTTTTGGTGCATGGAGAACATGCTTGATTTTGCTCAGAATCGGAAAACCATTTTGCCTAGAATCGAAAACCTTTTTCTCTCCCAAAATGAAAAACGAATGGTAGAATAGAATTTGCGGTTGTAGTCTGATTCTGAAAATTGGTATTCAAAATGGTTTTGAACAATTTCATGTTTTGAAGTACTTCATGTCTCAGAACATTTTTGGTGCCAAGGGAGAAAACCTTTTCAGTCGCAATATCAAAATTGAGGTTAGGATCTGATTAGAGAAAATGCTAGAATTTTGCTCAGAATCGAAAAACCATTTTGCCTAGAATCGAAAACCTTTTTCTCTCCCAAAATGAAAAATTGATGGTAGAACAGAATTTGCGGTTGTAGTCTGATTCTGAAAATAGTATTGAAAATAGTTTTGAAGAACTTCATCATATGTAAAAACTTTTCTGGTGCCCAGGGAAAGTACCAGAATTTTGCTCAGAATCGAAAACCTTTTTCTCTCTCAAAACTAAATTCGGGGTGGTAGTTTGATTATAAAAATAGTATTGATAGATGATTTCAACAACTTTTGGTTTTGACGTATTTCATCTCTAAAAACGTTTTTGCTGCCAAGGGAGAAAACCTTTTCAGTCGCAATATCAATATTGAGGTTAGGATCTGATTACAGATAATATTCAGAGTTTTGAAGTGCTTCATGTTGTGAAGAATTTCATGTCTAAGAACTTTTTTCGTGCATGGAGAACATGCTTGATTTTGCTCAGAATCGGAAAACCATTTTGCCTAGAATCGAAAACCTTTTTCTCTCCCAAAATGAAAAACGGATGGTAGAATAGAATTTGCGGTTGTAGTCTGATTCTGAAAATTGGTATTCAAAATGGTTTTGAACAATTTCATGTTCTGAAGTACTTCATGTCTCAGAACATTTTTGGTGCCAAGGGAGAAAACCTTTTCAGTCGCAATATCAAAATTGAGGTTAGGCTCTGATTGGAGAAAATGCTAGAATTTTGCTCAGAATCGGAAAACCATTTTGACTAGTCGAAAACCTTTTTCTCTCTCAAAATGAAAAACGGATGGTAGAACAGAATTTGCGGTTGTAGTCTGATTCTGAAAATAGTATTGAAAATGGTTTTGAAGAGTTTCATGTCTTGAAGAACATCATCCTGTCTAAGAACTTTTTTGGTGCCCAGGGAAAGTACCAGAATTTTGCCTAGAATCGATAACCTTTTTCTCTGCCAAGATAAAAAATGGATGGTGGAACAGAATTTGCGGTTGTAGTCTGATTTTGAAAATAGTATTGAAAATAGTTTTGAAGAACTTCATCATATCTAAAAACTTTTCTGGTGCCCAGGAAAAGTACCAGAATTTTGCTCAGAATCGAAAACCTTTTTCTCTCTCAAAACTAAATTCGGGGTGGTAGTTTGATTATAAAAATAGTATTGATAGATGATTTCAACAACTTTTGGTTTTGACGTATTTCATCTCTAAAAACGTTTTTGCTGCCAAGGGAGAAAACCTTTTCAGTCGCAATATCAATATTGAGGTTAGGATCTGATTACAGATAATATTCAGAGTTTTGAAGTACTTCATGTTGTGAAGAATTTCATGTCTAAGAACTTTTTTGGTGCATGGAGAACATGCTTGATTTTGCTCAGAATCGGAAAACCATTTTGCCTAGAATCGAAAATCTTTTTCTCTCCCAAAATGAAAAACGGATGGTAGAATACAATTTGCGGTTGTAGTCTGATTCTGAAAATTGGTATTCAAAATGGTTTTGAACAATTTCATGTTTTGAAGTACTTCATGTCTCAGAACATTTTTGGTGCCAAGGGAGAAAACCTTTTCAGTCGCAATATCAAAATTGAGGTTAGGATCTGATTAGAGAAAATGCTTGAATTTTGCTCAGAATCGGAAAACCATTTTGCCTAGTCGAAAACCTTTTTCTCTCTCAAAATAAAAAACGGATGGTAGAACAGAATTTGCGGTTGTAGTCTGATTCTGAAAATAGTATTGAAAATGGTTTTGAAGAGTTTCATGTCTTGAAGAACATCATCCTGTCTAAGAACTTTTTTGGTGCCCAGGGAAAGCACCAGAATTTTGCCTAGAATCGATAACCTTTTTCTCTGCCAAAATGAAAAATGGATGGTGGAACAGAATTTGCGGTTGTAGTCTGATTTTGAAAATAGTATTGAAAATAGTTTTGAAGAACTTCATCATATCTAAAAACTTTTCTGGTGCCCAGGAAAAGTACCAGAATTTTGCTCAGAATCGAAAACCTTTTTCTCTCTCAAAACTAAATTCGGGGTGGTAGTTTGATTATAAAAATAGTATTGATAGATGATTTCAACAACTTTTGGTTTTGACGTATTTCATCTCTAAAAACGTTTTTGCTGCCAAGGGAGAAAACCTTTTCAGTCGCAATATCAAGATTGAGGTTAGGATCTGATTACAGATAATATTCAGAGTTTTGAAGTACTTCATGTTGTGAAGAATTTCATGTCTAAGAACTTTTTTGGTGCATGGAGAACATGCTTGATTTTGCTCAGAATCGGAAAACCATTTTGCCTAGAATCGAAAACCTTTTTCTCTCCCAAAATGAAAAACGAATGGTAGAATAGAATTTGCGGTTGTAGTCTGATTCTGAAAATTGGTATTCAAAATGGTTTTGAACAATTTCATGTTTTGAAGTACTTCATGTCTCAGAACATTTTTGGTGCCAAGGGAGAAAACCTTTTCAGTCGCAATATCAAAATTGAGGTTAGGATCTGATTAGAGAAAATGCTAGAATTTTGCTCAGAATCGAAAAACCATTTTGCCTAGAATCGAAAACCTTTTTCTCTCCCAAAATGAAAAATTGATGGTAGAACAGAATTTGCGGTTGTAGTCTGATTCTGAAAATAGTATTGAAAATAGTTTTGAAGAACTTCATCATATGTAAAAACTTTTCTGGTGCCCAGGGAAAGTACCAGAATTTTGCTCAGAATCGAAAACCTTTTTCTCTCTCAAAACTAAATTCGGGGTGGTAGTTTGATTATAAAAATAGTATTGATAGATGATTTCAACAACTTTTGGTTTTGACGTATTTCATCTCTAAAAACGTTTTTGCTGCCAAGGGAGAAAACCTTTTCAGTCGCAATATCAATATTGAGGTTAGGATCTGATTACAGATAATATTCAGAGTTTTGAAGTGCTTCATGTTGTGAAGAATTTCATGTCTAAGAACTTTTTTCGTGCATGGAGAACATGCTTGATTTTGCTCAGAATCGGAAAACCATTTTGCCTAGAATCGAAAACCTTTTTCTCTCCCAAAATGAAAAACGGATGGTAGAATAGAATTTGCGGTTGTAGTCTGATTCTGAAAATTGGTATTCAAAATGGTTTTGAACAATTTCATGTTCTGAAGTACTTCATGTCTCAGAACATTTTTGGTGCCAAGGGAGAAAACCTTTTCAGTCGCAATATCAAAATTGAGGTTAGGCTCTGATTGGAGAAAATGCTAGAATTTTGCTCAGAATCGGAAAACCATTTTGACTAGTCGAAAACCTTTTTCTCTCTCAAAATGAAAAACGGATGGTAGAACAGAATTTGCGGTTGTAGTCTGATTCTGAAAATAGTATTGAAAATGGTTTTGAAGAGTTTCATGTCTTGAAGAACATCATCCTGTCTAAGAACTTTTTTGGTGCCCAGGGAAAGTACCAGAATTTTGCCTAGAATCGATAACCTTTTTCTCTGCCAAGATAAAAAATGGATGGTGGAACAGAATTTGCGGTTGTAGTCTGATTTTGAAAATAGTATTGAAAATAGTTTTGAAGAACTTCATCATATCTAAAAACTTTTCTGGTGCCCAGGAAAAGTACCAGAATTTTGCTCAGAATCGAAAACCTTTTTCTCTCTCAAAACTAAATTCGGGGTGGTAGTTTGATTATAAAAATAGTATTGATAGATGATTTCAACAACTTTTGGTTTTGACGTATTTCATCTCTAAAAACGTTTTTGCTGCCAAGGGAGAAAACCTTTTCAGTCGCAATATCAATATTGAGGTTAGGATCTGATTACAGATAATATTCAGAGTTTTGAAGTACTTCATGTTGTGAAGAATTTCATGTCTAAGAACTTTTTTGGTGCATGGAGAACATGCTTGATTTTGCTCAGAATCGGAAAACCATTTTGCCTAGAATCGAAAATCTTTTTCTCTCCCAAAATGAAAAACGGATGGTAGAATAGAATTTGCGGTTGTAGTCTGATTCTGAAAATTGGTATTCAAAATGGTTTTGAACAATTTCATGTTTTGAAGTACTTCATGTCTCAGAACATTTTTGGTGCCAAGGGAGAAAACCTTTTCAGTCGCAATATCAAAATTGAGGTTAGGATCTGATTAGAGAAAATGCTTGAATTTTGCTCAGAATCGGAAAACCATTTTGCCTAGTCGAAAACCTTTTTCTCTCTCAAAATAAAAAACGGATGGTAGAACAGAATTTGCGGTTGTAGTCTGATTCTGAAAATAGTATTGAAAATGGTTTTGAAGAGTTTCATGTCTTGAAGAACATCATCCTGTCTAAGAACTTTTTTGGTGCCCAGGGAAAGCACCAGAATTTTGCCTAGAATCGATAACCTTTTTCTCTGCCAAAATGAAAAATGGATGGTGGAACAGAATTTGCGGTTGTAGTCTGATTTTGAAAATAGTATTGAAAATAGTTTTGAAGAACTTCATCATATCTAAAAACTTTTCTGGTGCCCAGGAAAAGTACCAGAATTTTGCTCAGAATCGAAAACCTTTTTCTCTCTCAAAACTAAATTCGGGGTGGTAGTTTGATTATAAAAATAGTATTGATAGATGATTTCAACAACTTTTGGTTTTGACGTATTTCATCTCTAAAAACGTTTTTGCTGCCAAGGGAGAAAACCTTTTCAGTCGCAATATCAAGATTGAGGTTAGGATCTGATTACAGATAATATTCAGAGTTTTGAAGTACTTCATGTTGTGAAGAATTTCATGTCTAAGAACTTTTTTGGTGCATGGAGAACATGCTTGATTTTGCTCAGAATCGGAAAACCATTTTGCCTAGAATCGAAAACCTTTTTCTCTCCCAAAATGAAAAACGAATGGTAGAATAGAATTTGCGGTTGTAGTCTGATTCTGAAAATTGGTATTCAAAATGGTTTTGAACAATTTCATGTTTTGAAGTACTTCATGTCTCAGAACATTTTTGGTGCCAAGGGAGAAAACCTTTTCAGTCGCAATATCAAAATTGAGGTTAGGATCTGATTAGAGAAAATGCTAGAATTTTGCTCAGAATCGAAAAACCATTTTGCCTAGAATCGAAAACCTTTTTCTCTCCCAAAATGAAAAATTGATGGTAGAACAGAATTTGCGGTTGTATTCTGATTCTGAAAATAGTATTGAAAATAGTTTTGAAGAACTTCATCATATGTAAAAACTTTTCTGGTGCCCAGGGAAAGTACCAGAATTTTGCTCAGAATCGAAAACCTTTTTCTCTCTCAAAACTAAATTCGGGGTGGTAGTTTGATTATAAAAATAGTATTGATAGATGATTTCAACAACTTTTGGTTTTGACGTATTTCATCTCTAAAAACGTTTTTGCTGCCAAGGGAGAAAACCTTTTCAGTCGCAATATCAATATTGAGGTTAGGATCTGATTACAGATAATATTCAGAGTTTTGAAGTACTTCATGTTGTGAAGAATTTCATGTCTAAGAACTTTTTTTGGTGCATGGAGAACATGCTTGATTTTGCTCAGAATCGGAAAACCATTTTGCCTAGAATCGAAAACCTTTTTCTCTCCCAAAATGAAAAACGGATGGTAGAATAGAATTTGCGGTTGTAGTCTGATTCTGAAAATTGGTATTCAAAATGGTTTTGAACAATTTCATGTTTTGAAGTACTTCATGTCTCAGAACATTTTTGGTGCCAAGGGAGAAAACCTTTTCAGTCGCAATATCAAAATTGAGGTTAGGATCTGATTAGAGAAAATGCTTGAATTTTGCTCAGAATCGGAAAACCATTTTGCCTAGTCGAAAACCTTTTTCTCTCTCAAAATGAAAAACGGATGGTAGAACAGAATTTGCGGTTGTAGTCTGATTCTGAAAATAGTATTGAAAATGGTTTTGAAGAGTTTCATGTCTTGAAGAACATCATCCTGTCTAAGAACTTTTTTGGTGCCCAGGGAAAGCACCAGAATTTTGCCTAGAATCGATAACCTTTTTCTCTGCCAAAATGAAAAATGGATGGTGGAACAGAATTTGCGGTTGTAGTCTGATTTTGAAAATAGTATTGAAAATAGTTTTGAAGAACTTCATCATATCTAAAAACTTTTCTGGTGCCCAGGAAAAGTACCAGAATTTTGCTCAGAATCGAAAACCTTTTTCTCTCTCAAAACTAAATTCGGGGTGGTAGTTTGATTATAAAAATAGTATTGATAGATGATTTCAACAACTTTTGGTTTTGACGTATTTCATCTCTAAAAACGTTTTTGCTGCCAAGGGAGAAAACCTTTTCAGTCGCAATATCAAGATTGAGGTTAGGATCTGATTACAGATAATATTCAGAGTTTTGAAGTACTTCATGTTGTGAAGAATTTCATGTCTAAGAACTTTTTTGGTGCATGGAGAACATGCTTGATTTTGCTCAGAATCGGAAAACCATTTTGCCTAGAATCGAAAACATTTTTCTCTCCCAAAATGAAAAACGGATGGTAGAATAGAATTTGCGGTTGTAGTCTGATTCTGAAAATTGGTATTCAAAATGGTTTTGAACAATTTCATGTTTTGAAGTACTTCATGTCTCAGAACATTTTTGGTGCCAAGGGAGAAAACCTTTTCAGTCGCAATATCAAAATTGAGGTTAGGATCTGATTAGAGAAAATGCTTGAATTTTGCTCAGAATCGGAAAACCATTTTGCCTAGTCGAAAACCTTTTTCTCTCTCAAAATGAAAAACGGATGGTAGAACAGAATTTGCGGTTGTAGTCTGATTCTGAAAATAGTATTGAAAATGGTTTTGAAGAGTTTCATGTCTTGAAGAACATCATCCTGTCTAAGAACTTTTTTGGTGCCCAGGGAAAGCACCAGAATTTTGCCTAGAATCGATAACCTTTTTCTCTGCCAAAATGAAAAATGGATGGTGGAACAGAATTTGCGGTTGTAGTCTGATTTTGAAAATAGTATTGAAAATAGTTTTGAAGAACTTCATCATATCTAAAAACTTTTCTGGTGCCCAGGAAAAGTACCAGAATTTTGCTCAGAATCGAAAACCTTTTTCTCTCTCAAAACTAAATTCGGGGTGGTAGTTTGATTATAAAAATAGTATTGATAGATGATTTCAACAACTTTTGGTTTTGACGTATTTCATCTCTAAAAACGTTTTTGCTGCCAAGGGAGAAAACCTTTTCAGTCGCAATATCAAGATTGAGGTTAGGATCTGATTACAGATAATATTCAGAGTTTTGAAGTACTTCATGTTGTGAAGAATTTCATGTCTAAGAACTTTTTTGGTGCATGGAGAACATGCTTGATTTTGCTCAGAATCGGAAAACCATTTTGCCTAGAATCGAAAACCTTTTTCTCTCCCAAAATGAAAAACGGATGGTAGAATAGAATTTGCGGTTGTAGTCTGATTCTGAAAATTGGTATTCAAAATGGTTTTGAACAATTTCATGTTTTGAAGTACTTCATGTCTCAGAACATTTTTGGTGCCAAGGGAGAAAACCTTTTCAGTCGCAATATCAAAATTGAGGTTAGGATCTGATTAGAGAAAATGCTTGAATTTTGCTCAGAATCGGAAAACCATTTTGCCTAGTCGAAAACCTTTTTCTCTCTCAAAATGAAAAACGGATGGTAGAACAGAATTTGCGGTTGTAGTCTGATTCTGAAAATAGTATTGAAAATGGTTTTGAAGAGTTTCATGTCTTGAAGAACATCATCCCGTCTAAGAACTTTTTTGGTGCCCAGGGAAAGTACCAGAATTTTGCCTAGAATCGATAACCTTTTTCTCTGCCAAGATAAAAAATGGATGGTGGAACAGAATTTGCGGTTGTAGTCTGATTTTGAAAATAGTATTGAAAATAGTTTTGAAGAACTTCATCATATCTAAAAACTTTTCTGGTGCCCAGGAAAAGTACCAGAATTTTGCTCAGAATCGAAAACCTTTTTCTCTCTCAAAACTAAATTCGGGGTGGTAGTTTGATTATAAAAATAGTATTGATAGATGATTTCAACAACTTTTGGTTTTGACGTATTTCATCTCTAAAAACGTTTTTGCTGCCAAGGGAGAAAACCTTTTCAGTCGCAATATCAAGATTGAGGTTAGGATCTGATTACAGATAATATTCAGAGTTTTGAAGTACTTCATGTTGTGAAGAATTTCATGTCTAAGAACTTTTTTGGTGCATGGAGAACATGCTTGATTTTGCTGAGAATCGGAAAACCATTTTGCCTAGAATCGAAAACCTTTTTCTCTCCCAAAATGAAAAACGGATGGTAGAATAGAATTTGCGGTTGTAGTCTGATTCTGAAAATTGGTATTCAAAATGGTTTTGAACAATTTCATGTTTTGAAGTACTTCATGTCTCAGAACATTTTTGGTGCCAAGGGAGAAAACCTTTTCAGTCGCAATATCAAAATTGAGGTTAGGATCTGATTAGAGAAAATGCTAGAATTTTGCTCAGAATCGAAAAACCATTATGCCTAGAATCGAAAACCTTTTTCTCTCCCAAAATGAAAAATTGATGGTAGAACAGAATTTGCGGTTGTAGTCTGATTCTGAAAATAGTATTGAAAATAGTTTTGAAGAACTTCATCATATGTAAAAACTTTTCTGGTGCCCAGGGAAAGTACCAGAATTTTACTCAGAATCGAAAATCTTTTTCTCTCTCAAAACTAAATTCGGGGTGGTAGTTTGATTATAAAAATAGTATTGATAGATGATTTCAACAACTTTTGGTTTTGACGTATTTCATCTCTAAAAACGTTTTTGCTGCCAAGGGAGAAAACCTTTTCAGTCGCAATATCAATATTGAGGTTAGGATCTGATTACAGATAATATTCAGAGTTTTGAAGTACTTCATGTTGTGAAGAAATTCATGTCTAAGAACTTTTTTGGTGCATGGAGAACATGCTTGATTTTGCTCAGAATCGGAAAACCATTTTGCCTAGAATCGAAAACCTTTTTCTCTCCCAAAATGAAAAACGGATGGTAGAATAGAATTTGCGGTTGTAGTCTGATTCTGAAAATTGGTATTCAAAATGGTTTTGAACAATTTCATGTTTTGAAGTACTTCATGTCTCAGAACATTTTTGGTGCCAAGGGAGAAAACCTTTTCAGTCGCAATATCAAAATTGAGGTTAGGATCTGATTAGAGAAAATGCTAGAATTTTGCTCAGAATCGGAAAACCATTTTGCCTAGTCGAAAACCTTTTTCTCTCTCAAAATGAAAAACGGATGGTAGAACAGAATTTGCGGTTGTAGTCTGATTCTGAAAATAGTATTGAAAATGGTTTTGAAGAGTTTCATGTCTTGAAGAACATCATCCTGTCTAAGAACTTTTTTGGTGCCCAGGGAAAGCACCAGAATTTTGCCTAGAATCGATAACCTTTTTCTCTGCCAAGATAAAAAATGGATGGTGGAACAGAATTTGCGGTTGTAGTCTGATTTTGAAAATAGTATTGAAAATAGTTTTGAAGAACTTCATCATATCTAAAAACTTTTCTGGTGCCCAGGAAAAGTACCAGAATTTTGCTCAGAATCGAAAACCTTTTTCTCTCTCAAAACTAAATTCGGGGTGGTAGTTTGATTATAAAAATAGTATTGATAGATGATTTCAACAACTTTTGGTTTTGACGTATTTCATCTCTAAAAACGTTTTTGCTGCCAAGGGAGAAAACCTTTTCAGTCGCAATATCAAGATTGAGGTTAGGATCTGATTACAGATAATATTCAGAGTTTTGAAGTACTTCATGTTGTGAAGAATTTCATGTCTAAGAACTTTTTTGGTGCATGGAGAACATGCTTGATTTTGCTCAGAATCGGAAAACCATTTTGCCTAGAATCGAAAATCTTTTTCTCTCCCAAAATGAAAAACGGATGGTAGAATAGAATTTGCGGTTGTAGTCTGATTCTGAAAATTGGTATTCAAAATGGTTTTGAACAATTTCATGTTTTGAAGTACTTCATGTCTCAGAACATTTTTGGTGCCAAGGGAGAAAACCTTTTCAGTCGCAATATCAAAATTGAGGTTAGGATCTGATTAGAGAAAATGCTTGAATTTTGCTCAGAATCGGAAAACCATTTTGCCTAGTCGAAAACCTTTTTCTCTCTCAAAATAAAAAACGGATGGTAGAACAGAATTTGCGGTTGTAGTCTGATTCTGAAAATAGTATTGAAAATGGTTTTGAAGAGTTTCATGTCTTGAAGAACATCATCCTGTCTAAGAACTTTTTTGGTGCCCAGGGAAAGCACCAGAATTTTGCCTAGAATCGATAACCTTTTTCTCTGCCAAAATGAAAAATGGATGGTGGAACAGAATTTGCGGTTGTAGTCTGATTTTGAAAATAGTATTGAAAATAGTTTTGAAGAACTTCATCATATCTAAAAACTTTTCTGGTGCCCAGGAAAAGTACCAGAATTTTGCTCAGAATCGAAAACCTTTTTCTCTCTCAAAACTAAATTCGGGGTGGTAGTTTGATTATAAAAATAGTATTGATAGATGATTTCAACAACTTTTGGTTTTGACGTATTTCATCTCTAAAAACGTTTTTGCTGCCAAGGGAGAAAACCTTTTCAGTCGCAATATCAATATTGAGGTTAGGATCTGATTACAGATAATATTCAGAGTTTTGAAGTACTTCATGTTGTGAAGAATTTCATGTCTAAGAACTTTTTTGGTGCATGGAGAACATGCTTGATTTTGCTGAGAATCGGAAAACCATTTTGCCTAGAATCGAAAACCTTTTTCTCTCCCAAAATGAAAAACGGATGGTAGAATAGAATTTGCGGTTGTAGTCTGATTCTGAAAATTGGTATTCAAAATGGTTTTGAACAATTTCATGTTTTGAAGTACTTCATGTCTCAGAACATTTTTGGTGCCAAGGGAGAAAACCTTTTCAGTCGCAATATCAAAATTGAGGTTAGGATCTGATTAGAGAAAATGCTTGAATTTTGCTCAGAATCGGAAAACCATTTTGCCTAGTCGAAAACCTTTTTCTCTCTCAAAATGAAAAACGGATGGTAGAACAGAATTTGCGGTTGTAGTCTGATTCTGAAAATAGTATTGAAAATGGTTTTGAAGAGTTTCATGTCTTGAAGAACATCATCCTGTCTAAGAACTTTTTTGGTGCCCAGGGAAAGCACCAGAATTTTGCCTAGAATCGATAACCTTTTTCTCTGCCAAGATAAAAAATGGATGGTGGAACAGAATTTGCGGTTGTAGTCTGATTTTGAAAATAGTATTGAAAATAGTTTTGAAGAACTTCATCATATCTAAAAACTTTTCTGGTGCCCAGGAAAAGTACCAGAATTTTGCTCAGAATCGAAAACCTTTTTCTCTCTCAAAACTAAATTCGGGGTGGTAGTTTGATTATAAAAATAGTATTGATAGATGATTTCAACAACTTTTGGTTTTGACGTATTTCATCTCTAAAAACGTTTTTGCTGCCAAGGGAGAAAACCTTTTCAGTCGCAATATCAAGATTGAGGTTAGGATCTGATTACAGATAATATTCAGAGTTTTGAAGTACTTCATGTTGTGAAGAATTTCATGTCTAAGAACTTTTTTCGTGCATGGAGAACATGCTTGATTTTGCTCAGAATCGGAAAACCATTTTGCCTAGAATCGAAAACCTTTTTCTCTCCCAAAATGAAAAACGGATGGTAGAATAGAATTTGCGGTTGTAGTCTGATTCTGAAAATTGGTATTCAAAATGGTTTTGAACAATTTCATGTTTTGAAGTACTTCATGTCTCAGAACATTTTTGGTGCCAAGGGAGAAAACCTTTTCAGTCGCAATATCAAAATTGAGGTTAGGATCTGATTAGAGAAAATGCTTGAATTTTGCTCAGAATCGGAAAACCATTTTGCCTAGTCGAAAACCTTTTTCTCTCTCAAAATAAAAAACGGATGGTAGAACAGAATTTGCGGTTGTAGTCTGATTCTGAAAATAGTATTGAAAATGGTTTTGAAGAGTTTCATGTCTTGAAGAACATCATCCTGTCTAAGAACTTTTTTGGTGCCCAGGGAAAGCACCAGAATTTTGCCTAGAATCGATAACCTTTTTCTCTGCCAAAATGAAAAATGGATGGTGGAACAGAATTTGCGGTTGTAGTCTGATTTTGAAAATAGTATTGAAAATAGTTTTGAAGAACTTCATCATATCTAAAAACTTTTCTGGTGCCCAGGAAAAGTACCAGAATTTTGCTCAGAATCGAAAACCTTTTTCTCTCTCAAAACTAAATTCGGGGTGGTAGTTTGATTATAAAAATAGTATTGATAGATGATTTCAACAACTTTTGGTTTTGACGTATTTCATCTCTAAAAACGTTTTTGCTGCCAAGGGAGAAAACCTTTTCAGTCGCAATATCAAGATTGAGGTTAGGATCTGATTACAGATAATATTCAGAGTTTTGAAGTACTTCATGTTGTGAAGAATTTCATGTCTAAGAACTTTTTTGGTGCATGGAGAACATGCTTGATTTTGCTCAGAATCGGAAAACCATTTTGCCTAGAATCGAAAATCTTTTTCTCTCCCAAAATGAAAAACGGATGGTAGAATAGAATTTGCGGTTGTAGTCTGATTCTGAAAATTGGTATTCAAAATGGTTTTGAACAATTTCATGTTTTGAAGTACTTCATGTCTCAGAACATTTTTGGTGCCAAGGGAGAAAACCTTTTCAGTCGCAATATCAAAATTGAGGTTAGGATCTGATTAGAGAAAATGCTTGAATTTTGCTCAGAATCGGAAAACCATTTTGCCTAGTCGAAAACCTTTTTCTCTCTCAAAATAAAAAACGGATGGTAGAACAGAATTTGCGGTTGTAGTCTGATTCTGAAAATAGTATTGAAAATGGTTTTGAAGAGTTTCATGTCTTGAAGAACATCATCCTGTCTAAGAACTTTTTTGGTGCCCAGGGAAAGCACCAGAATTTTGCCTAGAATCGATAACCTTTTTCTCTGCCAAGATAAAAAATGGATGGTGGAACAGAATTTGCGGTTGTAGTCTGATTTTGAAAATAGTATTGAAAATAGTTTTGAAGAACTTCATCATATCTAAAAACTTTTCTGGTGCCCAGGAAAAGTACCAGAATTTTGCTCAGAATCGAAAACCTTTTTCTCTCTCAAAACTAAATTCGGGGTGGTAGTTTGATTATAAAAATAGTATTGATAGATGATTTCAACAACTTTTGGTTTTGACGTATTTCATCTCTAAAAACGTTTTTGCTGCCAAGGGAGAAAACCTTTTCAGTCGCAATATCAATATTGAGGTTAGGATCTGATTACAGATAATATTCAGAGTTTTGAAGTACTTCATGTTGTGAAGAATTTCATGTCTAAGAACTTTTTTCGTGCATGGAGAATATGCTTGATTTTGCTCAGAATCGGAAAACCATTTTGCCTAGAATCGAAAATCTTTTTCTCTCCCAAAATGAAAAACGGATGGTAGAATAGAATTTGCGGTTGTAGTCTGATTCTGAAAATTGGTATTCAAAATGGTTTTGAACAATTTCATGTTTTGAAGTACTTCATGTCTCAGAACATTTTTGGTGCCAAGGGAGAAAACCTTTTCAGTCGCAATATCAAAATTGAGGTTAGGATCTGATTAGAGAAAATGCTTGAATTTTGCTCAGAATCGGAAAACCATTTTGCCTAGTCGAAAACCTTTTTCTCTCTCAAAATAAAAAACGGATGGTAGAACAGAATTTGCGGTTGTAGTCTGATTCTGAAAATAGTATTGAAAATGGTTTTGAAGAGTTTCATGTCTTGAAGAACATCATCCTGTCTAAGAACTTTTTTGGTGCCCAGGGAAAGCACCAGAATTTTGCCTAGAATCGATAACCTTTTTCTCTGCCAAAATGAAAAATGGATGGTGGAACAGAATTTGCGGTTGTAGTCTGATTTTGAAAATAGTATTGAAAATAGTTTTGAAGAACTTCATCATATCTAAAAACTTTTCTGGTGCCCAGGAAAAGTACCAGAATTTTGCTCAGAATCGAAAACCTTTTTCTCTCTCAAAACTAAATTCGGGGTGGTAGTTTGATTATAAAAATAGTATTGATAGATGATTTCAACAACTTTTGGTTTTGACGTATTTCATCTCTAAAAACGTTTTTGCTGCCAAGGGAGAAAACCTTTTCAGTCGCAATATCAAGATTGAGGTTAGGATCTGATTACAGATAATATTCAGAGTTTTGAAGTACTTCATGTTGTGAAGAATTTCATGTCTAAGAACTTTTTTGGTGCATGGAGAACATGCTTGATTTTGCTCAGAATCGGAAAACCATTTTGCCTAGAATCGAAAACCTTTTTCTCTCCCAAAATGAAAAACGGATGGTAGAATAGAATTTGCGGTTGTAGTCTGATTCTGAAAATTGGTATTCAAAATGGTTTTGAACAATTTCATGTTTTGAAGTACTTCATGTCTCAGAACATTTTTGGTGCCAAGGGAGAAAACCTTTTCAGTCGCAATATCAAAATTGAGGTTAGGATCTGATTAGAGAAAATGCTTGAATTTTGCTCAGAATCGGAAAACCATTTTGCCTAGTCGAAAACCTTTTTCTCTCTCAAAATGAAAAACGGATGGTAGAACAGAATTTGCGGTTGTAGTCTGATTCTGAAAATAGTATTGAAAATGGTTTTGAAGAGTTTCATGTCTTGAAGAACATCATCCTGTCTAAGAACTTTTTTGGTGCCCAGGGAAAGTACCAGAATTTTGCCTAGAATCGATAACCTTTTTCTCTGCCAAGATAAAAAATGGATGGTGGAACAGAATTTGCGGTTGTAGTCTGATTTTGAAAATAGTATTGAAAATAGTTTTGAAGAACTTCATCATATCTAAAAACTTTTCTGGTGCCCAGGAAAAGTACCAGAATTTTGCTCAGAATCGAAAACCTTTTTCTCTCTCAAAACTAAATTCGGGGTGGTAGTTTGATTATAAAAATAGTATTGATAGATGATTTCAACAACTTTTGGTTTTGACGTATTTCATCTCTAAAAACGTTTTTGCTGCCAAGGGAGAAAACCTTTTCAGTCGCAATATCAAGATTGAGGTTAGGATCTGATTACAGATAATATTCAGAGTTTTGAAGTACTTCATGTTGTGAAGAATTTCATGTCTAAGAACTTTTTTGGTGCATGGAGAACATGCTTGATTTTGCTCAGAATCGGAAAACCATTTTGCCTAGAATCGAAAACCTTTTTCTCTCCCAAAATGAAAAACGGATGGTAGAATAGAATTTGCGGTTGTAGTCTGATTCTGAAAATTGGTATTCAAAATGGTTTTGAACAATTTCATGTTTTGAAGTACTTCATGTCTCAGAACATTTTTGGTGCCAAGGGAGAAAACCTTTTCAGTCGCAATATCAAAATTGAGGTTAGGATCTGATTAGAGAAAATGCTAGAATTTTGCTCAGAATCGAAAAACCATTTTGCCTAGAATCGAAAACCTTTTTCTCTCCCAAAATGAAAAATTGATGGTAGAACAGAATTTGCGGTTGTAGTCTGATTCTGAAAATAGTATTGAAAATAGTTTTGAAGAACTTCATCATATGTAAAAACTTTTCTGGTGCCCAGGGAAAGTACCAGAATTTTGCTCAGAATCGAAAACCTTTTTCTCTCTCAAAACTAAATTCGGGGTGGTAGTTTGATTATAAAAATAGTATTGATAGATGATTTCAACAACTTTTGGTTTTGACGTATTTCATCTCTAAAAACGTTTTTGCTGCCAAGGGAGAAAACCTTTTCAGTCGCAATATCAATATTGAGGTTAGGATCTGATTACAGATAATATTCAGAGTTTTGAAGTGCTTCATGTTGTGAAGAATTTCATGTCTAAGAACTTTTTTGGTGCATGGAGAACATGCTTGATTTTGCTCAGAATCGGAAAACCATTTTGCCTAGAATCGAAAATCTTTTTCTCTCCCAAAATCAAAAACGGATGGTAGAATAGAATTTGCAGTTGTAGTCTGATTCTGAAAATTGGTATTCAAAATGGTTTTGAACAATTTCATGTTCTGAAGTACTTCATGTCTCAGAACATTTTTGGTGCCAAGGGAGAAAACCTTTTCAGTCGCAATATCAAAATTGAGGTTAGGCTCTGATTGGAGAAAATGCTAGAATTTTGCTCAGAATCGGAAAACCATTTTGACTAGTCGAAAACCTTTTTCTCTCTCAAAATGAAAAACGGATGGTAGAACAGAATTTGCGGTTGTAGTCTGATTCTGAAAATAGTATTGAAAATGGTTTTGAAGAGTTTCATGTCTTGAAGAACATCATCCTGTCTAAGAACTTTTTTGGTGCCCAGGGAAAGTACCAGAATTTTGCCTAGAATCGATAAGCTTTTTCTCTGCCAAAATGAAAAATGGATGGTGGAACAGAATTTGCGGTTGTAGTCTGATTCTGAAAATAGTATTGAAAATAGTTTTGAAGAACTTCATCATATCTAAAAACTTTTCTGGTGCCCAGGAAAAGTACCAGAATTTTGCTCAGAATCGAAAACCTTTTTCTCTCTCAAAACTAAATTCGGGGTGGTAGTTTGATTATAAAAATAGTATTGATAGATGATTTCAACAACTTTTGGTTTTGACGTATTTCATCTCTAAAAACGTTTTTGCTGCCAAGGGAGAAAACCTTTTCAGTCGCAATATCAATATTGAGGTTAGGATCTGATTACAGATAATATTCAGAGTTTTGAAGTACTTCATGTTGTGAAGAATTTCATGTCTAAGAACTTTTTTGGTGCATGGAGAACATGCTTGATTTTGCTGAGAATCGGAAAACCATTTTGCCTAGAATCGAAAATCTTTTTCTCTCCCAAAATGAAAAACGGATGGTAGAATAGAATTTGCGGTTGTAGTCTGATTCTGAAAATTGGTATTCAAAATGGTTTTGAACAATTTCATGTTTTGAAGTACTTCATGTCTCAGAACATTTTTGGTGCCAAGGGAGAAAACCTTTTCAGTCGCAATATCAAAATTGAGGTTAGGATCTGATTAGAGAAAATGCTTGAATTTTGCTCAGAATCGGAAAACCATTTTGCCTAGTCGAAAACCTTTTTCTCTCTCAAAATAAAAAACGGATGGTAGAACAGAATTTGCGGTTGTAGTCTGATTCTGAAAATAGTATTGAAAATGGTTTTGAAGAGTTTCATGTCTTGAAGAACATCATCCTGTCTAAGAACTTTTTTGGTGCCCAGGGAAAGCACCAGAATTTTGCCTAGAATCGATAACCTTTTTCTCTGCCAAAATGAAAAATGGATGGTGGAACAGAATTTGCGGTTGTAGTCTGATTTTGAAAATAGTATTGAAAATAGTTTTGAAGAACTTCATCATATCTAAAAACTTTTCTGGTGCCCAGGAAAAGTACCAGAATTTTGCTCAGAATCGAAAACCTTTTTCTCTCTCAAAACTAAATTCGGGGTGGTAGTTTGATTATAAAAATAGTATTGATAGATGATTTCAACAACTTTTGGTTTTGACGTATTTCATCTCTAAAAACGTTTTTGCTGCCAAGGGAGAAAACCTTTTCAGTCGCAATATCAAGATTGAGGTTAGGATCTGATTACAGATAATATTCAGAGTTTTGAAGTACTTCATGTTGTGAAGAATTTCATGTCTAAGAACTTTTTTGGTGCATGGAGAACATGCTTGATTTTGCTCAGAATCGGAAAACCATTTTGCCTAGAATCGAAAACCTTTTTCTCTCCCAAAATGAAAAATGGATGGTAGAACAGAATTTGCGGTTGTAGTCTGATTCTGAAAATAGTATTGAAAATAGTTTTGAAGAACTTCATCATATGTAAAAACTTTTCTGGTGCCCAGGGAAAGTACCAGAATTTTGCTCAGAATCGAAAACCTTTTTCTCTCTCAAAACTAAATTCGGGGTGGTAGTTTGATTATAAAAATAGTATTGATAGATGATTTCAACAACTTTTGGTTTTGACGTATTTCATCTCTAAAAACGTTTTTGCTGCCAAGGGAGAAAACCTTTTCAGTCGCAATATCAATATTGAGGTTAGGATCTGATTACAGATAATATTCAGAGTTTTGAAGTGCTTCATGTTGTGAAGAATTTCATGTCTAAGAACTTTTTTGGTGCATGGAGAACATGCTTGATTTTGCTCAGAATCGGAAAACCATTTTGCCTAGAATCGAAAACCTTTTTCTCTCCCAAAATGAAAAACGGATGGTAGAATAGAATTTTCGGTTGTAGTCTGATTCTGAAAATTGGTATTCAAAATGGTTTTGAACAATTTCATGTTGTGAAGTACTTCATGTCTCAGAACATTTTTGGTGCCAAGGGAGAAAACCTTTTCAGTCGCAATATCAAAATTGAGGTTAGGATCTGATTAGAGAAAATGCTTGAATTTTGCTCAGAATCGGAAAACCATTTTGCCTAGTCGAAAACCTTTTTCTCTCTCAAAATGAAAAACGGATGGTAGAACAGAATTTGCGGTTGTAGTCTGATTCTGAAAATAGTATTGAAAATGGTTTTGAAGAGTTTCATGTCTTGAAGAACATCATCCTGTCTAAGAACTTTTTTGGTGCCCAGGGAAAGCACCAGAATTTTGCCTAGAATCGATAACCTTTTTCTCTGCCAAAATGAAAAATGGATGGTGGAACAGAATTTGCGGTTGTAGTCTGATTTTGAAAATAGTATTGAAAATAGTTTTGAAGAACTTCATCATATCTAAAAACTTTTCTGGTGCCCAGGAAAAGTACCAGAATTTTGCTCAGAATCAAAAACCTTTTTCTCTCTCAAAACTAAATTCGGGGTGGTAGTTTGATTATAAAAATAGTATTGATAGATGATTTCAACAACTTTTGGTTTTGACGTATTTCATCTCTAAAAACGTTTTTCCTGCCAAGGGAGAAAACCTTTTCAGTCGCAATATCAATATTGAGGTTAGGATCTGATTACAGATAATATTCAGAGTTTTGAAGTACTTCATGTTGTGAAGAATTTCATGTCTAAGAACTTTTTTGGTGCCTGGAGAACATGCTTGATTTTGCTCAGAATCGGAAAACCATTTTGCCTAGAATCGAAAACCTTTTTCTCTCCCAAAATGAAAAATGGATGGTAGAACAGAATTTGCGGTTGTAGTCTGATTCTGAAAATAGTATTGAAAATAGTTTTGAAGAACTTCATCATATGTAAAAACTTTTCTGGTGCCCAGGGAAAGTACCAGAATTTTGCCTAGAATCGATAACCTTTTTCTCTGCCAAGATAAAAAATGGATGGTGGAACAGAATTTGCGGTTGTAGTCTGATTTTGAAAATAGTATTGAAAATAGTTTTGAAGAACTTCATCATATCTAAAAACTTTTCTGGTGCCCAGGAAAAGTACCAGAATTTTGCTCAGAATCGAAAACCTTTTTCTCTCTCAAAACTAAATTCGGGGTGGTAGTTTGATTATAAAAATAGTATTGATAGATGATTTCAACAACTTTTGGTTTTGACGTATTTCATCTCTAAAAACGTTTTTGCTGCCAAGGGAGAAAACCTTTTCAGTCGCAATATCAAGATTGAGGTTAGGATCTGATTACAGATAATATTCAGAGTTTTGAAGTACTTCATGTTGTGAAGAATTTCATGTCTAAGAACTTTTTTGGTGCATGGAGAACATGCTTGATTTTGCTCAGAATCGGAAAACCATTTTGCCTAGAATCGAAAACCTTTTTCTCTCCCAAAATGAAAAACGGATGGTAGAATAGAATTTGCGGTTGTAGTCTGATTCTGAAAATTGGTATTCAAAATGGTTTTGAACAATTTCATGTTTTGAAGTACTTCATGTCTCAGAACATTTTTGGTGCCAAGGGAGAAAACCTTTTCAGTCGCAATATCAAAATTGAGGTTAGGATCTGATTAGAGAAAATGCTAGAATTTTGCTCAGAATCGAAAAACCATTTTGCCTAGAATCGAAAACCTTTTTCTCTCCCAAAATGAAAAATTGATGGTAGAACAGAATTTGCGGTTGTAGTCTGATTCTGAAAATAGTATTGAAAATGGTTTTGAAGAGTTTCATGTCTTGAAGAACATCATCCTGTCTAAGAACTTTTTTGGTGCCCAGGGAAAGTACCAGAATTTTGCCTAGAATCGATAACCTTTTTCTCTGCCAAGATAAAAAATGGATGGTGGAACAGAATTTGCGGTTGTAGTCTGATTTTGAAAATAGTATTGAAAATAGTTTTGAAGAACTTCATCATATCTAAAAACTTTTCTGGTGCCCAGGAAAAGTACCAGAATTTTGCTCAGAATCGAAAACCTTTTTCTCTCTCAAAACTAAATTCGGGGTGGTAGTTTGATTATAAAAATAGTATTGATAGATGATTTCAACAACTTTTGGTTTTGACGTATTTCATCTCTAAAAACGTTTTTGCTGCCAAGGGAGAAAACCTTTTCAGTCGCAATATCAAGATTGAGGTTAGGATCTGATTACAGATAATATTCAGAGTTTTGAAGTACTTCATGTTGTGAAGAATTTCATGTCTAAGAACTTTTTTTGTGCATGGAGAACATGCTTGATTTTGCTCAGAATCGGAAAACCATTTTGCCTAGAATCGAAAACCTTTTTCTCTCCCAAAATGAAAAACGGATGGTAGAATAGAATTTGCGGTTGTAGTCTGATTCTGAAAATTGGTATTCAAAATGGTTTTGAACAATTTCATGTTTTGAAGTACTTCATGTCTCAGAACATTTTTGGTGCCAAGGGAGAAAACCTTTTCAGTCGCAATATCAAAATTGAGGTTAGGATCTGATTAGAGAAAATGCTAGAATTTTGCTCAGAATCGAAAAACCATTTTGCCTAGAATCGAAAACCTTTTTCTCTCCCAAAATGAAAAATTGATGGTAGAACAGAATTTGCGGTTGTAGTCTGATTCTGAAAATAGTATTGAAAATAGTTTTGAAGAACTTCATCATATGTAAAAACTTTTCTGGTGCCCAGGGAAAGTACCAGAATTTTGCTCAGAATCGAAAACCTTTTTCTCTCTCAAAACTAAATTCGGGGTGGTAGTTTGATTATAAAAATAGTATTGATAGATGATTTAAACAACTTTTGGTTTTGACGTATTTCATCTCTAAAAACGTTTTTGCTGCCAAGGGAGAAAACATTTTCAGTCGCAATATCAAGATTGAGGTTAGGATCTGATTACAGATAATATTCAGAGTTTTGAAGTGCTTCATGTTGTGAAGAATTTCATGTCTAAGAACTTTTTTGGTGCATGGAGAACATGCTTGATTTTGCTCAGAATCGGAAAACCATTTTGCCTAGAATCGAAAATCTTTTTCTCTCCCAAAATGAAAAACGGAGGGTAGAATAGAATTTGCGGTTGTAGTCTGATTCTGAAAATTGGTATTCAAAATGGTTTTGAACAATTTCATGTTCTGAAGTACTTCATGTCTCAGAACATTTTTGGTGCCAAGGGAGAAAACCTTTTCAGTCGCAATATCAAAATTGAGGTTAGGCTCTGATTGGAGAAAATGCTAGAATTTTGCTCAGAATCGGAAAACCATTTTGACTAGTCGAAAACCTTTTTCTCTCTCAAAATGAAAAACGGATGGTAGAACAGAATTTGCGGTTGTAGTCTGATTCTGAAAATAGTATTGAAAATGGTTTTGAAGAGTTTCATGTCTTGAAGAACATCATCCTGTCTAAGAACTTTTTTGGTGCCCAGGGAAAGTACCAGAATTTTGCCTAGAATCGATAACCTTTTTCTCTGCCAAAATGAAAAATGGATGGTGGAACAGAATTTGCGGTTGTAGTCTGATTCTGAAAATAGTATTGAAAATAGTTTTGAAGAACTTCATCATATCTAAAAACTTTTCTGGTGCCCAGGAAAAGTACCAGAATTTTGCTCAGAATCGAAAACTTTTTCTCTCTCAAAACTAAATTCGGGGTGGTAGTTTGATTATAAAAATAGTATTGATAGATGATTTCAACAACTTTTGGTTTTGACGTATTTCATCTCTAAAAACGTTTTTGCTGCCAAGGGAGAAAACCTTTTCAGTCGTAATATCAATATTGAGGTTAGGATCTGATTACAGATAATATTCAGAGTTTTGAAGTACTTCATGTTGTGAAGAATTTCATGTCTAAGAACTTTTTTGGTGCCTGGAGAACATGCTTGATTTTGCTCAGAATCGGAAAACCATTTTGCCTAGAATCGAAAACCTTTTTCTCTCCCAAAATGAAAAATGGATGGTAGAACAGAATTTGCGGTTGTAGTCTGATTCTGAAAATAGTATTGAAAATAGTTTTGAAGAACTTCATCATATGTAAAAACTTTTCTGGTGCCCAGGGAAAGTACCAGAATTTTGCTCAGAATCGAAAACCTTTTTCTCTCTCAAAACTAAATTCGGGGTGGTAGTTTGATTATAAAAATAGTATTGATAGATGATTTCAACAACTTTTGGTTTTGACGTATTTCATCTCTAAAAACGTTTTTGCTGCCAAGGGAGAAAACCTTTTCAGTCGCAATATCAATATTGAGGTTAGGATCTGATTACAGATAATATTCAGAGTTTTGAAGTGCTTCATGTTGTGAAGAATTTCATGTCTAAGAACTTTTTTGGTGCATGGAGAACATGCTTGATTTTGCTCAGAATCGGAAAACCATTTTGCCTAGAATCGAAAATCTTTTTCTCTCCCAAAATGAAAAACGGATGGTAGAATAGAATTTTCGGTTGTAGTCTGATTCTGAAAATTGGTATTCAAAATGGTTTTGAACAATTTCATGTTCTGAAGTACTTCATGTCTCAGAACATTTTTGGTGCCAAGGGAGAAAACCTTTTCAGTCGCAATATCAAAATTGAGGTTAGGATCTGATTAGAGAAAATGCTTGAATTTTGCTCAGAATCGGAAAACCATTTTGCCTAGTCGAAAACCTTTTTCTCTCTCAAAATGAAAAACGGATGGTAGAACAGAATTTGCGGTTGTAGTCTGATTCTGAAAATAGTATTGAAAATGGTTTTGAAGAGTTTCATGTCTTGAAGAACATCATCCTGTCTAAGAACTTTTTTGGTGCCCAGGGAAAGCACCAGAATTTTGCCTAGAATCGATAACCTTTTTCTCTGCCAAAATGAAAAATGGATGGTGGAACAGAATTTGCGGTTGTAGTCTGATTTTGAAAATAGTATTGAAAATAGTTTTGAAGAACTTCATCATATCTAAAAACTTTTCTGGTGCACAGGAAAAGTACCAGAATTTTGCTCAGAATCGAAAACCTTTTTCTCTCTCAAAACTAAATTCGGGGTGGTAGTTTGATTATAAAAATAGTATTGATAGATGATTTCAACAACTTTTGGTTTTGACGTATTTCATCTCTAAAAACGTTTTTCCTGCCAAGGGAGAAAACCTTTTCAGTCGCAATATCAATATTGAGGTTAGGATCTGATTACAGATAATATTCAGAGTTTTGAAGTACTTCATGTTGTGAAGAATTTCATGTCTAAGAACTTTTTTGGTGCATGGAGAACATGCTTGATTTTGCTCAGAATCGGAAAACCATTTTGCCTAGAATCGAAAACCTTTTTCTCTCCCAAAATGAAAAACGGATGGTAGAATAGAATTTGCGGTTGTAGTCTGATTCTGAAAATTGGTATTCAAAATGGTTTTGAACAATTTCATGTTTTGAAGTACTTCATGTCTCAGAACATTTTTGGTGCCAAGGGAGAAAACCTTTTCAGTCGCAATATCAAAATTGAGGTTAGGATCTGATTAGAGAAAATGCTTGAATTTTGCTCAGAATCGGAAAACCATTTTGCCTAGTCGAAAACCTTTTTCTCTCTCAAAATGAAAAACGGATGGTAGAACAGAATTTGCGGTTGTAGTCTGATTCTGAAAATAGTATTGAAAATGGTTTTGAAGAGTTTCATGTCTTGAAGAACATCATCCTGTCTAAGAACTTTTTTGGTGCCCAGGGAAAGCACCAGAATTTTGCCTAGAATCGATAACCTTTTTCTCTGCCAAAATGAAAAATGGATGGTGGAACAGAATTTGCGGTTGTAGTCTGATTTTGAAAATAGTATTGAAAATAGTTTTGAAGAACTTCATCATATCTAAAAACTTTTCTGGTGCCCAGGAAAAGTACCAGAATTTTGCTCAGAATCGAAAACCTTTTTCTCTCTCAAAACTAAATTCGGGGTGGTAGTTTGATTATAAAAATAGTATTGATAGATGATTTCAACAACTTTTGGTTTTGACGTATTTCATCTCTAAAAATGTTTTTGCTGCCAAGGGAGAAAACCTTTTCAGTCGCAATATCAATATTGAGGTTAGGATCTGATTACAGATAATATTCAGAGTTTTGAAGTACTTCATGTTGTGAAGAATTTCATGTCTAAGAACTTTTTTGGTGCATGGAGAACATGCTTGATTTTGCTCAGAATCGGAAAACCATTTTGCCTAGAATCGAAAACCTTTTTCTCTCCCAAAATGAAAAACGGATGGTAGAATAGAATTTGCGGTTGTAGTCTGATTCTGAAAATTGGTATTCGAAATGGTTTTGAACAATTTCATGTTTTGAAGTACTTCATGTCTCAGAACATTTTTGATGCCAAGGGAGAAAACCTTTTCAGTCGCAATATCAAAATTGAGGTTAGGATCTGATTAGAGAAAATGCTAGAATTTTGCTCAGAATCGAAAAACCATTGTGCCTAGAATCGAAAAGCTTTTTCTCTCCCCAAATGAAAAATTGATGGTAGAACAGAATTTGCGGTTGTAGTCTGATTCTGAAAATAGTATTGAAAATAATTTTGAAGAACTTCATCATATGTAAAAGGTTTTCTGGTGCCCAGGAAAAGTACCAGAATTTTGCTCAGAATCGAAAACCTTTTTCTCTCTCAAAACTAAATTCGGGGTGGTAGTTTGATTATAAAAATAGTATTGATAGGTGATTTCAACAACTTTTGGTTTTGACGTATTTCATCTCTAAAAACGTTTTTGCTGCCAAGGGAGAAAACCTTTTCAGTCGCAATATCAATATTGAGGTTAGGAACTGATTACCGAAAATGCTAGAATTTTGCTCAGAATCGGAAAACCATTTTGCCTAGTCGAAAACCTTTTTCTCTCTCAAAATGAAAAACGGATGGTAGAACAGAATTTGCGGTTGTAGTCTGATTCTGAAAATAGTATTGAAAATGGTTTTGAAGAGTTTCATGTCTTGAAGAACATCATCCTGTCTAAGAACTTTTTTGGTGCCCAGGGAAAGCACCAGAATTTTGCCTAGAATCGATAACCTTTTTCTCTGCCAAGATAAAAAATGGATGGTGGAACAGAATTTGCGGTTGTAGTCTGATTTTGAAAATAGTATTGAAAATAGTTTTGAAGAACTTCATCATATCTAAAAACTTTTCTGGTGCCCAGGAAAAGTACCAGAATTTTGCTCAGAATCGAAAACCTTTTTCTCTCTCAAAACTAAATTTGGGGTGGTAGTTTGATTATAAAAATAGTATTGATAGATGATTTCAACAACTTTTGGTTTTGACGTATTTCATCTCTAAAAACGTTTTTGCTGCCAAGGGAGAAAACCTTTTCAGTCGCAATATCAAGATTGAGGTTAGGATCTGATTACAGATAATATTCAGAGTTTTGAAGTACTTCATGTTGTGAAGAATTTCATGTCTAAGAACTTTTTTGGTGCATGGAGAACATGCTTGATTTTGCTCAGAATCGGAAAACCATTTTGCCTAGAATCGAAAACCTTTTTCTCTCCCAAAATGAAAAACGGATGGTAGAATAGAATTTGCGGTTGTAGTCTGATTCTGAAAATTGGTATTCAAAATGGTTTTGAACAATTTCATGTTTTGAAGTACTTCACGTCTCAGAACATTTTTGGTGCCAAGGGAGAAAACCTTTTCAGTCGCAATATCAAAATTGAGGTTAGGATCTGATTAGAGAAAATGCTTGAATTTTGCTCAGAATCGGAAAACCATTTTGCCTAGTCGAAAACCTTTTTCTCTCTCAAAATGAAAAACGGATGGTAGAACAGAATTTGCGGTTGTAGTCTGATTCTGAAAATAGTATTGAAAATGGTTTTGAAGAGTTTCATGTCTTGAAGAACATCATCCTGTCTAAGAACTTTTTTGGTGCCCAGGGAAAGCACCAGAATTTTGCCTAGAATCGATAACCTTTTTCTCTGCCAAAATAAAAAATGGATGGTGGAACAGAATTTGCGGTTGTAGTCTGATTTTGAAAATAGTATTGAAAATAGTTTTGAAGAACTTCATCATATCTAAAAACTTTTCTGGTGCCCAGGAAAAGTACCAGAATTTTGCTCAGAATCGAAAACCTTTTTCTCTCTCAAAACTAAATTCGGGGTGGTAGTTTGATTATAAAAATAGTATTGATAGATGATTTCAACAACTTTTGGTTTTGACATATTTCATCTCTAAAAACGTTTTTGCTGCCAAGGGAGAAAACCTTTTCAGTCGCAATATCAAGATTGAGGTTAGGATCTGATTACAGATAATATTCAGAGTTTTGAAGTACTTCATGTTGTGAAGAATTTCATGTCTAAGAACTTTTTTGGTGCATGGAGAACATGCTTGATTTTGCTCAGAATCGGAAAACCATTTTGCCTAGAATCGAAAACCTTTTTCTCTCCCAAAATGAAAAACGGATGGTAGAATAGAATTTGCGGTTGTAGTCTGATTCTGAAAATTGGTATTCAAAATGGTTTTGAACAATTTCATGTTTTGAAGTACTTCATGTCTCAGAACATTTTTGGTGCCAAGGGAGAAAACCTTTTCAGTCGCAATATCAAAATTGAGGTTAGGATCTGATTAGAGAAAATGCTTGAATTTTGCTCAGAATCGGAAAACCATTTTGCCTAGTCGAAAACCTTTTTCTCTCTCAAAATGAAAAACGGATGGTAGAACAGAATTTGCGGTTGTAGTCTGATTCTGAAAATAGTATTGAAAATGGTTTTGAAGAGTTTCATGTCTTGAAGAACATCATCCTGTCTAAGAACTTTTTTGGTGCCCAGGGAAAGCACCAGAATTTTGCCTAGAATCGATAACCTTTTTCTCTGCCAAAATGAAAAATGGATGGTGGAACAGAATTTGCGGTTGTAGTCTGATTTTGAAAATAGTATTGAAAATAGTTTTGAAGAACTTCATCATATCTAAAAACTTTTCTGGTGCCCAGGAAAAGTACCAGAATTTTGCTCAGAATCGAAAACCTTTTTCTCTCTCAAAACTAAATTCGGGGTGGTAGTTTGATTATAAAAATAGTATTGATAGATGATTTCAACAACTTTTGGTTTTGACGTATTTCATCTCTAAAAACGTTTTTGCTGCCAAGGGAGAAAACCTTTTCAGTCGCAATATCAAGATTGAGGTTAGGATCTGATTACAGATAATATTCAGAGTTTTGAAGTACTTCATGTTGTGAAGAATTTCATGTCTAAGAACTTTTTTGGTGCATGGAGAACATGCTTGATTTTGCTCAGAATCGGAAAACCATTTTGCCTAGAATCGAAAACCTTTTTCTCTCCCAAAATGAAAAACGGATGGTAGAATAGAATTTGCGGTTGTAGTCTGATTCTGAAAATTGGTATTCAAAATGGTTTTGAACAATTTCATGTTTTGAAGTACTTCATGTCTCAGAACATTTTTGGTGCCAAGGGAGAAAACCTTTTCAGTCGCAATATCAAAATTGAGGTTAGGATCTGATTAGAGAAAATGCTTGAATTTTGCTCAGAATCGGAAAACCATTTTGCCTAGTCGAAAACCTTTTTCTCTCTCAAAATGAAAAACGGATGGTAGAACAGAATTTGCGGTTGTAGTCTGATTCTGAAAATAGTATTGAAAATGGTTTTGAAGAGTTTCATGTCTTGAAGAACATCATCCTGTCTAAGAACTTTTTTGGTGCCCAGGGAAAGTACCAGAATTTTGCCTAGAATCGATAACCTTTTTCTCTGCCAAGATAAAAAATGGATGGTGGAACAGAATTTGCGGTTGTAGTCTGATTTTGAAAATAGTATTGAAAATAGTTTTGAAGAACTTCATCATATCTAAAAACTTTTCTGGTGCCCAGGAAAAGTACCAGAATTTTGCTCAGAATCGAAAACCTTTTTCTCTCTCAAAACTAAATTCGGGGTGGTAGTTTGATTATAAAAATAGTATTGATAGATGATTTCAACAACTTTTGGTTTTGACGTATTTCATCTCTAAAAACGTTTTTGCTGCCAAGGGAGAAAACCTTTTCAGTCGCAATATCAAGATTGAGGTTAGGATCTGATTACAGATAATATTCAGAGTTTTGAAGTACTTCATGTTGTGAAGAATTTCATGTCTAAGAACTTTTTTGGTGCATGGAGAACATGCTTGATTTTGCTCAGAATCGGAAAACCATTTTGCCTAGAATCGAAAACCTTTTTCTCTCCCAAAATGAAAAACGGATGGTAGAATAGAATTTGCGGTTGTAGTCTGATTCTGAAAATTGGTATTCAAAATGGTTTTGAACAATTTCATGTTTTGAAGTACTTCATGTCTCAGAACATTTTTGGTGCCAAGGGAGAAAACCTTTTCAGTCGCAATATCAAAATTGAGGTTAGGATCTGATTAGAGAAAATGCTAGAATTTTGCTCAGAATCGAAAAACCATTTTGCCTAGAATCGAAAACCTTTTTCTCTCCCAAAATGAAAAATTGATGGTAGAACAGAATTTGCGGTTGTAGTCTGATTCTGAAAATAGTATTGAAAATAGTTTTGAAGAACTTCATCATATGTAAAAACTTTTCTGGTGCCCAGGGAAAGTACCAGAATTTTGCTCAGAATCGAAAACCTTTTTCTCTCTCAAAACTAAATTCGGGGTGGTAGTTTGATTATAAAAATAGTATTGATAGATGATTTCAACAACTTTTGGTTTTGACGTATTTCATCTCTAAAAACGTTTTTGCTGCCAAGGGAGAAAACCTTTTCAGTCGCAATATCAATATTGAGGTTAGGATCTGATTACCGAAAATGCTAGAATTTTGCTCAGAATCGGAAAACCATTTTGCCTAGTCGAAAACCTTTTTCTCTCTCAAAATGAAAAACGGATGGTAGAACAGAATTTGCGGTTGTAGTCTGATTCTGAAAATAGTATTGAAAATGGTTTTGAAGAGTTTCATGTCTTGAAGAACATCATCCTGTCTAAGAACTTTTTTGGTGCCCAGGGAAAGCACCAGAATTTTGCCTAGAATCGATAACCTTTTTCTCTGCCAAGATAAAAAATGGATGGTGGAACAGAATTTGCGGTTGTAGTCTGATTTTGAAAATAGTATTGAAAATAGTTTTGAAGAACTTCATCATATCTAAAAACTTTTCTGGTGCCCAGGAAAAGTACCAGAATTTTGCTCAGAATCGAAAACCTTTTTCTCTCTCAAAACTAAATTCGGGGTGGTAGTTTGATTATAAAAATAGTATTGATAGATGATTTCAACAACTTTTGGTTTTGACGTATTTCATCTCTAAAAACGTTTTTGCTGCCAAGGGAGAAAACCTTTTCAGTCGCAATATCAAGATTGAGGTTAGGATCTGATTACAGATAATATTCAGAGTTTTGAAGTACTTCATGTTGTGAAGAATTTCATGTCTAAGAACTTTTTTGGTGCATGGAGAACATGCTTGATTTTGCTCAGAATCGGAAAACCATTTTGCCTAGAATCGAAAACCTTTTTCTCTCCCAAAATGAAAAACGGATGGTAGAATAGAATTTGCGGTTGTAGTCTGATTCTGAAAATTGGTATTCAAAATGGTTTTGAACAATTTCATGTTTTGAAGTACTTCACGTCTCAGAACATTTTTGGTGCCAAGGGAGAAAACCTTTTCAGTCGCAATATCAAAATTGAGGTTAGGATCTGATTAGAGAAAATGCTTGAATTTTGCTCAGAATCGGAAAACCATTTTGCCTAGTCGAAAACCTTTTTCTCTCTCAAAATGAAAAACGGATGGTAGAACAGAATTTGCGGTTGTAGTCTGATTCTGAAAATAGTATTGAAAATGGTTTTGAAGAGTTTCATGTCTTGAAGAACATCATCCTGTCTAAGAACTTTTTTGGTGCCCAGGGAAAGCACCAGAATTTTGCCTAGAATCGATAACCTTTTTCTCTGCCAAGATAAAAAATGGATGGTGGAACAGAATTTGCGGTTGTAGTCTGATTTTGAAAATAGTATTGAAAATAGTTTTGAAGAACTTCATCATATCTAAAAACTTTTCTGGTGCCCAGGAAAAGTACCAGAATTTTGCTCAGAATCGAAAACCTTTTTCTCTCTCAAAACTAAATTTGGGGTGGTAGTTTGATTATAAAAATAGTATTGATAGATGATTTCAACAACTTTTGGTTTTGACGTATTTCATCTCTAAAAACGTTTTTGCTGCCAAGGGAGAAAACCTTTTCAGTCGCAATATCAAGATTGAGGTTAGGATCTGATTACAGATAATATTCAGAGTTTTGAAGTACTTCATGTTGTGAAGAATTTCATGTCTAAGAACTTTTTTGGTGCATGGAGAACATGCTTGATTTTGCTCAGAATCGGAAAACCATTTTGCCTAGAATCGAAAACCTTTTTCTCTCCCAAAATGAAAAACGGATGGTAGAATAGAATTTGCGGTTGTAGTCTGATTCTGAAAATTGGTATTCAAAATGGTTTTGAACAATTTCATGTTTTGAAGTACTTCATGTCTCAGAACATTTTTGGTGCCAAGGGAGAAAACCTTTTCAGTCGCAATATCAAAATTGAGGTTAGGATCTGATTAGAGAAAATGCTTGAATTTTGCTCAGAATCGGAAAACCATTTTGCCTAGTCGAAAACCTTTTTCTCTCTCAAAATGAAAAACGGATGGTAGAACAGAATTTGCGGTTGTAGTCTGATTCTGAAAATAGTATTGAAAATGGTTTTGAAGAGTTTCATGTCTTGAAGAACATCATCCTGTCTAAGAACTTTTTTGGTGCCCAGGGAAAGTACCAGAATTTTGCCTAGAATCGATAACCTTTTTCTCTGCCAAGATAAAAAATGGATGGTGGAACAGAATTTGCGGTTGTAGTCTGATTTTGAAAATAGTATTGAAAATAGTTTTGAAGAACTTCATCATATCTAAAAACTTTTCTGGTGCCCAGGAAAAGTACCAGAATTTTGCTCAGAATCGAAAACCTTTTTCTCTCTCAAAACTAAATTCGGGGTGGTAGTTTGATTATAAAAATAGTATTGATAGATGATTTCAACAACTTTTGGTTTTGACGTATTTCATCTCTAAAAACGTTTTTGCTGCCAAGGGAGAAAACCTTTTCAGTCGCAATATCAAGATTGAGGTTAGGATCTGATTACAGATAATATTCAGAGTTTTGAAGTACTTCATGTTGTGAAGAATTTCATGTCTAAGAACTTTTTTGGTGCATGGAGAACATGCTTGATTTTGCTCAGAATCGGAAAACCATTTTGCCTAGAATCGAAAACCTTTTTCTCTCCCAAAATGAAAAACGGATGGTAGAATAGAATTTGCGGTTGTAGTCTGATTCTGAAAATTGGTATTCAAAATGGTTTTGAACAATTTCATGTTTTGAAGTACTTCATGTCTCAGAACATTTTTGGTGCCAAGGGAGAAAACCTTTTCAGTCGCAATATCAAAATTGAGGTTAGGATCTGATTAGAGAAAATGCTAGAATTTTGCTCAGAATCGAAAAACCATTTTGCCTAGAATCGAAAACCTTTTTCTCTCCCAAAATGAAAAATTGATGGTAGAACAGAATTTGCGGTTGTAGTCTGATTCTGAAAATAGTATTGAAAATAGTTTTGAAGAACTTCATCATATGTAAAAACTTTTCTGGTGCCCAGGGAAAGTACCAGAATTTTGCTCAGAATCGAAAACCTTTTTCTCTCTCAAAACTAAATTCGGGGTGGTAGTTTGATTATAAAAATAGTATTGATAGATGATTTCAACAACTTTTGGTTTTGACGTATTTCATCTCTAAAAACGTTTTTGCTGCCAAGGGAGAAAACCTTTTCAGTCGCAATATCAATATTGAGGTTAGGATCTGATTACAGATAATATTCAGAGTTTTGAAGTACTTCATGTTGTGAAGAATTTCATGTCTAAGAACTTTTTTGGTGCATGGAGAACATGCTTGATTTTGCTCAGAATCGGAAAACCATTTTGCCTAGAATCGAAAACCTTTTTCTCTCCCAAAATGAAAAACGGATGGTAGAATAGAATTTGCGGTTGTAGTCTGATTCTGAAAATTGGTATTCAAAATGGTTTTGAACAATTTCATGTTTTGAAGTACTTCATGTCTCAGAACATTTTTGGTGCCAAGGGAGAAAACCTTTTCAGTCGCAATATCAAAATTGAGGTTAGGATCTGATTAGAGAAAATGCTTGAATTTTGCTCAGAATCGGAAAACCATTTTGCCTAGTCGAAAACCTTTTTCTCTCTCAAAATGAAAAACGGATGGTAGAACAGAATTTGCGGTTGTAGTCTGATTCTGAAAATAGTATTGAAAATGGTTTTGAAGAGTTTCATGTCTTGAAGAACATCATCCTGTCTAAGAACTTTTTTGGTGCCCAGGAAAAGCACCAGAATTTTGCCTAGAATCGATAACCTTTTTCTCTGCCAAAATGAAAAATGGATGGTGGAACAGAATTCGCGGTTGTAGTCTGATTTTGAAAATAGTATTGAAAATAGTTTTGAAGAACTTCATCATATCTAAAAACTTTTCTGGTGCCCAGGAAAAGTACCAGAATTTTGCTCAGAATCGAAAACCTTTTTCTCTCTCAAAACTAAATTCGGGGTGGTAATTTGATTATAAAAATAGTATTGATAGATGATTTCAACAACTTTTGGTTTTGACGTATTTCATCTCTAAAAACGTTTTTGCTGCCAAGGGAGAAAACCTTTTCAGTCGCAATATCAAGATTGAGGTTAGGATCTGATTACAGATAATATTCAGAGTTTTGAAGTACTTCATGTTGTGAAGAATTTCATGTCTAAGAACTTTTTTGGTGCATGGAGAACATGCTTGATTTTGCTCAGAATCGGAAAACCATTTTGCCTAGAATCGAAAACCTTTTTCTCTCCCAAAATGAAAAACGGATGGTAGAATAGAATTTGCGGTTGTAGTCTGATTCTGAAAATTGGTATTCAAAATGGTTTTGAACAATTTCATGTTTTGAAGTACTTCATGTCTCAGAACATTTTTGGTGCCAAGGGAGAAAACCTTTTCAGTCGCAATATCAAAATTGAGGTTAGGATCTGATTAGAGAAAATGCTAGAATTTTGCTCAGAATCGAAAAACCATTTTGCCTAGAATCGAAAACCTTTTTCTCTCCCAAAATGAAAAATTGATGGTAGAACAGAATTTGCGGTTGTAGTCTGATTCTGAAAATAGTATTGAAAATGGTTTTGAAGAGTTTCATGTCTTGAAGAACATCATCCTGTCTAAGAACTTTTTTGGTGCCCAGGGAAAGTACCAGAATTTTGCCTAGAATCGATAACCTTTTTCTCTGCCAAGATAAAAAATGGATGGTGGAACAGAATTTGCGGTTGTAGTCTGATTTTGAAAATAGTATTGAAAATAGTTTTGAAGAACTTCATCATATCTAAAAACTTTTCTGGTGCCCAGGAAAAGTACCAGAATTTTGCTCAGAATCGAAAACCTTTTTCTCTCTCAAAACTAAATTCGGGGTGGTAGTTTGATTATAAAAATAGTATTGATAGATGATTTCAACAACTTTTGGTTTTGACGTATTTCATCTCTAAAAACGTTTTTGCTGCCAAGGGAGAAAACCTTTTCAGTCGCAATATCAAGATTGAGGTTAGGATCTGATTACAGATAATATTCAGAGTTTTGAAGTACTTCATGTTGTGAAGAATTTCATGTCTAAGAACTTTTTTTGTGCATGGAGAACATGCTTGATTTTGCTCAGAATCGGAAAACCATTTTGCCTAGAATCGAAAACCTTTTTCTCTCCCAAAATGAAAAACGGATGGTAGAATAGAATTTGCGGTTGTAGTCTGATTCTGAAAATTGGTATTCAAAATGGTTTTGAACAATTTCATGTTTTGAAGTACTTCATGTCTCAGAACATTTTTGGTGCCAAGGGAGAAAACCTTTTCAGTCGCAATATCAAAATTGAGGTTAGGATCTGATTAGAGAAAATGCTAGAATTTTGCTCAGAATCGAAAAACCATTTTGCCTAGAATCGAAAACCTTTTTCTCTCCCAAAATGAAAAATTGATGGTAGAACAGAATTTGCGGTTGTAGTCTGATTCTGAAAATAGTATTGAAAATAGTTTTGAAGAACTTCATCATATGTAAAAACTTTTCTGGTGCCCAGGGAAAGTACCAGAATTTTGCTCACAATCGAAAACCTTTTTCTCTCTCAAAACTAAATTCGGGGTGGTAGTTTGATTATAAAAATAGTATTGATAGATGATTTAAACAACTTTTGGTTTTGACGTATTTCATCTCTAAAAACGTTTTTGCTGCCAAGGGAGAAAACCTTTTCAGTCGCAATATCAAGATTGAGGTTAGGATCTGATTACAGATAATATTCAGAGTTTTGAAGTGCTTCATGTTGTGAAGAATTTCATGTCTAAGAACTTTTTTGGTGCATGGAGAACATGCTTGATTTTGCTCAGAATCGGAAAACCATTTTGCCTAGAATCGAAAACCTTTTTCTCTCCCAAAATGAAAAATGGATGGTAGAACAGAATTTGCGGTTGTAGTCTGATTCTGAAAATAGTATTGAAAATAGTTTTGAAGAACTTCATCATATGTAAAAACTTTTCTGGTGCCCAGGGAAAGTACCAGAATTTTGCTCAGAATCGAAAACCTTTTTCTCTCTCAAAACTAAATTCGGGGTGGTAGTTTGATTATAAAAATAGTATTGATAGATGATTTCAACAACTTTTGGTTTTGACGTATTTCATCTCTAAAAACGTTTTTGCTGCCAAGGGAGAAAACCTTTTCAGTCGCAATATCAATATTGAGGTTAGGATCTGATTACAGATAATATTCAGAGTTTTGAAGTGCTTCATGTTGTGAAGAATTTCATGTCTAAGAACTTTTTTGGTGCATGGAGAACATGCTTGATTTTGCTCAGAATCGGAAAACCATTTTGCCTAGAATCGAAAATCTTTTTCTCTCCCAAAATGAAAAACGGATGGTAGAATAGAATTTTCGGTTGTAGTCTGATTCTGAAAATTGGTATTCAAAATGGTTTTGAACAATTTCATGTTCTGAAGTACTTCATGTCTCAGAACATTTTTGGTGCCAAGGGAGAAAACCTTTTCAGTCGCAATATCAAAATTGAGGTTAGGATCTGATTAGAGAAAATGCTTGAATTTTGCTCAGAATCGGAAAACCATTTTGCCTAGTCGAAAACCTTTTTCTCTCTCAAAATGAAAAACGGATGGTAGAACAGAATTTGCGGTTGTAGTCTGATTCTGAAAATAGTATTGAAAATGGTTTTGAAGAGTTTCATGTCTTGAAGAACATCATCCTGTCTAAGAACTTTTTTGGTGCCCAGGGAAAGCACCAGAATTTTGCCTAGAATCGATAACCTTTTTCTCTGCCAAAATGAAAAATGGATGGTGGAACAGAATTTGCGGTTGTAGTCTGATTTTGAAAATAGTATTGAAAATAGTTTTGAAGAACTTCATCATATGTAAAAACTTTTCTGGTGCACAGGAAAAGTACCAGAATTTTGCTCAGAATCGAAAACCTTTTTCTCTCTCAAAACTAAATTCGGGGTGGTAGTTTGATTATAAAAATAGTATTGATAGATGATTTCAACAACTTTTGGTTTTGACGTATTTCATCTCTAAAAACGTTTTTCCTGCCAAGGGAGAAAACCTTTTCAGTCGCAATATCAATATTGAGGTTAGGATCTGATTACAGATAATATTCAGAGTTTTGAAGTACTTCATGTTGTGAAGAATTTCATGTCTAAGAACTTTTTTGGTGCATGGAGAACATGCTTGATTTTGCTCAGAATCGGAAAACCATTTTGCCTAGAATCGAAAACCTTTTTCTCTCCCAAAATGAAAAACGGATGGTAGAATAGAATTTGCGGTTGTAGTCTGATTCTGAAAATTGGTATTCAAAATGGTTTTGAACAATTTCATGTTTTGAAGTACTTCATGTCTCAGAACATTTTTGGTGCCAAGGGAGAAAACCTTTTCAGTCGCAATATCAAAATTGAGGTTAGGATCTGATTAGAGAAAATGCTTGAATTTTGCTCAGAATCGGAAAACCATTTTGCCTAGTCGAAAACCTTTTTCTCTCTCAAAATGAAAAACGGATGGTAGAACAGAATTTGCGGTTGTAGTCTGATTCTGAAAATAGTATTGAAAATGGTTTTGAAGAGTTTCATGTCTTGAAGAACATCATCCTGTCTAAGAACTTTTTTGGTGCCCAGGGAAAGCACCAGAATTTTGCCTAGAATCGATAACCTTTTTCTCTGCCAAAATGAAAAATGGATGGTGGAACAGAATTTGCGGTTGTAGTCTGATTTTGAAAATAGTATTGAAAATAGTTTTGAAGAACTTCATCATATCTAAAAACTTTTCTGGTGCCCAGGAAAAGTACCAGAATTTTGCTCAGAATCGAAAACCTTTTTCTCTCTCAAAACTAAATTCGGGGTGGTAGTTTGATTATAAAAATAGTATTGATAGATGATTTCAACAACTTTTGGTTTTGACGTATTTCATCTCTAAAAATGTTTTTGCTGCCAAGGGAGAAAACCTTTTCAGTCGCAATATCAATATTGAGGTTAGGATCTGATTACAGATAATATTCAGAGTTTTGAAGTACTTCATGTTGTGAAGAATTTCATGTCTAAGAACTTTTTTGGTGCATGGAGAACATGCTTGATTTTGCTCAGAATCGGAAAACCATTTTGCCTAGAATCGAAAACCTTTTTCTCTCCCAAAATGAAAAACGGATGGTAGAATAGAATTTGCGGTTGTAGTCTGATTCTGAAAATTGGTATTCAAAATGGTTTTGAACAATTTCATGTTTTGAAGTACTTCATGTCTCAGAACATTTTTGATGCCAAGGGAGAAAACCTTTTCAGTCGCAATATCAAAATTGAGGTTAGGATCTGATTAGAGAAAATGCTAGAATTTTGCTCAGAATCGAAAAACCATTGTGCCTAGAATCGAAAAGCTTTTTCTCTCCCCAAATGAAAAATTGATGGTAGAACAGAATTTGCGGTTGTAGTCTGATTCTGAAAATAGTATTGAAAATAATTTTGAAGAACTTCATCATTATATAAAAGGTTTTCTGGTGCCCAGGAAAAGTACCAGAATTTTGCTCAGAATCGAAAACCTTTTTCTCTCTCAAAACTAAATTCGGGGTGGTAGTTTGATTATAAAAATAGTATTGATAGGTGATTTCAACAACTTTTGGTTTTGACGTATTTCATCTCTAAAAACGTTTTTGCTGCCAAGGGAGAAAACCTTTTCAGTCGCAATATCAATATTGAGGTTAGGATCTGATTACCGAAAATGCTAGAATTTTGCTCAGAATCGGAAAACCATTTTGCCTAGTCGAAAACCTTTTTCTCTCTCAAAATGAAAAACGGATGGTAGAACAGAATTTGCGGTTGTAGTCTGATTCTGAAAATAGTATTGAAAATGGTTTTGAAGAGTTTCATGTCTTGAAGAACATCATCCTGTCTAAGAACTTTTTTGGTGCCCAGGGAAAGCACCAGAATTTTGCCTAGAATCGATAACCTTTTTCTCTCCCAAAATGAAAAACGGATGGTAGAATAGAATTTGCGGTTGTAGTCTGATTCTGAAAATTGGTATTCAAAATGGTTTTGAACAATTTCATGTTTTGAAGTACTTCATGTCTCAGAACATTTTTGGTGCCAAGGGAGAAAACCTTTTCAGTCGCAATATCAAAATTGAGGTTAGGATCTGATTAGAGAAAATGCTTGAATTTTGCTCAGAATCGGAAAACCATTTTGCCTAGTCGAAAACCTTTTTCTCTCTCAAAATGAAAAACGGATGGTAGAACAGAATTTGCGGTTGTAGTCTGATTCTGAAAATAGTATTGAAAATGGTTTTGAAGAGTTTCATGTCTTGAAGAACATCATCCTGTCTAAGAACTTTTTTGGTGCCCAGGGAAAGCACCAGAATTTTGCCTAGAATCGATAACCTTTTTCTCTGCCAAAATGAAAAATGGATGGTGGAACAGAATTTGCGGTTGTAGTCTGATTTTGAAAATAGTATTGAAAATAGTTTTGAAGAACTTCATCATATCTAAAAACTTTTCTGGTGCCCAGGAAAAGTACCAGAATTTTGCTCAGAATCGAAAACCTTTTTCTCTCTCAAAACTAAATTCGGGGTGGTAGTTTGATTATAAAAATAGTATTGATAGATGATTTCAACAACTTTTGGTTTTGACGTATTTCATCTCTAAAAATGTTTTTGCTGCCAAGGGAGAAAACCTTTTCAGTCGCAATATCAATATTGAGGTTAGGATCTGATTACAGATAATATTCAGAGTTTTGAAGTACTTCATGTTGTGAAGAATTTCATGTCTAAGAACTTTTTTGGTGCATGGAGAACATGCTTGATTTTGCTCAGAATCGGAAAACCATTTTGCCTAGAATCGAAAACCTTTTTCTCTCCCAAAATGAAAAACGGATGGTAGAATAGAATTTGCGGTTGTAGTCTGATTCTGAAAATTGGTATTCAAAATGGTTTTGAACAATTTCATGTTTTGAAGTACTTCATGTCTCAGAACATTTTTGATGCCAAGGGAGAAAACCTTTTCAGTCGCAATATCAAAATTGAGGTTAGGATCTGATTAGAGAAAATGCTAGAATTTTGCTCAGAATCGAAAAACCATTGTGCCTAGAATCGAAAAGCTTTTTCTCTCCCCAAATGAAAAATTGATGGTAGAACAGAATTTGCGGTTGTAGTCTGATTCTGAAAATAGTATTGAAAATAATTTTGAAGAACTTCATCATATGTAAAAGGTTTTCTGGTGCCCAGGAAAAGTACCAGAATTTTGCTCAGAATCGAAAACCTTTTTCTCTCTCAAAACTAAATTCGGGGTGGTAGTTTGATTATAAAAATAGTATTGATAGGTGATTTCAACAACTTTTGGTTTTGACGTATTTCATCTCTAAAAACGTTTTTGCTGCCAAGGGAGAAAACCTTTTCAGTCGCAATATCAATATTGAGGTTAGGATCTGATTACCGAAAATGCTAGAATTTTGCTCAGAATCGGAAAACCATTTTGCCTAGTCGAAAACCTTTTTCTCTCTCAAAATGAAAAACAGATGGTAGAACAGAATTTGCGGTTGTAGTCTGATTCTGAAAATAGTATTGAAAATGGTTTTGAAGAGTTTCATGTCTTGAAGAACATCATCCTGTCTAAGAACTTTTTTGGTGCCCAGGGAAAGCACCAGAATTTTGCCTAGAATCGATAACCTTTTTCTCTGCCAAGATAAAAAATGGATGGTGGAACAGAATTTGCGGTTGAAGTCTGATTTTGAAAATAGTATTGAAAATAGTTTTGAAGAACTTCATCATATCTAAAAACTTTTCTGGTGCCCAGGAAAAGTACCAGAATTTTGCTCAGAATCGAAAACCTTTTTCTCTCTCAAAACTAAATTCGGGGTGGTAGTTTGATTATAAAAATAGTATTGATAGATGATTTCAACAACTTTTGGTTTTGACGTATTTCATCTCTAAAAACGTTTTTGCTGCCAAGGGAGAAAACCTTTTCAGTCGCAATATCAAGATTGAGGTTAGGATCTGATTACAGATAATATTCAGAGTTTTGAAGTACTTCATGTTGTGAAGAATTTCATGTCTAAGAACTTTTTTGGTGCATGGAGAACATGCTTGATTTTGCTCAGAATCGGAAAACCATTTTGCCTAGAATCGAAAACCTTTTTCTCTCCCAAAATGAAAAACGGATGGTAGAATAGAATTTGCGGTTGTAGTCTGATTCTGAAAATTGGTATTCAAAATGGTTTTGAACAATTTCATGTTTTGAAGTACTTCACGTCTCAGAACATTTTTGGTGCCAAGGGAGAAAACCTTTTCAGTCGCAATATCAAAATTGAGGTTAGGATCTGATTAGAGAAAATGCTTGAATTTTGCTCAGAATCGGAAAACCATTTTGCCTAGTCGAAAACCTTTTTCTCTCTCAAAATGAAAAACGGATGGTAGAACAGAATTTGCGGTTGTAGTCTGATTCTGAAAATAGTATTGAAAATGGTTTTGAAGAGTTTCATGTCTTGAAGAACATCATCCTGTCTAAGAACTTTTTTGGTGCCCAGGGAAAGCACCAGAATTTTGCCTAGAATCGATAACCTTTTTCTCTGCCAAGATAAAAAATGGATGGTGGAACAGAATTTGCGGTTGTAGTCTGATTTTGAAAATAGTATTGAAAATAGTTTTGAAGAACTTCATCATATCTAAAAACTTTTCTGGTGCCCAGGAAAAGTACCAGAATTTTGCTCAGAATCGAAAACCTTTTTCTCTCTCAAAACTAAATTTGGGGTGGTAGTTTGATTATAAAAATAGTATTGATAGATGATTTCAACAACTTTTGGTTTTGACGTATTTCATCTCTAAAAACGTTTTTGCTGCCAAGGGAGAAAACCTTTTCAGTCGCAATATCAAGATTGAGGTTAGGATCTGATTACAGATAATATTCAGAGTTTTGAAGTACTTCATGTTGTGAAGAATTTCATGTCTAAGAACTTTTTTGGTGCATGGAGAACATGCTTGATTTTGCTCAGAATCGGAAAACCATTTTGCCTAGAATCGAAAACCTTTTTCTCTCCCAAAATGAAAAACGGATGGTAGAATAGAATTTGCGGTTGTAGTCTGATTCTGAAAATTGGTATTCAAAATGGTTTTGAACAATTTCATGTTTTGAAGTACTTCACGTCTCAGAACATTTTTGGTGCCAAGGGAGAAAACCTTTTCAGTCGCAATATCAAAATTGAGGTTAGGATCTGATTAGAGAAAATGCTTGAATTTTGCTCAGAATCGGAAAACCATTTTGCCTAGTCGAAAACCTTTTTCTCTCTCAAAATGAAAAACGGATGGTAGAACAGAATTTGCGGTTGTAGTCTGATTCTGAAAATAGTATTGAAAATGGTTTTGAAGAGTTTCATGTCTTGAAGAACATCATCCTGTCTAAGAACTTTTTTGGTGCCCAGGGAAAGCACCAGAATTTTGCCTAGAATCGATAACCTTTTTCTCTGCCAAGATAAAAAATGGATGGTGGAACAGAATTTGCGGTTGTAGTCTGATTTTGAAAATAGTATTGAAAATAGTTTTGAAGAACTTCATCATATCTAAAAACTTTTCTGGTGCCCAGGAAAAGTACCAGAATTTTGCTCAGAATCGAAAACCTTTTTCTCTCTCAAAACTAAATTCGGGGTGGTAGTTTGATTATAAAAATAGTATTGATAGATGATTTCAACAACTTTTGGTTTTGACATATTTCATCTCTAAAAACGTTTTTGCTGCCAAGGGAGAAAACCTTTTCAGTCGCAATATCAAGATTGAGGTTAGGATCTGATTACAGATAATATTCAGAGTTTTGAAGTACTTCATGTTGTGAAGAATTTCATGTCTAAGAACTTTTTTGGTGCATGGAGAACATGCTTGATTTTGCTCAGAATCGGAAAACCATTTTGCCTAGAATCGAAAACCTTTTTCTCTCCCAAAATGAAAAACGGATGGTAGAATAGAATTTGCGGTTGTAGTCTGATTCTGAAAATTGGTATTCAAAATGGTTTTGAACAATTTCATGTTTTGAAGTACTTCATGTCTCAGAACATTTTTGGTGCCAAGGGAGAAAACCTTTTCAGTCGCAATATCAAAATTGAGGTTAGGATCTGATTAGAGAAAATGCTTGAATTTTGCTCAGAATCGGAAAACCATTTTGCCTAGTCGAAAACCTTTTTCTCTCTCAAAATGAAAAACGGATGGTAGAACAGAATTTGCGGTTGTAGTCTGATTCTGAAAATAGTATTGAAAATGGTTTTGAAGAGTTTCATGTCTTGAAGAACATCATCCTGTCTAAGAACTTTTTTGGTGCCCAGGGAAAGCACCAGAATTTTGCCTAGAATCGATAACCTTTTTCTCTGCCAAAATGAAAAATGGATGGTGGAACAGAATTTGCGGTTGTAGTCTGATTTTGAAAATAGTATTGAAAATAGTTTTGAAGAACTTCATCATATCTAAAAACTTTTCTGGTGCCCAGGAAAAGTACCAGAATTTTGCTCAGAATCGAAAACCTTTTTCTCTCTCAAAACTAAATTCGGGGTGGTAGTTTGATTATAAAAATAGTATTGATAGATGATTTCAACAACTTTTGGTTTTGACGTATTTCATCTCTAAAAACGTTTTTGCTGCCAAGGGAGAAAACCTTTTCAGTCGCAATATCAAGATTGAGGTTAGGATCTGATTACAGATAATATTCAGAGTTTTGAAGTACTTCATGTTGTGAAGAATTTCATGTCTAAGAACTTTTTTGGTGCATGGAGAACATGCTTGATTTTGCTCAGAATCGGAAAACCATTTTGCCTAGAATCGAAAACCTTTTTCTCTCCCAAAATGAAAAACGGATGGTAGAATAGAATTTGCGGTTGTAGTCTGATTCTGAAAATTGGTATTCAAAATGGTTTTGAACAATTTCATGTTTTGAAGTACTTCATGTCTCAGAACATTTTTGGTGCCAAGGGAGAAAACCTTTTCAGTCGCAATATCAAAATTGAGGTTAGGATCTGATTAGAGAAAATGCTTGAATTTTGCTCAGAATCGGAAAACCATTTTGCCTAGTCGAAAACCTTTTTCTCTCTCAAAATGAAAAACGGATGGTAGAACAGAATTTGCGGTTGTAGTCTGATTCTGAAAATAGTATTGAAAATGGTTTTGAAGAGTTTCATGTCTTGAAGAACATCATCCTGTCTAAGAACTTTTTTGGTGCCCAGGGAAAGTACCAGAATTTTGCCTAGAATCGATAACCTTTTTCTCTGCCAAGATAAAAAATGGATGGTGGAACAGAATTTGCGGTTGTAGTCTGATTTTGAAAATAGTATTGAAAATAGTTTTGAAGAACTTCATCATATCTAAAAACTTTTCTGGTGCCCAGGAAAAGTACCAGAATTTTGCTCAGAATCGAAAACCTTTTTCTCTCTCAAAACTAAATTCGGGGTGGTAGTTTGATTATAAAAATAGTATTGATAGATGATTTCAACAACTTTTGGTTTTGACGTATTTCATCTCTAAAAACGTTTTTGCTGCCAAGGGAGAAAACCTTTTCAGTCGCAATATCAAGATTGAGGTTAGGATCTGATTACAGATAATATTCAGAGTTTTGAAGTACTTCATGTTGTGAAGAATTTCATGTCTAAGAACTTTTTTGGTGCATGGAGAACATGCTTGATTTTGCTCAGAATCGGAAAACCATTTTGCCTAGAATCGAAAACCTTTTTCTCTCCCAAAATGAAAAACGGATGGTAGAATAGAATTTGCGGTTGTAGTCTGATTCTGAAAATTGGTATTCAAAATGGTTTTGAACAATTTCATGTTTTGAAGTACTTCATGTCTCAGAACATTTTTGGTGCCAAGGGAGAAAACCTTTTCAGTCGCAATATCAAAATTGAGGTTAGGATCTGATTAGAGAAAATGCTAGAATTTTGCTCAGAATCGAAAAACCATTTTGCCTAGAATCGAAAACCTTTTTCTCTCCCAAAATGAAAAATTGATGGTAGAACAGAATTTGCGGTTGTAGTCTGATTCTGAAAATAGTATTGAAAATAGTTTTGAAGAACTTCATCATATGTAAAAACTTTTCTGGTGCCCAGGGAAAGTACCAGAATTTTGCTCAGAATCGAAAACCTTTTTCTCTCTCAAAACTAAATTCGGGGTGGTAGTTTGATTATAAAAATAGTATTGATAGATGATTTCAACAACTTTTGGTTTTGACGTATTTCATCTCTAAAAACGTTTTTGCTGCCAAGGGAGAAAACCTTTTCAGTCGCAATATCAATATTGAGGTTAGGATCTGATTACAGATAATATTCAGAGTTTTGAAGTACTTCATGTTGTGAAGAATTTCATGTCTAAGAACTTTTTTGGTGCATGGAGAACATGCTTGATTTTGCTCAGAATCGGAAAACCATTTTGCCTAGAATCGAAAACCTTTTTCTCTCCCAAAATGAAAAACGGATGGTAGAATAGAATTTGCGGTTGTAGTCTGATTCTGAAAATTGGTATTCAAAATGGTTTTGAACAATTTCATGTTTTGAAGTACTTCATGTCTCAGAACATTTTTGGTGCCAAGGGAGAAAACCTTTTCAGTCGCAATATCAAAATTGAGGTTAGGATCTGATTAGAGAAAATGCTTGAATTTTGCTCAGAATCGGAAAACCATTTTGCCTAGTCGAAAACCTTTTTCTCTCTCAAAATGAAAAACGGATGGTAGAACAGAATTTGCGGTTGTAGTCTGATTCTGAAAATAGTATTGAAAATGGTTTTGAAGAGTTTCATGTCTTGAAGAACATCATCCTGTCTAAGAACTTTTTTGGTGCCCAGGAAAAGCACCAGAATTTTGCCTAGAATCGATAACCTTTTTCTCTGCCAAAATGAAAAATGGATGGTGGAACAGAATTCGCGGTTGTAGTCTGATTTTGAAAATAGTATTGAAAATAGTTTTGAAGAACTTCATCATATCTAAAAACTTTTCTGGTGCCCAGGAAAAGTACCAGAATTTTGCTCAGAATCGAAAACCTTTTTCTCTCTCAAAACTAAATTCGGGGTGGTAATTTGATTATAAAAATAGTATTGATAGATGATTTCAACAACTTTTGGTTTTGACGTATTTCATCTCTAAAAACGTTTTTGCTGCCAAGGGAGAAAACCTTTTCAGTCGCAATATCAAGATTGAGGTTAGGATATGATTACAGATAATATTCAGAGTTTTGAAGTACTTCATGTTGTGAAGAATTTCATGTCTAAGAACTTTTTTGGTGCATGGAGAACATGCTTGATTTTGCTCAGAATCGGAAAACCATTTTGCCTAGAATCGAAAACCTTTTTCTCTCCCAAAATGAAAAACGGATGGTAGAATAGAATTTGCGTTTGTAGTCTGATTCTGAAAATTGGTATTCAAAATGGTTTTGAACAATTTCATGTTTTGAAGTACTTCATGTCTCAGAACATTTTTGGTGCCAAGGGAGAAAACCTTTTCAGTCGCAATATCAAAATTGAGGTTAGGATCTGATTAGAGAAAATGCTAGAATTTTGCTCAGAATCGAAAAACCATTTTGCCTAGAATCGAAAACCTTTTTCTCTCCCAAAATGAAAAATTGATGGTAGAACAGAATTTGCGGTTGTAGTCTGATTCTGAAAATAGTATTGAAAATAGTTTTGAAGAACTTCATCATATGTAAAAACTTTTCTGGTGCCCAGGGAAAGTACCAGAATTTTGCTCAGAATCGAAAACCTTTTTCTCTCTCAAAACTAAATTCGGGGTGGTAGTTTGATTATAAAAATAGTATTGATAGATGATTTCAACAACTTTTGGTTTTGACGTATTTCATCTCTAAAAACGTTTTTGCTGCCAAGGGAGAAAACCTTTTCAGTCGCAATATCAATATTGAGGTTAGGATCTGATTACAGATAATATTCAGAGTTTTGAAGTACTTCATGTTGTGAAGAATTTCATGTCTAAGAACTTTTTTGGTGCATGGAGAACATGCTTGATTTTGCTCAGAATCGGAAAACCATTTTGCCTAGAATCGAAAACCTTTTTCTCTCCCAAAATGAAAAACGGATGGTAGAATAGAATTTGCGGTTGTAGTCTGATTCTGAAAATTGGTATTCAAAATGGTTTTGAACAATTTCATGTTTTGAAGTACTTCATGTCTCAGAACATTTTTGGTGCCAAGGGAGAAAACCTTTTCAGTCGCAATATCAAAATTGAGGTTAGGATCTGATTAGAGAAAATGCTTGAATTTTGCTCAGAATCGGAAAACCATTTTGCCTAGTCGAAAACCTTTTTCTCTCTCAAAATGAAAAACGGATGGTAGAACAGAATTTGCGGTTGTAGTCTGATTCTGAAAATAGTATTGAAAATGGTTTTGAAGAGTTTCATGTCTTGAAGAACATCATCCTGTCTAAGAACTTTTTTGGTGCCCAGGGAAAGTACCAGAATTTTGCCTAGAATCGATAACCTTTTTCTCTGCCAAGATAAAAAATGGATGGTGGAACAGAATTTGCGGTTGTAGTCTGATTTTGAAAATAGTATTGAAAATAGTTTTGAAGAACTTCATCATATCTAAAAACTTTTCTGGTGCCCAGGAAAAGTACCAGAATTTTGCTCAGAATCGAAAACCTTTTTCTCTCTCAAAACTAAATTCGGGGTGGTAGTTTGATTATAAAAATAGTATTGATAGATGATTTCAACAACTTTTGGTTTTGACGTATTTCATCTCTACAAACGTTTTTGCTGCCAAGGGAGAAAAACTTTTCAGTCGCAATATCAAGATTGAGGTTAGGATCTGATTACAGATAATATTCAGAGTTTTGAAGTACTTCATGTTGTGAAGAATTTCATGTCTAAGAACTTTTTTGGTGCATGGAGAACATGCTTGATTTTGCTCAGAATCGGAAAACCATTTTGCCTAGAATCGAAAACCTTTTTCTCTCCCAAAATGAAAAACGGATGGTAGAATAGAATTTGCGGTTGTAGTCTGATTCTGAAAATTGGTATTCAAAATGGTTTTGAACAATTTCATGTTTTGAAGTACTTCATGTCTCAGAACATTTTTGATGCCAAGGGAGAAAACCTTTTCAGTCGCAATATCAAAATTGAGGTTAGGATCTGATTAGAGAAAATGCTAGAATTTTGCTCAGAATCGAAAAACCATTGTGCCTAGAATCGAAAAGCTTTTTCTCTCCCCAAATGAAAAATTGATGGTAGAACAGAATTTGCGGTTGTAGTCTGATTCTGAAAATAGTATTGAAAATAATTTTGAAGAACTTCATCATATGTAAAAGGTTTTCTGGTGCCCAGGAAAAGTACCAGAATTTTGCTCAGAATCGAAAACCTTTTTCTCTCTCAAAACTAAATTCGGGGTGGTAGTTTGATTATAAAAATAGTATTGATAGATGATTTCAACAACTTTTGGTTTTGACGTATTTCATCTCTAAAAACGTTTTTGCTGCCAAGGGAGAAAACCTTTTCAGTCGCAATATCAAGATTGAGGTTAGGATCTGATTACAGATAATATTCAGAGTTTTGAAGTACTTCATGTTGTGAAGAATTTCATGTCTAAGAACTTTTTTGGTGCATGGAGAACATGCTTGATTTTGCTCAGAATCGGAAAACCATTTTGCCTAGAATCGAAAACCTTTTTCTCTCCCAAAATGAAAAACGGATGGTAGAATAGAATTTGCGGTTGTAGTCTGATTCTGAAAATTGGTATTCAAAATGGTTTTGAACAATTTCATGTTTTGAAGTACTTCATGTCTCAGAACATTTTTGGTGCCAAGGGAGAAAACCTTTTCAGTCGCAATATCAAAATTGAGGTTAGGATCTGATTAGAGAAAATGCTTGAATTTTGCTCAGAATCGGAAAACCATTTTGCCTAGTCGAAAACCTTTTTCTCTCTCAAAATGAAAAACGGATGGTAGAACAGAATTTGCGGTTGTAGTCTGATTCTGAAAATAGTATTGAAAATGGTTTTGAAGAGTTTCATGTCTTGAAGAACATCATCCTGTCTAAGAACTTTTTTGGTGCCCAGGAAAAGCACCAGAATTTTGCCTAGAATCGATAACCTTTTTCTCTGCCAAAATGAAAAATGGATGGTGGAACAGAATTTGCGGTTGTAGTCTGATTTTGAAAATAGTATTGAAAATAGTTTTGAAGAACTTCATCATATCTAAAAACTTTTCTGGTGCCCAGGAAAAGTACCAGAATTTTGCTCAGAATCGAAAACCTTTTTCTCTCTCAAAACTAAATTCGGGGTGGTAGTTTGATTATAAAAATAGTATTGATAGATGATTTCAACAACTTTTGGTTTTGACGTATTTCATCTCTAAAAACGTTTTTGCTGCCAAGGGAGAAAACCTTTTCAGTCGCAATATCAAGATTGAGGTTAGGATCTGATTACAGATAATATTCAGAGTTTTGAAGTACTTCATGTTGTGAAGAATTTCATGTCTAAGAACTTTTTTGGTGCATGGAGAACATGCTTGATTTTGCTCAGAATCGGAAAACCATTTTGCCTAGAATCGAAAACCTTTTTCTCTCCCAAAATGAAAAACGGATGGTAGAATAGAATTTGCGGTTGTAGTCTGATTCTGAAAATTGGTATTCAAAATGGTTTTGAACAATTTCATGTTTTGAAGTACTTCATGTCTCAGAACATTTTTGGTGCCAAGGGAGAAAACCTTTTCAGTCGCAATATCAAAATTGAGGTTAGGATCTGATTAGAGAAAATGCTTGAATTTTGCTCAGAATCGGAAAACCATTTTGCCTAGTCGAAAACCTTTTTCTCTCTCAAAATGAAAAACGGATGGTAGAACAGAATTTGCGGTTGTAGTCTGATTCTGAAAATAGTATTGAAAATGGTTTTGAAGAGTTTCATGTCTTGAAGAACATCATCCTGTCTAAGAACTTTTTTGGTGCCCAGGGAAAGTACCAGAATTTTGCCTAGAATCGATAACCTTTTTCTCTGCCAAGATAAAAAATGGATGGTGGAACAGAATTTGCGGTTGTAGTCTGATTTTGAAAATAGTATTGAAAATAGTTTTGAAGAACTTCATCATATCTAAAAACTTTTCTGGTGCCCAGGAAAAGTACCAGAATTTTGCTCAGAATCGAAAACCTTTTTCTCTCTCAAAACTAAATTCGGGGTGGTAGTTTGATTATAAAAATAGTATTGATAGATGATTTCAACAACTTTTGGTTTTGACGTATTTCATCTCTACAAACGTTTTTGCTGCCAAGGGAGAAAAACTTTTCAGTCGCAATATCAAGATTGAGGTTAGGATCTGATTACAGATAATATTCAGAGTTTTGAAGTACTTCATGTTGTGAAGAATTTCATGTCTAAGAACTTTTTTGGTGCATGGAGAACATGCTTGATTTTGCTCAGAATCGGAAAACCATTTTGCCTAGAATCGAAAACCTTTTTCTCTCCCAAAATGAAAAACGGATGGTAGAATAGAATTTGCGGTTGTAGTCTGATTCTGAAAATTGGTATTCAAAATGGTTTTGAACAATTTCATGTTTTGAAGTACTTCATGTCTCAGAACATTTTTGATGCCAAGGGAGAAAACCTTTTCAGTCGCAATATCAAAATTGAGGTTAGGATCTGATTAGAGAAAATGCTAGAATTTTGCTCAGAATCGAAAAACCATTGTGCCTAGAATCGAAAAGCTTTTTCTCTCCCCAAATGAAAAATTGATGGTAGAACAGAATTTGCGGTTGTAGTCTGATTCTGAAAATAGTATTGAAAATAATTTTGAAGAACTTCATCATATGTAAAAGGTTTTCTGGTGCCCAGGAAAAGTACCAGAATTTTGCTCAGAATCGAAAACCTTTTTCTCTCTCAAAACTAAATTCGGGGTGGTAGTTTGATTATAAAAATAGTATTGATAGATGATTTCAACAACTTTTGGTTTTGACGTATTTCATCTCTAAAAACGTTTTTGCTGCCAAGGGAGAAAACCTTTTCAGTCGCAATATCAAGATTGAGGTTAGGATCTGATTACAGATAATATTCAGAGTTTTGAAGTACTTCATGTTGTGAAGAATTTCATGTCTAAGAACTTTTTTGGTGCATGGAGAACATGCTTGATTTTGCTCAGAATCGGAAAACCATTTTGCCTAGAATCGAAAACCTTTTTCTCTCCCAAAATGAAAAACGGATGGTAGAATAGAATTTGCGGTTGTAGTCTGATTCTGAAAATTGGTATTCAAAATGGTTTTGAACAATTTCATGTTTTGAAGTACTTCATGTCTCAGAACATTTTTGGTGCCAAGGGAGAAAACCTTTTCAGTCGCAATATCAAAATTGAGGTTAGGATCTGATTAGAGAAAATGCTTGAATTTTGCTCAGAATCGGAAAACCATTTTGCCTAGTCGAAAACCTTTTTCTCTCTCAAAATGAAAAACGGATGGTAGAACAGAATTTGCGGTTGTAGTCTGATTCTGAAAATAGTATTGAAAATGGTTTTGAAGAGTTTCATGTCTTGAAGAACATCATCCTGTCTAAGAACTTTTTTGGTGCCCAGGAAAAGCACCAGAATTTTGCCTAGAATCGATAACCTTTTTCTCTGCCAAAATGAAAAATGGATGGTGGAACAGAATTTGCGGTTGTAGTCTGATTTTGAAAATAGTATTGAAAATAGTTTTGAAGAACTTCATCATATCTAAAAACTTTTCTGGTGCCCAGGAAAAGTACCAGAATTTTGCTCAGAATCGAAAACCTTTTTCTCTCTCAAAACTAAATTCGGGGTGGTAGTTTGATTATAAAAATAGTATTGATAGATGATTTCAACAACTTTTGGTTTTGACGTATTTCATCTCTAAAAACGTTTTTGCTGCCAAGGGAGAAAACCTTTTCAGTCGCAATATCAAGATTGAGGTTAGGATCTGATTACAGATAATATTCAGAGTTTTGAAGTACTTCATGTTGTGAAGAATTTCATGTCTAAGAACTTTTTTGGTGCATGGAGAACATGCTTGATTTTGCTCAGAATCGGAAAACCATTTTGCCTAGAATCGAAAACCTTTTTCTCTCCCAAAATGAAAAACGGATGGTAGAATAGAATTTGCGGTTGTAGTCTGATTCTGAAAATTGGTATTCAAAATGGTTTTGAACAATTTCATGTTTTGAAGTACTTCATGTCTCAGAACATTTTTGGTGCCAAGGGAGAAAACCTTTTCAGTCGCAATATCAAAATTGAGGTTAGGATCTGATTAGAGAAAATGCTTGAATTTTGCTCAGAATCGGAAAACCATTTTGCCTAGTCGAAAACCTTTTTCTCTCTCAAAATGAAAAACGGATGGTAGAACAGAATTTGCGGTTGTAGTCTGATTCTGAAAATAGTATTGAAAATGGTTTTGAAGAGTTTCATGTCTTGAAGAACATCATCCTGTCTAAGAACTTTTTTGGTGCCCAGGGAAAGTACCAGAATTTTGCCTAGAATCGATAACCTTTTTCTCTGCCAAGATAAAAAATGGATGGTGGAACAGAATTTGCGGTTGTAGTCTGATTTTGAAAATAGTATTGAAAATAGTTTTGAAGAACTTCATCATATCTAAAAACTTTTCTGGTGCCCAGGAAAAGTACCAGAATTTTGCTCAGAATCGAAAACCTTTTTCTCTCTCAAAACTAAATTCGGGGTGGTAGTTTGATTATAAAAATAGTATTGATAGATTATTTCAACAACTTTTGGTTTTGACGTATTTCATCTCTAAAAACGTTTTTGCTGCCAAGGGAGAAAACCTTTTCAGTCGCAATATCAAGATTGAGGTTAGGATCTGATTACAGATAATATTCAGAGTTTTGAAGTACTTCATGTTGTGAAGAATTTCATGTCTAAGAACTTTTTTGGTGCATGGAGAACATGCTTGATTTTGCTCAGAATCGGAAAACCATTTTGCCTAGAATCGAAAACCTTTTTCTCTCCCAAAATGAAAAACGGATGGTAGAATAGAATTTGCGGTTGTAGTCTGATTCTGAAAATTGGTATTCAAAATGGTTTTGAACAATTTCATGTTTTGAAGTACTTCATGTCTCAGAACATTTTTGGTGCCAAGGGAGAAAACCTTTTCAGTCGCAATATCAAAATTGAGGTTAGGATCTGATTAGAGAAAATGCTTGAATTTTGCTCAGAATCGGAAAACCATTTTGCCTAGTCGAAAACCTTTTTCTCTCTCAAAATGAAAAACGGATGGTAGAACAGAATTTGCGGTTGTAGTCTGATTCTGAAAATTGGTATTCAAAATGGTTTTGAACAATTTCATGTTTTGAAGTACTTCATGTCTCAGAACATTTTTGGTGCCAAGGGAGAAAACCTTTTCAGTCGCAATATCAAAATTGAGGTTAGGATCTGATTAGAGAAAATGCTAGAATTTTGCTCAGAATCGAAAAACCATTTTGCCTAGAATCGAAAACCTTTTTCTCTCCCAAAATGAAAAATTGATGGTAGAACAGAATTTGCGGTTGTAGTCTGATTCTGAAAATAGTATTGAAAATAGTTTTGAAGAACTTCATCATATGTAAAAACTTTTCTGGTGCCCAGGGAAAGTACCAGAATTTTGCTCAGAATCGAAAACCTTTTTCTCTCTCAAAACTAAATTCGGGGTGGTAGTTTGATTATAAAAATAGTATTGATAGATGATTTCAACAACTTTTGGTTTTGACGTATTTCATCTCTAAAAACGTTTTTGCTGCCAAGGGAGAAAACCTTTTCAGTCGCAATATCAATATTGAGGTTAGGATCTGATTACAGATAATATTCAGAGTTTTGAAGTACTTCATGTTGTGAAGAATTTCATGTCTAAGAACTTTTTTGGTGCATGGAGAACATGCTTGATTTTGCTCAGAATCGGAAAACCATTTTGCCTAGAATCGAAAACCTTTTTCTCTCCCAAAATGAAAAACGGATGGTAGAATAGAATTTGCGGTTGTAGTCTGATTCTGAAAATTGGTATTCAAAATGGTTTTGAACAATTTCATGTTTTGAAGTACTTCATGTCTCAGAACATTTTTGGTGCCAAGGGAGAAAACCTTTTCAGTCGCAATATCAAAATTGAGGTTAGGATCTGATTAGAGAAAATGCTTGAATTTTGCTCAGAATCGGAAAACCATTTTGCCTAGTCGAAAACCTTTTTCTCTCTCAAAATGAAAAACGGATGGTAGAACAGAATTTGCGGTTGTAGTCTGATTCTGAAAATAGTATTGAAAATGGTTTTGAAGAGTTTCATGTCTTGAAGAACATCATCCTGTCTAAGAACTTTTTTGGTGCCCAGGGAAAGCACCAGAATTTTGCCTAGAATCGATAACCTTTTTCTCTGCCAAAATGAAAAATGGATGGTGGAACAGAATTTGCGGTTGTAGTCTGATTTTGAAAATAGTATTGAAAATAGTTTTGAAGAACTTCATCATATCTAAAAACTTTTCTGGTGCCCAGGAAAAGTACCAGAATTTTGCTCAGAATCGAAAACCTTTTTCTCTCTCAAAACTAAATTCGGGGTGGTAGTTTGATTATAAAAATAGTATTGATAGATGATTTCAACAACTTTTGGTTTTGACGTATTTCATCTCTAAAAACGTTTTTGCTGCCAAGGGAGAAAACCTTTTCAGTCGCAATATCAATATTGAGGTTAGGATCTGATTACAGATAATATTCAGAGTTTTGAAGTACTTCATGTTGTGAAGAATTTCATGTCTAAGAACTTTTTTGGTGCATGGAGAACATGCTTGATTTTGCTCAGAATCGGAAAACCATTTTGCCTAGAATCGAAAACCTTTTTCTCTCCCAAAATGAAAAACGGATGGTAGAATAGAATTTGCGGTTGTAGTCTGATTCTGAAAATTGGTATTCAAAATGGTTTTGAACAATTTCATGTTTTGAAGTACTTCATGTCTCAGAACATTTTTGGTGCCAAGGGAGAAAACCTTTTCAGTCGCAATATCAAAATTGAGGTTAGGATCTGATTAGAGAAAATGCTTGAATTTTGCTCAGAATCGGAAAACCATTTTGCCTAGTCGAAAACCTTTTTCTCTCTCAAAATGAAAAACGGATGGTAGAACAGAATTTGCGGTTGTAGTCTGATTCTGAAAATAGTATTGAAAATGGTTTTGAAGAGTTTCATGTCTTGAAGAACATCATCCTGTCTAAGAACTTTTTTGGTGCCCAGGAAAAGCACCAGAATTTTGCCTAGAATCGATAACCTTTTTCTCTGCCAAAATGAAAAATGGATGGTGGAACAGAATTTGCGGTTGTAGTCTGATTTTGAAAATAGTATTGAAAATAGTTTTGAAGAACTTCATCATATCTAAAAACTTTTCTGGTGCCCAGGAAAAGTACCAGAATTTTGCTCAGAATCGAAAACCTTTTTCTCTCTCAAAACTAAATTCGGGGTGGTAGTTTGATTATAAAAATAGTATTGATAGATGATTTCAACAACTTTTGGTTTTGACGTATTTCATCTCTAAAAACGTTTTTGCTGCCAAGGGAGAAAACCTTTTCAGTCGCAATATCAAGATTGAGGTTAGGATCTGATTACAGATAATATTCAGAGTTTTGAAGTACTTCATGTTGTGAAGAATTTCATGTCTAAGAACTTTTTTGGTGCATGGAGAACATGCTTGATTTTGCTCAGAATCGGAAAACCATTTTGCCTAGAATCGAAAACCTTTTTCTCTCCCAAAATGAAAAACGGATGGTAGAATAGAATTTGCGGTTGTAGTCTGATTCTGAAAATTGGTATTCAAAATGGTTTTGAACAATTTCATGTTTTGAAGTACTTCATGTCTCAGAACATTTTTGGTGCCAAGGGAGAAAACCTTTTCAGTCGCAATATCAAAATTGAGGTTAGGATCTGATTAGAGAAAATGCTTGAATTTTGCTCAGAATCGGAAAACCATTTTGCCTAGTCGAAAACCTTTTTCTCTCTCAAAATGAAAAACGGATGGTAGAACAGAATTTGCGGTTGTAGTCTGATTCTGAAAATAGTATTGAAAATGGTTTTGAAGAGTTTCATGTCTTGAAGAACATCATCCTGTCTAAGAACTTTTTTGGTGCCCAGGGAAAGTACCAGAATTTTGCCTAGAATCGATAACCTTTTTCTCTGCCAAGATAAAAAATGGATGGTGGAACAGAATTTGCGGTTGTAGTCTGATTTTGAAAATAGTATTGAAAATAGTTTTGAAGAACTTCATCATATCTAAAAACTTTTCTGGTGCCCAGGAAAAGTACCAGAATTTTGCTCAGAATCGAAAACCTTTTTCTCTCTCAAAACTAAATTCGGGGTAGTAGTTTGATTATAAAAATAGTATTGATAGATGATTTCAACAACTTTTGGTTTTGACGTATTTCATCTCTAAAAACGTTTTTGCTGCCAAGGGAGAAAACCTTTTCAGTCGCAATATCAAGATTGAGGTTAGGATCTGATTACAGATAATATTCAGAGTTTTGAAGTACTTCATGTTGTGAAGAATTTCATGTCTAAGAACTTTTTTGGTGCATGGAGAACATGCTTGATTTTGCTCAGAATCGGAAAACCATTTTGCCTAGAATCGAAAACCTTTTTCTCTCCCAAAATGAAAAACGGATGGTAGAATAGAATTTGCGGTTGTAGTCTGATTCTGAAAATTGGTATTCAAAATGGTTTTGAACAATTTCATGTTTTGAAGTACTTCATGTCTCAGAACATTTTTGGTGCCAAGGGAGAAAACCTTTTCAGTCGCAATATCAAAATTGAGGTTAGGATCTGATTAGAGAAAATGCTTGAATTTTGCTCAGAATCGGAAAATCATTTTGCCTAGTCGAAAACCTTTTTCTCTCTCAAAATGAAAAACGGATGGTAGAACAGAATTTGCGGTTGTAGTCTGATTCTGAAAATAGTATTGAAAATGGTTTTGAAGAGTTTCATGTCTTGAAGAACATCATCCTGTCTAAGAACTTTTTTGGTGCCCAGGGAAAGCACCAGAATTTTGCCTAGAATCGATAACCTTTTTCTCTGCCAAGATAAAAAATGGATGGTGGAACAGAATTTGCGGTTGTAGTCTGATTTTGAAAATAGTATTGAAAATAGTTTTGAAGAACTTCATCATATCTAAAAACTTTTCTGGTGCCCAGGAAAAGTACCAGAATTTTGCTCAGAATCGAAAACCTTTTTCTCTCTCAAAACTAAATTCGGGGTGGTAGTTTGATTATAAAAATAGTATTGATAGATGATTTCAACAACTTTTGGTTTTGACGTATTTCATCTCTAAAAACGTTTTTGCTGCCAAGGGAGAAAACCTTTTCAGTCGCAATATCAAGATTGAGGTTAGGATCTGATTACAGATAATATTCAGAGTTTTGAAGTACTTCATGTTGTGAAGAATTTCATGTCTAAGAACTTTTTTGGTGCATGGAGAACATGCTTGATTTTGCTCAGAATCGGAAAACCATTTTGCCTAGAATCGAAAACCTTTTTCTCTCCCAAAATGAAAAACGGATGGTAGAATAGAATTTGCGGTTGTAGTCTGATTCTGAAAATTGGTATTCAAAATGGTTTTGAACAATTTCATGTTTTGAAGTACTTCATGTCTCAGAACATTTTTGGTGCCAAGGGAGAAAACCTTTTCAGTCGCAATATCAAAATTGAGGTTAGGATCTGATTAGAGAAAATGCTAGAATTTTGCTCAGAATCGAAAAACCATTGTGCCTAGAATCGAAAAGCTTTTTCTCTCCCCAAATGAAAAATTGATGGTAGAACAGAATTTGCGGTTGTAGTCTGATTCTGAAAATAGTATTGAAAATAATTTTGAAGAACTTCATCATATGTAAAAGGTTTTCTGGTGCCCAGGAAAAGTACCAGAATTTTGCTCAGAATCGAAAACCTTTTTCTCTCTCAAAACTAAATTCGGGGTGGTAGTTTGATTATAAAAATAGTATTGATAGGTGATTTCAACAACTTTTGGTTTTGACGTATTTCATCTCTAAAAACGTTTTTGCTGCCAAGGGAGAAAACCTTTTCAGTCGCAATATCAATATTGAGGTTAGGATCTGATTACCGAAAATGCTAGAATTTTGCTCAGAATCGGAAAACCATTTTGCCTAGTCGAAAACCTTTTTCTCTCTCAAAATGAAAAACGGATGGTAGAACAGAATTTGCGGTTGTAGTCTGATTCTGAAAATAGTATTGAAAATGGTTTTGAAGAGTTTCATGTCTTGAAGAACATCATCCTGTCTAAGAACTTTTTTGGTGCCCAGGGAAAGCACCAGAATTTTGCCTAGAATCGATAACCTTTTTCTCTGCCAAGATAAAAAATGGATGGTGGAACAGAATTTGCGGTTGTAGTCTGATTTTGAAAATAGTATTGAAAATAGTTTTGAAGAACTTCATCATATCTAAAAACTTTTCTGGTGCCCAGGAAAAGTACCAGAATTTTGCTCAGAATCGAAAACCTTTTTCTCTCTCAAAACTAAATTCGGGGTGGTAGTTTGATTATAAAAATAGTATTGATAGATGATTTCAACAACTTTTGGTTTTGACGTATTTCATCTCTAAAAACGTTTTTGCTGCCAAGGGAGAAAACCTTTTCAGTCGTAATATCAATATTGAGGTTAGGATCTGATTACAGATAATATTCAGAGTTTTGAAGTACTTCATGTTGTGAAGAATTTCATGTCTAAGAACTTTTTTGGTGCCTGGAGAACATGCTTGATTTTGCTCAGAATCGGAAAACCATTTTGCCTAGAATCGAAAACCTTTTTCTCTCCCAAAATGAAAAATGGATGGTAGAACAGAATTTGCGGTTGTAGTCTGATTCTGAAAATAGTATTGAAAATAGTTTTGAAGAACTTCATCATATGTAAAAACTTTTCTGGTGCCCAGGGAAAGTACCAGAATTTTGCTCAGAATCGAAAACCTTTTTCTCTCTCAAAACTAAATTCGGGGTGGTAGTTTGATTATAAAAATAGTATTGATAGATGATTTCAACAACTTTTGGTTTTGACGTATTTCATCTCTAAAAACGTTTTTGCTGCCAAGGGAGAAAACCTTTTCAGTCGCAATATCAAGATTGAGGTTAGGATCTGATTACAGATAATATTCAGAGTTTTGAAGTACTTCATGTTGTGAAGAATTTCATGTCTAAGAACTTTTTTGGTGCATGGAGAACATGCTTGATTTTGCTCAGAATAGGAAAACCATTTTGCCTAGAATCGAAAATCTTTTTCTCTCCCAAAATGAAAAACGGATGGTAGAATAGAATTTGCGGTTGTAGTCTGATTCTGAAAATTGGTATTCAAAATGGTTTTGAACAATTTCATGTTTTGAAGTACTTCATGTCTCAGAACATTTTTGGTGCCAAGGGAGAAAACCTTTTCAGTCGCAATATCAAAATTGAGGTTAGGATCTGATTAGAGAAAATGCTTGAATTTTGCTCAGAATCGGAAAACCATTTTGCCTAGTCGAAAACCTTTTTCTCTCTCAAAATGAAAAACGGATGGTAGAACAGAATTTGCGGTTGTAGTCTGATTCTGAAAATAGTATTGAAAATGGTTTTGAAGAGTTTCATGTCTTGAAGAACATCATCCTGTCTAAGAACTTTTTTGGTGCCCAGGGAAAGCACCAGAATTTTGCCTAGAATCGATAACCTTTTTCTCTGCCAAAATGAAAAATGGATGGTGGAACAGAATTTGCGGTTGTAGTCTGATTTTGAAAATAGTATTGAAAATAGTTTTGAAGAACTTCATCATATCTAAAAACTTTTCTGGTGCCCAGGAAAAGTACCAGAATTTTGCTCAGAATCGAAAACCTTTTTCTCTCTCAAAACTAAATTCGGGGTGGTAGTTTGATTATAAAAATAGTATTGATAGATGATTTCAACAACTTTTGGTTTTGACGTATTTCATCTCTAAAAACGTTTTTGCTGCCAAGGGAGAAAACCTTTTCAGTCGTAATATCAATATTGAGGTTAGGATCTGATTACAGATAATATTCAGAGTTTTGAAGTACTTCATGTTGTGAAGAATTTCATGTCTAAGAACTTTTTTGGTGCATGGAGAACATGCTTGATTTTGCTCAGAATCGGAAAACCATTTTGCCTAGAATCGAAAACCTTTTTCTCTCCCAAAATGAAAAACGGATGGTAGAATAGAATTTGCGGTTGTAGTCTGATTCTGAAAATTGGTATTCAAAATGGTTTTGAACAATTTCATGTTTTGAAGTACTTCATGTCTCAGAACATTTTTGGTGCCAAGGGAGAAAACCTTTTCAGTCGCAATATCAAAATTGAGGTTAGGATCTGATTAGAGAAAATGCTTGAATTTTGCTCAGAATCGGAAAACCATTTTGCCTAGTCGAAAACCTTTTTCTCTCTAAAAATGAAAAACGGATGGTAGAACAGAATTTGCGGTTGTAGTCTGATTCTGAAAATAGTATTGAAAATGGTTTTGAAGAGTTTCATGTCTTGAAGAACATCATCCTGTCTAAGAACTTTTTTGGTGCCCAGGGAAAGTACCAGAATTTTGCCTAGAATCGATAACCGTTTTCTCTGCCAAGATAAAAAATGGATGGTGGAACAGAATTTGCGGTTGTAGTCTGATTCTGAAAATAGTATTGAAAATGGTTTTGAAGAGTTTCATGTCTTGAAGAACATCATCCTGTCTAAGAACTTTTTTGGTGCCCAGGGAAAGCACCAGAATTTTGCCTAGAATCGATAACCTTTTTCTCTGCCAAGATAAAAAATGGATGGTGGAACAGAATTTGCGGTTGTAGTCTGATTTTGAAAATAGTATTGAAAATAGTTTTGAAGAACTTCATCATATCTAAAAACTTTTCTGGTGCCCAGGAAAAGTACCAGAATTTTGCTCAGAATCGAAAACCTTTTTCTCTCTCAAAACTAAATTCGGGGTGGTAGTTTGATTATAAAAATAGTATTGATAGATGATTTCAACAACTTTTGGTTTTGACGTATTTCATCTCTAAAAACGTTTTTGCTGCCAAGGGAGAAAACCTTTTCAGTCGTAATATCAATATTGAGGTTAGGATCTGATTACAGATAATATTCAGAGTTTTGAAGTACTTCATGTTGTGAAGAATTTCATGTCTAAGAACTTTTTTGGTGCCTGGAGAACATGCTTGATTTTGCTCAGAATCGGAAAACCATTTTGCCTAGAATCGAAAACCTTTTTCTCTCCCAAAATGAAAAATGGATGGTAGAACAGAATTTGCGGTTGTAGTCTGATTCTGAAAATAGTATTGAAAATAGTTTTGAAGAACTTCATCATATGTAAAAACTTTTCTGGTGCCCAGGGAAAGTACCAGAATTTTGCTCAGAATCGAAAACCTTTTTCTCTCTCAAAACTAAATTCGGGGTGGTAGTTTGATTATAAAAATAGTATTGATAGATGATTTCAACAACTTTTGGTTTTGACGTATTTCATCTCTAAAAACGTTTTTGCTGCCAAGGGAGAAAACCTTTTCAGTCGCAATATCAAGATTGAGGTTAGGATCTGATTACAGATAATATTCAGAGTTTTGAAGTACTCCATGTTGTGAAGAATTTCATGTCTAAGAACTTTTTTGGTGCATGGAGAACATGCTTGATTTTGCTCAGAATAGGAAAACCATTTTGCCTAGAATCGAAAATCTTTTTCTCTCCCAAAATGAAAAACGGATGGTAGAATAGAATTTGCGGTTGTAGTCTGATTCTGAAAATTGGTATTCAAAATGGTTTTGAACAATTTCATGTTTTGAAGTACTTCATGTCTCAGAACATTTTTGGTGCCAAGGGAGAAAACCTTTTCAGTCGCAATATCAAAATTGAGGTTAGGATCTGATTAGAGAAAATGCTTGAATTTTGCTCAGAATCGGAAAACCATTTTGCCTAGTCGAAAACCTTTTTCTCTCTCAAAATGAAAAACGGATGGTAGAACAGAATTTGCGGTTGTAGTCTGATTCTGAAAATAGTATTGAAAATGGTTTTGAAGAGTTTCATGTCTTGAAGAACATCATCCTGTCTAAGAACTTTTTTGGTGCCCAGGGAAAGCACCAGAATTTTGCCTAGAATCGATAACCTTTTTCTCTGCCAAAATGAAAAATGGATGGTGGAACAGAATTTGCGGTTGTAGTCTGATTTTGAAAATAGTATTGAAAATAGTTTTGAAGAACTTCATCATATCTAAAAACTTTTCTGGTGCCCAGGAAAAGTACCAGAATTTTGCTCAGAATCGAAAACCTTTTTCTCTCTCAAAACTAAATTCGGGGTGGTAGTTTGATTATAAAAATAGTATTGATAGATGATTTCAACAACTTTTGGTTTTGACGTATTTCATCTCTAAAAACGTTTTTGCTGCCAAGGGAGAAAACCTTTTCAGTCGTAATATCAATATTGAGGTTAGGATCTGATTACAGATAATATTCAGAGTTTTGAAGTACTTCATGTTGTGAAGAATTTCATGTCTAAGAACTTTTTTGGTGCATGGAGAACATGCTTGATTTTGCTCAGAATCGGAAAACCATTTTGCCTAGAATCGAAAACCTTTTTCTCTCCCAAAATGAAAAACGGATGGTAGAATAGAATTTGCGGTTGTAGTCTGATTCTGAAAATTGGTATTCAAAATGGTTTTGAACAATTTCATGTTTTGAAGTACTTCATGTCTCAGAACATTTTTGGTGCCAAGGGAGAAAACCTTTTCAGTCGCAATATCAAAATTGAGGTTAGGATCTGATTAGAGAAAATGCTTGAATTTTGCTCAGAATCGGAAAACCATTTTGCCTAGTCGAAAACCTTTTTCTCTCTAAAAATGAAAAACGGATGGTAGAACAGAATTTGCGGTTGTAGTCTGATTCTGAAAATAGTATTGAAAATGGTTTTGAAGAGTTTCATGTCTTGAAGAACATCATCCTGTCTAAGAACTTTTTTGGTGCCCAGGGAAAGTACCAGAATTTTGCCTAGAATCGATAACCGTTTTCTCTGCCAAGATAAAAAATGGATGGTGGAACAGAATTTGCGGTTGTAGTCTGATTTTGAAAATAGTATTGAAAATAGTTTTGAAGAACTTCATCATATCTAAAAACTTTTCTGGTGCCCAGGAAAAGTACCAGAATTTTGCTCAGAATCGAAAACCTTTTTCTCTCTCAAAACTAAATTCGGGGTGGTAGTTTGATTATAAAAATAGTATTGATAGATGATTTCAACAACTTTTGGTTTTGACGTATTTCATCTCTAAAAACGTTTTTGCTGCCAAGGGAGAAAACCTTTTCAGTCGCAATATCAATATTGAGGTTAGGATCTGATTACAGATAATATTCAGAGTTTTGAAGTACTTCATGTTGTGAAGAATTTCATGTCTAAGAACTTTTTTGGTGCATGGAGAACATGCTTGATTTTGCTCAGAATCGGAAAACCATTTTGCCTAGAATCGAAAACCTTTTTCTCTCCCAAAATGAAAAACGGATGGTAGAATAGAATTTGCGGTTGTAGTCTGATTCTGAAAATTGGTATTCAAAATGGTTTTGAACAATTTCATGTTTTGAAGTACTTCATGTCTCAGAACATTTTTGCTGCCAAGGGAGAAAACCTTTTCAGTCGCAATATCAATATTGAGGTTAGGATCTGATTACAGATAATATTCAGAGTTTTGAAGTACTTCATGTTGTGAAGAATTTCATGTCTAAGAACTTTTTTGGTGCATGGAGAACATGCTTGATTTTGCTCAGAATCGGAAAACCATTTTGCCTAGAATCGAAAACCTTTTTCTCTCCCAAAATGAAAAACGGATGGTAGAATAGAATTTGCGGTTGTAGTCTGATTCTGAAAATTGGTATTCAAAATGGTTTTGAACAATTTCATGTTTTGAAGTACTTCATGTCTCAGAACATTTTTGGTGCCAAGGGAGAAAACCTTTTCAGTCGCAATATCAAAATTGAGGTTAGGATCTGATTAGAGAAAATGCTTGAATTTTGCTCAGAATCGGAAAACCATTTTGCCTAGTCGAAAACCTTTTTCTCTCTCAAAATGAAAAACGGATGGTAGAACAGAATTTGCGGTTGTAGTCTGATTCTGAAAATAGTATTGAAAATGGTTTTGAAGAGTTTCATGTCTTGAAGAACATCATCCTGTCTAAGAACTTTTTTGGTGCCCAGGGAAAGCACCAGAATTTTGCCTAGAATCGATAACCTTTTTCTCTGCCAAAATGAAAAATGGATGGTGGAACAGAATTTGCGGTTGTAGTCTGATTTTGAAAATAGTATTGAAAATAGTTTTGAAGAACTTCATCATATCTAAAAACTTTTCTGGTGCCCAGGAAAAGTACCAGAATTTTGCTCAGAATCGAAAACCTTTTTCTCTCTCAAAACTAAATTCGGGGTGGTAGTTTGATTATAAAAATAGTATTGATAGATGATTTCAACAACTTTTGGTTTTGACGTATTTCATCTCTAAAAACGTTTTTGCTGCCAAGGGAGAAAACCTTTTCAGTCGTAATATCAATATTGAGGTTAGGATCTGATTACAGATAATATTCAGAGTTTTGAAGTACTTCATGTTGTGAAGAATTTCATGTCTAAGAACTTTTTTGGTGCCTGGAGAACATGTTTGATTTTGCTCAGAATCGGAAAACCATTTTGCCTAGAATCGAAAACCTTTTTCTCTCCCAAAATGAAAAATGGATGGTAGAACAGAATTTGCGGTTGTAGTCTGATTCTGAAAATAGTATTGAAAATAGTTTTGAAGAACTTCATCATATGTAAAAACTTTTCTGGTGCCCAGGAAAAGTACCAGAATTTTGCTCAGAATCGAAAACCTTTTTCTCTCTCAAAACTAAATTCGGGGTGGTAGTTTGATTATAAAAATAGTATTGATAGATGATTTCAACAACTTTTGGTTTTGACGTATTTCATCTCTAAAAACGTTTTTGCTGCCAAGGGAGAAAACCTTTTCAGTCGCAATATCAAGATTGAGGTTAGGATCTGATTACAGATAATATTCAGAGTTTTGAAGTACTTCATGTTGTGAAGAATTTCATGTCTAAGAACTTTTTTGGTGCATGGAGAACATGCTTGATTTTGCTCAGAATAGGAAAACCATTTTGCCTAGAATCGAAAATCTTTTTCTCTCCCAAAATGAAAAACGGATGGTAGAATAGAATTTGCGGTTGTAGTCTGATTCTGAAAATTGGTATTCAAAATGGTTTTGAACAATTTCATGTTTTGAAGTACTTCATGTCTCAGAACATTTTTGGTGCCAAGGGAGAAAACCTTTTCAGTCGCAATATCAAAATTGAGGTTAGGATCTGATTAGAGAAAATGCTTGAATTTTGCTCAGAATCGGAAAACCATTTTGCCTAGTCGAAAACCTTTTTCTCTCTCAAAATGAAAAACGGATGGTAGAACAGAATTTGCGGTTGTAGTCTGATTCTGAAAATAGTATTGAAAATGGTTTTGAAGAGTTTCATGTCTTGAAGAACATCATCCTGTCTAAGAACTTTTTTGGTGCCCAGGGAAAGCACCAGAATTTTGCCTAGAATCGATAACCTTTTTCTCTGCCAAAATGAAAAATGGATGGTGGAACAGAATTTGCGGTTGTAGTCTGATTTTGAAAATAGTATTGAAAATAGTTTTGAAGAACTTCATCATATCTAAAAACTTTTCTGGTGCCCAGGAAAAGTACCAGAATTTTGCTCAGAATCGAAAACCTTTTTCTCTCTCAAAACTAAATTCGGGGTGGTAGTTTGATTATAAAAATAGTATTGATAGATGATTTCAACAACTTTTGGTTTTGACGTATTTCACCTCTAAAAACGTTTTTCCTGCCAAGGGAGAAAACCTTTTCAGTCGCAATATCAATATTGAGGTTAGGATCTGATTACAGATAATATTCAGAGTTTTGAAGTACTTCATGTTGTGAAGAATTTCATGTCTAAGAACTTTTTTGGTGCATGGAGAACATGCTTGATTTTGCTCAGAATCGGAAAACCATTTTGCCTAGAATCGAAAACCTTTTTCTCTCCCAAAATGAAAAACGGATGGTAGAATAGAATTTGCGGTTGTAGTCTGATTCTGAAAATTGGTATTCAAAATGGTTTTGAACAATTTCATGTTTTGAAGTACTTCATGTCTCAGAACATTTTTGGTGCCAAGGGAGAAAACCTTTTCAGTCGCAATATCAAAATTGAGGTTAGGATCTGATTAGAGAAAATGCTTGAATTTTGCTCAGAATCGGAAAACCATTTTGCCTAGTCGAAAACCTTTTTCTCTCTCAAAATGAAAAACGGATGGTAGAACAGAATTTGCGGTTGTAGTCTGATTCTGAAAATAGTATTGAAAATGGTTTTGAAGAGTTTCATGTCTTGAAGAACATCATCCTGTCTAAGAACTTTTTTGGTGCCCAGGGAAAGTACCAGAATTTTGCCTAGAATCGATAACCGTTTTCTCTGCCAAGATAAAAAATGGATGGTGGAACAGAATTTGCGGTTGTAGTCTGATTTTGAAAATAGTATTGAAAATAGTTTTGAAGAACTTCATCATATCTAAAAACTTTTCTGGTGCCCAGGAAAAGTACCAGAATTTTGCTCAGAATCGAAAACCTTTTTCTCTCTCAAAACTAAATTCGGGGAGGTAGTTTGATTATAAAAATAGTATTGATAGATGATTTCAACAACTTTTGGTTTTGACGTATTTCATCTCTAAAAACGTTTTTGCTGCCAAGGGAGAAAACCTTTTCAGTCGCAATATCAATATTGAGGTTAGGATCTGATTACAGATAATATTCAGAGTTTTGAAGTACTTCATGTTGTGAAGAATTTCATGTCTAAGAACTTTTTTGGTGCATGGAGAACATGCTTGATTTTGCTCAGAATCGGAAAACCATTTTGCCTAGAATCGAAAACCTTTTTCTCTCCCAAAATGAAAAACGGATGGTAGAATAGAATTTGCGGTTGTAGTCTGATTCTGAAAATTGGTATTCAAAATGGTTTTGAACAATTTCATGTTTTGAAGTACTTCATGTCTCAGAACATTTTTGCTGCCAAGGGAGAAAACCTTTTCAGTCGCAATATCAATATTGAGGTTAGGATCTGATTACAGATAATATTCAGAGTTTTGAAGTACTTCATGTTGTGAAGAATTTCATGTCTAAGAACTTTTTTGGTGCATGGAGAACATGCTTGATTTTGCTCAGAATCGGAAAACCATTTTGCCTAGAATCGAAAATCTTTTTCTCTCCCAAAATGAAAAACGGATGGTAGAATAGAATTTGCGGTTGTAGTCTGATTCTGAAAATTGGTATTCAAAATGGTTTTGAACAATTTCATGTTTTGAAGTACTTCATGTCTCAGAACATTTTTGGTGCCAAGGGAGAAAACCTTTTCAGTCGCAATATCAAAATTGAGGTTAGGATCTGATTAGAGAAAATGCTTGAATTTTGCTCAGAATCGGAAAACCATTTTGCCTAGTCGAAAACCTTTTTCTCTCTCAAAATGAAAAACGGATGGTAGAACAGAATTTGCGGTTGTAGTCTGATTCTGAAAATAGTATTGAAAATGGTTTTGAAGAGTTTCATGTCTTGAAGAACATCATCCTGTCTTAGAACTTTTTTGGTGCCCAGGGAAAGTACCAGAATTTTGCCTAGAATCGATAACCGTTTTCTCTGCCAAGATAAAAAATGGATGGTGGAACAGAATTTGCGGTTGTAGTCTGATTTTGAAAATAGTATTGAAAATAGTTTTGAAGAACTTCATCATATCTAAAAACTTTTCTGGTGCCCAGGAAAAGTACCAGAATTTTGCTCAGAATCGAAAACCTTTTTCTCTCTCAAAACTAAATTCGGGGTGGTAGTTTGATTATAAAAATAGTATTGATAGATGATTTCAACAACTTTTGGTTTTGACGTATTTCATCTCTAAAAACGTTTTTGCTGCCAAGGGAGAAAACCTTTTCAGTCGCAATATCAATATTGAGGTTAGGATCTGATTACAGATAATATTCAGAGTTTTGAAGTACTTCATGTTGTGAAGAATTTCATGTCTAAGAACTTTTTTGGTGCATGGAGAACATGCTTGATTTTGCTCAGAATCGGAAAACCATTTTGCCTAGAATCGAAAACCTTTTTCTCTCCCAAAATGAAAAACGGATGGTAGAATAGAATTTGCGGTTGTAGTCTGATTCTGAAAATTGGTATTCAAAATGGTTTTGAACAATTTCATGTTTTGAAGTACTTCATGTCTCAGAACATTTTTGGTGCCAAGGGAGAAAACCTTTTCAGTCGCAATATCAAAATTGAGGTTAGGATCTGATTAGAGAAAATGCTTGAATTTTGCTCAGAATCGGAAAACCATTTTGCCTAGTCGAAAACCTTTTTCTCTCTCAAAATGAAAAACGGATGGTAGAACAGAATTTGCGGTTGTAGTCTGATTCTGAAAATAGTATTGAAAATGGTTTTGAAGAGTTTCATGTCTTGAAGAACATCATCCTGTCTAAGAACTTTTTTGGTGCCCAGGGAAAGTACCAGAATTTTGCCTAGAATCGATAACCGTTTTCTCTGCCAAGATAAAAAATGGATGGTGGAACAGAATTTGCGGTTGTAGTCTGATTTTGAAAATAGTATTGAAAATAGTTTTGAAGAACTTCATCATATCTAAAAACTTTTCTGGTGCCCAGGAAAAGTACCAGAATTTTGCTCAGAATCGAAAACCTTTTTCTCTCTCAAAACTAAATTCGGGGTGGTAGTTTGATTATAAAAATAGTATTGATAGATGATTTCAACAACTTTTGGTTTTGACGTATTTCATCTCTAAAAACGTTTTTGCTGCCAAGGGAGAAAACCTTTTCAGTCGTAATATCAATATTGAGGTTAGGATCTGATTACAGATAATATTCAGAGTTTTGAAGTACTTCATGTTGTGAAGAATTTCATGTCTAAGAACTTTTTTGGTGCATGGAGAACATGCTTGATTTTGCTCAGAATCGGAAAACCATTTTGCCTAGAATCGAAAACCTTTTTCTCTCCCAAAATGAAAAACGGATGGTAGAATAGAATTTGCGGTTGTAGTCTGATTCTGAAAATTGGTATTCAAAATGGTTTTGAACAATTTCATGTTTTGAAGTACTTCATGTCTCAGAACATTTTTGGTGCCAAGGGAGAAAACCTTTTCAGTCGCAATATCAAAATTGAGGTTAGGATCTGATTAGAGAAAATGCTTGAATTTTGCTCAGAATCGGAAAACCATTTTGCCTAGTCGAAAACCTTTTTCTCTCTAAAAATGAAAAACGGATGGTAGAACAGAATTTGCGGTTGTAGTCTGATTCTGAAAATAGTATTGAAAATGGTTTTGAAGAGTTTCATGTCTTGAAGAACATCATCCTGTCTAAGAACTTTTTTGGTGCCCAGGGAAAGTACCAGAATTTTGCCTAGAATCGATAACCGTTTTCTCTGCCAAGATAAAAAATGGATGGTGGAACAGAATTTGCGGTTGTAGTCTGATTTTGAAAATAGTATTGAAAATAGTTTTGAAGAACTTCATCATATCTAAAAACTTTTCTGGTGCCCAGGAAAAGTACCAGAATTTTGCTCAGAATCGAAAACCTTTTTCTCTCTCAAAACTAAATTCGGGGTGGTAGTTTGATTATAAAAATAGTATTGATAGATGATTTCAACAACTTTTGGTTTTGACGTATTTCATCTCTAAAAACGTTTTTGCTGCCAAGGGAGAAAACCTTTTCAGTCGCAATATCAATATTGAGGTTAGGATCTGATTACAGATAATATTCAGAGTTTTGAAGTACTTCATGTTGTGAAGAATTTCATGTCTAAGAACTTTTTTGGTGCATGGAGAACATGCTTGATTTTGCTCAGAATCGGAAAACCATTTTGCCTAGAATCGAAAACCTTTTTCTCTCCCAAAATGAAAAACGGATGGTAGAATAGAATTTGCGGTTGTAGTCTGATTCTGAAAATTGGTATTCAAAATGGTTTTGAACAATTTCATGTTTTGAAGTACTTCATGTCTCAGAACATTTTTGCTGCCAAGGGAGAAAACCTTTTCAGTCGCAATATCAATATTGAGGTTAGGATCTGATTACAGATAATATTCAGAGTTTTGAAGTACTTCATGTTGTGAAGAATTTCATGTCTAAGAACTTTTTTGGTGCATGGAGAACATGCTTGATTTTGCTCAGAATCGGAAAACCATTTTGCCTAGAATCGAAAACCTTTTTCTCTCCCAAAATGAAAAACGGATGGTAGAATAGAATTTGCGGTTGTAGTCTGATTCTGAAAATTGGTATTCAAAATGGTTTTGAACAATTTCATGTTTTGAAGTACTTCATGTCTCAGAACATTTTTGGTGCCAAGGGAGAAAACCTTTTCAGTCGCAATATCAAAATTGAGGTTAGGATCTGATTAGAGAAAATGCTTGAATTTTGCTCAGAATCGGAAAACCATTTTGCCTAGTCGAAAACCTTTTTCTCTCTCAAAATGAAAAACGGATGGTAGAACAGAATTTGCGGTTGTAGTCTGATTCTGAAAATAGTATTGAAAATGGTTTTGAAGAGTTTCATGTCTTGAAGAACATCATCCTGTCTAAGAACTTTTTTGGTGCCCAGGGAAAGCACCAGAATTTTGCCTAGAATCGATAACCTTTTTCTCTGCCAAAATGAAAAATGGATGGTGGAACAGAATTTGCGGTTGTAGTCTGATTTTGAAAATAGTATTGAAAATAGTTTTGAAGAACTTCATCATATCTAAAAACTTTTCTGGTGCCCAGGAAAAGTACCAGAATTTTGCTCAGAATCGAAAACCTTTTTCTCTCTCAAAACTAAATTCGGGGTGGTAGTTTGATTATAAAAATAGTATTGATAGATGATTTCAACAACTTTTGGTTTTGACGTATTTCATCTCTAAAAACGTTTTTGCTGCCAAGGGAGAAAACCTTTTCAGTCGTAATATCAATATTGAGGTTAGGATCTGATTACAGATAATATTCAGAGTTTTGAAGTACTTCATGTTGTGAAGAATTTCATGTCTAAGAACTTTTTTGGTGCCTGGAGAACATGTTTGATTTTGCTCAGAATCGGAAAACCATTTTGCCTAGAATCGAAAACCTTTTTCTCTCCCAAAATGAAAAATGGATGGTAGAACAGAATTTGCGGTTGTAGTCTGATTCTGAAAATAGTATTGAAAATAGTTTTGAAGAACTTCATCATATGTAAAAACTTTTCTGGTGCCCAGGAAAAGTACCAGAATTTTGCTCAGAATCGAAAACCTTTTTCTCTCTCAAAACTAAATTCGGGGTGGTAGTTTGATTATAAAAATAGTATTGATAGATGATTTCAACAACTTTTGGTTTTGACGTATTTCATCTCTAAAAACGTTTTTGCTGCCAAGGGAGAAAACCTTTTCAGTCGCAATATCAAGATTGAGGTTAGGATCTGATTACAGATAATATTCAGAGTTTTGAAGTACTTCATGTTGTGAAGAATTTCATGTCTAAGAACTTTTTTGGTGCATGGAGAACATGCTTGATTTTGCTCAGAATAGGAAAACCATTTTGCCTAGAATCGAAAATCTTTTTCTCTCCCAAAATGAAAAACGGATGGTAGAATAGAATTTGCGGTTGTAGTCTGATTCTGAAAATTGGTATTCAAAATGGTTTTGAACAATTTCATGTTTTGAAGTACTTCATGTCTCAGAACATTTTTGGTGCCAAGGGAGAAAACCTTTTCAGTCGCAATATCAAAATTGAGGTTAGGATCTGATTAGAGAAAATGCTTGAATTTTGCTCAGAATCGGAAAACCATTTTGCCTAGTCGAAAACCTTTTTCTCTCTCAAAATGAAAAACGGATGGTAGAACAGAATTTGCGGTTGTAGTCTGATTCTGAAAATAGTATTGAAAATGGTTTTGAAGAGTTTCATGTCTTGAAGAACATCATCCTGTCTAAGAACTTTTTTGGTGCCCAGGGAAAGCACCAGAATTTTGCCTAGAATCGATAACCTTTTTCTCTGCCAAAATGAAAAATGGATGGTGGAACAGAATTTGCGGTTGTAGTCTGATTTTGAAAATAGTATTGAAAATAGTTTTGAAGAACTTCATCATATCTAAAAACTTTTCTGGTGCCCAGGAAAAGTACCAGAATTTTGCTCAGAATCGAAAACCTTTTTCTCTCTCAAAACTAAATTCGGGGTGGTAGTTTGATTATAAAAATAGTATTGATAGATGATTTCAACAACTTTTGGTTTTGACGTATTTCACCTCTAAAAACGTTTTTCCTGCCAAGGGAGAAAACCTTTTCAGTCGCAATATCAATATTGAGGTTAGGATCTGATTACAGATAATATTCAGAGTTTTGAAGTACTTCATGTTGTGAAGAATTTCATGTCTAAGAACTTTTTTGGTGCATGGAGAACATGCTTGATTTTGCTCAGAATCGGAAAACCATTTTGCCTAGAATCGAAAACCTTTTTCTCTCCCAAAATGAAAAACGGATGGTAGAATAGAATTTGCGGTTGTAGTCTGATTCTGAAAATTGGTATTCAAAATGGTTTTGAACAATTTCATGTTTTGAAGTACTTCATGTCTCAGAACATTTTTGGTGCCAAGGGAGAAAACCTTTTCAGTCGCAATATCAAAATTGAGGTTAGGATCTGATTAGAGAAAATGCTTGAATTTTGCTCAGAATCGGAAAACCATTTTGCCTAGTCGAAAACCTTTTTCTCTCTCAAAATGAAAAACGGATGGTAGAACAGAATTTGCGGTTGTAGTCTGATTCTGAAAATAGTATTGAAAATGGTTTTGAAGAGTTTCATGTCTTGAAGAACATCATCCTGTCTAAGAACTTTTTTGGTGCCCAGGGAAAGTACCAGAATTTTGCCTAGAATCGATAACCGTTTTCTCTGCCAAGATAAAAAATGGATGGTGGAACAGAATTTGCGGTTGTAGTCTGATTTTGAAAATAGTATTGAAAATAGTTTTGAAGAACTTCATCATATCTAAAAACTTTTCTGGTGCCCAGGAAAAGTACCAGAATTTTGCTCAGAATCGAAAACCTTTTTCTCTCTCAAAACTAAATTCGGGGAGGTAGTTTGATTATAAAAATAGTATTGATAGATGATTTCAACAACTTTTGGTTTTGACGTATTTCATCTCTAAAAACGTTTTTGCTGCCAAGGGAGAAAACCTTTTCAGTCGCAATATCAATATTGAGGTTAGGATCTGATTACAGATAATATTCAGAGTTTTGAAGTACTTCATGTTGTGAAGAATTTCATGTCTAAGAACTTTTTTGGTGCATGGAGAACATGCTTGATTTTGCTCAGAATCGGAAAACCATTTTGCCTAGAATCGAAAACCTTTTTCTCTCCCAAAATGAAAAACGGATGGTAGAATAGAATTTGCGGTTGTAGTCTGATTCTGAAAATTGGTATTCAAAATGGTTTTGAACAATTTCATGTTTTGAAGTACTTCATGTCTCAGAACATTTTTGCTGCCAAGGGAGAAAACCTTTTCAGTCGCAATATCAATATTGAGGTTAGGATCTGATTACAGATAATATTCAGAGTTTTGAAGTACTTCATGTTGTGAAGAATTTCATGTCTAAGAACTTTTTTGGTGCATGGAGAACATGCTTGATTTTGCTCAGAATCGGAAAACCATTTTGCCTAGAATCGAAAATCTTTTTCTCTCCCAAAATGAAAAACGGATGGTAGAATAGAATTTGCGGTTGTAGTCTGATTCTGAAAATTGGTATTCAAAATGGTTTTGAACAATTTCATGTTTTGAAGTACTTCATGTCTCAGAACATTTTTGGTGCCAAGGGAGAAAACCTTTTCAGTCGCAATATCAAAATTGAGGTTAGGATCTGATTAGAGAAAATGCTTGAATTTTGCTCAGAATCGGAAAACCATTTTGCCTAGTCGAAAACCTTTTTCTCTCTCAAAATGAAAAACGGATGGTAGAACAGAATTTGCGGTTGTAGTCTGATTCTGAAAATAGTATTGAAAATGGTTTTGAAGAGTTTCATGTCTTGAAGAACATCATCCTGTCTAAGAACTTTTTTGGTGCCCAGGGAAAGTACCAGAATTTTGCCTAGAATCGATAACCGTTTTCTCTGCCAAGATAAAAAATGGATGGTGGAACAGAATTTGCGGTTGTAGTCTGATTTTGAAAATAGTATTGAAAATAGTTTTGAAGAACTTCATCATATCTAAAAACTTTTCTGGTGCCCAGGAAAAGTACCAGAATTTTGCTCAGAATCGAAAACCTTTTTCTCTCTCAAAACTAAATTCGGGGTGGTAGTTTGATTATAAAAATAGTATTGATAGATGATTTCAACAACTTTTGGTTTTGACGTATTTCATCTCTAAAAACGTTTTTGCTGCCAAGGGAGAAAACCTTTTCAGTCGCAATATCAATATTGAGGTTAGGATCTGATTACAGATAATATTCAGAGTTTTGAAGTACTTCATGTTGTGAAGAATTTCATGTCTAAGAACTTTTTTGGTGCATGGAGAACATGCTTGATTTTGCTCAGAATCGGAAAACCATTTTGCCTAGAATCGAAAACCTTTTTCTCTCCCAAAATGAAAAACGGATGGTAGAATAGAATTTGCGGTTGTAGTCTGATTCTGAAAATTGGTATTCAAAATGGTTTTGAACAATTTCATGTTTTGAAGTACTTCATGTCTCAGAACATTTTTGGTGCCAAGGGAGAAAACCTTTTCAGTCGCAATATCAAAATTGAGGTTAGGATCTGATTAGAGAAAATGCTTGAATTTTGCTCAGAATCGGAAAACCATTTTGCCTAGTCGAAAACCTTTTTCTCTCTCAAAATGAAAAACGGATGGTAGAACAGAATTTGCGGTTGTAGTCTGATTCTGAAAATAGTATTGAAAATGGTTTTGAAGAGTTTCATGTCTTGAAGAACATCATCCTGTCTAAGAACTTTTTTGGTGCCCAGGGAAAGTACCAGAATTTTGCCTAGAATCGATAACCGTTTTCTCTGCCAAGATAAAAAATGGATGGTGGAACAGAATTTGCGGTTGTAGTCTGATTTTGAAAATAGTATTGAAAATAGTTTTGAAGAACTTCATCATATCTAAAAACTTTTCTGGTGCCCAGGAAAAGTACCAGAATTTTGCTCAGAATCGAAAACCTTTTTCTCTCTCAAAACTAAATTCGGGGTGGTAGTTTGATTATAAAAATAGTATTGATAGATGATTTCAACAACTTTTGGTTTTGACGTATTTCATCTCTAAAAACGTTTTTGCTGCCAAGGGAGAAAACCTTTTCAGTCGCAATATCAATATTGAGGTTAGGATCTGATTACAGATAATATTCAGAGTTTTGAAGTACTTCATGTTGTGAAGAATTTCATGTCTAAGAACTTTTTTGGTGCATGGAGAACATGCTTGATTTTGCTCAGAATCGGAAAACCATTTTGCCTAGAATCGAAAACCTTTTTCTCTCCCAAAATGAAAAACGGATGGTAGAATAGAATTTGCGGTTGTAGTCTGATTCTGAAAATTGGTATTCAAAATGGTTTTGAACAATTTCATGTTTTGAAGTACTTCATGTCTCAGAACATTTTTGCTGCCAAGGGAGAAAACCTTTTCAGTCGCAATATCAATATTGAGGTTAGGATCTGATTACAGATAATATTCAGAGTTTTGAAGTACTTCATGTTGTGAAGAATTTCATGTCTAAGAACTTTTTTGGTGCATGGAGAACATGCTTGATTTTGCTCAGAATCGGAAAACCATTTTGCCTAGAATCGAAAATCTTTTTCTCTCCCAAAATGAAAAACGGATGGTAGAATAGAATTTGCGGTTGTAGTCTGATTCTGAAAATTGGTATTCAAAATGGTTTTGAACAATTTCATGTTTTGAAGTACTTCATGTCTCAGAACATTTTTGGTGCCAAGGGAGAAAACCTTTTCAGTCGCAATATCAAAATTGAGGTTAGGATCTGATTAGAGAAAATGCTTGAATTTTGCTCAGAATCGGAAAACCATTTTGCCTAGTCGAAAACCTTTTTCTCTCTCAAAATGAAAAACGGATGGTAGAACAGAATTTGCGGTTGTAGTCTGATTCTGAAAATAGTATTGAAAATGGTTTTGAAGAGTTTCATGTCTTGAAGAACATCATCCTGTCTAAGAACTTTTTTGGTGCCCAGGGAAAGCACCAGAATTTTGCCTAGAATCGATAACCTTTTTCTCTGCCAAAATGAAAAATGGATGGTGGAACAGAATTTGCGGTTGTAGTCTGATTTTGAAAATAGTATTGAAAATAGTTTTGAAGAACTTCATCATATCTAAAAACTTTTCTGGTGCCCAGGAAAAGTACCAGAATTTTGCTCAGAATCGAAAACCTTTTTCTCTCTCAAAACTAAATTCGGGGTGGTAGTTTGATTATAAAAATAGTATTGATAGATGATTTCAACAACTTTTGGTTTTGACGTATTTCACCTCTAAAAACGTTTTTCCTGCCAAGGGAGAAAACCTTTTCAGTCGCAATATCAATATTGAGGTTAGGATCTGATTACAGATAATATTCAGAGTTTTGAAGTACTTCATGTTGTGAAGAATTTCATGTCTAAGAACTTTTTTGGTGCATGGAGAACATGCTTGATTTTGCTCAGAATCGGAAAACCATTTTGCCTAGAATCGAAAACCTTTTTCTCTCCCAAAATGAAAAACGGATGGTAGAATAGAATTTGCGGTTGTAGTCTGATTCTGAAAATTGGTATTCAAAATGGTTTTGAACAATTTCATGTTTTGAAGTACTTCATGTCTCAGAACATTTTTGGTGCCAAGGGAGAAAACCTTTTCAGTCGCAATATCAAAATTGAGGTTAGGATCTGATTAGAGAAAATGCTTGAATTTTGCTCAGAATCGGAAAACCATTTTGCCTAGTCGAAAACCTTTTTCTCTCTCAAAATGAAAAACGGATGGTAGAACAGAATTTGCGGTTGTAGTCTGATTCTGAAAATAGTATTGAAAATGGTTTTGAAGAGTTTCATGTCTTGAAGAACATCATCCTGTCTAAGAACTTTTTTGGTGCCCAGGGAAAGTACCAGAATTTTGCCTAGAATCGATAACCGTTTTCTCTGCCAAGATAAAAAATGGATGGTGGAACAGAATTTGCGGTTGTAGTCTGATTTTGAAAATAGTATTGAAAATAGTTTTGAAGAACTTCATCATATCTAAAAACTTTTCTGGTGCCCAGGAAAAGTACCAGAATTTTGCTCAGAATCGAAAACCTTTTTCTCTCTCAAAACTAAATTCGGGGTGGTAGTTTGATTATAAAAATAGTATTGATAGATGATTTCAACAACTTTTGGTTTTGACGTATTTCATCTCTAAAAACGTTTTTGCTGCCAAGGGAGAAAACCTTTTCAGTCGCAATATCAATATTGAGGTTAGGATCTGATTACAGATAATATTCAGAGTTTTGAAGTACTTCATGTTGTGAAGAATTTCATGTCTAAGAACTTTTTTGGTGCATGGAGAACATGCTTGATTTTGCTCAGAATCGGAAAACCATTTTGCCTAGAATCGAAAACCTTTTTCTCTCCCAAAATGAAAAACGGATGGTAGAATAGAATTTGCGGTTGTAGTCTGATTCTGAAAATTGGTATTCAAAATGGTTTTGAACAATTTCATGTTTTGAAGTACTTCATGTCTCAGAACATTTTTGGTGCCAAGGGAGAAAACCTTTTCAGTCGCAATATCAAAATTGAGGTTAGGATCTGATTAGAGAAAATGCTAGAATTTTGCTCAGAATCGAAAAACCATTTTGCCTAGAATCGAAAAGCTTTTTCTCTCCCCAAATGAAAAATTGATGGTAGAACAGAATTTGCGGTTGTAGTCTGATTCTGAAAATAGTATTGAAAATAATTTTGAAGAACTTCATCATATGTAAAAGGTTTTCTGGTGCCCAGGAAAAGTACCAGAATTTTGCTCAGAATCGAAAACCTTTTTCTCTCTCAAAACTAAATTCGGGGTGGTAGTTTGATTATAAAAATAGTATTGATAGGTGATTTCAACAACTTTTGGTTTTGACGTATTTCATCTCTAAAAACGTTTTTGCTGCCAAGGGAGAAAACCTTTTCAGTCGCAATATCAATATTGAGGTTAGGATCTGATTACCGAAAATGCTAGAATTTTGCTCAGAATCGGAAAACCATTTTGCCTAGTCGAAAACCTTTTTCTCTCTCAAAATGAAAAACGGATGGTAGAACAGAATTTGCGGTTGTAGTCTGATTCTGAAAATAGTATTGAAAATGGTTTTGAAGAACTTCATCATATGTAAAAACTTTTCTGGTGCCCAGGGAAAGTACCAGAATTTTGCTCAGAATCGAAAACCTTTTTCTCTCTCAAAACTAAATTCGGGGTGGTAGTTTGATTATAAAAATAGTATTGATAGATGATTTCAACAACTTTTGGTTTTGACGTATTTCATCTCTAAAAACGTTTTTGCTGCCAAGGGAGAAAACCTTTTCAGTCGCAATATCAATATTGAGGTTAGGATCTGATTACAGATAATATTCAGAGTTTTGAAGTACTTCATGTTGTGAAGAATTTCATGTCTAAGAACTTTTTTGGTGCATGGAGAACATGCTTGATTTTGCTCAGAATCGGAAAACCATTTTGCCTAGAATCGAAAACCTTTTTCTCTCCCAAAATGAAAAACGGATGGTAGAATAGAATTTGCGGTTGTAGTCTGATTCTGAAAATTGGTATTCAAAATGGTTTTGAACAATTTCATGTTTTGAAGTACTTCATGTCTCAGAACATTTTTGGTGCCAAGGGAGAAAACCTTTTCAGTCGCAATATCAAAATTGAGGTTAGGATCTGATTAGAGAAAATGCTTGAATTTTGCTCAGAATCGGAAAACCATTTTGCCTAGTCGAAAACCTTTTTCTCTCTCAAAATGAAAAACGGATGGTAGAACAGAATTTGCGGTTGTAGTCTGATTCTGAAAATAGTATTGAAAATGGTTTTGAAGAGTTTCATGTCTTGAAGAACATCATCCTGTCTAAGAACTTTTTTGGTGCCCAGGGAAAGCACCAGAATTTTGCCTAGAATCGATAACCTTTTTCTCTGCCAAGATAAAAAATGGATGGTGGAACAGAATTTGCGGTTGTAGTCTGATTTTGAAAATAGTATTGAAAATAGTTTTGAAGAACTTCATCATATCTAAAAACTTTTCTGGTGCCCAGGAAAAGTACCAGAATTTTGCTCAGAATCGAAAACCTTTTTCTCTCTCAAAACTAAATTCGGGGTGGTAGTTTGATTATAAAAATAGTATTGATAGATGATTTCAACAACTTTTGGTTTTGACGTATTTCATCTCTAAAAACGTTTTTGCTGCCAAGGGAGAAAACCTTTTCAGTCGCAATATCAAGATTGAGGTTAGGATCTGATTACAGATAATATTCAGAGTTTTGAAGTACTTCATGTTGTGAAGAATTTCATGTCTAAGAACTTTTTTGGTGCATGGAGAACATGCTTGATTTTGCTCAGAATCGGAAAACCATTTTGCCTAGAATCGAAAACCTTTTTCTCTCCCAAAATGAAAAACGAATGGTAGAATAGAATTTGCGGTTGTAGTCTGATTCTGAAAATTGGTATTCAAAATGGTTTTGAACAATTTCATGTTTTGAAGTACTTCATGTCTCAGAACATTTTTGGTGCCAAGGGAGAAAACCTTTTCAGTCGCAATATCAAAATTGAGGTTAGGATCTGATTAGAGAAAATGCTAGAATTTTGCTCAGAATCGAAAAACCATTTTGCCTTGAATCGAAAACCTTTTTCTCTCCCAAAATGAAAAATTGATGGTAGAACAGAATTTGCGGTTGTAGTCTGATTCTGAAAATAGTATTGAAAATAGTTTTGAAGAACTTCATCATATGTAAAAACTTTTCTGGTGCCCAGGGAAAGTACCAGAATTTTGCTCAGAATCGAAAACCTTTTTCTCTCTCAAAACTAAATTCGGGGTGGTAGTTTGATTATAAAAATAGTATTGATAGATGATTTCAACAACTTTTGGTTTTGACGTATTTCATCTCTAAAAACGTTTTTGCTGCCAAGGGAGAAAACCTTTTCAGTCGCAATATCAATATTGAGGTTAGGATCTGATTACAGATAATATTCAGAGTTTTGAAGTGCTTCATGTTGTGAAGAATTTCATGTCTAAGAACTTTTTTCGTGCATGGAGAACATGCTTGATTTTGCTCAGAATCGGAAAACCATTTTGCCTAGAATCGAAAACCTTTTTCTCTCCCAAAATGAAAAACGGATGGTAGAATAGAATTTGCGGTTGTAGTCTGATTCTGAAAATTGGTATTCAAAATGGTTTTGAACAATTTCATGTTCTGAAGTACTTCATGTCTCAGAACATTTTTGGTGCCAAGGGAGAAAACCTTTTCAGTCGCAATATCAAAATTGAGGTTAGGCTCTGATTGGAGAAAATGCTAGAATTTTGCTCAGAATCGGAAAACCATTTTGACTAGTCGAAAACCTTTTTCTCTCTCAAAATGAAAAACGGATGGTAGAACAGAATTTGCGGTTGTAGTCTGATTCTGAAAATAGTATTGAAAATGGTTTTGAAGAGTTTCATGTCTTGAAGAACATCATCCTGTCTAAGAACTTTTTTGGTGCCCAGGGAAAGTACCAGAATTTTGCCTAGAATCGATAACCTTTTTCTCTGCCAAGATAAAAAATGGATGGTGGAACAGAATTTGCGGTTGTAGTCTGATTTTGAAAATAGTATTGAAAATAGTTTTGAAGAACTTCATCATATCTAAAAACTTTTCTGGTGCCCAGGAAAAGTACCAGAATTTTGCTCAGAATCGAAAACCTTTTTCTCTCTCAAAACTAAATTCGGGGTGGTAGTTTGATTATAAAAATAGTATTGATAGATGATTTCAACAACTTTTGGTTTTGACGTATTTCATCTCTAAAAACGTTTTTGCTGCCAAGGGAGAAAACCTTTTCAGTCGCAATATCAAGATTGAGGTTAGGATCTGATTACAGATAATATTCAGAGTTTTGAAGTACTTCATGTTGTGAAGAATTTCATGTCTAAGAACTTTTTTGGTGCATGGAGAACATGCTTGATTTTGCTCAGAATCGGAAAACCATTTTGCCTAGAATCGAAAATCTTTTTCTCTCCCAAAATGAAAAACGGATGGTAGAATAGAATTTGCGGTTGTAGTCTGATTCTGAAAATTGGTATTCAAAATGGTTTTGAACAATTTCATGTTTTGAAGTACTTCATGTCTCAGAACATTTTTGGTGCCAAGGGAGAAAACCTTTTCAGTCGCAATATCAAAATTGAGGTTAGGATCTGATTAGAGAAAATGCTTGAATTTTGCTCAGAATCGGAAAACCATTTTGCCTAGTCGAAAACCTTTTTCTCTCTCAAAATAAAAAACGGATGGTAGAACAGAATTTGCGGTTGTAGTCTGATTCTGAAAATAGTATTGAAAATGGTTTTGAAGAGTTTCATGTCTTGAAGAACATCATCCTGTCTAAGAACTTTTTTGGTGCCCAGGGAAAGCACCAGAATTTTGCCTAGAATCGATAACCTTTTTCTCTGCCAAAATGAAAAATGGATGGTGGAACAGAATTTGCGGTTGTAGTCTGATTTTGAAAATAGTATTGAAAATAGTTTTGAAGAACTTCATCATATCTAAAAACTTTTCTGGTGCCCAGGAAAAGTACCAGAATTTTGCTCAGAATCGAAAACCTTTTTCTCTCTCAAAACTAAATTCGGGGTGGTAGTTTGATTATAAAAATAGTATTGATAGATGATTTCAACAACTTTTGGTTTTGACGTATTTCATCTCTAAAAACGTTTTTGCTGCCAAGGGAGAAAACCTTTTCAGTCGCAATATCAAGATTGAGGTTAGGATCTGATTACAGATAATATTCAGAGTTTTGAAGTACTTCATGTTGTGAAGAATTTCATGTCTAAGAACTTTTTTGGTGCATGGAGAACATGCTTGATTTTGCTCAGAATCGGAAAACCATTTTGCCTAGAATCGAAAACCTTTTTCTCTCCCAAAATGAAAAACGAATGGTAGAATAGAATTTGCGGTTGTAGTCTGATTCTGAAAATTGGTATTCAAAATGGTTTTGAACAATTTCATGTTTTGAAGTACTTCATGTCTCAGAACATTTTTGGTGCCAAGGGAGAAAACCTTTTCAGTCGCAATATCAAAATTGAGGTTAGGATCTGATTAGAGAAAATGCTAGAATTTTGCTCAGAATCGAAAAACCATTTTGCCTAGAATCGAAAACCTTTTTCTCTCCCAAAATGAAAAATTGATGGTAGAAAAGAATTTGCGGTTGTAGTCTGATTCTGAAAATAGTATTGAAAATAGTTTTGAAGAACTTCATCATATGTAAAAACTTTTCTGGTGCCCAGGGAAAGTACCAGAATTTTGCTCAGAATCGAAAACCTTTTTCTCTCTCAAAACTAAATTCGGGGTGGTAGTTTGATTATAAAAATAGTATTGATAGATGATTTCAACAACTTTTGGTTTTGACGTATTTCATCTCTAAAAACGTTTTTGCTGCCAAGGGAGAAAACCTTTTCAGTCGCAATATCAATATTGAGGTTAGGATCTGATTACAGATAATATTCAGAGTTTTGAAGTGCTTCATGTTGTGAAGAATTTCATGTCTAAGAACTTTTTTCGTGCATGGAGAACATGCTTGATTTTGCTCAGAATCGGAAAACCATTTTGCCTAGAATCGAAAACCTTTTTCTCTCCCAAAATGAAAAACGGATGGTAGAATAGAATTTGCGGTTGTAGTCTGATTCTGAAAATTGGTATTCAAAATGGTTTTGAACAATTTCATGTTCTGAAGTACTTCATGTCTCAGAACATTTTTGGTGCCAAGGGAGAAAACCTTTTCAGTCGCAATATCAAAATTGAGGTTAGGCTCTGATTGGAGAAAATGTTAGAATTTTGCTCAGAATCGGAAAACCATTTTGACTAGTCGAAAACCTTTTTCTCTCTCAAAATGAAAAACGGATGGTAGAACAGAATTTGCGGTTGTAGTCTGATTCTGAAAATAGTATTGAAAATGGTTTTGAAGAGTTTCATGTCTTGAAGAACATCATCCTGTCTAAGAACTTTTTTGGTGCCCAGGGAAAGTACCAGAATTTTGCCTAGAATCGATAACCTTTTTCTCTGCCAAGATAAAAAATGGATGGTGGAACAGAATTTGCGGTTGTAGTCTGATTTTGAAAATAGTATTGAAAATAGTTTTGAAGAACTTCATCATATCTAAAAACTTTTCTGGTGCCCAGGAAAAGTACCAGAATTTTGCTCAGAATCGAAAACCTTTTTCTCTCTCAAAACTAAATTCGGGGTGGTAGTTTGATTATAAAAATAGTATTGATAGATGATTTCAACAACTTTTGGTTTTGACGTATTTCATCTCTAAAAACGTTTTTGCTGCCAAGGGAGAAAACCTTTTCAGTCGCAATATCAAGATTGAGGTTAGGATCTGATTACAGATAATATTCAGAGTTTTGAAGTACTTCATGTTGTGAAGAATTTCATGTCTAAGAACTTTTTTGGTGCATGGAGAACATGCTTGATTTTGCTCAGAATCGGAAAACCATTTTGCCTAGAATCGAAAATCTTTTTCTCTCCCAAAATGAAAAACGGATGGTAGAATAGAATTTGCGGTTGTAGTCTGATTCTGAAAATTGGTATTCAAAATGGTTTTGAACAATTTCATGTTTTGAAGTACTTCATGTCTCAGAACATTTTTGGTGCCAAGGGAGAAAACCTTTTCAGTCGCAATATCAAAATTGAGGTTAGGATCTGATGAGAGAAAATGCTTGAATTTTGCTCAGAATCGGAAAACCATTTTGCCTAGTCGAAAACCTTTTTCTCTCTCAAAATAAAAAACGGATGGTAGAACAGAATTTGCGGTTGTAGTCTGATTCTGAAAATAGTATTGAAAATGGTTTTGAAGAGTTTCATGTCTTGAAGAACATCATCCTGTCTAAGAACTTTTTTGGTGCCCAGGGAAAGCACCAGAATTTTGCCTAGAATCGATAACCTTTTTCTCTGCCAAAATGAAAAATGGATGGTGGAACAGAATTTGCGGTTGTAGTCTGATTTTGAAAATAGTATTGAAAATAGTTTTGAAGAACTTCATCATATCTAAAAACTTTTCTGGTGCCCAGGAAAAGTACCAGAATTTTGCTCAGAATCGAAAACCTTTTTCTCTCTCAAAACTAAATTCGGGGTGGTAGTTTGATTATAAAAATAGTATTGATAGATGATTTCAACAACTTTTGGTTTTGACGTATTTCATCTCTAAAAACGTTTTTGCTGCCAAGGGAGAAAACCTTTTCAGTCGCAATATCAATATTGAGGTTAGGATCTGATTACAGATAATATTCAGAGTTTTGAAGTGCTTCATGTTGTGAAGAATTTCATGTCTAAGAACTTTTTTCGTGCATGGAGAACATGCTTGATTTTGCTCAGAATCGGAAAACCATTTTGCCTAGAATCGAAAATCTTTTTCTCTCCCAAAATGAAAAACGGATGGTAGAATAGAATTTGCGGTTGTAGTCTGATTCTGAAAATTGGTATTCAAAATGGTTTTGAACAATTTCATGTTCTGAAGTACTTCATGTCTCAGAACATTTTTGGTGCCAAGGGAGAAAACCTTTTCAGTCGCAATATCAAAATTGAGGTTAGGCTCTGATTGGAGAAAATGCTAGAATTTTGCTCAGAATCGGAAAACCATTTTGACTAGTCGAAAACCTTTTTCTCTCTCAAAATGAAAAACGGATGGTAGAACAGAATTTGCGGTTGTAGTCTGATTCTGAAAATAGTATTGAAAATGGTTTTGAAGAGTTTCATGTCTTGAAGAACATCATCCTGTCTAAGAACTTTTTTGGTGCCCAGGGAAAGCACCAGAATTTTGCCTAGAATCGATAACCTTTTTCTCTGCCAAAATGAAAAATGGATGGTGGAACAGAATTTGCGGTTGTAGTCTGATTTTGAAAATAGTATTGAAAATAGTTTTGAAGAACTTCATCATATCTAAAAACTTTTCTGGTGCCCAGGAAAAGTACCAGAATTTTGCTCAGAATCGAAAACCTTTTTCTCTCTCAAAACTAAATTCGGGGTGGTAGTTTGATTATAAAAATAGTATTGATAGATGATTTCAACAACTTTTGGTTTTGACGTATTTCATCTCTAAAAACGTTTTTGCTGCCAAGGGAGAAAACCTTTTCAGTCGCAATATCAAGATTGAGGTTAGGATCTGATTACAGATAATATTCAGAGTTTTGAAGTACTTCATGTTGTGAAGAATTTCATGTCTAAGAACTTTTTTGGTGCATGGAGAACATGCTTGATTTTGCTCAGAATCGGAAAACCATTTTGCCTAGAATCGAAAACCTTTTTCTCTCCCAAAATGAAAAACGGATGGTAGAATAGAATTTGCGGTTGTAGTCTGATTCTGAAAATTGGTATTCAAAATGGTTTTGAACAATTTCATGTTTTGAAGTACTTCATGTCTCAGAACATTTTTGGTGCCAAGGGAGAAAACCTTTTCAGTCGCAATATCAAAATTGAGGTTAGGATCTGATTAGAGAAAATGCTTGAATTTTGCTCAGAATCGGAAAACCATTTTGCCTAGTCAAAAACCTTTTTCTCTCTCAAAATGAAAAACGGATGGTAGAACAGAATTTGCGGTTGTAGTCTGATTCTGAAAATAGTATTGAAAATGGTTTTGAAGAGTTTCATGTCTTGAAGAACATCATCCTGTCTAAGAACTTTTTTGGTGCCCAGGGAAAGTACCAGAATTTTGCCTAGAATCGATAACCTTTTTCTCTGCCAAGATAAAAAATGGATGGTGGAACAGAATTTGCGGTTGTAGTCTGATTTTGAAAATAGTATTGAAAATAGTTTTGAAGAACTTCATCATATCTAAAAACTTTTCTGGTGCCCAGGAAAAGTACCAGAATTTTGCTCAGAATCGAAAACCTTTTTCTCTCTCAAAACTAAATTCGGGGTGGTAGTTTGATTATAAAAATAGTATTGATAGATGATTTCAACAACTTTTGGTTTTGACGTATTTCATCTCTAAAAACGTTTTTGCTGCCAAGGGAGAAAACCTTTTCAGTCGCAATATCAAGATTGAGGTTAGGATCTGATTACAGATAATATTCAGAGTTTTGAAGTACTTCATGTTGTGAAGAATTTCATGTCTAAGAACTTTTTTGGTGCCTGGAGAACATGCTTGATTTTGCTCAGAATCGGAAAACCATTTTGCCTAGAATCGAAAACCTTTTTCTCTCCCAAAATGAAAAACGGATGGTAGAATAGAATTTGCGGTTGTAGTCTGATTCTGAAAATTGGTATTCAAAATGGTTTTGAACAATTTCATGTTTTGAAGTACTTCATGTCTCAGAACATTTTTGGTGCCAAGGGAGAAAACCTTTTCAGTCGCAATATCAAAATTGAGGTTAGGATCTGATTAGAGAAAATGCTAGAACTTTGCTCAGAATCGAAAAACCATTTTGCCTAGAATCGAAAACCTTTTTCTCTCCCAAAATGAAAAATTGATGGTAGAACAGAATTTGCGGTTGTAGTCTGATTCTGAAAATAGTATTGAAAATAGTTTTGAAGAACTTCATCATATGTAAAAACTTTTCTGGTGCCCAGGGAAAGTACCAGAATTTTGCTCAGAATCGAAAACCTTTTTCTCTCTCAAAACTAAATTCGGGGTGGTAGTTTGATTATAAAAATAGTATTGATAGATGATTTCAACAACTTTTGGTTTTGACGTATTTCATCTCTAAAAACGTTTTTGCTGCCAAGGGAGAAAACCTTTTCAGTCGCAATATCAATATTGAGGTTAGGATCTGATTACCGAAAATGCTAGAATTTTGCTCAGAATCGGAAAACCATTTTGCCTAGTCGAAAACCTTTTTCTCTCTCAAAATGAAAAACGGATGGTAGAACAGAATTTGCGGTTGTAGTCTGATTCTGAAAATAGTATTGAAAATAGTTTTGAAGAACTTCATCATATGTAAAAACTTTTCTGGTGCCCAGGGAAAGTACCAGAATTTTGCTCAGAATCGAAAACCTTTTTCTCTCTCAAAACTAAATTCGGGGTGGTAGTTTGATTATAAAAATAGTATTGATAGATGATTTTAACAACTTTTGGTTTTGACGTATTTCATCTCTAAAAACGTTTTTGCTGCCAAGGGAGAAAATCTTTTCAGTCTCAATATCAATATTGAGGTTAGGATCTGATTACAGATAATATTCAGAGTTTTGAAGTGCTTCATGTTGTGAAGAATTTCATGTCTAAGAACTTTTTTGGTGCATGGAGAACATGCTTGATTTTGCTCAGAATCGGAAAACCATTTTGCCTAGAATCGAAAATCTTTTTCTCTCCCAAAATGAAAAACGGATGGTAGAATAGAATTTGCGGTTGTAGTCTGATTCTGAAAATTGGTATTCAAAATGGTTTTGAACAATTTCATGTTCTGAAGTACTTCATGTCTCAGAACATTTTTGGTGCCAAGGGAGAAAACCTTTTCAGTCGCAATATCAAAATTGAGGTTAGGCTCTGATTGGAGAAAATGCTAGAATTTTGCTCAGAATCGGAAAACCATTTTGACTAGTCGAAAACCTTTTTCTCTCTCAAAATGAAAAACGGATGGTAGAACAGAATTTGCGGTTGTAGTCTGATTCTGAAAATAGTATTGAAAATGGTTTTGAAGAGTTTCATGTCTTGAAGAACATCATCCTGTCTAAGAACTTTTTTGGTGCCCAGGGAAAGTACCAGAATTTTGCCTAGAATCGATAACCTTTTTCTCTGCCAAAATGAAAAATGGATGGTGGAACAGAATTTGCGGTTGTAGTCTGATTCTGAAAATAGTATTGAAAATAGTTTTGAAGAACTTCATCATATCTAAAAACTTTTCTGGTGCCCAGGAAAAGTACCAGAATTTTGCTCAGAATCGAAAACCTTTTTCTCTCTCAAAACTAAATTCGGGGTGGTAGTTTGATTATAAAAATAGTATTGATAGATGATTTCAACAACTTTTGGTTTTGACGTATTTCATCTCTAAAAACGTTTTTGCTGCCAAGGGAGAAAACCTTTTCAGTCGTAATATCAATATTGAGGTTAGGATCTGATTACAGATAATATTCAGAGTTTTGAAGTACTTCATGTTGTGAAGAATTTCATGTCTAAGAACTTTTTTGGTGCCTGGAGAACATGCTTGATTTTGCTCAGAATCGGAAAACCATTTTGCTCAGAATCGAAAACCTTTTTCTCTCCCAAAATGAAAAATGGATGGTAGAACAGAATTTGCGGTTGTAGTCTGATTCTGAAAATAGTATTGAAAATAGTTTTGAAGAACTTCATCATATGTAAAAACTTTTCTGGTGCCCAGGGAAAGTACCAGAATTTTGCTCAGAATCGAAAACCTTTTTCTCTCTCAAAACTAAATTCGGGGTGGTAGTTTGATTATAAAAATAGTATTGATAGATGATTTCAACAACTTTTGGTTTTGACGTATTTCATCTCTAAAAACGTTTTTGCTGCCAAGGGAGAAAACCTTTTGAGTCGCAATATCAATATTGAGGTTAGGATCTGATTACAGATAATATTCAGAGTTTTGAAGTACTTCATGTTGTGAAGAATTTCATGTCTAAGAACTTTTTTGGTGCATGGAGAACATGCTTGATTTTGCTCAGAATCGGAAAACCATTTTGCCTAGAATCGAAAATCTTTTTCTCTCCCAAAATGAAAAACGGATGGTAGAATAGAATTTGCGGTTGTAGTCTGATTCTGAAAATTGGTATTCAAAATGGTTTTGAACAATTTCATGTTTTGAAGTACTTCATGTCTCAGAACATTTTTGGTGCCAAGGGAGAAAACCTTTTCAGTCGCAATATCAAAATTGAGGTTAGGATCTGATTAGAGAAAATGCTTGAATTTTGCTCAGAATCGGAAAACCATTTTGCCTAGTCGAAAACCTTTTTCTCTCTCAAAATGAAAAACGGATGGTAGAACAGAATTTGCGGTTGTAGTCTGATTCTGAAAATAGTATTGAAAATGGTTTTGAAGAGTTTCATGTCTTGAAGAACATCATCCTGTCTAAGAACTTTTTTGGTGCCCAGGGAAAGCACCAGAATTTTGCCTAGAATCGATAACCTTTTTCTCTGCCAAGATAAAAAATGGATGGTGGAACAGAATTTGCGGTTGTAGTCTGATTTTGAAAATAGTATTGAAAATAGTTTTGAAGAACTTCATCATATCTAAAAACTTTTCTGGTGCCCAGGAAAAGTACCAGAATTTTGCTCAGAATCGAAAACCTTTTTCTCTCTCAAAACTAAATTCGGGGTGGTAGTTTGATTATAAAAATAGTATTGATAGATGATTTCAACAACTTTTGGTTTTGACGTATTTCATCTCTAAAAACGTTTTTGCTGCCAAGGGAGAAAACCTTTTCAGTCGCAATATCAAGATTGAGGTTAGGATCTGATTACAGATAATATTCAGAGTTTTGAAGTACTTCATGTTGTGAAGAATTTCATGTCTAAGAACTTTTTTCGTGCATGGAGAACATGCTTGATTTTGCTCAGAATCGGAAAACCATTTTGCCTAGAATCGAAAATCTTTTTCTCTCCCAAAATGAAAAACGGATGGTAGAATAGAATTTGCGGTTGTAGTCTGATTCTGAAAATTGGTATTCAAAATGGTTTTGAACAATTTCATGTTTTGAAGTACTTCATGTCTCAGAACATTTTTGGTGCCAAGGGAGAAAACCTTTTCAGTCGCAATATCAAAATTGAGGTTAGGATCTGATTAGAGAAAATGCTTGAATTTTGCTCAGAATCGGAAAACCATTTTGCCTAGTCGAAAACCTTTTTCTCTCTCAAAATAAAAAACGGATGGTAGAACAGAATTTGCGGTTGTAGTCTGATTCTGAAAATAGTATTGAAAATGGTTTTGAAGAGTTTCATGTCTTGAAGAACATCATCCTGTCTAAGAACTTTTTTGGTGCCCAGGGAAAGCACCAGAATTTTGCCTAGAATCGATAACCTTTTTCTCTGCCAAAATGAAAAATGGATGGTGGAACAGAATTTGCGGTTGTAGTCTGATTTTGAAAATAGTATTGAAAATAGTTTTGAAGAACTTCATCATATCTAAAAACTTTTCTGGTGCCCAGGAAAAGTACCAGAATTTTGCTCAGAATCGAAAACCTTTTTCTCTCTCAAAACTAAATTCGGGGTGGTAGTTTGATTATAAAAATAGTATTGATAGATGATTTCAACAACTTTTGGTTTTGACGTATTTCATCTCTAAAAACGTTTTTGCTGCCAAGGGAGAAAACCTTTTCAGTCGCAATATCAAGATTGAGGTTAGGATCTGATTACAGATAATATTCAGAGTTTTGAAGTACTTCATGTTGTGAAGAATTTCATGTCTAAGAACTTTTTTGGTGCATGGAGAACATGCTTGATTTTGCTCAGAATCGGAAAACCATTTTGCCTAGAATCGAAAACCTTTTTCTCTCCCAAAATGAAAAACGGATGGTAGAATAGAATTTGCGGTTGTAGTCTGATTCTGAAAATTGGTATTCAAAATGGTTTTGAACAATTTCATGTTTTGAAGTACTTCATGTCTCAGAACATTTTTGGTGCCAAGGGAGAAAACCTTTTCAGTCGCAATATCAAAATTGAGGTTAGGATCTGATTAGAGAAAATGCTTGAATTTTGCTCAGAATCGGAAAACCATTTTGCCTAGTCGAAAACCTTTTTCTCTCTCAAAATGAAAAACGGATGGTAGAACAGAATTTGCGGTTGTAGTCTGATTCTGAAAATAGTATTGAAAATGGTTTTGAAGAGTTTCATGTCTTGAAGAACATCATCCTGTCTAAGAACTTTTTTGGTGCCCAGGGAAAGTACCAGAATTTTGCCTAGAATCGATAACCTTTTTCTCTGCCAAGATAAAAAATGGATGGTGGAACAGAATTTGCGGTTGTAGTCTGATTTTGAAAATAGTATTGAAAATAGTTTTGAAGAACTTCATCATATCTAAAAACTTTTCTGGTGCCCAGGAAAAGTACCAGAATTTTGCTCAGAATCGAAAACCTTTTTCTCTCTCAAAACTAAATTCGGGGTGGTAGTTTGATTATAAAAATAGTATTGATAGATGATTTCAACAACTTTTGGTTTTGACGTATTTCATCTCTAAAAACGTTTTTGCTGCCAAGGGAGAAAACCTTTTCAGTCGCAATATCAAGATTGAGGTTAGGATCTGATTACAGATAATATTCAGAGTTTTGAAGTACTTCATGTTGTGAAGAATTTCATGTCTAAGAACTTTTTTGGTGCATGGAGAACATGCTTGATTTTGCTCAGAATCAGAAAACCATTTTGCCTAGAATCGAAAACCTTTTTCTCTCCCAAAATGAAAAACGGATGGTAGAATAGAATTTGCGGTTGTAGTCTGATTCTGAAAATTGGTATTCAAAATGGTTTTGAACAATTTCATGTTTTGAAGTACTTCATGTCTCAGAACATTTTTGGTGCCAAGGGAGAAAACCTTTTCAGTCGCAATATCAAAATTGAGGTTAGGATCTGATTAGAGAAAATGCTAGAATTTTGCTCAGAATCGAAAAACCATTGTGCCTAGAATCGAAAAGCTTTTTCTCTCCCCAAATGAAAAATTGATGGTAGAACAGAATTTGCGGTTGTAGTCTGATTCTGAAAATAGTATTGAAAATAATTTTGAAGAACTTCATCATATGTAAAAGGTTTTCTGGTGCCCAGGAAAAGTACCAGAATTTTGCTCAGAATCGAAAACCTTTTTCTCTCTCAAAACTAAATTCGGGGTGGTAGTTTGATTATAAAAATAGTATTGATAGGTGATTTCAACAACTTTTGGTTTTGACGTATTTCATCTCTAAAAACGTTTTTGCTGCCAAGGGAGAAAACCTTTTCAGTCGCAATATCAATATTGAGGTTAGGATCTGATTACCGAAAATGCTAGAATTTTGCTCAGAATCGGAAAACCATTTTGCCTAGTCGAAAACCTTTTTCTCTCTCAAAATGAAAAACGGATGGTAGAACAGAATTTGCGGTTATAGTCTGATTCTGAAAATAGTATTGAAAATGGTTTTGAAGAGTTTCATGTCTTGAAGAACATCATCCTGTCTAAGAACTTTTTTGGTGCCCAGGGAAAGCACCAGAATTTTGCCTAGAATCGATAACCTTTTTCTCTGCCAAGATAAAAAATGGATGGTGGAACAGAATTTGCGGTTGTAGTCTGATTTTGAAAATAGTATTGAAAATAGTTTTGAAGAACTTCATCATATCTAAAAACTTTTCTGGTGCCCAGGAAAAGTACCAGAATTTTGCTCAGAATCGAAAACCTTTTTCTCTCTCAAAACTAAATTCGGGGTGGTAGTTTGATTATAAAAATAGTATTGATAGATGATTTCAACAACTTTTGGTTTTGACGTATTTCATCTCTAAAAACGTTTTTGCTGCCAAGGGAGAAAACCTTTTCAGTCGTAATATCAATATTGAGGTTAGGATCTGATTACAGATAATATTCAGAGTTTTGAAGTACTTCATGTTGTGAAGAATTTCATGTCTAAGAACTTTTTTGGTGCCTGGAGAACATGCTTGATTTTGCTCAGAATCGGAAAACCATTTTGCCTAGAATCGAAAACCTTTTTCTCTCCCAAAATGAAAAATGGATGGTAGAACAGAATTTGCGGTTGTAGTCTGATTCTGAAAATAGTATTGAAAATAGTTTTGAAGAACTTCATCATATGTAAAAACTTTTCTGGTGCCCAGGGAAAGTACCAGAATTTTGCTCAGAATCGAAAACCTTTTTCTCTCTCAAAACTAAATTCGGGGTGGTAGTTTGATTATAAAAATAGTATTGATAGATGATTTCAACAACTTTTGGTTTTGACGTATTTCATCTCTAAAAACGTTTTTGCTGCCAAGGGAGAAAACCTTTTCAGTCGCAATATCAAGATTGAGGTTAGGATCTGATTACAGATAATATTCAGAGTTTTGAAGTACTTCATGTTGTGAAGAATTTCATGTCTAAGAACTTTTTTGGTGCATGGAGAACATGCTTGATTTTGCTCAGAATAGGAAAACCATTTTGCCTAGAATCGAAAACCTTTTTCTCTCCCAAAATGAAAAACGGATGGTAGAATAGAATTTGCGGTTGTAGTCTGATTCTGAAAATTGGTATTCAAAATGGTTTTGAACAATTTCATGTTTTGAAGTACTTCATGTCTCAGAACATTTTTGGTGCCAAGGGAGAAAACCTTTTCAGTCGCAATATCAAAATTGAGGTTAGGATCTGATTAGAGAAAATGCTAGAATTTTGCTCAGAATCGAAAAACCATTGTGCCTAGAATCGAAAAGCTTTTTCTCTCCCCAAATGAAAAATTGATGGTAGAACAGAATTTGCGGTTGTAGTCTGATTCTGAAAATAGTATTGAAAATAATTTTGAAGAACTTCATCATATGTAAAAGGTTTTCTGGTGCCCAGGAAAAGTACCAGAATTTTGCTCAGAATCGAAAACCTTTTTCTCTCTCAAAACTAAATTCGGGGTGGTAGTTTGATTATAAAAATAGTATTGATAGGTGATTTCAACAACTTTTGGTTTTGACGTATTTCATCTCTAAAAACGTTTTTGCTGCCAAGGGAGAAAACCTTTTCAGTCGCAATATCAATATTGAGGTTAGGATCTGATTACCGAAAATGCTAGAATTTTGCTCAGAATCGGAAAACCATTTTGCCTAGTCGAAAACCTTTTTCTCTCTCAAAATGAAAAACGGATGGTAGAACAGAATTTGCGGTTATAGTCTGATTCTGAAAATAGTATTGAAAATGGTTTTGAAGAGTTTCATGTCTTGAAGAACATCATCCTGTCTAAGAACTTTTTTGGTGCCCAGGGAAAGCACCAGAATTTTGCCTAGAATCGATAACCTTTTTCTCTGCCAAGATAAAAAATGGATGGTGGAACAGAATTTGCGGTTGTAGTCTGATTTTGAAAATAGTATTGAAAATAGTTTTGAAGAACTTCATCATATCTAAAAACTTTTCTGGTGCCCAGGAAAAGTACCAGAATTTTGCTCAGAATCGAAAACCTTTTTCTCTCTCAAAACTAAATTCGGGGTGGTAGTTTGATTATAAAAATAGTATTGATAGATGATTTCAACAACTTTTGGTTTTGACGTATTTCATCTCTAAAAACGTTTTTGCTGCCAAGGGAGAAAACCTTTTCAGTCGTAATATCAATATTGAGGTTAGGATCTGATTACAGATAATATTCAGAGTTTTGAAGTACTTCATGTTGTGAAGAATTTCATGTCTAAGAACTTTTTTGGTGCCTGGAGAACATGCTTGATTTTGCTCAGAATCGGAAAACCATTTTGCCTAGAATCGAAAACCTTTTTCTCTCCCAAAATGAAAAATGGATGGTAGAACAGAATTTGCGGTTGTAGTCTGATTCTGAAAATAGTATTGAAAATAGTTTTGAAGAACTTCATCATATGTAAAAACTTTTCTGGTGCCCAGGGAAAGTACCAGAATTTTGCTCAGAATCGAAAACCTTTTTCTCTCTCAAAACTAAATTCGGGGTGGTAGTTTGATTATAAAAATAGTATTGATAGATGATTTCAACAACTTTTGGTTTTGACGTATTTCATCTCTAAAAACGTTTTTGCTGCCAAGGGAGAAAACCTTTTCAGTCGCAATATCAAGATTGAGGTTAGGATCTGATTACAGATAATATTCAGAGTTTTGAAGTACTTCATGTTGTGAAGAATTTCATGTCTAAGAACTTTTTTGGTGCATGGAGAACATGCTTGATTTTGCTCAGAATAGGAAAACCATTTTGCCTAGAATCGAAAATCTTTTTCTCTCCCAAAATGAAAAACGGATGGTAGAATAGAATTTGCGGTTGTAGTCTGATTCTGAAAATTGGTATTCAAAATGGTTTTGAACAATTTCATGTTTTGAAGTACTTCATGTCTCAGAACATTTTTGGTGCCAAGGGAGAAAACCTTTTCAGTCGCAATATCAAAATTGAGGTTAGGATCTGATTAGAGAAAATGCTTGAATTTTGCTCAGAATCGGAAAACCATTTTGCCTAGTCGAAAACCTTTTTCTCTCTCAAAATGAAAAACGGATGGTAGAACAGAATTTGCGGTTGTAGTCTGATTCTGAAAATAGTATTGAAAATGGTTTTGAAGAGTTTCATGTCTTGAAGAACATCATCCTGTCTAAGAACTTTTTTGGTGCCCAGGGAAAGCACCAGAATTTTGCCTAGAATCGATAACCTTTTTCTCTGCCAAAATGAAAAATGGATGGTGGAACAGAATTTGCGGTTGTAGTCTGATTTTGAAAATAGTATTGAAAATAGTTTTGAAGAACTTCATCATATCTAAAAACTTTTCTGGTGCCCAGGAAAAGTACCAGAATTTTGCTCAGAATCGAAAACCTTTTTCTCTCTCAAAACTAAATTCGGGGTGGTAGTTTGATTATAAAAATAGTATTGATAGATGATTTCAACAACTTTTGGTTTTGACGTATTTCATCTCTAAAAACGTTTTTGCTGCCAAGGGAGAAAACCTTTTCAGTCGTAATATCAATATTGAGGTTAGGATCTGATTACAGATAATATTCAGAGTTTTGAAGTACTTCATGTTGTGAAGAATTTCATGTCTAAGAACTTTTTTGGTGCATGGAGAACATGCTTGATTTTGCTCAGAATCGGAAAACCATTTTGCCTAGAATCGAAAACCTTTTTCTCTCCCAAAATGAAAAACGGATGGTAGAATAGAATTTGCGGTTGTAGTCTGATTCTGAAAATTGGTATTCAAAATGGTTTTGAACAATTTCATGTTTTGAAGTACTTCATGTCTCAGAACATTTTTGGTGCCAAGGGAGAAAACCTTTTCAGTCGCAATATCAAAATTGAGGTTAGGATCTGATTAGAGAAAATGCTTGAATTTTGCTCAGAATCGGAAAACCATTTTGCCTAGTCGAAAACCTTTTTCTCTCTCAAAATGAAAAACGGATGGTAGAACAGAATTTGCGGTTGTAGTCTGATTCTGAAAATAGTATTGAAAATGGTTTTGAAGAGTTTCATGTCTTGAAGAACATCATCCTGTCTAAGAACTTTTTTGGTGCCCAGGGAAAGTACCAGAATTTTGCCTAGAATCGATAACCGTTTTCTCTGCCAAGATAAAAAATGGATGGTGGAACAGAATTTGCGGTTGTAGTCTGATTTTGAAAATAGTATTGAAAATAGTTTTGAAGAACTTCATCATATCTAAAAACTTTTCTGGTGCCCAGGAAAAGTACCAGAATTTTGCTCAGAATCGAAAACCTTTTTCTCTCTCAAAACTAAATTCGGGGTGGTAGTTTGATTATAAAAATAGTATTGATAGATGATTTCAACAACTTTTGGTTTTGACGTATTTCATCTCTAAAAACGTTTTTGCTGCCAAGGGAGAAAACCTTTTCAGTCGCAATATCAATATTGAGGTTAGGATCTGATTACAGATAATATTCAGAGTTTTGAAGTACTTCATGTTGTGAAGAATTTCATGTCTAAGAACTTTTTTGGTGCATGGAGAACATGCTTGATTTTGCTCAGAATCGGAAAACCATTTTGCCTAGAATCGAAAACCTTTTTCTCTCCCAAAATGAAAAACGGATGGTAGAATAGAATTTGCGGTTGTAGTCTGATTCTGAAAATTGGTATTCAAAATGGTTTTGAACAATTTCATGTTTTGAAGTACTTCATGTCTCAGAACATTTTTGCTGCCAAGGGAGAAAACCTTTTCAGTCGCAATATCAATATTGAGGTTAGGATCTGATTACAGATAATATTCAGAGTTTTGAAGTACTTCATGTTGTGAAGAATTTCATGTCTAAGAACTTTTTTGGTGCATGGAGAACATGCTTGATTTTGCTCAGAATCGGAAAACCATTTTGCCTAGAATCGAAAACCTTTTTCTCTCCCAAAATGAAAAACGGATGGTAGAATAGAATTTGCGGTTGTAGTCTGATTCTGAAAATTGGTATTCAAAATGGTTTTGAACAATTTCATGTTTTGAAGTACTTCATGTCTCAGAACATTTTTGGTGCCAAGGGAGAAAACCTTTTCAGTCGCAATATCAAAATTGAGGTTAGGATCTGATTAGAGAAAATGCTTGAATTTTGCTCAGAATCGGAAAACCATTTTGCCTAGTCGAAAACCTTTTTCTCTCTCAAAATGAAAAACGGATGGTAGAACAGAATTTGCGGTTGTAGTCTGATTCTGAAAATAGTATTGAAAATGGTTTTGAAGAGTTTCATGTCTTGAAGAACATCATCCTGTCTAAGAACTTTTTTGGTGCCCAGGGAAAGCACCAGAATTTTGCCTAGAATCGATAACCTTTTTCTCTGCCAAAATGAAAAATGGATGGTGGAACAGAATTTGCGGTTGTAGTCTGATTTTGAAAATAGTATTGAAAATAGTTTTGAAGAACTTCATCATATCTAAAAACTTTTCTGGTGCCCAGGAAAAGTACCAGAATTTTGCTCAGAATCGAAAACCTTTTTCTCTCTCAAAACTAAATTCGGGGTGGTAGTTTGATTATAAAAATAGTATTGATAGATGATTTCAACAACTTTTGGTTTTGACGTATTTCATCTCTAAAAACGTTTTTGCTGCCAAGGGAGAAAACCTTTTCAGTCGTAATATCAATATTGAGGTTAGGATCTGATTACAGATAATATTCAGAGTTTTGAAGTACTTCATGTTGTGAAGAATTTCATGTCTAAGAACTTTTTTGGTGCCTGGAGAACATGTTTGATTTTGCTCAGAATCGGAAAACCATTTTGCCTAGAATCGAAAACCTTTTTCTCTCCCAAAATGAAAAATGGATGGTAGAACAGAATTTGCGGTTGTAGTCTGATTCTGAAAATAGTATTGAAAATAGTTTTGAAGAACTTCATCATATGTAAAAACTTTTCTGGTGCCCAGGGAAAGTACCAGAATTTTGCTCAGAATCGAAAACCTTTTTCTCTCTCAAAACTAAATTCGGGGTGGTAGTTTGATTATAAAAATAGTATTGATAGATGATTTCAACAACTTTTGGTTTTGACGTATTTCATCTCTAAAAACGTTTTTGCTGCCAAGGGAGAAAACCTTTTCAGTCGCAATATCAAGATTGAGGTTAGGATCTGATTACAGATAATATTCAGAGTTTTGAAGTACTTCATGTTGTGAAGAATTTCATGTCTAAGAACTTTTTTGGTGCATGGAGAACATGCTTGATTTTGCTCAGAATCGGAAAACCATTTTGCCTAGAATCGAAAACCTTTTTCTCTCCCAAAATGAAAAACGGATGGTAGAATAGAATTTGCGGTTGTAGTCTGATTCTGAAAATTGGTATTCAAAATGGTTTTGAACAATTTCATGTTTTGAAGTACTTCATGTCTCAGAACATTTTTGGTGCCAAGGGAGAAAACCTTTTCAGTCGCAATATCAAAATTGAGGTTAGGATCTGATTAGAGAAAATGCTTGAATTTTGCTCAGAATCGGAAAACCATTTTGCCTAGTCGAAAACCTTTTTCTCTCTCAAAATGAAAAACGGATGGTAGAACAGAATTTGCGGTTGTAGTCTGATTCTGAAAATAGTATTGAAAATGGTTTTGAAGAGTTTCATGTCTTGAAGAACATCATCCTGTCTAAGAACTTTTTTGGTGCCCAGGGAAAGCACCAGAATTTTGCCTAGAATCGATAACCTTTTTCTCTGCCAAAATGAAAAATGGATGGTGGAACAGAATTTGCGGTTGTAGTCTGATTTTGAAAATAGTATTGAAAATAGTTTTGAAGAACTTCATCATATCTAAAAACTTTTCTGGTGCCCAGGAAAAGTACCAGAATTTTGCTCAGAATCGAAAACCTTTTTCTCTCTCAAAACTAAATTCGGGGTGGTAGTTTGATTATAAAAATAGTATTGATAGATGATTTCAACAACTTTTGGTTTTGACGTATTTCACCTCTAAAAACGTTTTTCCTGCCAAGGGAGAAAACCTTTTCAGTCGCAATATCAATATTGAGGTTAGGATCTGATTACAGATAATATTCAGAGTTTTGAAGTACTTCATGTTGTGAAGAATTTCATGTCTAAGAACTTTTTTGGTGCATGGAGAACATGCTTGATTTTGCTCAGAATCGGAAAACCATTTTGCCTAGAATCGAAAACCTTTTTCTCTCCCAAAATGAAAAACGGATGGTAGAATAGAATTTGCGGTTGTAGTCTGATTCTGAAAATTGGTATTCAAAATGGTTTTGAACTATTTCATGTTTTGAAGTACTTCATGTCTCAGAACATTTTTGGTGCCAAGGGAGAAAACCTTTTCAGTCGCAATATCAAAATTGAGGTTAGGATCTGATTAGAGAAAATGCTTGAATTTTGCTCAGAATCGGAAAACCATTTTGCCTAGTCGAAAACCTTTTTCTCTCTCAAAATGAAAAACGGATGGTAGAACAGAATTTGCGGTTGTAGTCTGATTCTGAAAATAGTATTGAAAATGGTTTTGAAGAGTTTCATGTCTTGAAGAACATCATCCTGTCTAAGAACTTTTTTGGTGCCCAGGGAAAGTACCAGAATTTTGCCTAGAATCGATAACCGTTTTCTCTGCCAAGATAAAAAATGGATGGTGGAACAGAATTTGCGGTTGTAGTCTGATTTTGAAAATAGTATTGAAAATAGTTTTGAAGAACTTCATCATATCTAAAAACTTTTCTGGTGCCCAGGAAAAGTACCAGAATTTTGCTCAGAATCGAAAACCTTTTTCTCTCTCAAAACTAAATTCGGGATGGTAGTTTGATTATAAAAATAGTATTGATAGATGATTTCAACAACTTTTGGTTTTGACGTATTTCATCTCTAAAAACGTTTTTGCTGCCAAGGGAGAAAACCTTTTCAGTCGCAATATCAATATTGAGGTTAGGATCTGATTACAGATAATATTCAGAGTTTTGAAGTACTTCATGTTGTGAAGAATTTCATGTCTAAGAACTTTTTTGGTGCATGGAGAACATGCTTGATTTTGCTCAGAATCGGAAAACCATTTTGCCTAGAATCGAAAACCTTTTTCTCTCCCAAAATGAAAAACGGATGGTAGAATAGAATTTGCGGTTGTAGTCTGATTCTGAAAATTGGTATTCAAAATGGTTTTGAACAATTTCATGTTTTGAAGTACTTCATGTCTCAGAACATTTTTGCTGCCAAGGGAGAAAACCTTTTCAGTCGCAATATCAATATTGAGGTTAGGATCTGATTACAGATAATATTCAGAGTTTTGAAGTACTTCATGTTGTGAAGAATTTCATGTCTAAGAACTTTTTTGGTGCCTGGAGAACATGTTTGATTTTGCTCAGAATCGGAAAACCATTTTGCCTAGAATCGAAAACCTTTTTCTCTCCCAAAATGAAAAATGGATGGTAGAACAGAATTTGCGGTTGTAGTCTGATTCTGAAAATAGTATTGAAAATAGTTTTGAAGAACTTCATCATATGTAAAAACTTTTCTGGTGCCCAGGGAAAGTACCAGAATTTTGCTCAGAATCGAAAACCTTTTTCTCTCTCAAAACTAAATTCGGGGTGGTAGTTTGATTATAAAAATAGTATTGATAGATGATTTCAACAACTTTTGGTTTTGACGTATTTCATCTCTAAAAACGTTTTTGCTGCCAAGGGAGAAAACCTTTTCAGTCGCAATATCAAGATTGAGGTTAGGATCTGATTACAGATAATATTCAGAGTTTTGAAGTACTTCATGTTGTGAAGAATTTCATGTCTAAGAACTTTTTTGGTGCATGGAGAACATGCTTGATTTTGCTCAGAATCGGAAAACCATTTTGCCTAGAATCGAAAACCTTTTTCTCTCCCAAAATGAAAAACGGATGGTAGAATAGAATTTGCGGTTGTAGTCTGATTCTGAAAATTGGTATTCAAAATGGTTTTGAACAATTTCATGTTTTGAAGTACTTCATGTCTCAGAACATTTTTGGTGCCAAGGGAGAAAACCTTTTCAGTCGCAATATCAAAATTGAGGTTAGGATCTGATTAGAGAAAATGCTTGAATTTTGCTCAGAATCGGAAAACCATTTTGCCTAGTCGAAAACCTTTTTCTCTCTCAAAATGAAAAACGGATGGTAGAACAGAATTTGCGGTTGTAGTCTGATTCTGAAAATAGTATTGAAAATGGTTTTGAAGAGTTTCATGTCTTGAAGAACATCATCCTGTCTAAGAACTTTTTTGGTGCCCAGGGAAAGCACCAGAATTTTGCCTAGAATCGATAACCTTTTTCTCTGCCAAAATGAAAAATGGATGGTGGAACAGAATTTGCGGTTGTAGTCTGATTTTGAAAATAGTATTGAAAATAGTTTTGAAGAACTTCATCATATCTAAAAACTTTTCTGGTGCCCAGGAAAAGTACCAGAATTTTGCTCAGAATCGAAAACCTTTTTCTCTCTCAAAACTAAATTCGGGGTGGTAGTTTGATTATAAAAATAGTATTGATAGATGATTTCAACAACTTTTGGTTTTGACGTATTTCACCTCTAAAAACGTTTTTCCTGCCAAGGGAGAAAACCTTTTCAGTCGCAATATCAATATTGAGGTTAGGATCTGATTACAGATAATATTCAGAGTTTTGAAGTACTTCATGTTGTGAAGAATTTCATGTCTAAGAACTTTTTTGGTGCATGGAGAACATGCTTGATTTTGCTCAGAATCGGAAAACCATTTTGCCTAGAATCGAAAACCTTTTTCTCTCCCAAAATGAAAAACGGATGGTAGAATAGAATTTGCGGTTGTAGTCTGATTCTGAAAATTGGTATTCAAAATGGTTTTGAACTATTTCATGTTTTGAAGTACTTCATGTCTCAGAACATTTTTGGTGCCAAGGGAGAAAACCTTTTCAGTCGCAATATCAAAATTGAGGTTAGGATCTGATTAGAGAAAATGCTTGAATTTTGCTCAGAATCGGAAAACCATTTTGCCTAGTCGAAAACCTTTTTCTCTCTCAAAATGAAAAACGGATGGTAGAACAGAATTTGCGGTTGTAGTCTGATTCTGAAAATAGTATTGAAAATGGTTTTGAAGAGTTTCATGTCTTGAAGAACATCATCCTGTCTAAGAACTTTTTTGGTGCCCAGGGAAAGTACCAGAATTTTGCCTAGAATCGATAACCGTTTTCTCTGCCAAGATAAAAAATGGATGGTGGAACAGAATTTGCGGTTGTAGTCTGATTTTGAAAATAGTATTGAAAATAGTTTTGAAGAACTTCATCATATCTAAAAACTTTTCTGGTGCCCAGGAAAAGTACCAGAATTTTGCTCAGAATCGAAAACCTTTTTCTCTCTCAAAACTAAATTCGGGATGGTAGTTTGATTATAAAAATAGTATTGATAGATGATTTCAACAACTTTTGGTTTTGACGTATTTCATCTCTAAAAACGTTTTTGCTGCCAAGGGAGAAAACCTTTTCAGTCGCAATATCAATATTGAGGTTAGGATCTGATTACAGATAATATTCAGAGTTTTGAAGTACTTCATGTTGTGAAGAATTTCATGTCTAAGAACTTTTTGGTGCATGGAGAACATGCTTGATTTTGCTCAGAATCGGAAAACCATTTTGCCTAGAATCGAAAACCTTTTTCTCTCCCAAAATGAAAAACGGATGGTAGAATAGAATTTGCGGTTGTAGTCTGATTCTGAAAATTGGTATTCAAAATGGTTTTGAACAATTTCATGTTTTGAAGTACTTCATGTCTCAGAACATTTTTGCTGCCAAGGGAGAAAACCTTTTCAGTCGCAATATCAATATTGAGGTTAGGATCTGATTACAGATAATATTCAGAGTTTTGAAGTACTTCATGTTGTGAAGAATTTCATGTCTAAGAACTTTTTTGGTGCATGGAGAACATGCTTGATTTTGCTCAGAATCGGAAAACCATTTTGCCTAGAATCGAAAACCTTTTTCTCTCCCAAAATGAAAAACGGATGGTAGAATAGAATTTGCGGTTGTAGTCTGATTCTGAAAATAGTATTGAAAATGGTTTTGAAGAGTTTCATGTCTTGAAGAACATCATCCTGTCTAAGAACTTTTTTGGTGCCCAGGGAAAGTACCAGAATTTTGCCTAGAATCGATAACCGTTTTCTCTGCCAAGATAAAAAATGGATGGTGGAACAGAATTTGCGGTTGTAGTCTGATTTTGAAAATAGTATTGAAAATAGTTTTGAAGAACTTCATCATATCTAAAAACTTTTCTGGTGCCCAGGAAAAGTACCAGAATTTTGCTCAGAATCGAAAACCTTTTTCTCTCTCAAAACTAAATTCGGGGTGGTAGTTTGATTATAAAAATAGTATTGATAGATGATTTCAACAACTTTTGGTTTTGACGTATTTCATCTCTAAAAACGTTTTTGCTGCCAAGGGAGAAAACCTTTTCAGTCGCAATATCAATATTGAGGTTAGGATCTGATTACAGATAATATTCAGAGTTTTGAAGTACTTCATGTTGTGAAGAATTTCATGTCTAAGAACTTTTTTGGTGCATGGAGAACATGCTTGATTTTGCTCAGAATCGGAAAACCATTTTGCCTAGAATCGAAAACCTTTTTCTCTCCCAAAATGAAAAACGGATGGTAGAATAGAATTTGCGGTTGTAGTCTGATTCTGAAAATTGGTATTCAAAATGGTTTTGAACAATTTCATGTTTTGAAGTACTTCATGTCTCAGAACATTTTTGGTGCCAAGGGAGAAAACCTTTTCAGTCGCAATATCAAAATTGAGGTTAGGATCTGATTAGAGAAAATGCTAGAATTTTGCTCAGAATCGAAAAACCATTTTGCCTAGAATCGAAAAGCTTTTTCTCTCCCCAAATGAAAAATTGATGGTAGAACAGAATTTGCGGTTGTAGTCTGATTCTGAAAATAGTATTGAAAATAATTTTGAAGAACTTCATCATATGTAAAAGGTTTTCTGGTGCCCAGGAAAAGTACCAGAATTTTGCTCAGAATCGAAAACCTTTTTCTCTCTCAAAACTAAATTCGGGGTGGTAGTTTGATTATAAAAATAGTATTGATAGGTGATTTCAACAACTTTTGGTTTTGACGTATTTCATCTCTAAAAACGTTTTTGCTGCCAAGGGAGAAAACCTTTTCAGTCGCAATATCAATATTGAGGTTAGGATCTGATTACCGAAAATGCTAGAATTTTGCTCAGAATCGGAAAACCATTTTGCCTAGTCGAAAACCTTTTTCTCTCTCAAAATGAAAAACGGATGGTAGAACAGAATTTGCGGTTGTAGTCTGATTCTGAAAATAGTATTGAAAATGGTTTTGAAGAACTTCATCATATGTAAAAACTTTTCTGGTGCCCAGGGAAAGTACCAGAATTTTGCTCAGAATCGAAAACCTTTTTCTCTCTCAAAACTAAATTCGGGGTGGTAGTTTGATTATAAAAATAGTATTGATAGATGATTTCAACAACTTTTGGTTTTGACGTATTTCATCTCTAAAAACGTTTTTGCTGCCAAGGGAGAAAACCTTTTCAGTCGCAATATCAATATTGAGGTTAGGATCTGATTACAGATAATATTCAGAGTTTTGAAGTACTTCATGTTGTGAAGAATTTCATGTCTAAGAACTTTTTTGGTGCATGGAGAACATGCTTGATTTTGCTCAGAATCGGAAAACCATTTTGCCTAGAATCGAAAACCTTTTTCTCTCCCAAAATGAAAAACGGATGGTAGAATAGAATTTGCGGTTGTAGTCTGATTCTGAAAATTGGTATTCAAAATGGTTTTGAACAATTTCATGTTTTGAAGTACTTCATGTCTCAGAACATTTTTGGTGCCAAGGGAGAAAACCTTTTCAGTCGCAATATCAAAATTGAGGTTAGGATCTGATTAGAGAAAATGCTTGAATTTTGCTCAGAATCGGAAAACCATTTTGCCTAGTCGAAAACCTTTTTCTCTCTCAAAATGAAAAACGGATGGTAGAACAGAATTTGCGGTTGTAGTCTGATTCTGAAAATAGTATTGAAAATGGTTTTGAAGAGTTTCATGTCTTGAAGAACATCATCCTGTCTAAGAACTTTTTTGGTGCCCAGGGAAAGCACCAGAATTTTGCCTAGAATCGATAACCTTTTTCTCTGCCAAGATAAAAAATGGATGGTGGAACAGAATTTGCGGTTGTAGTCTGATTTTGAAAATAGTATTGAAAATAGTTTTGAAGAACTTCATCATATCTAAAAACTTTTCTGGTGCCCAGGAAAAGTACCAGAATTTTGCTCAGAATCGAAAACCTTTTTCTCTCTCAAAACTAAATTCGGGGTGGTAGTTTGATTATAAAAATAGTATTGATAGATGATTTCAACAACTTTTGGTTTTGACGTATTTCATCTCTAAAAACGTTTTTGCTGCCAAGGGAGAAAACCTTTTCAGTCGCAATATCAAGATTGAGGTTAGGATCTGATTACAGATAATATTCAGAGTTTTGAAGTACTTCATGTTGTGAAGAATTTCATGTCTAAGAACTTTTTTGGTGCATGGAGAACATGCTTGATTTTGCTCAGAATCGGAAAACCATTTTGCCTAGAATCGAAAACCTTTTTCTCTCCCAAAATGAAAAACGGATGGTAGAATAGAATTTGCGGTTGTAGTCTGATTCTGAAAATTGGTATTCAAAATGGTTTTGAACAATTTCATGTTTTGAAGTACTTCATGTCTCAGAACATTTTTGGTGCCAAGGGAGAAAACCTTTTCAGTCGCAATATCAAAATTGAGGTTAGGATCTGATTAGAGAAAATGCTTGAATTTTGCTCAGAATCGGAAAACCATTTTGCCTAGTCGAAAACCTTTTTCTCTCTCAAAATGAAAAACGGATGGTAGAACAGAATTTGCGGTTGTAGTCTGATTCTGAAAATAGTATTGAAAATGGTTTTGAAGAGTTTCATGTCTTGAAGAACATCATCCTGTCTAAGAACTTTTTTGGTGCCCAGGGAAAGCACCAGAATTTTGCCTAGAATCGATAACCTTTTTCTCTGCCAAGATAAAAAATGGATGGTGGAACAGAATTTGCGGTTGTAGTCTGATTTTGAAAATAGTATTGAAAATAGTTTTGAAGAACTTCATCATATCTAAAAACTTTTCTGGTGCCCAGGAAAAGTACCAGAATTTTGCTCAGAATCGAAAACCTTTTTCTCTCTCAAAACTAAATTCGGGGTGGTAGTTTGATTATAAAAATAGTATTGATAGATGATTTCAACAACTTTTGGTTTTGACGTATTTCATCTCTAAAAACGTTTTTGCTGCCAAGGGAGAAAACCTTTTCAGTCGCAATATCAATATTGAGGTTAGGATCTGATTACAGATAATATTCAGAGTTTTGAAGTACTTCATGTTGTGAAGAATTTCATGTCTAAGAACTTTTTTGGTGCATGGAGAACATGCTTGATTTTGCTCAGAATCGGAAAACCATTTTGCCTAGAATCGAAAACCTTTTTCTCTCCCAAAATGAAAAACGGATGGTAGAATAGAATTTGCGGTTGTAGTCTGATTCTGAAAATTGGTATTCAAAATGGTTTTGAACAATTTCATGTTTTGAAGTACTTCATGTCTCAGAACATTTTTGGTGCCAAGGGAGAAAACCTTTTCAGTCGCAATATCAAAATTGAGGTTAGGATCTGATTAGAGAAAATGCTAGAATTTTGCTCAGAATCGAAAAACCATTTTGCCTAGAATCGAAAAGCTTTTTCTCTCCCCAAATGAAAAATTGATGGTAGAACAGAATTTGCGGTTGTAGTCTGATTCTGAAAATAGTATTGAAAATAATTTTGAAGAACTTCATCATATGTAAAAGGTTTTCTGGTGCCCAGGAAAAGTACCAGAATTTTGCTCAGAATCGAAAACCTTTTTCTCTCTCAAAACTAAATTCGGGGTGGTAGTTTGATTATAAAAATAGTATTGATAGGTGATTTCAACAACTTTTGGTTTTGACGTATTTCATCTCTAAAAACGTTTTTGCTGCCAAGGGAGAAAACCTTTTCAGTCGCAATATCAATATTGAGGTTAGGATCTGATTACCGAAAATGCTAGAATTTTGCTCAGAATCGGAAAACCATTTTGCCTAGTCGAAAACCTTTTTCTCTCTCAAAATGAAAAACGGATGGTAGAACAGAATTTGCGGTTGTAGTCTGATTCTGAAAATAGTATTGAAAATGGTTTTGAAGAACTTCATCATATGTAAAAACTTTTCTGGTGCCCAGGGAAAGTACCAGAATTTTGCTCAGAATCGAAAACCTTTTTCTCTCTCAAAACTAAATTCGGGGTGGTAGTTTGATTATAAAAATAGTATTGATAGATGATTTCAACAACTTTTGGTTTTGACGTATTTCATCTCTAAAAACGTTTTTGCTGCCAAGGGAGAAAACCTTTTCAGTCGCAATATCAATATTGAGGTTAGGATCTGATTACAGATAATATTCAGAGTTTTGAAGTACTTCATGTTGTGAAGAATTTCATGTCTAAGAACTTTTTTGGTGCATGGAGAACATGCTTGATTTTGCTCAGAATCGGAAAACCATTTTGCCTAGAATCGAAAACCTTTTTCTCTCCCAAAATGAAAAACGGATGGTAGAATAGAATTTGCGGTTGTAGTCTGATTCTGAAAATTGGTATTCAAAATGGTTTTGAACAATTTCATGTTTTGAAGTACTTCATGTCTCAGAACATTTTTGGTGCCAAGGGAGAAAACCTTTTCAGTCGCAATATCAAAATTGAGGTTAGGATCTGATTAGAGAAAATGCTTGAATTTTGCTCAGAATCGGAAAACCATTTTGCCTAGTCGAAAACCTTTTTCTCTCTCAAAATGAAAAACGGATGGTAGAACAGAATTTGCGGTTGTAGTCTGATTCTGAAAATAGTATTGAAAATGGTTTTGAAGAGTTTCATGTCTTGAAGAACATCATCCTGTCTAAGAACTTTTTTGGTGCCCAGGGAAAGCACCAGAATTTTGCCTAGAATCGATAACCTTTTTCTCTGCCAAGATAAAAAATGGATGGTGGAACAGAATTTGCGGTTGTAGTCTGATTTTGAAAATAGTATTGAAAATAGTTTTGAAGAACTTCATCATATCTAAAAACTTTTCTGGTGCCCAGGAAAAGTACCAGAATTTTGCTCAGAATCGAAAACCTTTTTCTCTCTCAAAACTAAATTCGGGGTGGTAGTTTGATTATAAAAATAGTATTGATAGATGATTTCAACAACTTTTGGTTTTGACGTATTTCATCTCTAAAAACGTTTTTGCTGCCAAGGGAGAAAACCTTTTCAGTCGCAATATCAAGATTGAGGTTAGGATCTGATTACAGATAATATTCAGAGTTTTGAAGTACTTCATGTTGTGAAGAATTTCATGTCTAAGAACTTTTTTGGTGCATGGAGAACATGCTTGATTTTGCTCAGAATCGGAAAACCATTTTGCCTAGAATCGAAAACCTTTTTCTCTCCCAAAATGAAAAACGGATGGTAGAATAGAATTTGCGGTTGTAGTCTGATTCTGAAAATTGGTATTCAAAATGGTTTTGAACAATTTCATGTTTTGAAGTACTTCATGTCTCAGAACATTTTTGGTGCCAAGGGAGAAAACCTTTTCAGTCGCAATATCAAAATTGAGGTTAGGATCTGATTAGAGAAAATGCTTGAATTTTGCTCAGAATCGGAAAACCATTTTGCCTAGTCGAAAACCTTTTTCTCTCTCAAAATGAAAAACGGATGGTAGAACAGAATTTGCGGTTGTAGTCTGATTCTGAAAATAGTATTGAAAATGGTTTTGAAGAGTTTCATGTCTTGAAGAACATCATCCTGTCTAAGAACTTTTTTGGTGCCCAGGGAAAGCACCAGAATTTTGCCTAGAATCGATAACCTTTTTCTCTGCCAAGATAAAAAATGGATGGTGGAACAGAATTTGCGGTTGTAGTCTGATTTTGAAAATAGTATTGAAAATAGTTTTGAAGAACTTCATCATATCTAAAAACTTTTCTGGTGCCCAGGAAAAGTACCAGAATTTTGCTCAGAATCGAAAACCTTTTTCTCTCTCAAAACTAAATTCGGGGTGGTAGTTTGATTATAAAAATAGTATTGATAGATGATTTCAACAACTTTTGGTTTTGACGTATTTCATCTCTAAAAACGTTTTTGCTGCCAAGGGAGAAAACCTTTTCAGTCGCAATATCAAGATTGAGGTTAGGATCTGATTACAGATAATATTCAGAGTTTTGAAGTACTTCATGTTGTGAAGAATTTCATGTCTAAGAACTTTTTTGGTGCATGGAGAACATGCTTGATTTTGCTCAGAATCGGAAAACCATTTTGCCTAGAATCGAAAATCTTTTTCTCTCCCAAAATGAAAAACGGATGGTAGAATAGAATTTGCGGTTGTAGTCTGATTCTGAAAATTGGTATTCAAAATGGTTTTGAACAATTTCATGTTTTGAAGTACTTCATGTCTCAGAACATTTTTGGTGCCAAGGGAGAAAACCTTTTCAGTCGCAATATCAAAATTGAGGTTAGGATCTGATTAGAGAAAATGCTTGAATTTTGCTCAGAATCGGAAAACCATTTTGCCTAGTCGAAAACCTTTTTCTCTCTCAAAATAAAAAACGGATGGTAGAACAGAATTTGCGGTTGTAGTCTGATTCTGAAAATAGTATTGAAAATGGTTTTGAAGAGTTTCATGTCTTGAAGAACATCATCCTGTCTAAGAACTTTTTTGGTGCCCAGGGAAAGCACCAGAATTTTGCCTAGAATCGATAACCTTTTTCTCTGCCAAAATGAAAAATGGATGGTGGAACAGAATTTGCGGTTGTAGTCTGATTTTGAAAATAGTATTGAAAATAGTTTTGAAGAACTTCATCATATCTAAAAACTTTTCTGGTGCCCAGGAAAAGTACCAGAATTTTGCTCAGAATCGAAAACCTTTTTCTCTCTCAAAACTAAATTCGGGGTGGTAGTTTGATTATAAAAATAGTATTGATAGATGATTTCAACAACTTTTGGTTTTGACGTATTTCATCTCTAAAAACGTTTTTGCTGCCAAGGGAGAAAACCTTTTCAGTCGCAATATCAAGATTGAGGTTAGGATCTGATTACAGATAATATTCAGAGTTTTGAAGTACTTCATGTTGTGAAGAATTTCATGTCTAAGAACTTTTTTGGTGCATGGAGAACATGCTTGATTTTGCTCAGAATCGGAAAACCATTTTGCCTAGAATCGAAAACCTTTTTCTCTCCCAAAATGAAAAACGGATGGTAGAATAGAATTTGCGGTTGTAGTCTGATTCTGAAAATTGGTATTCAAAATGGTTTTGAACAATTTCATGTTTTGAAGTACTTCATGTCTCAGAACATTTTTGGTGCCAAGGGAGAAAACCTTTTCAGTCGCAATATCAAAATTGAGGTTAGGATCTGATTAGAGAAAATGCTTGAATTTTGCTCAGAATCGGAAAACCATTTTGCCTAGTCGAAAACCTTTTTCTCTCTCAAAATGAAAAACGGATGGTAGAACAGAATTTGCGGTTGTAGTCTGATTCTGAAAATAGTATTGAAAATGGTTTTGAAGAGTTTCATGTCTTGAAGAACATCATCCTGTCTAAGAACTTTTTTGGTGCGCAGGGAAAGTACCAGAATTTTGCCTAGAATCGATAACCTTTTTCTCTGCCAAAATGAAAAATGGATGGTGGAACAGAATTTGCGGTTGTAGTCTGATTCTGAAAATAGTATTGAAAATAGTTTTGAAGAACTTCATCATATCTAAAAACTTTTCTGGTGCCCAGGAAAAGTACCAGAATTTTGCTCAGAATCGAAAACCTTTTTCTCTCTCAAAACTAAATTCGGGGTGGTAGTTTGATTATAAAAATAGTATTGATAGATGATTTCAACAACTTTTGGTTTTGACGTATTTCATCTCTAAAAACGTTTTTGCTGCCAAGGGAGAAAACCTTTTGAGTCGCAATATCAATATTGAGGTTAGGATCTGATTACAGATAATATTCAGAGTTTTGAAGTACTTCATGTTGTGAAGAATTTCATGTCTAAGAACTTTTTTGGTGCATGGAGAACATGCTTGATTTTGCTCAGAATCGGAAAACCATTTTGCCTAGAATCGAAAATCTTTTTCTCTCCCAAAATGAAAAACGGATGGTAGAATAGAATTTGCGGTTGTAGTCTGATTCTGAAAATTGGTATTCAAAATGGTTTTGAACAATTTCATGTTTTGAAGTACTTCATGTCTCAGAACATTTTTGGTGCCAAGGGAGAAAACCTTTTCAGTCGCAATATCAAAATTGAGGTTAGGATCTGATTAGAGAAAATGCTTGAATTTTGCTCAGAATCGGAAAACCATTTTGCCTAGTCGAAAACCTTTTTCTCTCTCAAAATGAAAAACGGATGGTAGAACAGAATTTGCGGTTGTAGTCTGATTCTGAAAATAGTATTGAAAATGGTTTTGAAGAGTTTCATGTCTTGAAGAACATCATCCTGTCTAAGAACTTTTTTGGTGCCCAGGGAAAGCACCAGAATTTTGCCTAGAATCGATAACCTTTTTCTCTGCCAAGATAAAAAATGGATGGTGGAACAGAATTTGCGGTTGTAGTCTGATTTTGAAAATAGTATTGAAAATAGTTTTGAAGAACTTCATCATATCTAAAAACTTTTCTGGTGCCCAGGAAAAGTACCAGAATTTTGCTCAGAATCGAAAACCTTTTTCTCTCTCAAAACTAAATTCGGGGTGGTAGTTTGATTATAAAAATAGTATTGATAGATGATTTCAACAACTTTTGGTTTTGACGTATTTCATCTCTAAAAACGTTTTTGCTGCCAAGGGAGAAAACCTTTTCAGTCGCAATATCAAGATTGAGGTTAGGATCTGATTACAGATAATATTCAGAGTTTTGAAGTACTTCATGTTGTGAAGAATTTCATGTCTAAGAACTTTTTTGGTGCATGGAGAACATGCTTGATTTTGCTCAGAATCGGAAAACCATTTTGCCTAGAATCGAAAATCTTTTTCTCTCCCAAAATGAAAAACGGATGGTAGAATAGAATTTGCGGTTGTAGTCTGATTCTGAAAATTGGTATTCAAAATGGTTTTGAACAATTTCATGTTTTGAAGTACTTCATGTCTCAGAACATTTTTGGTGCCAAGGGAGAAAACCTTTTCAGTCGCAATATCAAAATTGAGGTTAGGATCTGATTAGAGAAAATGCTTGAATTTTGCTCAGAATCGGAAAACCATTTTGCCTAGTCGAAAACCTTTTTCTCTCTCAAAATAAAAAACGGATGGTAGAACAGAATTTGCGGTTGTAGTCTGATTCTGAAAATAGTATTGAAAATGGTTTTGAAGAGTTTCATGTCTTGAAGAACATCATCCTGTCTAAGAACTTTTTTGGTGCCCAGGGAAAGCACCAGAATTTTGCCTAGAATCGATAACCTTTTTCTCTGCCAAAATGAAAAATGGATGGTGGAACAGAATTTGCGGTTGTAGTCTGATTTTGAAAATAGTATTGAAAATAGTTTTGAAGAACTTCATCATATCTAAAAACTTTTCTGGTGCCCAGGAAAAGTACCAGAATTTTGCTCAGAATCGAAAACCTTTTTCTCTCTCAAAACTAAATTCGGGGTGGTAGTTTGATTATAAAAATAGTATTGATAGATGATTTCAACAACTTTTGGTTTTGACGTATTTCATCTCTAAAAACGTTTTTGCTGCCAAGGGAGAAAACCTTTTCAGTCGCAATATCAAGATTGAGGTTAGGATCTGATTACAGATAATATTCAGAGTTTTGAAGTACTTCATGTTGTGAAGAATTTCATGTCTAAGAACTTTTTTGGTGCATGGAGAACATGCTTGATTTTGCTCAGAATCGGAAAACCATTTTGCCTAGAATCGAAAACCTTTTTCTCTCCCAAAATGAAAAACGGATGGTAGAATAGAATTTGCGGTTGTAGTCTGATTCTGAAAATTGGTATTCAAAATGGTTTTGAACAATTTCATGTTTTGAAGTACTTCATGTCTCAGAACATTTTTGGTGCCAAGGGAGAAAACCTTTTCAGTCGCAATATCAAAATTGAGGTTAGGATCTGATTAGAGAAAATGCTTGAATTTTGCTCAGAATCGGAAAACCATTTTGCCTAGTCGAAAACCTTTTTCTCTCTCAAAATGAAAAACGGATGGTAGAACAGAATTTGCGGTTGTAGTCTGATTCTGAAAATAGTATTGAAAATGGTTTTGAAGAGTTTCATGTCTTGAAGAACATCATCCTGTCTAAGAACTTTTTTGGTGCCCAGGGAAAGTACCAGAATTTTGCCTAGAATCGATAACCTTTTTCTCTGCCAAGATAAAAAATGGATGGTGGAACAGAATTTGCGGTTGTAGTCTGATTTTGAAAATAGTATTGAAAATAGTTTTGAAGAACTTCATCATATCTAAAAACTTTTCTGGTGCCCAGGAAAAGTACCAGAATTTTGCTCAGAATCGAAAACCTTTTTCTCTCTCAAAACTAAATTCGGGGTGGTAGTTTGATTATAAAAATAGTATTGATAGATGATTTCAACAACTTTTGGTTTTGACGTATTTCATCTCTAAAAACGTTTTTGCTGCCAAGGGAGAAAACCTTTTCAGTCGCAATATCAAGATTGAGGTTAGGATCTGATTACAGATAATATTCAGAGTTTTGAAGTACTTCATGTTGTGAAGAATTTCATGTCTAAGAACTTTTTTGGTGCATGGAGAACATGCTTGATTTTGCTCAGAATCGGAAAACCATTTTGCCTAGAATCGAAAACCTTTTTCTCTCCCAAAATGAAAAACGGATGGTAGAATAGAATTTGCGGTTGTAGTCTGATTCTGAAAATTGGTATTCAAAATGGTTTTGAACAATTTCATGTTTTGAAGTACTTCATGTCTCAGAACATTTTTGGTGCCAAGGGAGAAAACCTTTTCAGTCGCAATATCAAAATTGAGGTTAGGATCTGATTAGAGAAAATGCTTGAATTTTGCTCAGAATCGGAAAACCATTTTGCCTAGTCGAAAACCTTTTTCTCTCTCAAAATGAAAAACGGATGGTAGAACAGAATTTGCGGTTGTAGTCTGATTCTGAAAATAGTATTGAAAATGGTTTTGAAGAGTTTCATGTCTTGAAGAACATCATCCTGTCTAAGAACTTTTTTGGTGCCCAGGGAAAGTACCAGAATTTTGCCTAGAATCGATAACCTTTTTCTCTGCCAAGATAAAAAATGGATGGTGGAACAGAATTTGCGGTTGTAGTCTGATTTTGAAAATAGTATTGAAAATAGTTTTGAAGAACTTCATCATATCTAAAAACTTTTCTGGTGCCCAGGAAAAGTACCAGAATTTTGCTCAGAATCGAAAACCTTTTTCTCTCTCAAAACTAAATTCGGGGTGGTAGTTTGATTATAAAAATAGTATTGATAGATGATTTCAACAACTTTTGGTTTTGACGTATTTCATCTCTAAAAACGTTTTTGCTGCCAAGGGAGAAAACCTTTTCAGTCGCAATATCAAGATTGAGGTTAGGATCTGATTACAGATAATATTCAGAGTTTTGAAGTACTTCATGTTGTGAAGAATTTCATGTCTAAGAACTTTTTTGGTGCATGGAGAACATGCTTGATTTTGCTCAGAATCGGAAAACCATTTTGCCTAGAATCGAAAACCTTTTTCTCTCCCAAAATGAAAAACGGATGGTAGAATAGAATTTGCGGTTGTAGTCTGATTCTGAAAATTGGTATTCAAAATGGTTTTGAACAATTTCATGTTTTGAAGTACTTCATGTCTCAGAACATTTTTGGTGCCAAGGGAGAAAACCTTTTCAGTCGCAATATCAAAATTGAGGTTAGGATCTGATTAGAGAAAATGCTAGAATTTTGCTCAGAATCGAAAAACCATTTTGCCTAGAATCGAAAACCTTTTTCTCTCCCAAAATGAAAAATTGATGGTAGAACAGAATTTGCGGTTGTAGTCTGATTCTGAAAATAGTATTGAAAATAGTTTTGAAGAACTTCATCATATGTAAAAACTTTTCTGGTGCCCAGGGAAAGTACCAGAATTTTGCTCAGAATCGAAAACCTTTTTCTCTCTCAAAACTAAATTCGGGGTGGTAGTTTGATTATAAAAATAGTATTGATAGATGATTTCAACAACTTTTGGTTTTGACGTATTTCATCTCTAAAAACGTTTTTGCTGCCAAGGGAGAAAACCTTTTCAGTCGCAATATCAATATTGAGGTTAGGATCTGATTACCGAAAATGCTAGAATTTTGCTCAGAATCGGAAAACCATTTTGCCTAGTCGAAAACCTTTTTCTCTCCCAAAATGAAAAACGGATGGTAGAATAGAATTTGCGGTTGTAGTCTGATTCTGAAAATTGGTATTCAAAATGGTTTTGAACAATTTCATGTTCTGAAGTACTTCATGTCTCAGAACATTTTTGGTGCCAAGGGAGAAAACCTTTTCAGTCGCAATATCAAAATTGAGGTTAGGCTCTGATTGGAGAAAATGCTAGAATTTTGCTCAGAATCGGAAAACCATTTTGACTAGTCGAAAACCTTTTTCTCTCTCAAAATGAAAAACGGATGGTAGAACAGAATTTGCGGTTGTAGTCTGATTCTGAAAATAGTATTGAAAATGGTTTTGAAGAGTTTCATGTCTTGAAGAACATCATCCTGTCTAAGAACTTTTTTGGTGCCCAGGGAAAGTACGAGAATTTTGCCTAGAATCGATAACCTTTTTCTCTGCCAAAATGAAAAATGGATGGTGGAACAGAATTTGCGGTTGTAGTCTGATTCTGAAAATAGTATTGAAAATAGTTTTGAAGAACTTCATCATATCTAAAAACTTTTCTGGTGCCCAGGAAAAGTACCAGAATTTTGCTCAGAATCGAAAACCTTTTTCTCTCTCAAAACTAAATTCGGGGTGGTAGTTTGATTATAAAAATAGTATTGATAGATGATTTCAACAACTTTTGGTTTTGACGTATTTCATCTCTAAAAACGTTTTTGCTGCCAAGGGAGAAAACCTTTTCAGTCGTAATATCAATATTGAGGTTAGGATCTGATTACAGATAATATTCAGAGTTTTGAAGTACTTCATGTTGTGAAGAATTTCATGTCTAAGAACTTTTTTGGTGCCTGGAGAACATGCTTGATTTTGCTCAGAATCGGAAAACCATTTTGCCTAGTCGAAAACCTTTTTCTCTCTCAAAATGAAAAACGGATGGTAGAACAGAATTTGTGGTTGTAGTCTGATTCTGAAAATAGTATTGAAAATGGTTTTGAAGAACTTCATCATATGTAAAAACTTTTCTGGTGCCCAGGGAAAGTACCAGAATTTTGCTCAGAATCGAAAACCTTTTTCTCTCTCAAAACTAAATTCGGGGTGGTAGTTTGATTATAAAAATAGTATTGATAGATGATTTCAACAACTTTTGGTTTTGACGTATTTCATCTCTAAAAACGTTTTTGCTGCCAAGGGAGAAAACCTTTTCAGTCGCAATATCAAGATTGAGGTTAGGATCTGATTACAGATAATATTCAGAGTTTTGAAGTACTTCATGTTGTGAAGAATTTCATGTCTAAGAACTTTTTTGGTGCATGGAGAACATGCTTGATTTTGCTCAGAATCGGAAAACCATTTTGCCTAGAATCGAAAACCTTTTTCTCTCCCAAAATGAAAAACGGATGGTAGAATAGAATTTGCGGTTGTAGTCTGATTCTGAAAATTGGTATTCAAAATGGTTTTGAACAATTTCATGTTTTGAAGTACTTCATGTCTCAGAACATTTTTGGTGCCAAGGGAGAAAACCTTTTCAGTCGCAATATCAAAATTGAGGTTAGGATCTGATTAGAGAAAATGCTTGAATTTTGCTCAGAATCGGAAAACCATTTTGCCTAGTCGAAAACCTTTTTCTCTCTCAAAATGAAAAACGGATGGTAGAACAGAATTTGCGGTTGTAGTCTGATTCTGAAAATAGTATTGAAAATGGTTTTGAAGAGTTTCATGTCTTGAAGAACATCATCCTGTCTAAGAACTTTTTTGGTGCCCAGGGAAAGTACCAGAATTTTGCCTAGAATCGATAACCTTTTTCTCTGCCAAGATAAAAAATGGATGGTGGAACAGAATTTGCGGTTGTAGTCTGATTTTGAAAATAGTATTGAAAATAGTTTTGAAGAACTTCATCATATCTAAAAACTTTTCTGGTGCCCAGGGAAAGTACCAGAATTTTGCTCAGAATCGAAAACCTTTTTCTCTCTCAAAACTAAATTCGGGGTGGTAGTTTGATTATAAAAATAGTATTGATAGATGATTTCAACAACTTTTGGTTTTGACGTATTTCATCTCTAAAAACGTTTTTGCTGCCAAGGGAGAAAACCTTTTCAGTCGCAATATCAATATTGAGGTTAGGATCTGATTACAGATAATATTCAGAGTTTTGAAGTACTTCATGTTGTGAAGAATTTCATGTCTAAGAACTTTTTTGGTGCATGGAGAACATGCTTGATTTTGCTCAGAATCGGAAAACCATTTTGCCTAGAATCGAAAACCTTTTTCTCTCCCAAAATGAAAAACGGATGGTAGAATAGAATTTGCGGTTGTAGTCTGATTCTGAAAATTGGTATTCAAAATGGTTTTGAACAATTTCATGTTTTGAAGTACTTCATGTCTCAGAACATTTTTGGTGCCAAGGGAGAAAACCTTTTCAGTCGCAATATCAAAATTGAGGTTAGGATCTGATTAGAGAAAATGCTTGAATTTTGCTCAGAATCGGAAAACCATTTTGCCTAGTCGAAAACCTTTTTCTCTCTCAAAATGAAAAACGGATGGTAGAACAGAATTTGCGGTTGTAGTCTGATTCTGAAAATAGTATTGAAAATGGTTTTGAAGAGTTTCATGTCTTGAAGAACATCATCCTGTCTAAGAACTTTTTTGGTGCCCAGGGAAAGCACCAGAATTTTGCCTAGAATCGATAACCTTTTTCTCTGCCAAAATGAAAAATGGATGGTGGAACAGAATTTGCGGTTGTAGTCTGATTTTGAAAATAGTATTGAAAATAGTTTTGAAGAACTTCATCATATCTAAAAACTTTTCTGGTGCCCAGGAAAAGTACCAGAATTTTGCTCAGAATCGAAAACCTTTTTCTCTCTCAAAACTAAATTCGGGGTGGTAGTTTGATTATAAAAATAGTATTGATAGATGATTTCAACAACTTTTGGTTTTGACGTATTTCATCTCTAAAAACGTTTTTGCTGCCAAGGGAGAAAACCTTTTCAGTCGCAATATCAAGATTGAGGTTAGGATCTGATTACAGATAATATTCAGAGTTTTGAAGTACTTCATGTTGTGAAGAATTTCATGTCTAAGAACTTTTTTGGTGCATGGAGAACATGCTTGATTTTGCTCAGAATCGGAAAACCATTTTGCCTAGAATCGAAAACCTTTTTCTCTCCCAAAATGAAAAACGGATGGTAGAATAGAATTTGCGGTTGTAGTCTGATTCTGAAAATTGGTATTCAAAATGGTTTTGAACAATTTCATGTTTTGAAGTACTTCATGTCTCAGAACATTTTTGGTGCCAAGGGAGAAAACCTTTTCAGTCGCAATATCAAAATTGAGGTTAGGATCTGATTAGAGAAAATGCTTGAATTTTGCTCAGAATCGGAAAACCATTTTGCCTAGTCGAAAACCTTTTTCTCTCTCAAAATGAAAAACGGATGGTAGAACAGAATTTGCGGTTGTAGTCTGATTCTGAAAATAGTATTGAAAATGGTTTTGAAGAGTTTCATGTCTTGAAGAACATCATCCTGTCTAAGAACTTTTTTGGTGCCCAGGGAAAGTACCAGAATTTTGCCTAGAATCGATAACCTTTTTCTCTGCCAAGATAAAAAATGGATGGTGGAACAGAATTTGCGGTTGTAGTCTGATTTTGAAAATAGTATTGAAACTAGTTTTGAAGAACTTCATCATATCTAAAAACTTTTCTGGTGCCCAGGAAAAGTACCAGAATTTTGCTCAGAATCGAAAACCTTTTTCTCTCTCAAAACTAAATTCGGGGTGGTAGTTTGATTATAAAAATAGTATTGATAGATGATTTCAACAACTTTTGGTTTTGACGTATTTCATCTCTAAAAACGTTTTTGCTGCCAAGGGAGAAAACCTTTTCAGTCGCAATATCAAGATTGAGGTTAGGATCTGATTACAGATAATATTCAGAGTTTTGAAGTACTTCATGTTGTGAAGAATTTCATGTCTAAGAACTTTTTTGGTGCATGGAGAACATGCTTGATTTTGCTCAGAATCGGAAAACCATTTTGCCTAGAATCGAAAACCTTTTTCTCTCCCAAAATGAAAAACGGATGGTAGAATAGAATTTGCGGTTGTAGTCTGATTCTGAAAATTGGTATTCAAAATGGTTTTGAACAATTTCATGTTTTGAAGTACTTCATGTCTCAGAACATTTTTGATGCCAAGGGAGAAAACCTTTTCAGTCGCAATATCAAAATTGAGGTTAGGATCTGATTAGAGAAAATGCTAGAATTTTGCTCAGAATCGAAAAACCATTGTGCCTAGAATCGAAAAGCTTTTTCTCTCCCCAAATGAAAAATTGATGGTAGAACAGAATTTGCGGTTGTAGTCTGATTCTGAAAATAGTATTGAAAATAATTTTGAAGAACTTCATCATATGTAAAAGGTTTTCTGGTGCCCAGGAAAAGTACCAGAATTTTGCTCAGAATCGAAAACCTTTTTCTCTCTCAAAACTAAATTCGGGGTGGTAGTTTGATTATAAAAATAGTATTGATAGGTGATTTCAACAACTTTTGGTTTTGACGTATTTCATCTCTAAAAACGTTTTTGCTGCCAAGGGAGAAAACCTTTTCAGTCGCAATATCAATATTGAAATTAGGATCTGATTACCGAAAATGCTAGAATTTTGCTCAGAATCGGAAAACCATTTTGCCTAGTCGAAAACCTTTTTCTCTCTCAAAATGAAAAACGGATGGTAGAACAGAATTTGCGGTTGTAGTCTGATTCTGAAAATAGTATTGAAAATGGTTTTGAAGAGTTTCATGTCTTGAAGAACATCATCCTGTCTAAGAACTTTTTTGGTGCCCAGGGAAAGCACCAGAATTTTGCCTAGAATCGATAACCTTTTTCTCTGCCAAGATAAAAAATGGATGGTGGAACAGAATTTGCGGTTGTAGTCTGATTTTGAAAATAGTATTGAAAATAGTTTTGAAGAACTTCATCATATCTAAAAACTTTTCTGGTGCCCAGGAAAAGTACCAGAATTTTGCTCAGAATCGAAAACCTTTTTCTCTCTCAAAACTAAATTCGGGGTGGTAGTTTGATTATAAAAATAGTATTGATAGATGATTTCAACAACTTTTGGTTTTGACGTATTTCATCTCTAAAAACGTTTTTGCTGCCAAGGGAGAAAACCTTTTCAGTCACAATATCAAGATTGAGGTTAGGATCTGATTACAGATAATATTCAGAGTTTTGAAGTACTTCATGTTGTGAAGAATTTCATGTCTAAGAACTTTTTTGGTGCATGGAGAACATGCTTGATTTTGCTCAGAATCGGAAAACCATTTTGCCTAGAATCGAAAACCTTTTTCTCTCCCAAAATGAAAAACGGATGGTAGAATAGAATTTGCGGTTGTAGTCTGATTCTGAAAATTGGTATTCAAAATGGTTTTGAACAATTTCATGTTTTGAAGTACTTCATGTCTCAGAACATTTTTGGTGCCAAGGGAGAAAACCTTTTCAGTCGCAATATCAAAATTGAGGTTAGGATCTGATTAGAGAAAATGCTTGAATTTTGCTTAGAATCGGAAAACCATTTTGCCTAGTCGAAAACCTTTTTCTCTCTCAAAATGAAAAACGGATGGTAGAACAGAATTTGCGGTTGTAGTCTGATTCTGAAAATAGTATTGAAAATGGTTTTGAAGAGTTTCATGTCTTGAAGAACATCATCCTGTCTAAGAACTTTTTTGGTGCCCAGGGAAAGTACCAGAATTTTGCCTAGAATCGATAACCTTTTTCTCTGCCAAAATAAAAAATGGATGGTGGAACAGAATTTGCGGTTGTAGTCTGATTTTGAAAATAGTATTGAAAATAGTTTTGAAGAACTTCATCATATCTAAAAACTTTTCTGGTGCCCAGGAAAAGTACCAGAATTTTGCTCAGAATCGAAAACCTTTTTCTCTCTCAAAACTAAATTCGGGGTGGTAGTTTGATTATAAAAATAGTATTGATAGATGATTTCAACAACTTTTGGTTTTGATGTATTTCATCTCTAAAAACGTTTTTGCTGCCAAGGGAGAAAACCTTTTCAGTCGCAATATCAAGATTGAGGTTAGGATCTGATTACAGATAATATTCAGAGTTTTGAAGTACTTCATGTTGTGAAGAATTTCATGTCTAAGAACTTTTTTGGTGCATGGAGAACATGCTTGATTTTGCTCAGAATCGGAAAACCATTTTGCCTAGAATCGAAAACCTTTTTCTCTCCCAAAATGAAAAACGGATGGTAGAATAGAATTTGCGGTTGTAGTCTGATTCTGAAAATTGGTATTCAAAATGGTTTTGAACAATTTCATGTTTTGAAGTACTTCATGTCTCAGAACATTTTTGGTGCCAAGGGAGAAAACCTTTTCAGTCGCAATATCAAAATTGAGGTTAGGATCTGATTAGAGAAAATGCTAGAATTTTGCTCAGAATCGAAAAACCATTTTGCCTAGAATCGAAAACCTTTTTCTCTCCCAAAATGAAAAATTGATGGTAGAACAGAATTTGCGGTTGTAGTCTGATTCTGAAAATAGTATTGAAAATAGTTTTGAAGAACTTCATCATATGTAAAAACTTTTCTGGTGCCCAGAGAAAGTACCAGAATTTTGCTCAGAATCGAAAACCTTTTTCTCTCTCAAAACTAAATTCGGGGTGGTAGTTTGATTGTAAAAATAGTATTGATAGATGATTTCAACAACTTTTGGTTTTGACGTATTTCATCTCTAAAAACGTTTTTGCTGCTAAGGGAGAAAACCTTTTCAGTCGCAATATCAATATTGAGGTTAGGATCTGATTACAGATAATATTCAGAGTTTTGAAGTACTTCATGTTGTGAAGAATTTCATGTCTAAGAACTTTTTTGGTGCATGGAGAACATGCTTGATTTTGCTCAGAATCGGAAAACCATTTTGCCTAGAATCGAAAACCTTTTTCTCTCCCAAAATGAAAAACGGATGGTAGAATAGAATTTGCGGTTGTAGTCTGATTCTGAAAATTGGTATTCAAAATGGTTTTGAACAATTTCATGTTTTGAAGTACTTCATGTCTCAGAACATTTTTGGTGCCAAGGGAGAAAACCTTTTCAGTCGCAATATCAAAATTGAGGTTAGGATCTGATTAGAGAAAATGCTTGAATTTTGCTCAGAATCGGAAAACCATTTTGCCTAGTCGAAAACCTTTTTCTCTCTCAAAATGAAAAACGGATGGTAGAACAGAATTTGCGGTTGTAGTCTGATTCTGAAAATAGTATTGAAAATGGTTTTGAAGAGTTTCATGTCTTGAAGAACATCATCCTGTCTAAGAACTTTTTTGGTGCCCAGGGAAAGTACCAGAATTTTGCCTAGAATCGATAACCTTTTTCTCTGCCAAGATAAAAAATGGATGGTGGAACAGAATTTGCGGTTGTAGTCTGATTTTGAAAATAGTATTGAAAATAGTTTTGAAGAACTTCATCATATCTAAAAACTTTTCTGGTGCCCAGGAAAAGTACCAGAATTTTGCTCAGAATCGAAAACCTTTTTCTCTCTCAAAACTAAATTCGGGGTGGTAGTTTGATTATAAATATAGTATTGATAGATGATTTCAACAACTTTTGGTTTTGACGTATTTCATCTCTAAAAACGTTTTTGCTGCCAAGGGAGAAAACCTTTTCAGTCGCAATATCAAGATTGAGGTTAGGATCTGATTACAGATAATATTCAGAGTTTTGAAGTACTTCATGTTGTGAAGAATTTCATGTCTAAGAACTTTTTTGGTGCATGGAGAACATGCTTGATTTTGCTCAGAATCGGAAAACCATTTTGCCTAGAATCGAAAACCTTTTTCTCTCCCAAAATGAAAAACGGATGGTAGAATAGAATTTGCGGTTGTAGTCTGATTCTGAAAATTGGTATTCAAAATGGTTTTGAACAATTTCATGTTTTGAAGTACTTCATGTCTCAGAACATTTTTGGTGCCAAGGGAGAAAACCTTTTCAGTCGCAATATCAAAATTGAGGTTAGGATCTGATTAGAGAAAATGCTAGAATTTTGCTCAGAATCGAAAAACCATTTTGCCTAGAATCGAAAACCTTTTTCTCTCCCAAAATGAAAAATTGATGGTAGAACAGAATTTGCGGTTGTAGTCTGATTCTGAAAATAGTATTGAAAATAGTTTTGAAGAACTTCATCATATGTAAAAACTTTTCTGGTGCCCAGGGAAAGTACCAGAATTTTGCTCAGAATCGAAAACCTTTTTCTCTCTCAAAACTAAATTCGGGGTGGTAGTTTGATTATAAAAATAGTATTGATAGATGATTTCAACAACTTTTGGTTTTGACGTATTTCATCTCTAAAAACGTTTTTGCTGCCAAGGGAGAAAACCTTTTCAGTCGCAATATCAATATTGAGGTTAGGATCTGATTACAGATAATATTCAGAGTTTTGAAGTACTTCATGTTGTGAAGAATTTCATGTCTAAGAACTTTTTTGGTGCATGGAGAACATGCTTGATTTTGCTCAGAATCGGAAAACCATTTTGCCTAGAATCGAAAACCTTTTTCTCTCCCAAAATGAAAAACGGATGGTAGAATAGAATTTGCGGTTGTAGTCTGATTCTGAAAATTGGTATTCAAAATGGTTTTGAACAATTTCATGTTTTGAAGTACTTCATGTCTCAGAACATTTTTGGTGCCAAGGGAGAAAACCTTTTCAGTCGCAATATCAAAATTGAGGTTAGGATCTGATTAGAGAAAATGCTTGAATTTTGCTCAGAATCGGAAAACCATTTTGCCTAGTCGAAAACCTTTTTCTCTCTCAAAATGAAAAACGGATGGTAGAACAGAATTTGCGGTTGTAGTCTGATTCTGAAAATAGTATTGAAAATGGTTTTGAAGAGTTTCATGTCTTGAAGAACATCATCCTGTCTAAGAACTTTTTTGGTGCCCAGGGAAAGTACCAGAATTTTGCCTAGAATCGATAACCTTTTTCTCTGCCAAGATAAAAAATGGATGGTGGAACAGAATTTGCGGTTGTAGTCTGATTTTGAAAATAGTATTGAAAATAGTTTTGAAGAACTTCATCATATGTAAAAGGTTTTCTGGTGCCCAGGAAAAGTACCAGAATTTTGCTCAGAATCGAAAACCTTTTTCTCTCTCAAAACTAAATTCGGGGTGGTAGTTTGATTATAAAAATAGTATTGATAGATGATTTCAACAACTTTTGGTTTTGACGTATTTCATCTCTAAAAACGTTTTTGCTGCCAAGGGAGAAAACCTTTTCAGTCGCAATATCAAGATTGAGGTTAGGATCTGATTACAGATAATATTCAGAGTTTTGAAGTACTTCATGTTGTGAAGAATTTCATGTCTAAGAACTTTTTTGGTGCATGGAGAACATGCTTGATTTTGCTCAGAATCGGAAAACCATTTTGCCTAGAATCGAAAACCTTTTTCTCTCCCAAAATGAAAAACGGATGGTAGAATAGAATTTGCGGTTGTAGTCTGATTCTGAAAATTGGTATTCAAAATGGTTTTGAACAATTTCATGTTTTGAAGTACTTCATGTCTCAGAACATTTTTGGTGCCAAGGGAGAAAACCTTTTCAGTCGCAATATCAAAATTGAGGTTAGGATCTGATTAGAGAAAATGCTTGAATTTTGCTCAGAATCGGAAAACCATTTTGCCTAGTCGAAAACCTTTTTCTCTCTCAAAATGAAAAACGGATGGTAGAACAGAATTTGCGGTTGTAGTCTGATTCTGGAAATAGTATTGAAAATGGTTTTGAAGAGTTTCATGTCTTGAAGAACATCATCCTGTCTAAGAACTTTTTTGGTGCCCAGGGAAAGCACCAGAATTTTGCCTAGAATCGATAACCTTTTTCTCTGCCAAGATAAAAAATGGATGGTGGAACAGAATTTGCGGTTGTAGTCTGATTTTGAAAATAGTATTGAAAATAGTTTTGAAGAACTTCATCATATGTAAAAGGTTTTCTGGTGCCCAGGAAAAGTACCAGAATTTTGCTCAGAATCGAAAACCTTTTTCTCTCTCAAAACTAAATTCGGGGTGGTAGTTTGATTATAAAAATAGTATTGATAGATGATTTCAACAACTTTTGGTTTTGACGTATTTCATCTCTAAAAACGTTTTTGCTGCCAAGGGAGAAAACCTTTTCAGTCGCAATATCAAGATTGAGGTTAGGATCTGATTACAGATAATATTCAGAGTTTTGAAGTACTTCATGTTGTGAAGAATTTCATGTCTAAGAACTTTTTTGGTGCATGGAGAACATGCTTGATTTTGCTCAGAATCGGAAAACCATTTTGCCTAGAATCGAAAACCTTTTTCTCTCCCAAAATGAAAAACGGATGGTAGAATAGAATTTGCGGTTGTAGTCTGATTCTGAAAATTGGTATTCAAAATGGTTTTGAACTATTTCATGTTTTGAAGTACTTCATGTCTCAGAACATTTTTGGTGCCAAGGGAGAAAACCTTTTCAGTCGCAATATCAAAATTGAGGTTAGGATCTGATTAGAGAAAATGCTTGAATTTTGCTCAGAATCGGAAAACCATTTTGCCTAGTCGAAAACCTTTTTCTCTCTCAAAATGAAAAACGGATGGTAGAACAGAATTTGCGGTTGTAGTCTGATTCTGAAAATAGTATTGAAAATGGTTTTGAAGAGTTTCATGTCTTGAAGAACATCATCCTGTCTAAGAACTTTTTTGGTGCCCAGGGAAAGCACCAGAATTTTGCCTAGAATCGATAACCTTTTTCTCTGCCAAAATGAAAAATGGATGGTGGAACAGAATTTGCGGTTGTAGTCTGATTTTGAAAATAGTATTGAAAATAGTTTTGAAGAACTTCATCATATCTAAAAACTTTTCTGGTGCCCAGGAAAAGTACCAGAATTTTGCTCAGAATCGAAAACCTTTTTCTCTCTCAAAACTAAATTCGGGGTGGTAGTTTGATTATAAAAATAGTATTGATAGATGATTTCAACAACTTTTGGTTTTGACGTATTTCATCTCTAAAAACGTTTTTGCTGCCAAGGGAGAAAACCTTTTCAGTCGCAATATCAAGATTGAGGTTAGGATCTGATTACAGATAATATTCAGAGTTTTGAAGTACTTCATGTTGTGAAGAATTTCATGTCTAAGAACTTTTTTGGTGCATGGAGAACATGCTTGATTTTGCTCAGAATCGGAAAACCATTTTGCCTAGAATCGAAAACCTTTTTCTCTCCCAAAATGAAAAACGGATGGTAGAATAGAATTTGCGGTTGTAGTCTGATTCTGAAAATTGGTATTCAAAATGGTTTTGAACAATTTCATGTTTTGAAGTACTTCATGTCTCAGAACATTTTTGGTGCCAAGGGAGAAAACCTTTTCAGTCGCAATATCAAAATTGAGGTTAGGATCTGATTAGAGAAAATGCTTGAATTTTGCTCAGAATCGGAAAACCATTTTGCCTAGTCGAAAACCTTTTTCTCTCTCAAAATGAAAAACGGATGGTAGAACAGAATTTGCGGTTGTAGTCTGATTCTGAAAATAGTATTGAAAATGGTTTTGAAGAGTTTCATGTCTTGAAGAACATCATCCTGTCTAAGAACTTTTTTGGTGCCCAGGGAAAGCACCAGAATTTTGCCTAGAATCGATAACCTTTTTCTCTGCCAAGATAAAAAATGGATGGTGGAACAGAATTTGCGGTTGTAGTCTGATTTTGAAAATAGTATTGAAAATAGTTTTGAAGAACTTCATCATATCTAAAAACTTTTCTGGTGCCCAGGAAAAGTACCAGAATTTTGCTCAGAATCGAAAACCTTTTTCTCTCTCAAAACTAAATTCGGGGTGGTAGTTTGATTATAAAAATAGTATTGATAGATGATTTCAACAACTTTTGGTTTTGACGTATTTCATCTCTAAAAACGTTTTTGCTGCCAAGGGAGAAAACCTTTTCAGTCGCAATATCAAGATTGAGGTTAGGATCTGATTACAGATAATATTCAGAGTTTTGAAGTACTTCATGTTGTGAAGAATTTCATGTCTAAGAACTTTTTTGGTGCATGGAGAACATGCTTGATTTTGCTCAGAATCGGAAAACCATTTTGCCTAGAATCGAAAACCTTTTTCTCTCCCAAAATGAAAAACGGATGGTAGAATAGAATTTGCGGTTGTAGTCTGATTCTGAAAATTGGTATTCAAAATGGTTTTGAACAATTTCATGTTTTGAAGTACTTCATGTCTCAGAACATTTTTGGTGCCAAGGGAGAAAACCTTTTCAGTCGCAATATCAAAATTGAGGTTAGGATCTGATTAGAGAAAATGCTTGAATTTTGCTCAGAATCGGAAAACCATTTTGCCTAGTCGAAAACCTTCTTCTCTCTCAAAATGAAAAACGGATGGTAGAACAGAATTTGCGGTTGTAGTCTGATTCTGAAAATAGTATTGAAAATGGTTTTGAAGAGTTTCATGTCTTGAAGAACATCATCCTGTCTAAGAACTTTTTTGGTGCCCAGGGAAAGCACCAGAATTTTGCCTAGAATCGATAACCTTTTTCTCTGCCAAGATAAAAAATGGATGGTGGAACAGAATTTGCGGTTGTAGTCTGATTTTGAAAATAGTATTGAAAATAGTTTTGAAGAACTTCATCATATCTAAAAACTTTTCTGGTGCCCAGGAAAAGTACCAGAATTTTGCTCAGAATCGAAAACCTTTTTCTCTCTCAAAACTAAATTCGGGGTGGTAGTTTGATTATAAAAATAGTATTGATAGATGATTTCAACAACTTTTGGTTTTGACGTATTTCATCTCTAAAAACGTTTTTGCTGCCAAGGGAGAAAACCTTTTCAGTCGCAATATCAAGATTGAGGTTAGGATCTGATTACAGATAATATTCAGAGTTTTGAAGTACTTCATGTTGTGAAGAATTTCATGTCTAAGAACTTTTTTGGTGCATGGAGAACATGCTTGATTTTGCTCAGAATCGGAAAACCATTTTGCCTAGAATCGAAAACCTTTTTCTCTCCCAAAATGAAAAACGGATGGTAGAATAGAATTTGCGGTTGTAGTCTGATTCTGAAAATTGGTATTCAAAATGGTTTTGAACAATTTCATGTTTTGAAGTACTTCATGTCTCAGAACATTTTTGGTGCCAAGGGAGAAAACCTTTTCAGTCGCAATATCAAAATTGAGGTTAGGATCTGATTACCGAAAATGCTAGAATTTTGCTCAGAATCGGAAAACCATTTTGCCTAGTCGAAAACCTTTTTCTCTCTCAAAATGAAAAACGGATGGTAGAACAGAATTTGCGGTTGTAGTCTGATTCTGAAAATAGTATTGAAAATGGTTTTGAAGAGTTTCATGTCTTGAAGAACATCATCCTGTCTAAGAACTTTTTTGGTGCCCAGGGAAAGCACCAGAATTTTGCCTAGAATCGATAACCTTTTTCTCTGCCAAGATAAAAAATGGATGGTGGAACAGAATTTGCGGTTGTAGTCTGATTTTGAAAATAGTATTGAAAATAGTTTTGAAGAACTTCATCATATCTAAAAACTTTTCTGGTGCCCAGGAAAAGTACCAGAATTTTGCTCAGAATCGAAAACCTTTTTCTCTCTCAAAACTAAATTCGGGGTGGTAGTTTGATTATAAAAATAGTATTGATAGATGATTTCAAAAACTTTTGGTTTTGACGTATTTCATCTCTAAAAACGTTTTTGCTGCCAAGGGAGAAAACCTTTTCAGTCGCAATATCAAGATTGAGGTTAGGATCTGATTACAGATAATATTCAGAGTTTTGAAGTACTTCATGTTGTGAAGAATTTCATGTCTAAGAACTTTTTTGGTGCATGGAGAACATGCTTGATTTTGCTCAGAATCGGAAAACCATTTTGCCTAGAATCGAAAACCTTTTTCTCTCCCAAAATGAAAAACGGATGGTAGAATAGAATTTGCGGTTGTAGTCTGATTCTGAAAATTGGTATTCAAAATGGTTTTGAACAATTTCATGTTTTGAAGTACTTCATGTCTCAGAACATTTTTGGTGCCAAGGGAGAAAACCTTTTCAGTCGCAATATCAAAATTGAGGTTAGGATCTGATTAGAGAAAATGCTTGAATTTTGCTCAGAATCGGAAAACCATTTTGCCTAGTCGAAAACCTTTTTCTCTCTCAAAATGAAAAACGGATGGTAGAACAGAATTTGCGGTTGTAGTCTGATTCTGAAAATAGTATTGAAAATGGTTTTGAAGAGTTTCATGTCTTGAAGAACATCATCCTGTCTAAGAACTTTTTTGGTGCCCAGGGAAAGTACCAGAATTTTGCCTAGAATCGATAACCTTTTTCTCTGCCAAGATAAAAAATGAATGGTGGAACAGAATTTGCGGTTGTAGTCTGATTTTGAAAATAGTATTGAAAATAGTTTTGAAGAACTTCATCATATCTAAAAACTTTTCTGGTGCCCAGGAAAAGTACCAGAATTTTGCTCAGAATCGAAAACCTTTTTCTCTCTCAAAACTAAATTCGGGGTGGTAGTTTGATTATAAAAATAGTATTGATAGATGATTTCAACAACTTTTGGTTTTGACGTATTTCATCTCTAAAAACGTTTTTGCTGCCAAGGGAGAAAACCTTTTCAGTCGCAATATCAAGATTGAGGTTAGGATCTGATTACAGATAATATTCAGAGTTTTGAAGTACTTCATGTTGTGAAGAATTTCATGTCTAAGAACTTTTTTGGTGCATGGAGAACATGCTTGATTTTGCTCAGAATCGGAAAACCATTTTGCCTAGAATCGAAAACCTTTTTCTCTCCCAAAATGAAAAACGGATGGTAGAATAGAATTTGCGGTTGTAGTCTGATTCTGAAAATTGGTATTCAAAATGGTTTTGAACAATTTCATGTTTTGAAGTACTTCATGTCTCAGAACATTTTTGGTGCCAAGGGAGAAAACCTTTTCAGTCGCAATATCAAAATTGAGGTTAGGATCTGATTAGAGAAAATGCTTGAATTTTGCTCAGAATCGGAAAACCATTTTGCCTAGTCGAAAACCTTTTTCTCTCTCAAAATGAAAAACGGATGGTAGAACAGAATTTGCGGTTGTAGTCTGATTCTGAAAATAGTATTGAAAATGGTTTTGAAGAGTTTCATGTCTTGAAGAACATCATCCTGTCTAAGAACTTTTTTGGTGCCCAGGGAAAGCACCAGAATTTTGCCTAGAATCGATAACCTTTTTCTCTGCCAAGATAAAAAATGGATGGTGGAACAGAATTTGCGGTTGTAGTCTGATTTTGAAAATAGTATTGAAAATAGTTTTGAAGAACTTCATCATATGTAAAAGGTTTTCTGGTGCCCAGGAAAAGTACCAGAATTTTGCTCAGAATCGAAAACCTTTTTCTCTCTCAAAACTAAATTCGGGGTGGTAGTTTGATTATAAAAATAGTATTGATAGATGATTTCAACAACTTTTGGTTTTGACGTATTTCATCTCTAAAAACGTTTTTGCTGCCAAGGGAGAAAACCTTTTCAGTCGCAATATCAAGATTGAGGTTAGGATCTGATTACAGATAATATTCAGAGTTTTGAAGTACTTCATGTTGTGAAGAATTTCATGTCTAAGAACTTTTTTGGTGCATGGAGAACATGCTTGATTTTGCTCAGAATCGGAAAACCATTTTGCCTAGAATCGAAAACCTTTTTCTCTCCCAAAATGAAAAACGGATGGTAGAATAGAATTTGCGGTTGTAGTCTGATTCTGAAAATTGGTATTCAAAATGGTTTTGAACTATTTCATGTTTTGAAGTACTTCATGTCTCAGAACATTTTTGGTGCCAAGGGAGAAAACCTTTTCAGTCGCAATATCAAAATTGAGGTTAGGATCTGATTAGAGAAAATGCTTGAATTTTGCTCAGAATCGGAAAACCATTTTGCCTAGTCGAAAACCTTTTTCTCTCTCAAAATGAAAAACGGATGGTAGAACAGAATTTGCGGTTGTAGTCTGATTCTGAAAATAGTATTGAAAATGGTTTTGAAGAGTTTCATGTCTTGAAGAACATCATCCTGTCTAAGAACTTTTTTGGTGCCCAGGGAAAGCACCAGAATTTTGCCTAGAATCGATAACCTTTTTCTCTGCCAAAATGAAAAATGGATGGTGGAACAGAATTTGCGGTTGTAGTCTGATTTTGAAAATAGTATTGAAAATAGTTTTGAAGAACTTCATCATATCTAAAAACTTTTCTGGTGCCCAGGAAAAGTACCAGAATTTTGCTCAGAATCGAAAACCTTTTTCTCTCTCAAAACTAAATTCGGGGTGGTAGTTTGATTATAAAAATAGTATTGATAGATGATTTCAACAACTTTTGGTTTTGACGTATTTCATCTCTAAAAACGTTTTTGCTGCCAAGGGAGAAAACCTTTTCAGTCGCAATATCAAGATTGAGGTTAGGATCTGATTACAGATAATATTCAGAGTTTTGAAGTACTTCATGTTGTGAAGAATTTCATGTCTAAGAACTTTTTTGGTGCATGGAGAACATGCTTGATTTTGCTCAGAATCGGAAAACCATTTTGCCTAGAATCGAAAACCTTTTTCTCTCCCAAAATGAAAAACGGATGGTAGAATAGAATTTGCGGTTGTAGTCTGATTCTGAAAATTGGTATTCAAAATGGTTTTGAACAATTTCATGTTTTGAAGTACTTCATGTCTCAGAACATTTTTGGTGCCAAGGGAGAAAACCTTTTCAGTCGCAATATCAAAATTGAGGTTAGGATCTGATTAGAGAAAATGCTTGAATTTTGCTCAGAATCGGAAAACCATTTTGCCTAGTCGAAAACCTTTTTCTCTCTCAAAATGAAAAACGGATGGTAGAACAGAATTTGCGGTTGTAGTCTGATTCTGAAAATAGTATTGAAAATGGTTTTGAAGAGTTTCATGTCTTGAAGAACATCATCCTGTCTAAGAACTTTTTTGGTGCCCAGGGAAAGCACCAGAATTTTGCCTAGAATCGATAACCTTTTTCTCTGCCAAGATAAAAAATGGATGGTGGAACAGAATTTGCGGTTGTAGTCTGATTTTGAAAATAGTATTGAAAATAGTTTTGAAGAACTTCATCATATCTAAAAACTTTTCTGGTGCCCAGGAAAAGTACCAGAATTTTGCTCAGAATCGAAAACCTTTTTCTCTCTCAAAACTAAATTCGGGGTGGTAGTTTGATTATAAAAATAGTATTGATAGATGATTTCAACAACTTTTGGTTTTGACGTATTTCATCTCTAAAAACGTTTTTGCTGCCAAGGGAGAAAACCTTTTCAGTCGCAATATCAAGATTGAGGTTAGGATCTGATTACAGATAATATTCAGAGTTTTGAAGTACTTCATGTTGTGAAGAATTTCATGTCTAAGAACTTTTTTGGTGCATGGAGAACATGCTTGATTTTGCTCAGAATCGGAAAACAATTTTGCCTAGAATCGAAAACCTTTTTCTCTCCCAAAATGAAAAACGGATGGTAGAATAGAATTTGCGGTTGTAGTCTGATTCTGAAAATTGGTATTCAAAATGGTTTTGAACAATTTCATGTTTTGAAGTACTTCATGTCTCAGAACATTTTTGGTGCCAAGGGAGAAAACCTTTTCAGTCGCAATATCAAAATTGAGGTTAGGATCTGATTACCGAAAATGCTAGAATTTTGCTCAGAATCGGAAAACCATTTTGCCTAGTCGAAAACCTTTTTCTCTCTCAAAATGAAAAACGGATGGTAGAACAGAATTTGCGGTTGTAGTCTGATTCTGAAAATAGTATTGAAAATGGTTTTGAAGAGTTTCATGTCTTGAAGAACATCATCCTGTCTAAGAACTTTTTTGGTGCCCAGGGAAAGCACCAGAATTTTGCCTAGAATCGATAACCTTTTTCTCTGCCAAGATAAAAAATGGATGGTGGAACAGAATTTGCGGTTGTAGTCTGATTTTGAAAATAGTATTGAAAATAGTTTTGAAGAACTTCATCATATCTAAAAACTTTTCTGGTGCCCAGGAAAAGTACCAGAATTTTGCTCAGAATCGAAAACCTTTTTCTCTCTCAAAACTAAATTCGGGGTGGTAGTTTGATTATAAAAATAGTATTGATAGATGATTTCAACAACTTTTGGTTTTGACGTATTTCATCTCTAAAAACGTTTTTGCTGCCAAGGGAGAAAACCTTTTCAGTCGCAATATCAAGATTGAGGTTAGGATCTGATTACAGATAATATTCAGAGTTTTGAAGTACTTCATGTTGTGAAGAATTTCATGTCTAAGAACTTTTTTGGTGCATGGAGAACATGCTTGATTTTGCTCAGAATCGGAAAACCATTTTGCCTAGAATCGAAAACCTTTTTCTCTCCCAAAATGAAAAACGGATGGTAGAATAGAATTTGCGGTTGTAGTCTGATTCTGAAAATTGGTATTCAAAATGGTTTTGAACAATTTCATGTTTTGAAGTACTTCATGTCTCAGAACATTTTTGGTGCCAAGGGAGAAAACCTTTTCAGTCGCAATATCAAAATTGAGGTTAGGATCTGATTAGAGAAAATGCTTGAATTTTGCTCAGAATCGGAAAACCATTTTGCCTAGTCGAAAACCTTTTTCTCTCTCAAAATGAAAAACGGATGGTAGAACAGAATTTGCAGTTGTAGTCTGATTCTGAAAATAGTATTGAAAATGGTTTTGAAGAGTTTCATGTCTTGAAGAAAATCATCCTGTCTAAGAACTTTTTTGGTGCCCAGGGAAAGTACCAGAATTTTGCCTAGAATCGATAACCTTTTTCTCTGCCAAGATAAAAAATGGATGGTGGAACAGAATTTGCGGTTGTAGTCTGATTTTGAAAATAGTATTGAAAATAGTTTTGAAGAACTTCATCATATCTAAAAACTTTTCTGGTGCCCAGGAAAAGTACCAGAATTTTGCTCAGAATCGAAAACCTTTTTCTCTCTCAAAACTAAATTCGGGGTGGTAGTTTGATTATAAAAATAGTATTGATAGATGATTTCAACAACTTTTGGTTTTGACGTATTTCATCTCTAAAAACGTTTTTGCTGCCAAGGGAGAAAACCTTTTCAGTCGCAATATCAAGATTGAGGTTAGGATCTGATTACAGATAATATTCAGAGTTTTGAAGTACTTCATGTTGTGAAGAATTTCATGTCTAAGAACTTTTTTGGTGCATGGAGAACATGCTTGATTTTGCTCAGAATCGGAAAACCATTTTGCCTAGAATCGAAAACCTTTTTCTCTCCCAAAATGAAAAACGGATGGTAGAATAGAATTTGCGGTTGTAGTCTGATTCTGAAAATTGGTATTCAAAATGGTTTTGAACAATTTCATGTTTTGAAGTACTTCATGTCTCAGAACATTTTTGGTGCCAAGGGAGAAAACCTTTTCAGTCGCAATATCAAAATTGAGGTTAGGATCTGATTAGAGAAAATGCTTGAATTTTGCTCAGAATCGGAAAACCATTTTGCCTAGTCGAAAACCTTTTTCTCTCTCAAAATGAAAAACGGATGGTAGAACAGAATTTGCGGTTGTAGTCTGATTCTGAAAATAGTATTGAAAATGGTTTTGAAGAGTTTCATGTCTTGAAGAACATCATCCTGTCTAAGAACTTTTTTGGTGCCCAGGGAAAGTACCAGAATTTTGCCTAGAATCGATAACCTTTTTCTCTGCCAAGATAAAAAATGAATGGTGGAACAGAATTTGCGGTTGTAGTCTGATTTTGAAAATAGTATTGAAAATAGTTTTGAAGAACTTCATCATATCTAAAAACTTTTCTGGTGCCCAGGAAAAGTACCAGAATTTTGCTCAGAATCGAAAACCTTTTTCTCTCTCAAAACTAAATTCGGGGTGGTAGTTTGATTATAAAAATAGTATTGATAGATGATTTCAACAACTTTTGGTTTTGACGTATTTCATCTCTAAAAACGTTTTTGCTGCCAAGGGAGAAAACCTTTTCAGTCGCAATATCAAGATTGAGGTTAGGATCTGATTACAGATAATATTCAGAGTTTTGAAGTACTTCATGTTGTGAAGAATTTCATGTCTAAGAACTTTTTTGGTGCATGGAGAACATGCTTGATTTTGCTCAGAATCGGAAAACCATTTTGCCTAGAATCGAAAACCTTTTTCTCTCCCAAAATGAAAAACGGATGGTAGAATAGAATTTGCGGTTGTAGTCTGATTCTGAAAATTGGTATTCAAAATGGTTTTGAACAATTTCATGTTTTGAAGTACTTCATGTCTCAGAACATTTTTGGTGCCAAGGGAGAAAACCTTTTCAGTCGCAATATCAAAATTGAGGTTAGGATCTGATTAGAGAAAATGCTTGAATTTTGCTCAGAATCGGAAAACCATTTTGCCTAGTCGAAAACCTTTTTCTCTCTCAAAATGAAAAACGGATGGTAGAACAGAATTTGCGGTTGTAGTCTGATTCTGAAAATAGTATTGAAAATGGTTTTGAAGAGTTTCATGTCTTGAAGAACATCATCCTGTCTAAGAACTTTTTTGGTGCCCAGGGAAAGCACCAGAATTTTGCCTAGAATCGATAACCTTTTTCTCTGCCAAGATAAAAAATGGATGGTGGAACAGAATTTGCGGTTGTAGTCTGATTTTGAAAATAGTATTGAAAATAGTTTTGAAGAACTTCATCATATGTAAAAGGTTTTCTGGTGCCCAGGAAAAGTACCAGAATTTTGCTCAGAATCGAAAACCTTTTTCTCTCTCAAAACTAAATTCGGGGTGGTAGTTTGATTATAAAAATAGTATTGATAGATGATTTCAACAACTTTTGGTTTTGACGTATTTCATCTCTAAAAACGTTTTTGCTGCCAAGGGAGAAAACCTTTTCAGTCGCAATATCAAGATTGAGGTTAGGATCTGATTACAGATAATATTCAGAGTTTTGAAGTACTTCATGTTGTGAAGAATTTCATGTCTAAGAACTTTTTTGGTGCATGGAGAACATGCTTGATTTTGCTCAGAATCGGAAAACCATTTTGCCTAGAATCGAAAACCTTTTTCTCTCCCAAAATGAAAAACGGATGGTAGAATAGAATTTGCGGTTGTAGTCTGATTCTGAAAATTGGTATTCAAAATGGTTTTGAACTATTTCATGTTTTGAAGTACTTCATGTCTCAGAACATTTTTGGTGCCAAGGGAGAAAACCTTTTCAGTCGCAATATCAAAATTGAGGTTAGGATCTGATTAGAGAAAATGCTTGAATTTTGCTCAGAATCGGAAAACCATTTTGCCTAGTCGAAAACCTTTTTCTCTCTCAAAATGAAAAACGGATGGTAGAACAGAATTTGCGGTTGTAGTCTGATTCTGAAAATAGTATTGAAAATGGTTTTGAAGAGTTTCATGTCTTGAAGAACATCATCCTGTCTAAGAACTTTTTTGGTGCCCAGGGAAAGCACCAGAATTTTGCCTAGAATCGATAACCTTTTTCTCTGCCAAAATGAAAAATGGATGGTGGAACAGAATTTGCGGTTGTAGTCTGATTTTGAAAATAGTATTGAAAATAGTTTTGAAGAACTTCATCATATCTAAAAACTTTTCTGGTGCCCAGGAAAAGTACCAGAATTTTGCTCAGAATCGAAAACCTTTTTCTCTCTCAAAACTAAATTCGGGGTGGTAGTTTGATTATAAAAATAGTATTGATAGATGATTTCAACAACTTTTGGTTTTGACGTATTTCATCTCTAAAAACGTTTTTGCTGCCAAGGGAGAAAACCTTTTCAGTCGCAATATCAAGATTGAGGTTAGGATCTGATTACAGATAATATTCAGAGTTTTGAAGTACTTCATGTTGTGAAGAATTTCATGTCTAAGAACTTTTTTGGTGCATGGAGAACATGCTTGATTTTGCTCAGAATCGGAAAACCATTTTGCCTAGAATCGAAAACCTTTTTCTCTCCCAAAATGAAAAACGGATGGTAGAATAGAATTTGCGGTTGTAGTCTGATTCTGAAAATTGGTATTCAAAATGGTTTTGAACAATTTCATGTTTTGAAGTACTTCATGTCTCAGAACATTTTTGGTGCCAAGGGAGAAAACCTTTTCAGTCGCAATATCAAAATTGAGGTTAGGATCTGATTAGAGAAAATGCTTGAATTTTGCTCAGAATCGGAAAACCATTTTGCCTAGTCGAAAACCTTTTTCTCTCTCAAAATGAAAAACGGATGGTAGAACAGAATTTGCGGTTGTAGTCTGATTCTGAAAATAGTATTGAAAATGGTTTTGAAGAGTTTCATGTCTTGAAGAACATCATCCTGTCTAAGAACTTTTTTGGTGCCCAGGGAAAGCACCAGAATTTTGCCTAGAATCGATAACCTTTTTCTCTGCCAAGATAAAAAATGGATGGTGGAACAGAATTTGCGGTTGTAGTCTGATTTTGAAAATAGTATTGAAAATAGTTTTGAAGAACTTCATCATATCTAAAAACTTTTCTGGTGCCCAGGAAAAGTACCAGAATTTTGCTCAGAATCGAAAACCTTTTTCTCTCTCAAAACTAAATTCGGGGTGGTAGTTTGATTATAAAAATAGTATTGATAGATGATTTCAACAACTTTTGGTTTTGACGTATTTCATCTCTAAAAACGTTTTTGCTGCCAAGGGAGAAAACCTTTTCAGTCGCAATATCAAGATTGAGGTTAGGATCTGATTACAGATAATATTCAGAGTTTTGAAGTACTTCATGTTGTGAAGAATTTCATGTCTAAGAACTTTTTTGGTGCATGGAGAACATGCTTGATTTTGCTCAGAATCGGAAAACAATTTTGCCTAGAATCGAAAACCTTTTTCTCTCCCAAAATGAAAAACGGATGGTAGAATAGAATTTGCGGTTGTAGTCTGATTCTGAAAATTGGTATTCAAAATGGTTTTGAACAATTTCATGTTTTGAAGTACTTCATGTCTCAGAACATTTTTGGTGCCAAGGGAGAAAACCTTTTCAGTCGCAATATCAAAATTGAGGTTAGGATCTGATTACCGAAAATGCTAGAATTTTGCTCAGAATCGGAAAACCATTTTGCCTAGTCGAAAACCTTTTTCTCTCTCAAAATGAAAAACGGATGGTAGAACAGAATTTGCGGTTGTAGTCTGATTCTGAAAATAGTATTGAAAATGGTTTTGAAGAGTTTCATGTCTTGAAGAACATCATCCTGTCTAAGAACTTTTTTGGTGCCCAGGGAAAGCACCAGAATTTTGCCTAGAATCGATAACCTTTTTCTCTGCCAAGATAAAAAATGGATGGTGGAACAGAATTTGCGGTTGTAGTCTGATTTTGAAAATAGTATTGAAAATAGTTTTGAAGAACTTCATCATATCTAAAAACTTTTCTGGTGCCCAGGAAAAGTACCAGAATTTTGCTCAGAATCGAAAACCTTTTTCTCTCTCAAAACTAAATTCGGGGTGGTAGTTTGATTATAAAAATAGTATTGATAGATGATTTCAACAACTTTTGGTTTTGACGTATTTCATCTCTAAAAACGTTTTTGCTGCCAAGGGAGAAAACCTTTTCAGTCGCAATATCAAGATTGAGGTTAGGATCTGATTACAGATAATATTCAGAGTTTTGAAGTACTTCATGTTGTGAAGAATTTCATGTCTAAGAACTTTTTTGGTGCATGGAGAACATGCTTGATTTTGCTCAGAATCGGAAAACCATTTTGCCTAGAATCGAAAACCTTTTTCTCTCCCAAAATGAAAAACGGATGGTAGAATAGAATTTGCGGTTGTAGTCTGATTCTGAAAATTGGTATTCAAAATGGTTTTGAACAATTTCATGTTTTGAAGTACTTCATGTCTCAGAACATTTTTGGTGCCAAGGGAGAAAACCTTTTCAGTCGCAATATCAAAATTGAGGTTAGGATCTGATTAGAGAAAATGCTTGAATTTTGCTCAGAATCGGAAAACCATTTTGCCTAGTCGAAAACCTTTTTCTCTCTCAAAATGAAAAACGGATGGTAGAACAGAATTTGCAGTTGTAGTCTGATTCTGAAAATAGTATTGAAAATGGTTTTGAAGAGTTTCATGTCTTGAAGAAAATCATCCTGTCTAAGAACTTTTTTGGTGCCCAGGGAAAGTACCAGAATTTTGCCTAGAATCGATAACCTTTTTCTCTGCCAAGATAAAAAATGGATGGTGGAACAGAATTTGCGGTTGTAGTCTGATTTTGAAAATAGTATTGAAAATAGTTTTGAAGAACTTCATCATATCTAAAAACTTTTCTGGTGCCCAGGAAAAGTACCAGAATTTTGCTCAGAATCGAAAACCTTTTTCTCTCTCAAAACTAAATTCGGGGTGGTAGTTTGATTATAAAAATAGTATTGATAGATGATTTCAACAACTTTTGGTTTTGACGTATTTCATCTCTAAAAACGTTTTTGCTGCCAAGGGAGAAAACCTTTTCAGTCGCAATATCAAGATTGAGGTTAGGATCTGATTACAGATAATATTCAGAGTTTTGAAGTACTTCATGTTGTGAAGAATTTCATGTCTAAGAACTTTTTTGGTGCATGGAGAACATGCTTGATTTTGCTCAGAATCGGAAAACCATTTTGCCTAGAATCGAAAACCTTTTTCTCTCCCAAAATGAAAAACGGATGGTAGAATAGAATTTGCGGTTGTAGTCTGATTCTGAAAATTGGTATTCAAAATGGTTTTGAACAATTTCATGTTTTGAAGTACTTCATGTCTCAGAACATTTTTGGTGCCAAGGGAGAAAACCTTTTCAGTCGCAATATCAAAATTGAGGTTAGGATCTGATTAGAGAAAATGCTTGAATTTTGCTCAGAATCGGAAAACCATTTTGCCTAGTCGAAAACCTTTTTCTCTCTCAAAATGAAAAACGGATGGTAGAACAGAATTTGCGGTTGTAGTCTGATTCTGAAAATAGTATTGAAAATGGTTTTGAAGAGTTTCATGTCTTGAAGAACATCATCCTGTCTAAGAACTTTTTTGGTGCCCAGGGAAAGTACCAGAATTTTGCCTAGAATCGATAACCTTTTTCTCTGCCAAGATAAAAAATGGATGGTGGAACAGAATTTGCGGTTGTAGTCTGATTTTGAAAATAGTATTGAAAATAGTTTTGAAGAACTTCATCATATCTAAAAACTTTTCTGGTGCCCAGGAAAAGTACCAGAATTTTGCTCAGAATCGAAAACCTTTTTCTCTCTCAAAACTAAATTCGGGGTGGTAGTTTGATTATAAAAATAGTATTGATAGATGATTTCAACAACTTTTGGTTTTGACGTATTTCATCTCTAAAAACGTTTTTGCTGCCAAGGGAGAAAACCTTTTCAGTCGCAATATCAAGATTGAGGTTAGGATCTGATTACAGATAATATTCAGAGTTTTGAAGTACTTCATGTTGTGAAGAATTTCATGTCTAAGAACTTTTTTGGTGCATGGAGAACATGCTTGATTTTGCTCAGAATCGGAAAACAATTTTGCCTAGAATCGAAAACCTTTTTCTCTCCCAAAATGAAAAACGGATGGTAGAATAGAATTTGCGGTTGTAGTCTGATTCTGAAAATTGGTATTCAAAATGGTTTTGAACAATTTCATGTTTTGAAGTACTTCATGTCTCAGAACATTTTTGGTGCCAAGGGAGAAAACCTTTTCAGTCGCAATATCAAAATTGAGGTTAGGATCTGATTACCGAAAATGCTAGAATTTTGCTCAGAATCGGAAAACCATTTTGCCTAGTCGAAAACCTTTTTCTCTCTCAAAATGAAAAACGGATGGTAGAACAGAATTTGCGGTTGTAGTCTGATTCTGAAAATAGTATTGAAAATGGTTTTGAAGAGTTTCATGTCTTGAAGAACATCATCCTGTCTAAGAACTTTTTTGGTGCCCAGGGAAAGCACCAGAATTTTGCCTAGAATCGATAACCTTTTTCTCTGCCAAGATAAAAAATGGATGGTGGAACAGAATTTGCGGTTGTAGTCTGATTTTGAAAATAGTATTGAAAATAGTTTTGAAGAACTTCATCATATCTAAAAACTTTTCTGGTGCCCAGGAAAAGTACCAGAATTTTGCTCAGAATCGAAAACCTTTTTCTCTCTCAAAACTAAATTCGGGGTGGTAGTTTGATTATAAAAATAGTATTGATAGATGATTTCAACAACTTTTGGTTTTGACGTATTTCATCTCTAAAAACGTTTTTGCTGCCAAGGGAGAAAACCTTTTCAGTCGCAATATCAAGATTGAGGTTAGGATCTGATTACAGATAATATTCAGAGTTTTGAAGTACTTCATGTTGTGAAGAATTTCATGTCTAAGAACTTTTTTGGTGCATGGAGAACATGCTTGATTTTGCTCAGAATCGGAAAACCATTTTGCCTAGAATCGAAAACCTTTTTCTCTCCCAAAATGAAAAACGGATGGTAGAATAGAATTTGCGGTTGTAGTCTGATTCTGAAAATTGGTATTCAAAATGGTTTTGAACAATTTCATGTTTTGAAGTACTTCATGTCTCAGAACATTTTTGGTGCCAAGGGAGAAAACCTTTTCAGTCGCAATATCAAAATTGAGGTTAGGATCTGATTAGAGAAAATGCTTGAATTTTGCTCAGAATCGGAAAACCATTTTGCCTAGTCGAAAACCTTTTTCTCTCTCAAAATGAAAAACGGATGGTAGAACAGAATTTGCGGTTGTAGTCTGATTCTGAAAATAGTATTGAAAATGGTTTTGAAGAGTTTCATGTCTTGAAGAACATCATCCTGTCTAAGAACTTTTTTGGTGCCCAGGGAAAGTACCAGAATTTTGCCTAGAATCGATAACCTTTTTCTCTGCCAAGATAAAAAATGGATGGTGGAACAGAATTTGCGGTTGTAGTCTGATTTTGAAAATAGTATTGAAAATAGTTTTGAAGAACTTCATCATATCTAAAAACTTTTCTGGTGCCCAGGAAAAGTACCAGAATTTTGCTCAGAATCGAAAACCTTTTTCTCTCTCAAAACTAAATTCGGGGTGGTAGTTTGATTATAAAAATAGTATTGATAGATGATTTCAACAACTTTTGGTTTTGACGTATTTCATCTCTAAAAACGTTTTTTCTGCCAAGGGAGAAAACCTTTTCAGTCGCAATATCAAGATTGAGGTTAGGATCTGATTACAGATAATATTCAGAGTTTTGAAGTACTTCATGTTGTGAAGAATTTCATGTCTAAGAACTTTTTTGGTGCATGGAGAACATGCTTGATTTTGCTCAGAATCGGAAAACAATTTGCCTAGAATCGAAAACCTTTTTCTCTCCCAAAATGAAAAACGGATGGTAGAATAGAATTTGCGGTTGTAGTCTGATTCTGAAAATTGGTATTCAAAATGGTTTTGAACAATTTCATGTTTTGAAGTACTTCATGTCTCAGAACATTTTTGGTGCCAAGGGAGAAAACCTTTTCAGTCGCAATATCAAAATTGAGGTTAGGATCTGATTAGAGAAAATGCTTGAATTTTGCTCAGAATCGGAAAACCATTTTGCCTAGTCGAAAACCTTCTTCTCTCTCAAAATGAAAAACGGATGGTAGAACAGAATTTGCGGTTGTAGTCTGATTCTGAAAATAGTATTGAAAATGGTTTTGAAGAGTTTCATGTCTTGAAGAACATCATCCTGTCTAAGAACTTTTTTGGTGCCCAGGGAAAGCACCAGAATTTTGCCTAGAATCGATAACCTTTTTCTCTGCCAAGATAAAAAATGGATGGTGGAACAGAATTTGCGGTTGTAGTCTGATTTTGAAAATAGTATTGAAAATAGTTTTGAAGAACTTCATCATATCTAAAAACTTTTCTGGTGCCCAGGAAAAGTACCAGAATTTTGCTCAGAATCGAAAACCTTTTTCTCTCTCAAAACTAAATTCGGGGTGGTAGTTTGATTATAAAAATAGTATTGATAGATGATTTCAACAACTTTTGGTTTTGACGTATTTCATCTCTAAAAACGTTTTTGCTGCCAAGGGAGAAAACCTTTTCAGTCGCAATATCAAGATTGAGGTTAGGATCTGATTACAGATAATATTCAGAGTTTTGAAGTACTTCATGTTGTGAAGAATTTCATGTCTAAGAACTTTTTTGGTGCATGGAGAACATGCTTGATTTTGCTCAGAATCGGAAAACCATTTTGCCTAGAATCGAAAACCTTTTTCTCTCCCAAAATGAAAAACGGATGGTAGAATAGAATTTGCGGTTGTAGTCTGATTCTGAAAATTGGTATTCAAAATGGTTTTGAACAATTTCATGTTTTGAAGTACTTCATGTCTCAGAACATTTTTGATGCCAAGGGAGAAAACCTTTTCAGTCGCAATATCAAAATTGAGGTTAGGATCTGATTAGAGAAAATGCTAGAATTTTGCTCAGAATCGAAAAACCATTGTGCCTAGAATCGAAAAGCTTTTTCTCTCCCCAAATGAAAAATTGATGGTAGAACAGAATTTGCGGTTGTAGTCTGATTCTGAAAATACTATTGAAAATAATTTTGAAGAACTTCATCATATGTAAAAGGTTTTCTGGTGCCCAGGAAAAGTACCAGAATTTTGCTCAGAATCGAAAACCTTTTTCTCTCTCAAAACTAAATTCGGGGTGGTAGTTTGATTATAAAAATAGTATTGATAGGTGATTTCAACAACTTTTGGTTTTGACGTATTTCATCTCTAAAAACGTTTTTGCTGCCAAGGGAGAAAACCGTTTCAGTCGCAATATCAATATTGAGGTTAGGATCTGATTACCGAAAATGCTAGAATTTTGCTCAGAATCGGAAAACCATTTTGCCTAGTCGAAAACCTTCTTCTCTCTCAAAATGAAAAACGGATGGTAGAACAGAATTTGCGGTTGTAGTCTGATTCTGAAAATAGTATTGAAAATGGTTTTGAAGAGTTTCATGTCTTGAAGAACATCATCCTGTCTAAGAACTTTTTTGGTGCCCAGGGAAAGCACCAGAATTTTGCCTAGAATCGATAACCTTTTTCTCTGCCAAGATAAAAAATGGATGGTGGAACAGAATTTGCGGTTGTAGTCTGATTTTGAAAATAGTATTGAAAATAGTTTTGAAGAACTTCATCATATCTAAAAACTTTTCTGGTGCCCAGGAAAAGTACCAGAATTTTGCTCAGAATCGAAAACCTTTTTCTCTCTCAAAACTAAATTCGGGGTGGTAGTTTGATTATAAAAATAGTATTGATAGATGATTTCAACAACTTTTGGTTTTGACGTATTTCATCTCTAAAAACGTTTTTGCTGCCAAGGGAGAAAACCTTTTCAGTCGCAATATCAAGATTGAGGTTAGGATCTGATTACAGATAATATTCAGAGTTTTGAAGTACTTCATGTTGTGAAGAATTTCATGTCTAAGAACTTTTTTGGTGCATGGAGAACATGCTTGATTTTGCTCAGAATCGGAAAACCATTTTGCCTAGAATCGAAAACCTTTTTCTCTCCCAAAATGAAAAACGGATGGTAGAATAGAATTTGCGGTTGTAGTCTGATTCTGAAAATTGGTATTCAAAATGGTTTTGAACAATTTCATGTTTTGAAGTACTTCATGTCTCAGAACATTTTTGGTGCCAAGGGAGAAAACCTTTTCAGTCGCAATATCAAAATTGAGGTTAGGATCTGATTAGAGAAAATGCTTGAATTTTGCTCAGAATCGGAAAACCATTTTGCCTAGTCGAAAACCTTTTTCTCTCTCAAAATGAAAAACGGATGGTAGAACAGAATTTGCAGTTGTAGTCTGATTCTGAAAATAGTATTGAAAATGGTTTTGAAGAGTTTCATGTCTTGAAGAAAATCATCCTGTCTAAGAACTTTTTTGGTGCCCAGGGAAAGTACCAGTATTTTGCCTAGAATCGATAACCTTTTTCTCTGCCAAGATAAAAAATGGATGGTGGAACAGAATTTGCGGTTGTAGTCTGATTTTGAAAATAGTATTGAAAATAGTTTTGAAGAACTTCATCATATCTAAAAACTTTTCTGGTGCCCAGGAAAAGTACCAGAATTTTGCTCAGAATCGAAAACCTTTTTCTCTCTCAAAACTAAATTCGGGGTGGTAGTTTGATTATAAAAATAGTATTGATAGATGATTTCAACAACTTTTGGTTTTGACGTATTTCATCTCTAAAAACGTTTTTGCTGCCAAGGGAGAAAACCTTTTCAGTCGCAATATCAAGATTGAGGTTAGGATCTGATTACAGATAATATTCAGAGTTTTGAAGTACTTCATGTTGTGAAGAATTTCATGTCTAAGAACTTTTTTGGTGCATGGAGAACATGCTTGATTTTGCTCAGAATCGGAAAACCATTTTGCCTAGAATCGAAAACCTTTTTCTCTCCCAAAATGAAAAACGGATGGTAGAATAGAATTTGCGGTTGTAGTCTGATTCTGAAAATTGGTATTCAAAATGGTTTTGAACAATTTCATGTTTTGAAGTACTTCATGTCTCAGAACATTTTTGTTGCCAAGGGAGAAAACCTTTTCAGTCGCAATATCAAAATTGAGGTTAGGATCTGATTAGAGAAAATGCTAGAATTTTGCTCAGAATGGAAAAACCATTTTGCCTAGAATCGAAAACCTTTTTCTCTCCCAAAATGAAAAATTGATGGTAGAACAGAATTTGCGGTTGTAGTCTGATTTTGAAAATAGTATTGAAAATAGTTTTGAAGAACTTCATCATATGTAAAAGGTTTTCTGGTGCCCAGGAAAAGTACCAGAATTTTGCTCAGAATCGAAAACCTTTTTCTCTCTCAAAACTAAATTCGGGGTGGTAGTTTGATTATAAAAATAGTATTGATAGATGATTTCAACAACTTTTGGTTTTGACGTATTTCATCTCTAAAAACGTTTTTGCTGCCAAGGGAGAAAACCTTTTCAGTCGCAATATCAAGATTGAGGTTAGGATCTGATTACAGATAATATTCAGAGTTTTGAAGTACTTCATGTTGTGAAGAATTTCATGTCTAAGAACTTTTTTGGTGCATGGAGAACATGCTTGATTTTGCTCAGAATCGGAAAACCATTTTGCCTAGAATCGAAAACCTTTTTCTCTCCCAAAATGAAAAACGGATGGTAGAATAGAATTTGCGGTTGTAGTCTGATTCTGAAAATTGGTATTCAAAATGGTTTTGAACAATTTCATGTTTTGAAGTACTTCATGTCTCAGAACATTTTTGGTGCCAAGGGAGAAAACCTTTTCAGTCGCAATATCAAAATTGAGGTTAGGATCTGATTAGAGAAAATGCTTGAATTTTGCTCAGAATCGGAAAACCATTTTGCCTAGTCGAAAACCTTTTTCTCTCTCAAAATGAAAAACGGATGGTAGAACAGAATTTGCGGTTGTAGTCTGATTCTGAAAATAGTATTGAAAATGGTTTTGAAGAGTTTCATGTCTTGAAGAACATCATCCTGTCTAAGAACTTTTTTGGTGCCCAGGGAAAGCACCAGAATTTTGCCTAGAATCGATAACCTTTTTCTCTGCCAAGATAAAAAATGGATGGTGGAACAGAATTTGCGGTTGTAGTCTGATTTTGAAAATAGTATTGAAAATAGTTTTGAAGAACTTCATCATATCTAAAAACTTTTCTGGTGCCCAGGAAAAGTACCAGAATTTTGCTCAGAATCGAAAACCTTTTTCTCTCTCAAAACTAAATTCGGGGTGGTAGTTTGATTATAAAAATAGTATTGATAGATGATTTCAACAACTTTTGGTTTTGACGTATTTCATCTCTAAAAACGTTTTTGCTGCCAAGGGAGAAAACCTTTTCAGTCGCAATATCAAGATTGAGGTTAGGATCTGATTACAGATAATATTCAGAGTTTTGAAGTACTTCATGTTGTGAAGAATTTCATGTCTAAGAACTTTTTTGGTGCATGGAGAACATGCTTGATTTTGCTCAGAATCGGAAAACCATTTTGCCTAGAATCGAAAACCTTTTTCTCTCCCAAAATGAAAAACGGATGGTAGAATAGAATTTGCGGTTGTAGTCTGATTCTGAAAATTGGTATTCAAAATGGTTTTGAACAATTTCATGTTTTGAAGTACTTCATGTCTCAGAACATTTTTGGTGCCAAGGGAGAAAACCTTTTCAGTCGCAATATCAAAATTGAGGTTAGGATCTGATTAGAGAAAATGCTAGAATTTTGCTCAGAATGGAAAAACCATTTTGCCTAGAATCGAAAACCTTTTTCTCTCCCAAAATGAAAAATTGATGGTAGAACAGAATTTGCGGTTGTAGTCTGATTCTGAAAATAGTATTGAAAATAGTTTTGAAGAACTTCATCATATGTAAAAACTTTTCTGGTGCCCAGGGAAAGTACCAGAATTTTGCTCAGAATCGAAAACCTTTTTCTCTCTCAAAACTAAATTCGGGGTGGTAGTTTGATTATAAAAATAGTATTGATAGATGATTTCAACAACTTTTGGTTTTGACGTATTTCATCTCTAAAAACGTTTTTGCTGCCAAGGGAGAAAACCTTTTCAGTCGCAATATCAATATTGAGGTTAGGATCTGATTACAGATAATATTCAGAGTTTTGAAGTACTTCATGTTGTGAAGAATTTCATGTCTAAGAACTTTTTTGGTGCATGGAGAACATGCTTGATTTTGCTCAGAATCGGAAAACCATTTTGCCTAGAATCGAAAACCTTTTTCTCTCCCAAAATGAAAAACGGATGGTAGAATAGAATTTGCGGTTGTAGTCTGATTCTGAAAATTGGTATTCAAAATGGTTTTGAACAATTTCATGTTTTGAAGTACTTCATGTCTCAGAACATTTTTGGTGCCAAGGGAGAAAACCTTTTCAGTCGCAATATCAAAATTGAGGTTAGGATCTGATTAGAGAAAATGCTTGAATTTTGCTCAGAATCGGAAAACCATTTTGCCTAGTCGAAAACCTTTTTCTCTCTCAAAATGAAAAACGGATGGTAGAACAGAATTTGCGGTTGTAGTCTGATTCTGAAAATAGTATTGAAAATGGTTTTGAAGAGTTTCATGTCTTGAAGAACATCATCCTGTCTAAGAACTTTTTTGGTGCCCAGGGAAAGCACCAGAATTTTGCCTAGAATCGATAACCTTTTTCTCTGCCAAAATGAAAAATGGATGGTGGAACAGAATTTGCGGTTGTAGTCTGATTTTGAAAATAGTATTGAAAATAGTTTTGAAGAACTTCATCATATCTAAAAACTTTTCTGGTGCCCATGAAAAGTACCAGAATTTTGCTCAGAATCGAAAACCTTTTTCTCTCTCAAAACTAAATTCGGGGTGGTAGTTTGATTATAAAAATAGTATTGATAGATGATTTCAACAACTTTTGGTTTTGACGTATTTCATCTCTAAAAACGTTTTTGCTGCCAAGGGAGAAAACCTTTTCAGTCGCAATATCAAGATTGAGGTTAGGATCTGATTACAGATAATATTCAGAGTTTTGAAGTACTTCATGTTGTGAAGAATTTCATGTCTAAGAACTTTTTTGGTGCATGGAGAACATGCTTGATTTTGCTCAGAATCGGAAAACCATTTTGCCTAGAATCGAAAACCTTTTTCTCTCCCAAAATGAAAAACGGATGGTAGAATAGAATTTGCGGTTGTAGTCTGATTCTGAAAATTGGTATTCAAAATGGTTTTGAACAATTTCATGTTTTGAAGTACTTCATGTCTCAGAACATTTTTGGTGCCAAGGGAGAAAACCTTTTCAGTCGCAATATCAAAATTGAGGTTAGGATCTGATTAGAGAAAATGCTTGAATTTTGCTCAGAATCGGAAAACCATTTTGCCTAGTCGAAAACCTTTTTCTCTCTCAAAATGAAAAACGGATGGTAGAACAGAATTTGCGGTTGTAGTCTGATTCTGAAAATAGTATTGAAAATGGTTTTGAAGAGTTTCATGTCTTGAAGAACATCATCCTGTCTAAGAACTTTTTTGGTGCCCAGGGAAAGCACCAGAATTTTGCCTAGAATCGATAACCTTTTTCTCTGCCAAGATAAAAAATGGATGGTGGAACAGAATTTGCGGTTGTAGTCTGATTTTGAAAATAGTATTGAAAATAGTTTTGAAGAACTTCATCATATCTAAAAACTTTTCTGGTGCCCAGGAAAAGTACCAGAATTTTGCTCAGAATCGAAAACCTTTTTCTCTCTCAAAACTAAATTCGGGGTGGTAGTTTGATTATAAAAATAGTATTGATAGATGATTTCAACAACTTTTGGTTTTGACGTATTTCATCTCTAAAAACGTTTTTGCTGCCAAGGGAGAAAACCTTTTCAGTCGCAATATCAAGATTGAGGTTAGGATCTGATTACAGATAATATTCAGAGTTTTGAAGTACTTCATGTTGTGAAGAATTTCATGTCTAAGAATTTTTTTGGTGCATGGAGAACATGCTTGATTTTGCTCAGAATCGGAAAACCATTTTGCCTAGAATCGAAAACCTTTTTCTCTCCCAAAATGAAAAACGGATGGTAGAATAGAATTTGCGGTTGTAGTCTGATTCTGAAAATTGGTATTCAAAATGGTTTTGAACAATTTCATGTTTTGAAGTACTTCATGTCTCAGAACATTTTTGGTGCCAAGAGAGAAAACCTTTTCAGTCGCAATATCAAAATTGAGGTTAGGATCTGATTAGAGAAAATGCTAGAATTTTGCTCAGAATGGAAAAACCATTTTGCCTAGAATCGAAAACCTTTTTCTCTCCCAAAATGAAAAATTGATGGTAGAACAGAATTTGCGGTTGTAGTCTGATTCTGAAAATAGTATTGAAAATAGTTTTGAAGAACTTCATCATATGTAAAAACTTTTCTGGTGCCCAGGGAAAGTACCAGAATTTTGCTCAGAATCGAAAACCTTTTTCTCTCTCAAAACTAAATTCGGGGTGGTAGTTTGATTATAAAAATAGTATTGATAGATGATTTCAACAACTTTTGGTTTTGACGTATTTCATCTCTAAAAACGTTTTTGCTGCCAAGGGAGAAAACCTTTTCAGTCGCAATATCAATATTGAGGTTAGGATCTGATTACAGATAATATTCAGAGTTTTGAAGTACTTCATGTTGTGAAGAATTTCATGTCTAAGAACTTTTTTGGTGCATGGAGAACATGCTTGATTTTGCTCAGAATCGGAAAACCATTTTGCCTAGAATCGAAAACCTTTTTCTCTCCCAAAATGAAAAACGGATGGTAGAATAGAATTTGCGGTTGTAGTCTGATTCTGAAAATTGGTATTCAAAATGGTTTTGAACAATTTCATGTTTTGAAGTACTTCATGTCTCAGAACATTTTTGGTGCCAAGGGAGAAAACCTTTTCAGTCGCAATATCAAAATTGAGGTTAGGATCTGATTAGAGAAAATGCTTGAATTTTGCTCAGAATCGGAAAACCATTTTGCCTAGTCGAAAACCTTTTTCTCTCTCAAAATGAAAAACGGATGGTAGAACAGAATTTGCGGTTGTAGTCTGATTCTGAAAATAGTATTGAAAATGGTTTTGAAGAGTTTCATGTCTTGAAGAACATCATCCTGTCTAAGAACTTTTTTGGTGCCCAGGGAAAGCACCAGAATTTTGCCTAGAATCGATAACCTTTTTCTCTGCCAAAATGAAAAATGGATGGTGGAACAGAATTTGCGGTTGTAGTCTGATTTTGAAAATAGTATTGAAAATAGTTTTGAAGAACTTCATCATATCTAAAAACTTTTCTGGTGCCCAGGGAAAGTACCAGAATTTTGCTCAGAATCGAAAACCTTTTTCTCTCTCAAAACTAAATTCGGGGTGGTAGTTTGATTATAAAAATAGTATTGATAGATGATTTCAACAACTTTTGGTTTTGACGTATTTCATCTCTAAAAACGTTTTTGCTGCCAAGGGAGAAAACCTTTTCAGTCGCAATATCAATATTGAGGTTAGGATCTGATTACAGATAATATTCAGAGTTTTGAAGTACTTCATGTTGTGAAGAATTTCATGTCTAAGAACTTTTTTGGTGCATGGAGAACATGCTTGATTTTGCTCAGAATCGGAAAACCATTTTGCCTAGAATCGAAAACCTTTTTCTCTCCCAAAATGAAAAACGGATGGTAGAATAGAATTTGCGGTTGTAGTCTGATTCTGAAAATTGGTATTCAAAATGGTTTTGAACAATTTCATGTTTTGAAGTACTTCATGTCTCAGAACATTTTTGGTGCCAAGGGAGAAAACCTTTTCAGTCGCAATATCAAAATTGAGGTTAGGATCTGATTAGAGAAAATGCTTGAATTTTGCTCAGAATCGGAAAACCATTTTGCCTAGTCGAAAACCTTTTTCTCTCTCAAAATGAAAAACGGATGGTAGAACAGAATTTGCGGTTGTAGTCTGATTCTGAAAATAGTATTGAAAATGGTTTTGAAGAGTTTCATGTCTTGAAGAACATCATCCTGTCTAAGAACTTTTTTGGTGCCCAGGGAAAGCACCAGAATTTTGCCTAGAATCGATAACCTTTTTCTCTGCCAAAATGAAAAATGGATGGTGGAACAGAATTTGCGGTTGTAGTCTGATTTTGAAAATAGTATTGAAAATAGTTTTGAAGAACTTCATCATATCTAAAAACTTTTCTGGTGCCCAGGAAAAGTACCAGAATTTTGCTCAGAATCGAAAACCTTTTTCTCTCTCAAAACTAAATTCGGGGTGGTAGTTTGATTATAAAAATAGTATTGATAGATGATTTCAACAACTTTTGGTTTTGACGTATTTCATCTCTAAAAACGTTTTTGCTGCCAAGGGAGAAAACCTTTTCAGTCGCAATATCAAGATTGAGGTTAGGATCTGATTACAGATAATATTCAGAGTTTTGAAGTACTTCATGTTGTGAAGAATTTCATGTCTAAGAACTTTTTTGGTGCATGGAGAACATGTTGATTTTGCTCAGAATCGGAAAACCATTTTGCCTAGAATCGAAAACCTTTTTCTCTCCCAAAATGAAAAATGGATGGTAGAATAGAATTTGCGGTTGTAGTCTGATTCTGAAAATTGGTATTCAAAATGGTTTTGAACAATTTCATGTTTTGAAGTACTTCATGTCTCAGAACATTTTTGGTGCCAAGGGAGAAAACCTTTTCAGTCGCAATATCAAAATTGAGGTTAGGATCTGATTAGAGAAAATGCTAGAATTTTGCTCAGAATCGAAAAACCATTGTGCCTAGAATCGAAAAGCTTTTTCTCTCCCCAAATGAAAAATTGATGGTAGAACAGAATTTGCGGTTGTAGTCTGATTCTGAAAATAGTATTGAAAATAATTTTGAAGAACTTCATCATATGTAAAAGGTTTTCTGGTGCCCAGGAAAAGTACCAGAATTTTGCTCAGAATCGAAAACCTTTTTCTCTCTCAAAACTAAATTCGGGGTGGTAGTTTGATTATAAAAATAGTATTGATAGGTGATTTCAACAACTTTTGGTTTTGACGTATTTCATCTCTAAAAACGTTTTTGCTGCCAAGGGAGAAAACCTTTTCAGTCGCAATATCAATATTGAGGTTAGGATCTGATTACCGAAAATGCTAGAATTTTGCTCAGAATCGGAAAACCATTTTGCCTAGTCGAAAACCTTTTTCTCTCTCAAAATGAAAAACGGATGGTAGAACAGAATTTGCGGTTGTAGTCTGATTCTGAAAATAGTATTGAAAATGGTTTTGAAGAGTTTCATGTCTTGAAGAACATCATCCTGTCTAAGAACTTTTTTGGTGCCCAGGGAAAGCACCAGAATTTTGCCTAGAATCGATAACCTTTTTCTCTGCCAAGATAAAAAATGGATGGTGGAACAGAATTTGCGGTTGTAGTCTGATTTTGAAAATAGTATTGAAAATAGTTTTGAAGAACTTCATCATATCTAAAAACTTTTCTGGTGCCCAGGAAAAGTACCAGAATTTTGCTCAGAATCGAAAACCTTTTTCTCTCTCAAAACTAAATTCGGGGTGGTAGTTTGATTATAAAAATAGTATTGATAGATGATTTCAACAACTTTTGGTTTTGACGTATTTCATCTCTAAAAACGTTTTTGCTGCCAAGGGAGAAAACCTTTTCAGTCGCAATATCAAGATTGAGGTTAGGATCTGATTACAGATAATATTCAGAGTTTTGAAGTACTTCATGTTGTGAAGAATTTCATGTCTAAGAACTTTTTTGGTGCATGGAGAACATGCTTGATTTTGCTCAGAATCGGAAAACCATTTTGCCTAGAATCGAAAACCTTTTTCTCTCCCAAAATGAAAAACGGATGGTAGAATAGAATTTGCGGTTGTAGTCTGATTCTGAAAATTGGTATTCAAAATGGTTTTGAACAATTTCATGTTTTGAAGTACTTCATGTCTCAGAACATTTTTGGTGCCAAGGGAGAAAACCTTTTCAGTCGCAATATCAAAATTGAGGTTAGGATCTGATTAGAGAAAATGCTTGAATTTTGCTCAGAATCGGAAAACCATTTTGCCTAGTCGAAAACCTTTTTCTCTCTCAAAATGAAAAACGGATGGTAGAACAGAATTTGCGGTTGTAGTCTGATTCTGAAAATAGTATTGAAAATGGTTTTGAAGAGTTTCATGTCTTGAAGAACATCATCCTGTCTAAGAACTTTTTTGGTGCCCAGGGAAAGTACCAGAATTTTGCCTAGAATCGATAACCTTTTTCTCTGCCAAAATAAAAAATGGATGGTGGAACAGAATTTGCGGTTGTAGTCTGATTTTGAAAATAGTATTGAAAATAGTTTTGAAGAACTTCATCATATCTAAAAACTTTTCTGGTGCCCAGGAAAAGTACCAGAATTTTGCTCAGAATCGAAAACCTTTTTCTCTCTCAAAACTAAATTCGGGGTGGTAGTTTGATTATAAAAATAGTATTGATAGATGATTTCAACAACTTTTGGTTTTGACGTATTTCATCTCTAAAAACGTTTTTGCTGCCAAGGGAGAAAACCTTTTCAGTCGCAATATCAAGATTGAGGTTAGGATCTGATTACAGATAATATTCAGAGTTTTGAAGTACTTCATGTTGTGAAGAATTTCATGTCTAAGAACTTTTTTGGTGCATGGAGAACATGCTTGATTTTGCTCAGAATCGGAAAACCATTTTGCCTAGAATCGAAAACCTTTTTCTCTCCCAAAATGAAAAACGGATGGTAGAATAGAATTTGCGGTTGTAGTCTGATTCTGAAAATTGGTATTCAAAATGGTTTTGAACAATTTCATGTTTTGAAGTACTTCATGTCTCAGAACATTTTTGGTGCCAAGGGAGAAAACCTTTTCAGTCGCAATATCAAAATTGAGGTTAGGATCTGATTAGAGAAAATGCTAGAATTTTGCTCAGAATCGAAAAACCATTTTGCCTAGAATCGAAAACCTTTTTCTCTCCCAAAATGAAAAATTGATGGTAGAACAGAATTTGCGGTTGTAGTCTGATTCTGAAAATAGTATTGAAAATAGTTTTGAAGAACTTCATCATATGTAAAAACTTTTCTGGTGCCCAGGGAAAGTACCAGAATTTTGCTCAGAATCGAAAACCTTTTTCTCTCTCAAAACTAAATTCGGGGTGGTAGTTTGATTATAAAAATAGTATTGATAGATGATTTCAACAACTTTTGGTTTTGACGTATTTCATCTCTAAAAACGTTTTTGCTGCCAAGGGAGAAAACCTTTTCAGTCGCAATATCAATATTGAGGTTAGGATCTGATTACAGATAATATTCAGAGTTTTGAAGTACTTCATGTTGTGAAGAATTTCATGTCTAAGAACTTTTTTGGTGCATGGAGAACATGCTTGATTTTGCTCAGAATCGGAAAACCATTTTGCCTAGAATCGAAAACCTTTTTCTCTCCCAAAATGAAAAACGGATGGTAGAATAGAATTTGCGGTTGTAGTCTGATTCTGAAAATTGGTATTCAAAATGGTTTTGAACAATTTCATGTTTTGAAGTACTTCATGTCTCAGAACATTTTTGGTGCCAAGGGAGAAAACCTTTTCAGTCGCAATATCAAAATTGAGGTTAGGATCTGATTAGAGAAAATGCTTGAATTTTGCTCAGAATCGGAAAACCATTTTGCCTAGTCGAAAACCTTTTTCTCTCTCAAAATGAAAAACGGATGGTAGAACAGAATTTGCGGTTGTAGTCTGATTCTGAAAATAGTATTGAAAATGGTTTTGAAGAGTTTCATGTCTTGAAGAACATCATCCTGTCTAAGAACTTTTTTGGTGCCCAGGGAAAGTACCAGAATTTTGCCTAGAATCGATAACCTTTTTCTCTGCCAAGATAAAAAATGGATGGTGGAACAGAATTTGCGGTTGTAGTCTGATTTTGAAAATAGTATTGAAAATAGTTTTGAAGAACTTCATCATATGTAAAAGGTTTTCTGGTGCCCAGGAAAAGTACCAGAATTTTGCTCAGAATCGAAAACCTTTTTCTCTCTCAAAACTAAATTCGGGGTGGTAGTTTGATTATAAAAATAGTATTGATAGATGATTTCAACAACTTTTGGTTTTGACGTATTTCATCTCTAAAAACGTTTTTGCTGCCAAGGGAGAAAACCTTTTCAGTCGCAATATCAAGATTGAGGTTAGGATCTGATTACAGATAATATTCAGAGTTTTGAAGTACTTCATGTTGTGAAGAATTTCATGTCTAAGAACTTTTTTGGTGCATGGAGAACATGCTTGATTTTGCTCAGAATCGGAAAACCATTTTGCCTAGAATCGAAAACCTTTTTCTCTCCCAAAATGAAAAACGGATGGTAGAATAGAATTTGCGGTTGTAGTCTGATTCTGAAAATTGGTATTCAAAATGGTTTTGAACAATTTCATGTTTTGAAGTACTTCATGTCTCAGAACATTTTTGGTGCCAAGGGAGAAAACCTTTTCAGTCGCAATATCAAAATTGAGGTTAGGATCTGATTAGAGAAAATGCTTGAATTTTGCTCAGAATCGGAAAACCATTTTGCCTAGTCGAAAACCTTTTTCTCTCTCAAAATGAAAAACGGATGGTAGAACAGAATTTGCGGTTGTAGTCTGATTCTGAAAATAGTATTGAAAATGGTTTTGAAGAGTTTCATGTCTTGAAGAACATCATCCTGTCTAAGAACTTTTTTGGTGCCCAGGGAAAGCACCAGAATTTTGCCTAGAATCGATAACCTTTTTCTCTGCCAAGATAAAAAATGGATGGTGGAACAGAATTTGCGGTTGTAGTCTGATTTTGAAAATAGTATTGAAAATAGTTTTGAAGAACTTCATCATATCTAAAAACTTTTCTGGTGCCCAGGAAAAGTACCAGAATTTTGCTCAGAATCGAAAACCTTTTTCTCTCTCAAAACTAAATTCGGGGTGGTAGTTTGATTATAAATATAGTATTGATAGATGATTTCAACAACTTTTGGTTTTGACGTATTTCATCTCTAAAAACGTTTTTGCTGCCAAGGGAGAAAACCTTTTCAGTCGCAATATCAAGATTGAGGTTAGGATCTGATTACAGATAATATTCAGAGTTTTGAAGTACTTCATGTTGTGAAGAATTTCATGTCTAAGAACTTTTTTGGTGCATGGAGAACATCATTTTGCCTAGTCGAACCTTTTTCTCTCTCAAAACTAAATTCGGGGTGGTAGTTTGATTATAAAAATAGTATTGATAGATGATTTCAACAACTTTTGGTTTTGACGTATTTCATCTCTAAAAACGTTTTTGCTGCCAAGGGAGAAAACCTTTTCAGTCGCAATATCAAGATTGAGGTTAGGATCTGATTACAGATAATATTCAGAGTTTTGAAGTACTTCATGTTGTGAAGAATTTCATGTCTAAGAACTTTTTTGGTGCATGGAGAACATGCTTGATTTTGCTCAGAATCGGAAAACAATTTGCCTAGAATCGAAAACCTTTTTCTCTCCCAAAATGAAAAACGGATGGTAGAATAGAATTTGCGGTTGTAGTCTGATTCTGAAAATTGGTATTCAAAATGGTTTTGAACAATTTCATGTTTTGAAGTACTTCATGTCTCAGAACATTTTTGGTGCCAAGGGAGAAAACCTTTTCAGTCGCAATATCAAAATTGAGGTTAGGATCTGATTAGAGAAAATGCTAGAATTTTGCTCAGAATCGAAAAACCATTTTGCCTAGAATCGAAAACCTTTTTCTCTCCCAAAATGAAAAATGGATGGTAGAACAGAATTTGCGGTTGTAGTCTGATTCTGAAAATAGTATTGAAAATAGTTTTGAAGAACTTCATCATATGTAAAAACTTTTCTGGTGCCCAGGGAAAGTACCAGAATTTTGCTCAGAATCGAAAACCTTTTTCTCTCTCAAAACTAAATTCGGGGTGGTAGTTTGATTATAAAAATAGTATTGATAGATGATTTCAACAACTTTTGGTTTTGACGTATTTCATCTCTAAAAACGTTTTTGCTGCCAAGGGAGAAAACCTTTTCAGTCGCAATATCAATATTGAGGTTAGGATCTGATTACAGATAATATTCAGAGTTTTGAAGTACTTCATGTTGTGAAGAATTTCATGTCTAAGAACTTTTTTGGTGCATGGAGAACATGCTTGATTTTGCTCAGAATCGGAAAACCATTTTGCCTAGAATCGAAAATCTTTTTCTCTCCCAAAATGAAAAACGGATGGTAGAATAGAATTTGCGGTTGTAGTCTGATTCTGAAAATTGGTATTCAAAATGGTTTTGAACAATTTCATGTTTTGAAGTACTTCATGTCTCAGAACATTTTTGGTGCCAAGGGAGAAAACCTTTTCAGTCGCAATATCAAAATTGAGGTTAGGATCTGATTAGAGAAAATGCTTGAATTTTGCTCAGAATCGGAAAACCATTTTGCCTAGTCGAAAACCTTTTTCTCTCTCAAAATGAAAAACGGATGGTAGAACAGAATTTGCGGTTGTAGTCTGATTCTGAAAATAGTATTGAAAATGGTTTTGAAGAGTTTCATGTCTTGAAGAACATCATCCTGTCTAAGAACTTTTTTGGTGCCCAGGGAAAGCACCAGAATTTTGCCTAGAATCGATAACCTTTTTCTCTGCCAAAATGAAAAATGGATGGTGGAACAGAATTTGCGGTTGTAGTCTGATTTTGAAAATAGTATTGAAAATAGTTTTGAAGAACTTCATCATATCTAAAAACTTTTCTGGTGCCCAGGAAAAGTACCAGAATTTTGCTCAGAATCGAAAACCTTTTTCTCTCTCAAAACTAAATTCGGGGTGGTAGTTTGATTATAAAAATAGTATTGATAGATGATTTCAACAACTTTTGGTTTTGACGTATTTCATCTCTAAAAACGTTTTTGCTGCCAAGGGAGAAAACCTTTTCAGTCGCAATATCAAGATTGAGGTTAGGATCTGATTACAGATAATATTCAGAGTTTTGAAGTACTTCATGTTGTGAAGAATTTCATGTCTAAGAACTTTTTTGGTGCATGGAGAACATGCTTGATTTTGCTCAGAATCGGAAAACCATTTTGCCTAGAATCGAAAACCTTTTTCTCTCCCAAAATGAAAAACGGATGGTAGAATAGAATTTGCGGTTGTAGTCTGATTCTGAAAATTGGTATTCAAAATGGTTTTGAACAATTTCATGTTTTGAAGTACTTCATGTCTCAGAACATTTTTGGTGCCAAGGGAGAAAACCTTTTCAGTCGCAATATCAAAATTGAGGTTAGGATCTGATTAGAGAAAATGCTTGAATTTTGCTCAGAATCGGAAAACCATTTTGCCTAGTCGAAAACCTTTTTCTCTCTCAAAATGAAAAACGGATGGTAGAACAGAATTTGCGGTTGTAGTCTGATTCTGAAAATAGTATTGAAAATGGTTTTGAAGAGTTTCATGTCTTGAAGAACATCATCCTGTCTAAGAACTTTTTTGGTGCCCAGGGAAAGCACCAGAATTTTGCCTAGAATCGATAACCTTTTTCTCTGCCAAGATAAAAAATGGATGGTGGAACAGAATTTGCGGTTGTAGTCTGATTTTGAAAATAGTATTGAAAATAGTTTTGAAGAACTTCATCATATCTAAAAACTTTTCTGGTGCCCAGGAAAAGTACCAGAATTTTGCTCAGAATCGAAAACCTTTTTCTCTCTCAAAACTAAATTCGGGGTGGTAGTTTGATTATAAAAATAGTATTGATAGATGATTTCAACAACTTTTGGTTTTGACGTATTTCATCTCTAAAAACGTTTTTGCTGCCAAGGGAGAAAACCTTTTCAGTCGCAATATCAAGATTGAGGTTAGGATCTGATTACAGATAATATTCAGAGTTTTGAAGTACTTCATGTTGTGAAGAATTTCATGTCTAAGAACTTTTTTGGTGCATGGAGAACATGCTTGATTTTGCTCAGAATCGGAAAACCATTTTGCCTAGAATCGAAAACCTTTTTCTCTCCCAAAATGAAAAACGGATGGTAGAATAGAATTTGCGGTTGTAGTCTGATTCTGAAAATTGGTATTCAAAATGGTTTTGAACAATTTCATGTTTTGAAGTACTTCATGTCTCAGAACATTTTTGGTGCCAAGGGAGAAAACCTTTTCAGTCGCAATATCAAAATTGAGGTTAGGATCTGATTAGAGAAAATGCTTGAATTTTGCTCAGAATCGGAAAACCATTTTGCCTAGTCGAAAACCTTCTTCTCTCTCAAAATGAAAAACGGATGGTAGAACAGAATTTGCGGTTGTAGTCTGATTCTGAAAATAGTATTGAAAATGGTTTTGAAGAGTTTCATGTCTTGAAGAACATCATCCTGTCTAAGAACTTTTTTGGTGCCCAGGGAAAGCACCAGAATTTTGCCTAGAATCGATAACCTTTTTCTCTGCCAAGATAAAAAATGGATGGTGGAACAGAATTTGCGGTTGTAGTCTGATTTTGAAAATAGTATTGAAAATAGTTTTGAAGAACTTCATCATATCTAAAAACTTTTCTGGTGCCCAGGAAAAGTACCAGAATTTTGCTCAGAATCGAAAACCTTTTTCTCTCTCAAAACTAAATTCGGGGTGGTAGTTTGATTATAAAAATAGTATTGATAGATGATTTCAACAACTTTTGGTTTTGACGTATTTCATCTCTAAAAACGTTTTTGCTGCCAAGGGAGAAAACCTTTTCAGTCGCAATATCAAGATTGAGGTTAGGATCTGATTACAGATAATATTCAGAGTTTTGAAGTACTTCATGTTGTGAAGAATTTCATGTCTAAGAACTTTTTTGGTGCATGGAGAACATGCTTGATTTTGCTCAGAATCGGAAAACAATTTGCCTAGAATCGAAAACCTTTTTCTCTCCCAAAATGAAAAACGGATGGTAGAATAGAATTTGCGGTTGTAGTCTGATTCTGAAAATTGGTATTCAAAATGGTTTTGAACAATTTCATGTTTTGAAGTACTTCATGTCTCAGAACATTTTTGGTGCCAAGGGAGAAAACCTTTTCAGTCGCAATATCAAAATTGAGGTTAGGATCTGATTAGAGAAAATGCTTGAATTTTGCTCAGAATCGGAAAACCATTTTGCCTAGTCGAAAACCTTTTTCTCTCTCAAAATGAAAAACGGATGGTAGAACAGAATTTGCGGTTGTAGTCTGATTCTGAAAATAGTATTGAAAATGGTTTTGAAGAGTTTCATGTCTTGAAGAACATCATCCTGTCTAAGAACTTTTTTGGTGCCCAGGGAAAGCACCAGAATTTTGCCTAGAATCGATAACCTTTTTCTCTGCCAAAATGAAAAATGGATGGTGGAACAGAATTTGCGGTTGTAGTCTGATTTTGAAAATAGTATTGAAAATAGTTTTGAAGAACTTCATCATATCTAAAAACTTTTCTGGTGCCCAGGAAAAGTACCAGAATTTTGCTCAGAATCGAAAACCTTTTTCTCTCTCAAAACTAAATTCGGGGTGGTAGTTTGATTATAAAAATAGTATTGATAGATGATTTCAACAACTTTTGGTTTTGACGTATTTCATCTCTAAAAACGTTTTTGCTGCCAAGGGAGAAAACCTTTTCAGTCGCAATATCAAGATTGAGGTTAGGATCTGATTACAGATAATATTCAGAGTTTTGAAGTACTTCATGTTGTGAAGAATTTCATGTCTAAGAACTTTTTTGGTGCATGGAGAACATGCTTGATTTTGCTCAGAATCGGAAAACCATTTTGCCTAGAATCGAAAACCTTTTTCTCTCCCAAAATGAAAAACGGATGGTAGAATAGAATTTGCGGTTGTAGTCTGATTCTGAAAATTGGTATTCAAAATGGTTTTGAACAATTTCATGTTTTGAAGTACTTCATGTCTCAGAACATTTTTGGTGCCAAGGGAGAAAACCTTTTCAGTCGCAATATCAAAATTGAGGTTAGGATCTGATTAGAGAAAATGCTTGAATTTTGCTCAGAATCGGAAAACCATTTTGCCTAGTCGAAAACCTTTTTCTCTCTCAAAATGAAAAACGGATGGTAGAACAGAATTTGCGGTTGTAGTCTGATTCTGAAAATAGTATTGAAAATGGTTTTGAAGAGTTTCATGTCTTGAAGAACATCATCCTGTCTAAGAACTTTTTTGGTGCCCAGGGAAAGCACCAGAATTTTGCCTAGAATCGATAACCTTTTTCTCTGCCAAGATAAAAAATGGATGGTGGAACAGAATTTGCGGTTGTAGTCTGATTTTGAAAATAGTATTGAAAATAGTTTTGAAGAACTTCATCATATCTAAAAACTTTTCTGGTGCCCAGGAAAAGTACCAGAATTTTGCTCAGAATCGAAAACCTTTTTCTCTCTCAAAACTAAATTCGGGGTGGTAGTTTGATTATAAAAATAGTATTGATAGATGATTTCAACAACTTTTGGTTTTGACGTATTTCATCTCTAAAAACGTTTTTGCTGCCAAGGGAGAAAACCTTTTCAGTCGCAATATCAAGATTGAGGTTAGGATCTGATTACAGATAATATTCAGAGTTTTGAAGTACTTCATGTTGTGAAGAATTTCATGTCTAAGAACTTTTTTGGTGCATGGAGAACATGCTTGATTTTGCTCAGAATCGGAAAACCATTTTGCCTAGAATCGAAAACCTTTTTCTCTCCCAAAATGAAAAACGGATGGTAGAATAGAATTTGCGGTTGTAGTCTGATTCTGAAAATTGGTATTCAAAATGGTTTTGAACAATTTCATGTTTTGAAGTACTTCATGTCTCAGAACATTTTTGGTGCCAAGGGAGAAAACCTTTTCAGTCGCAATATCAAAATTGAGGTTAGGATCTGATTAGAGAAAATGCTTGAATTTTGCTCAGAATCGGAAAACCATTTTGCCTAGTCGAAAACCTTCTTCTCTCTCAAAATGAAAAACGGATGGTAGAACAGAATTTGCGGTTGTAGTCTGATTCTGAAAATAGTATTGAAAATGGTTTTGAAGAGTTTCATGTCTTGAAGAACATCATCCTGTCTAAGAACTTTTTTGGTGCCCAGGGAAAGCACCAGAATTTTGCCTAGAATCGATAACCTTTTTCTCTGCCAAGATAAAAAATGGATGGTGGAACAGAATTTGCGGTTGTAGTCTGATTTTGAAAATAGTATTGAAAATAGTTTTGAAGAACTTCATCATATCTAAAAACTTTTCTGGTGCCCAGGAAAAGTACCAGAATTTTGCTCAGAATCGAAAACCTTTTTCTCTCTCAAAACTAAATTCGGGGTGGTAGTTTGATTATAAAAATAGTATTGATAGATGATTTCAACAACTTTTGGTTTTGACGTATTTCATCTCTAAAAACGTTTTTGCTGCCAAGGGAGAAAACCTTTTCAGTCGCAATATCAAGATTGAGGTTAGGATCTGATTACAGATAATATTCAGAGTTTTGAAGTACTTCATGTTGTGAAGAATTTCATGTCTAAGAACTTTTTTGGTGCATGGAGAACATGCTTGATTTTGCTCAGAATCGGAAAACAATTTGCCTAGAATCGAAAACCTTTTTCTCTCCCAAAATGAAAAACGGATGGTAGAATAGAATTTGCGGTTGTAGTCTGATTCTGAAAATTGGTATTCAAAATGGTTTTGAACAATTTCATGTTTTGAAGTACTTCATGTCTCAGAACATTTTTGGTGCCAAGGGAGAAAACCTTTTCAGTCGCAATATCAAAATTGAGGTTAGGATCTGATTAGAGAAAATGCTTGAATTTTGCTCAGAATCGGAAAACCATTTTGCCTAGTCGAAAACCTTCTTCTCTCTCAAAATGAAAAACGGATGGTAGAACAGAATTTGCGGTTGTAGTCTGATTCTGAAAATAGTATTGAAAATGGTTTTGAAGAGTTTCATGTCTTGAAGAACATCATCCTGTCTAAGAACTTTTTTGGTGCCCAGGGAAAGCACCAGAATTTTGCCTAGAATCGATAACCTTTTTCTCTGCCAAGATAAAAAATGGATGGTGGAACAGAATTTGCGGTTGTAGTCTGATTTTGAAAATAGTATTGAAAATAGTTTTGAAGAACTTCATCATATCTAAAAACTTTTCTGGTGCCCAGGAAAAGTACCAGAATTTTGCTCAGAATCGAAAACCTTTTTCTCTCTCAAAACTAAATTCGGGGTGGTAGTTTGATTATAAAAATAGTATTGATAGATGATTTCAACAACTTTTGGTTTTGACGTATTTCATCTCTAAAAACGTTTTTGCTGCCAAGGGAGAAAACCTTTTCAGTCGCAATATCAAGATTGAGGTTAGGATCTGATTACAGATAATATTCAGAGTTTTGAAGTACTTCATGTTGTGAAGAATTTCATGTCTAAGAACTTTTTTGGTGCATGGAGAACATGCTTGATTTTGCTCAGAATCGGAAAACAATTTTGCCTAGAATCGAAAACCTTTTTCTCTCCCAAAATGAAAAACGGATGGTAGAATAGAATTTGCGGTTGTAGTCTGATTCTGAAAATTGGTATTCAAAATGGTTTTGAACAATTTCATGTTTTGAAGTACTTCATGTCTCAGAACATTTTTGGTGCCAAGGGAGAAAACCTTTTCAGTCGCAATATCAAAATTGAGGTTAGGATCTGATTACCGAAAATGCTACAATTTTGCTCAGAATCGGAAAACCATTTTGCCTAGTCGAAAACCTTTTTCTCTCTCAAAATGAAAAACGGATGGTAGAACAGAATTTGCGGTTGTAGTCTGATTCTGAAAATAGTATTGAAAATGGTTTTGAAGAGTTTCATGTCTTGAAGAACATCATCCTGTCTAAGAACTTTTTTGGTGCCCAGGGAAAGCACCAGAATTTTGCCTAGAATCGATAACCTTTTTCTCTGCCAAGATAAAAAATGGATGGTGGAACAGAATTTGCGGTTGTAGTCTGATTTTGAAAATAGTATTGAAAATAGTTTTGAAGAACTTCATCATATCTAAAAACTTTTCTGGTGCCCAGGAAAAGTACCAGAATTTTGCTCAGAATCGAAAACCTTTTTCTCTCTCAAAACTAAATTCGGGGTGGTAGTTTGATTATAAAAATAGTATTGATAGATGATTTCAACAACTTTTGGTTTTGACGTATTTCATCTCTAAAAACGTTTTTTCTGCCAAGGGAGAAAACCTTTTCAGTCGCAATATCAAGATTGAGGTTAGGATCTGATTACAGATAATATTCAGAGTTTTGAAGTACTTCATGTTGTGAAGAATTTCATGTCTAAGAACTTTTTTGGTGCATGGAGAACATGCTTGATTTTGCTCAGAATCGGAAAACCATTTTGCCTAGAATCGAAAACCTTTTTCTCTCCCAAAATGAAAAACGGATGGTAGAATAGAATTTGCGGTTGTAGTCTGATTCTGAAAATTGGTATTCAAAATGGTTTTGAACAATTTCATGTTTTGAAGTACTTCATGTCTCAGAACATTTTTGGTGCCAAGGGAGAAAACCTTTTCAGTCGCAATATCAAAATTGAGGTTAGGATCTGATTAGAGAAAATGCTTGAATTTTGCTCAGAATCGGAAAACCATTTTGCCTAGTCGAAAACCTTTTTCTCTCTCAAAATGAAAAACGGATGGTAGAACAGAATTTGCGGTTGTAGTCTGATTCTGAAAATTGGTATTCAAAATGGTTTTGAACAATTTCATGTTTTGAAGTACTTCATGTCTCAGAACATTTTTGGTGCCAAGGGAGAAAACCTTTTCAGTCGCAATATCAAAATTGAGGTTAGGATCTGATTAGAGAAAATGCTAGAATTTTGCTCAGAATCGAAAAACCATTTTGCCTAGAATCGAAAACCTTTTTCTCTCCCAAAATGAAAAATTGATGGTAGAACAGAATTTGCGGTTGTAGTCTGATTCTGAAAATAGTATTGAAAATAGTTTTGAAGAACTTCATCATATGTAAAAACTTTTCTGGTGCCCAGGGAAAGTACCAGAATTTTGCTCAGAATCGAAAACCTTTTTCTCTCTCAAAACTAAATTCGGGGTGGTAGTTTGATTATAAAAATAGTATTGATAGATGATTTCAACAACTTTTGGTTTTGACGTATTTCATCTCTAAAAACGTTTTTGCTGCCAAGGGAGAAAACCTTTTCAGTCGCAATATCAATATTGAGGTTAGGATCTGATTACAGATAATATTCAGAGTTTTGAAGTACTTCATGTTGTGAAGAATTTCATGTCTAAGAACTTTTTTGGTGCATGGAGAACATGCTTGATTTTGCTCAGAATCGGAAAACCATTTTGCCTAGAATCGAAAATCTTTTTCTCTCCCAAAATGAAAAACGGATGGTAGAATAGAATTTGCGGTTGTAGTCTGATTCTGAAAATTGGTATTCAAAATGGTTTTGAACAATTTCATGTTTTGAAGTACTTCATGTCTCAGAACATTTTTGGTGCCAAGGGAGAAAACCTTTTCAGTCGCAATATCAAAATTGAGGTTAGGATCTGATTAGAGAAAATGCTTGAATTTTGCTCAGAATCGGAAAACCATTTTGCCTAGTCGAAAACCTTTTTCTCTCTCAAAATGAAAAACGGATGGTAGAACAGAATTTGCGGTTGTAGTCTGATTCTGAAAATAGTATTGAAAATGGTTTTGAAGAGTTTCATGTCTTGAAGAACATCATCCTGTCTAAGAACTTTTTTGGTGCCCAGGGAAAGCACCAGAATTTTGCCTAGAATCGATAACCTTTTTCTCTGCCAAAATGAAAAATGGATGGTGGAACAGAATTTGCGGTTGTAGTCTGATTTTGAAAATAGTATTGAAAATAGTTTTGAAGAACTTCATCATATCTAAAAACTTTTCTGGTGCCCAGGAAAAGTACCAGAATTTTGCTCAGAATCGAAAACCTTTTTCTCTCTCAAAACTAAATTCGGGGTGGTAGTTTGATTATAAAAATAGTATTGATAGATGATTTCAACAACTTTTGGTTTTGACGTATTTCATCTCTAAAAACGTTTTTGCTGCCAAGGGAGAAAACCTTTTCAGTCGCAATATCAAGATTGAGGTTAGGATCTGATTACAGATAATATTCAGAGTTTTGAAGTACTTCATGTTGTGAAGAATTTCATGTCTAAGAACTTTTTTGGTGCATGGAGAACATGCTTGATTTTGCTCAGAATCGGAAAACCATTTTGCCTAGAATCGAAAACCTTTTTCTCTCCCAAAATGAAAAACGGATGGTAGAATAGAATTTGCGGTTGTAGTCTGATTCTGAAAATTGGTATTCAAAATGGTTTTGAACAATTTCATGTTTTGAAGTACTTCATGTCTCAGAACATTTTTGGTGCCAAGGGAGAAAACCTTTTCAGTCGCAATATCAAAATTGAGGTTAGGATCTGATTAGAGAAAATGCTTGAATTTTGCTCAGAATCGGAAAACCATTTTGCCTAGTCGAAAACCTTTTTCTCTCTCAAAATGAAAAACGGATGGTAGAACAGAATTTGCGGTTGTAGTCTGATTCTGAAAATTGGTATTCAAAATGGTTTTGAACAATTTCATGTTTTGAAGTACTTCATGTCTCAGAACATTTTTGGTGCCAAGGGAGAAAACCTTTTCAGTCGCAATATCAAAATTGAGGTTAGGATCTGATTAGAGAAAATGCTAGAATTTTGCTCAGAATCGAAAAACCATTTTGCCTAGAATCGAAAACCTTTTTCTCTCCCAAAATGAAAAATTGATGGTAGAACAGAATTTGCGGTTGTAGTCTGATTCTGAAAATAGTATTGAAAATAGTTTTGAAGAACTTCATCATATGTAAAAACTTTTCTGGTGCCCAGGGAAAGTACCAGAATTTTGCTCAGAATCGAAAACCTTTTTCTCTCTCAAAACTAAATTCGGGGTGGTAGTTTGATTATAAAAATAGTATTGATAGATGATTTCAACAACTTTTGGTTTTGACGTATTTCATCTCTAAAAACGTTTTTGCTGCCAAGGGAGAAAACCTTTTCAGTCGCAATATCAATATTGAGGTTAGGATCTGTTACAGATAATATTCAGAGTTTTGAAGTACTTCATGTTGTGAAGAATTTCATGTCTAAGAACTTTTTTGGTGCATGGAGAACATGCTTGATTTTGCTCAGAATCGGAAAACCATTTTGCCTAGAATCGAAAATCTTTTTCTCTCCCAAAATGAAAAACGGATGGTAGAATAGAATTTGCGGTTGTAGTCTGATTCTGAAAATTGGTATTCAAAATGGTTTTGAACAATTTCATGTTTTGAAGTACTTCATGTCTCAGAACATTTTTGGTGCCAAGGGAGAAAACCTTTTCAGTCGCAATATCAAAATTGAGGTTAGGATCTGATTAGAGAAAATGCTTGAATTTTGCTCAGAATCGGAAAACCATTTTGCCTAGTCGAAAACCTTTTTCTCTCTCAAAATGAAAAACGGATGGTAGAACAGAATTTGCGGTTGTAGTCTGATTCTGAAAATAGTATTGAAAATGGTTTTGAAGAGTTTCATGTCTTGAAGAACATCATCCTGTCTAAGAACTTTTTTGGTGCCCAGGGAAAGCACCAGAATTTTGCCTAGAATCGATAACCTTTTTCTCTGCCAAAATGAAAAATGGATGGTGGAACAGAATTTGCGGTTGTAGTCTGATTTTGAAAATAGTATTGAAAATAGTTTTGAAGAACTTCATCATATCTAAAAACTTTTCTGGTGCCCAGGAAAAGTACCAGAATTTTGCTCAGAATCGAAAACCTTTTTCTCTCTCAAAACTAAATTCGGGGTGGTAGTTTGATTATAAAAATAGTATTGATAGATGATTTCAACAACTTTTGGTTTTGACGTATTTCATCTCTAAAAACGTTTTTGCTGCCAAGGGAGAAAACCTTTTCAGTCGCAATATCAAGATTGAGGTTAGGATCTGATTACAGATAATATTCAGAGTTTTGAAGTACTTCATGTTGTGAAGAATTTCATGTCTAAGAACTTTTTTGGTGCATGGAGAACATGCTTGATTTTGCTCAGAATCGGAAAACCATTTTGCCTAGAATCGAAAACCTTTTTCTCTCCCAAAATGAAAAACGGATGGTAGAATAGAATTTGCGGTTGTAGTCTGATTCTGAAAATTGGTATTCAAAATGGTTTTGAACAATTTCATGTTTTGAAGTACTTCATGTCTCAGAACATTTTTGGTGCCAAGGGAGAAAACCTTTTCAGTCGCAATATCAAAATTGAGGTTAGGATCTGATTAGAGAAAATGCTTGAATTTTGCTCAGAATCGGAAAACCATTTTGCCTAGTCGAAAACCTTTTTCTCTCTCAAAATGAAAAACGGATGGTAGAACAGAATTTGCGGTTGTAGTCTGATTCTGAAAATTGGTATTCAAAATGGTTTTGAACAATTTCATGTTTTGAAGTACTTCATGTCTCAGAACATTTTTGGTGCCAAGGGAGAAAACCTTTTCAGTCGCAATATCAAAATTGAGGTTAGGATCTGATTAGAGAAAATGCTAGAATTTTGCTCAGAATCGAAAAACCATTTTGCCTAGAATCGAAAACCTTTTTCTCTCCCAAAATGAAAAATTGATGGTAGAACAGAATTTGCGGTTGTAGTCTGATTCTGAAAATAGTATTGAAAATAGTTTTGAAGAACTTCATCATATGTAAAAACTTTTCTGGTGCCCAGGGAAAGTACCAGAATTTTGCTCAGAATCGAAAACCTTTTTCTCTCTCAAAACTAAATTCGGGGTGGTAGTTTGCTTATAAAAATAGTATTGATAGATGATTTCAACAACTTTTGGTTTTGACGTATTTCATCTCTAAAAACGTTTTTGCTGCCAAGGGAGAAAACCTTTTCAGTCGCAATATCAATATTGAGGTTAGGATCTGTTACAGATAATATTCAGAGTTTTGAAGTACTTCATGTTGTGAAGAATTTCATGTCTAAGAACTTTTTTGGTGCATGGAGAACATGCTTGATTTTGCTCAGAATCGGAAAACCATTTTGCCTAGAATCGAAAATCTTTTTATCTCCCAAAATGAAAAACGGATGGTAGAATAGAATTTGCGGTTGTAGTCTGATTCTGAAAATTGGTATTCAAAATGGTTTTGAACAATTTCATGTTTTGAAGTACTTCATGTCTCAGAACATTTTTGGTGCCAAGGGAGAAAACCTTTTCAGTCGCAATATCAAAATTGAGGTTAGGATCTGATTAGAGAAAATGCTTGAATTTTGCTCAGAATCGGAAAACCATTTTGCCTAGTCGAAAACCTTTTTCTCTCTCAAAATGAAAAACGGATGGTAGAACAGAATTTGCGGTTGTAGTCTGATTCTGAAAATAGTATTGAAAATGGTTTTGAAGAGTTTCATGTCTTGAAGAACATCATCCTGTCTAAGAACTTTTTTGGTGCCCAGGGAAAGCACCAGAATTTTGCCTAGAATCGATAACCTTTTTCTCTGCCAAAATGAAAAATGGATGGTGGAACAGAATTTGCGGTTGTAGTCTGATTTTGAAAATAGTATTGAAAATAGTTTTGAAGAACTTCATCATATCTAAAAACTTTTCTGGTGCCCAGGAAAAGTACCAGAATTTTGCTCAGAATCGAAAACCTTTTTCTCTCTCAAAACTAAATTCGGGGTGGTAGTTTGATTATAAAAATAGTATTGATAGATGATTTCAACAACTTTTGGTTTTGACGTATTTCATCTCTAAAAACGTTTTTGCTGCCAAGGGAGAAAACCTTTTCAGTCGCAATATCAAGATTGAGGTTAGGATCTGATTACAGATAATATTCAGAGTTTTGAAGTACTTCATGTTGTGAAGAATTTCATGTCTAAGAACTTTTTTGGTGCATGGAGAACATGCTTGATTTTGCTCAGAATCGGAAAACCATTTTGCCTAGAATCGAAAACCTTTTTCTCTCCCAAAATGAAAAACGGATGGTAGAATAGAATTTGCGGTTGTAGTCTGATTCTGAAAATTGGTATTCAAAATGGTTTTGAACAATTTCATGTTTTGAAGTACTTCATGTCTCAGAACATTTTTGGTGCCAAGGGAGAAAACCTTTTCAGTCGCAATATCAAAATTGAGGTTAGGATCTGATTAGAGAAAATGCTTGAATTTTGCTCAGAATCGGAAAACCATTTTGCCTAGTCGAAAACCTTTTTCTCTCTCAAAATGAAAAACGGATGGTAGAACAGAATTTGCGGTTGTAGTCTGATTCTGAAAATAGTATTGAAAATGGTTTTGAAGAGTTTCATGTCTTGAAGAACATCATCCTGTCTAAGAACTTTTTTGGTGCCCAGGGAAAGCACCAGAATTTTGCCTAGAATCGATAACCTTTTTCTCTGCCAAGATAAAAAATGGATGGTGGAACAGAATTTGCGGTTGTAGTCTGATTTTGAAAATAGTATTGAAAATAGTTTTGAAGAACTTCATCATATCTAAAAACTTTTCTGGTGCCCAGGAAAAGTACCAGAATTTTGCTCAGAATCGAAAACCTTTTTCTCTCTCAAAACTAAATTCGGGGTGGTAGTTTGATTATAAAAATAGTATTGATAGATGATTTCAACAACTTTTGGTTTTGACGTATTTCATCTCTAAAAACGTTTTTGCTGCCAAGGGAGAAAACCTTTTCAGTCGCAATATCAAGATTGAGGTTAGGATCTGATTACAGATAATATTCAGAGTTTTGAAGTACTTCATGTTGTGAAGAATTTCATGTCTAAGAACTTTTTTGGTGCATGGAGAACATGCTTGATTTTGCTCAGAATCGGAAAACAATTTTGCCTAGAATCGAAAACCTTTTTCTCTCCCAAAATGAAAAACGGATGGTAGAATAGAATTTGCGGTTGTAGTCTGATTCTGAAAATTGGTATTCAAAATGGTTTTGAACAATTTCATGCTTTGAAGTACTTCATGTCTCAGAACATTTTTGGTGCCAAGGGAGAAAACCTTTTCAGTCGCAATATCAAAATTGAGGTTAGGATCTGATTAGAGAAAATGCTTGAATTTTGCTCAGAATCGGAAAACCATTTTGCCTAGTCGAAAACCTTTTTCTCTCTCAAAATGAAAAACGGATGGTAGAACAGAATTTGCGGTTGTAGTCTGATTCTGAAAATTGGTATTCAAAATGGTTTTGAACAATTTCATGTTTTGAAGTACTTCATGTCTCAGAACATTTTTGGTGCCAAGGGAGAAAACCTTTTCAGTCGCAATATCAAAATTGAGGTTAGGATCTGATTAGAGAAAATGCTAGAATTTTGCTCAGAATCGAAAAACCATTTTGCCTAGAATCGAAAACCTTTTTCTCTCCCAAAATGAAAAATTGATGGTAGAACAGAATTTGCGGTTGTAGTCTGATTCTGAAAATAGTATTGAAAATAGTTTTGAAGAACTTCATCATATGTAAAAACTTTTCTGGTGCCCAGGGAAAGTACCAGAATTTTGCTCAGAATCGAAAACCTTTTTCTCTCTCAAAACTAAATTCGGGGTGGTAGTTTGATTATAAAAATAGTATTGATAGATGATTTCAACAACTTTTGGTTTTGACGTATTTCATCTCTAAAAACGTTTTTGCTGCCAAGGGAGAAAACCTTTTCAGTCGCAATATCAATATTGAGGTTAGGATCTGTTACAGATAATATTCAGAGTTTTGAAGTACTTCATGTTGTGAAGAATTTCATGTCTAAGAACTTTTTTGGTGCATGGAGAACATGCTTGATTTTGCTCAGAATCGGAAAACCATTTTGCCTAGAATCGAAAATCTTTTTCTCTCCCAAAATGAAAAACGGATGGTAGAATAGAATTTGCGGTTGTAGTCTGATTCTGAAAATTGGTATTCAAAATGGTTTTGAACAATTTCATGTTTTGAAGTACTTCATGTCTCAGAACATTTTTGGTGCCAAGGGAGAAAACCTTTTCAGTCGCAATATCAAAATTGAGGTTAGGATCTGATTAGAGAAAATGCTTGAATTTTGCTCAGAATCGGAAAACCATTTTGCCTAGTCGAAAACCTTTTTCTCTCTCAAAATGAAAAACGGATGGTAGAACAGAATTTGCGGTTGTAGTCTGATTCTGAAAATAGTATTGAAAATGGTTTTGAAGAGTTTCATGTCTTGAAGAACATCATCCTGTCTAAGAACTTTTTTGGTGCCCAGGGAAAGCACCAGAATTTTGCCTAGAATCGATAACCTTTTTCTCTGCCAAAATGAAAAATGGATGGTGGAACAGAATTTGCGGTTGTAGTCTGATTTTGAAAATAGTATTGAAAATAGTTTTGAAGAACTTCATCATATCTAAAAACTTTTCTGGTGCCCAGGAAAAGTACCAGAATTTTGCTCAGAATCGAAAACCTTTTTCTCTCTCAAAACTAAATTCGGGGTGGTAGTTTGATTATAAAAATAGTATTGATAGATGATTTCAACAACTTTTGGTTTTGACGTATTTCATCTCTAAAAACGTTTTTGCTGCCAAGGGAGAAAACCTTTTCAGTCGCAATATCAAGATTGAGGTTAGGATCTGATTACAGATAATATTCAGAGTTTTGAAGTACTTCATGTTGTGAAGAATTTCATGTCTAAGAACTTTTTTGGTGCATGGAGAACATGCTTGATTTTGCTCAGAATCGGAAAACCATTTTGCCTAGAATCGAAAACCTTTTTCTCTCCCAAAATGAAAAACGGATGGTAGAATAGAATTTGCGGTTGTAGTCTGATTCTGAAAATTGGTATTCAAAATGGTTTTGAACAATTTCATGTTTTGAAGTACTTCATGTATCAGAACATTTTTGGTGCCAAGGGAGAAAACCTTTTCAGTCGCAATATCAAAATTGAGGTTAGGATCTGATTAGAGAAAATGCTTGAATTTTGCTCAGAATCGGAAAACCATTTTGCCTAGTCGAAAACCTTTTTCTCTCTCAAAATGAAAAACGGATGGTAGAACAGAATTTGCGGTTGTAGTCTGATTCTGAAAATAGTATTGAAAATGGTTTTGAAGAGTTTCATGTCTTGAAGAACATCATCCTGTCTAAGAACTTTTTTGGTGCCCAGGGAAAGCACCAGAATTTTGCCTAGAATCGATAACCTTTTTCTCTGCCAAGATAAAAAATGGATGGTGGAACAGAATTTGCGGTTGTAGTCTGATTTTGAAAATAGTATTGAAAATAGTTTTGAAGAACTTCATCATATCTAAAAACTTTTCTGGTGCCCAGGAAAAGTACCAGAATTTTGCTCAGAATCGAAAACCTTTTTCTCTCTCAAAACTAAATTCGGGGTGGTAGTTTGATTATAAAAATAGTATTGATAGATGATTTCAACAACTTTTGGTTTTGACGTATTTCATCTCTAAAAACGTTTTTGCTGCCAAGGGAGAAAACCTTTTCAGTCGCAATATCAAGATTGAGGTTAGGATCTGATTACAGATAATATTCAGAGTTTTGAAGTACTTCATGTTGTGAAGAATTTCATGTCTAAGAACTTTTTTGGTGCATGGAGAACATGCTTGATTTTGCTCAGAATCGGAAAACAATTTTGCCTAGAATCGAAAACCTTTTTCTCTCCCAAAATGAAAAACGGATGGTAGAATAGAATTTGCGGTTGTAGTCTGATTCTGAAAATTGGTATTCAAAATGGTTTTGAACAATTTCATGTTTTGAAGTACTTCATGTCTCAGAACATTTTTGGTGCCAAGGGAGAAAACCTTTTCAGTCGCAATATCAAAATTGAGGTTAGGATCTGATTAGAGAAAATGCTTGAATTTTGCTCAGAATCGGAAAACCATTTTGCCTAGTCGAAAACCTTTTTCTCTCTCAAAATGAAAAACGGATGGTAGAACAGAATTTGCGGTTGTAGTCTGATTCTGAAAATAGTATTGAAAATGGTTTTGAAGAGTTTCATGTCTTGAAGAACATCATCCTGTCTAAGAACTTTTTTGGTGCCCAGGGAAAGCACCAGAATTTTGCCTAGAATCGATAACCTTTTTTCTCTGCCAAGATAAAAAATGGATGGTGGAACAGAATTTGCGGTTGTAGTCTGATTTTGAAAATAGTATTGAAAATAGTTTTGAAGAACTTCATCATATCTAAAAACTTTTCTGGTGCCCAGGAAAAGTACCAGAATTTTGCTCAGAATCGAAAACCTTTTTCTCTCTCAAAACTAAATTCGGGGTGGTAGTTTGATTATAAAAATAGTATTGATAGATGATTTCAACAACTTTTGGTTTTGACGTATTTCATCTCTAAAAACGTTTTTTCTGCCAAGGGAGAAAACCTTTTCAGTCGCAATATCAAGATTGAGGTTAGGATCTGATTACAGATAATATTCAGAGTTTTGAAGTACTTCATGTTGTGAAGAATTTCATGTCTAAGAACTTTTTTGGTGCATGGAGAACATGCTTGATTTTGCTCAGAATCGGAAAACCATTTTGCCTAGAATCGAAAACCTTTTTCTCTCCCAAAATGAAAAACGGATGGTAGAATAGAATTTGCGGTTGTAGTCTGATTCTGAAAATTGGTATTCAAAATGGTTTTGAACAATTTCATGTTTTGAAGTACTTCATGTCTCAGAACATTTTTGGTGCCAAGGGAGAAAACCTTTTCAGTCGCAATATCAAAATTGAGGTTAGGATCTGATTAGAGAAAATGCTTGAATTTTGCTCAGAATCGGAAAACCATTTTGCCTAGTCGAAAACCTTTTTCTCTCTCAAAATGAAAAACGGATGGTAGAACAGAATTTGCGGTTGTAGTCTGATTCTGAAAATAGTATTGAAAATGGTTTTGAAGAGTTTCATGTCTTGAAGAACATCATCCTGTCTAAGAACTTTTTTGGTGCCCAGGGAAAGCACCAGAATTTTGCCTAGAATCGATAACCTTTTTCTCTGCCAAAATGAAAAATGGATGGTGGAACAGAATTTGCGGTTGTAGTCTGATTTTGAAAATAGTATTGAAAATAGTTTTGAAGAACTTCATCATATCTAAAAACTTTTCTGGTGCCCAGGAAAAGTACCAGAATTTTGCTCAGAATCGAAAACATTTTTCTCTCTCAAAACTAAATTCGGGGTGGTAGTTTGATTATAAAAATAGTATTGATAGATGATTTCAACAACTTTTGGTTTTGACGTATTTCATCTCTAAAAACGTTTTTGCTGCCAAGGGAGAAAACCTTTTCAGTCGCAATATCAAGATTGAGGTTAGGATCTGATTACAGATAATATTCAGAGTTTTGAAGTACTTCATGTTGTGAAGAATTTCATGTCTAAGAACTTTTTTGGTGCATGGAGAACATGCTTGATTTTGCTCAGAATCGGAAAACAATTTTGCCTAGAATCGAAAACCTTTTTCTCTCCCAAAATGAAAAACGGATGGTAGAATAGAATTTGCGGTTGTAGTCTGATTCTGAAAATTGGTATTCAAAATGGTTTTGAACAATTTCATGTTTTGAAGTACTTCATGTCTCAGAACATTTTTGGTGCCAAGGGAGAAAACCTTTTCAGTCGCAATATCAAAATTGAGGTTAGGATCTGATTACCGAAAATGCTAGAATTTTGCTCAGAATCGGAAAACCATTTTGCCTAGTCGAAAACCTTTTTCTCTCTCAAAATGAAAAACGGATGGTAGAACAGAATTTGCGGTTGTAGTCTGATTCTGAAAATAGTATTGAAAATGGTTTTGAAGAGTTTCATGTCTTGAAGAACATCATCCTGTCTAAGAACTTTTTTGGTGCCCAGGGAAAGCACCAGAATTTTGCCTAGAATCGATAACCTTTTTCTCTGCCAAGATAAAAAATGGATGGTGGAACAGAATTTGCGGTTGTAGTCTGATTTTGAAAATAGTATTGAAAATAGTTTTGAAGAACTTCATCATATCTAAAAACTTTTCTGGTGCCCAGGAAAAGTACCAGAATTTTGCTCAGAATCGAAAACCTTTTTCTCTCTCAAAACTAAATTCGGGGTGGTAGTTTGATTATAAAAATAGTATTGATAGATGATTTCAACAACTTTTGGTTTTGACGTATTTCATCTCTAAAAACGTTTTTTCTGCCAAGGGAGAAAACCTTTTCAGTCGCAATATCAAGATTGAGGTTAGGATCTGATTACAGATAATATTCAGAGTTTTGAAGTACTTCATGTTGTGAAGAATTTCATGTCTAAGAACTTTTTTGGTGCATGGAGAACATGCTTGATTTTGCTCAGAATCGGAAAACCATTTTGCCTAGAATCGAAAACCTTTTTCTCTCCCAAAATGAAAAACGGATGGTAGAATAGAATTTGCGGTTGTAGTCTGATTCTGAAAATTGGTATTCAAAATGGTTTTGAACAATTTCATGTTTTGAAGTACTTCATGTCTCAGAACATTTTTGGTGCCAAGGGAGAAAACCTTTTCAGTCGCAATATCAAAATTGAGGTTAGGATCTGATTAGAGAAAATGCTTGAATTTTGCTCAGAATCGGAAAACCATTTTGCCTAGTCGAAAACCTTTTTCTCTCTCAAAATGAAAAACGGATGGTAGAACAGAATTTGCGGTTGTAGTCTGATTCTGAAAATAGTATTGAAAATGGTTTTGAAGAGTTTCATGTCTTGAAGAACATCATCCTGTCTAAGAACTTTTTTGGTGCCCAGGGAAAGCACCAGAATTTTGCCTAGAATCGATAACCTTTTTCTCTGCCAAAATGAAAAATGGATGGTGGAACAGAATTTGCGGTTGTAGTCTGATTCTGAAAATAGTATTGAAAATAGTTTTGAAGAACTTCATCATATCTAAAAACTTTTCTGGTGCCCAGGAAAAGTACCAGAATTTTGCTCAGAATCGAAAACCTTTTTCTCTCTCAAAACTAAATTCGGGGTGGTAGTTTGATTATAAAAATAGTATTGAAAGATGATTTCAACAACTTTTGGTTTTGATGTATTTCATCTCTAAAAACGTTTTTGCTGCCAAGGGAGAAAACCTTTTCAGTCGCAATATCAATATTGAGGTTAGGATCTGATTACAGATAATATTCAGAGTTTTGAAGTGCTTCATGTTGTGAAGAATTTCATGTCTAAGAACTTTTTTGGTGCATGGAGAACATGCTTGATTTTGCTCAGAATCGGAAAACCATTTTGCCTAGAATCGAAAACCTTTTTCTCTCCCAAAATGAAAAATGGATGGTAGAATAGAATTTGCGGTTGTAGTCTGATTCTGAAAATTGGTATTCAAAATGGTTTTGAACAATTTCATGTTTTGAAGTACTTCATGTCTCAGAACATTTTTGGTGCCAAGGGAGAAAACCTTTTCAGTCGCAATATCAAAATTGAGGTTAGGATCTGATTAGAGAAAATGCTTGAATTTTGCTCAGAATCGGAAAACCATTTTGCCTAGTCGAAAACCTTTTTCTCTCTCAAAATGAAAAACGGATGGTAGAACAGAATTTGCGGTTGTAGTCTGATTCTGAAAATAGTATTGAAAATGGTTTTGAAGAACTTCATCATATGTAAAAACTTTTCTGGTGCCCAGGGAAAGTACCAGAATTTTGCTCAGAATCGAAAACCTTTTTCTCTCTCAAAACTAAATTCGGGGTGGTAGTTTGATTATAAAAATAGTATTGATAGATGATTTCAACAACTTTTGGTTTTGACGTATTTCATCTCTAAAAACGTTTTTGCTGCCAAGGGAGAAAACCTTTTCAGTCGCAATATCAATATTGAGGTTAGGATCTGATTACAGATAATATTCAGAGTTTTGAAGTGCTTCATGTTGTGAAGAATTTCATGTCTAAGAACTTTTTTGGTGCATGGAGAACATGCTTGATTTTGCTCAGAATCGGAAAACCATTTTGCCTAGAATCGAAAACCTTTTTCTCTCCCAAAATGAAAAACGGATGGTAGAATAGAATTTGCGGTTGTAGTCTGATTCTGAAAATTGGTATTCAAAATGGTTTTGAACAATTTCATGTTTTGAAGTACTTCATGTCTCAGAACATTTTTGGTGCCAAGGGAGAAAACCTTTTCAGTCGCAATATCAAAATTGAGGTTAGGATCTGATTAGAGAAAATGCTTGAATTTTGCTCAGAATCGGAAAACCATTTTGCCTAGTCGAAAACCTTTTTCTCTCTCAAAATGAAAAACGGATGGTAGAACAGAATTTGCGGTTGTAGTCTGATTCTGAAAATAGTATTGAAAATGGTTTTGAAGAGTTTCATGTCTTGAAGAACATCATCCTGTCTAAGAACTTTTTTGGTGCCCAGGGAAAGCACCAGAATTTTGCCTAGAATCGATAACCTTTTTCTCTGCCAAAATGAAAAATGGATGGTGGAACAGAATTTGCGGTTGTAGTCTGATTCTGAAAATAGTATTGAAAATAGTTTTGAAGAACTTCATCATATCTAAAAACTTTTCTGGTGCCCAGGAAAAGTACCAGAATTTTGCTCAGAATCGAAAACCTTTTTCTCTCTCAAAACTAAATTCGGGGTGGTAGTTTGATTATAAAAATAGTATTGATAGATGATTTCAACAACTTTTGGTTTTGATGTATTTCATCTCTAAAAACGTTTTTGCTGCCAAGGGAGAAAACCTTTTCAGTCGCAATATCAATATTGAGGTTAGGATCTGATTACAGATAATATTCAGAGTTTTGAAGTGCTTCATGTTGTGAAGAATTTCATGTCTAAGAACTTTTTTGGTGCATGGAGAACATGCTTGATTTTGCTCAGAATCGGAAAACCATTTTGCCTAGAATCGAAAACCTTTTTCTCTCCCAAAATGAAAAATGGATGGTAGAATAGAATTTGCGGTTGTAGTCTGATTCTGAAAATTGGTATTCAAAATGGTTTTGAACAATTTCATGTTTTGAAGTACTTCATGTCTCAGAACATTTTTGGTGCCAAGGGAGAAAACCTTTTCAGTCGCAATATCAAAATTGAGGTTAGGATCTGATTAGAGAAAATGCTTGAATTTTGCTCAGAATCGGAAAACCATTTTGCCTAGTCGAAAACCTTTTTCTCTCTCAAAATGAAAAACGGATGGTAGAACAGAATTTGCGGTTGTAGTCTGATTCTGAAAATAGTATTGAAAATGGTTTTGAAGAGTTTCATGTCTTGAAGAACATCATCCTGTCTAAGAACTTTTTTGGTGCCCAGGGAAAGTACCAGAATTTTGCCTAGAATCGATAACCTTTTTCTCTGCCAAGATAAAAAATGGATGGTGGAACAGAATTTGCGGTTGTAGTCTGATTTTGAAAATAGTATTGAAAATAGTTTTGAAGAACTTCATCATATCTAAAAACTTTTCTGGTGCCCAGGAAAAGTACCAGAATTTTGCTCAGAATCGAAAACCTTTTTCTCTCTCAAAACTAAATTCGGGGTGGTAGTTTGATTATAAAAATAGTATTGATAGATGATTTCAACAACTTTTGGTTTTGACGTATTTCATCTCTAAAAACGTTTTTGCTGCCAAGGGAGAAAACCTTTTCAGTCGCAATATCAATATTGAGGTTAGGATCTGATTACAGATAATATTCAGAGTTTTGAAGTACTTCATGTTGTGAAGAATTTCATGTCTAAGAACTTTTTTGGTGCATGGAGAACATGCTTGATTTTGCTCAGAATCGGAAAACCATTTTGCCTAGAATCGAAAACCTTTTTCTCTCCCAAAATGAAAAACGGATGGTAGAATAGAATTTGCGGTTGTAGTCTGATTCTGAAAATTGGTATTCAAAATGGTTTTGAACAATTTCATGTTTTGAAGTACTTCATGTCTCAGAACATTTTTGGTGCCAAGGGAGAAAACCTTTTCAGTCGCAATATCAAAATTGAGGTTAGGATCTGATTAGAGAAAATGCTTGAATTTTGCTCAGAATCGAAAAACCATTTTGCCTAGAATCGAAAACCTTTTTCTCTCCCAAAATGAAAAATTGATGGTAGAACAGAATTTGCGGTTGTAGTCTGATTCTGAAAATAGTATTGAAAATAGTTTTGAAGAACTTCATCATATGTAAAAACTTTTCTGGTGCCCAGGGAAAGTACCAGAATTTTGCTCAGAATCGAAAACTTTTTTCTCTCTCAAAACTAAATTCGGGGTGGTAGTTTGATTATAAAAATAGTATTGATAGATGATTTCAACAACTTTTGGTTTTGACGTATTTCATCTCTAAAAACGTTTTTGCTGCCAAGGGAGAAAACCTTTTCAGTCGCAATATCAAGATTGAGGTTAGGATCTGATTACAGATAATATTCAGAGTTTTGAAGTACTTCATGTTGTGAAGAATTTCATGTCTAAGAACTTTTTTGGTGCATGGAGAACATGCTTGATTTTGCTCAGAATCGGAAAACCATTTTGCCTAGAATCGAAAACCTTTTTCTCTCCCAAAATGAAAAACGGATGGTAGAATAGAATTTGCGGTTGTAGTCTGATTCTGAAAATTGGTATTCAAAATGGTTTTGAACAATTTCATGTTTTGAAGTACTTCATGTCTCAGAACATTTTTGGTGCCAAGGGAGAAAACCTTTTCAGTCGCAATATCAAAATTGAGGTTAGGATCTGATTAGAGAAAATGCTTGAATTTTGCTCAGAATCGGAAAACCATTTTGCCTAGTCGAAAACCTTTTTCTCTCTCAAAATGAAAAACGGATGGTAGAACAGAATTTGCGGTTGTAGTCTGATTCTGAAAATAGTATTGAAAATGGTTTTGAAGAGTTTCATGTCTTGAAGAACATCATCCTGTCTAAGAACTTTTTTGGTGCCCAGGGAAAGCACCAGAATTTTGCCTAGAATCGATAACCTTTTTCTCTGCCAAAATGAAAAATGGATGGTGGAACAGAATTTGCGGTTGTAGTCTGATTTTGAAAATAGTATTGAAAATAGTTTTGAAGAACTTCATCATATCTAAAAACTTTTCTGGTGCCCAGGAAAAGTACCAGAATTTTGCTCAGAATCGAAAACATTTTTCTCTCTCAAAACTAAATTCGGGGTGGTAGTTTGATTATAAAAATAGTATTGATAGATGATTTCAACAACTTTTGGTTTTGACGTATTTCATCTCTAAAAACGTTTTTGCTGCCAAGCGAGAAAACCTTTTCAGTCGCAATATCAATATTGAGGTTAGGATCTGATTACAGATAATATTCAGAGTTTTGAAGTACTTCATGTTGTGAAGAATTTCATGTCTAAGAACTTTTTTGGTGCATGGAGAACATGCTTGATTTTGCTCAGAATCGGAAAACCATTTTGCCTAGAATCGAAAACCTTTTTCTCTCCCAAAATGAAAAACGGATGGTAGAATAGAATTTGCGGTTGTAGTCTGATTCTGAAAATTGGTATTCAAAATGGTTTTGAACAATTTCATGTTTTGAAGTACTTCATGTCTCAGAACATTTTTGGTGCCAAGGGAGAAAACCTTTTCAGTCGCAATATCAAAATTGAGGTTAGGATCTGATTAGAGAAAATGCTTGAATTTTGCTCAGAATCGGAAAACCATTTTGCCTAGTCGAAAACCTTTTTCTCTCTCAAAATGAAAAACGGATGGTAGAACAGAATTTGCGGTTGTAGTCTGATTCTGAAAATAGTATTGAAAATGGTTTTGAAGAGTTTCATGTCTTGAAGAACATCATCCTGTCTAAGAACTTTTTTGGTGCCCAGGGAAAGCACCAGAATTTTGCCTAGAATCGATAACCTTTTTCTCTGCCAAAATGAAAAATGGATGGTGGAACAGAATTTGCGGTTGTAGTCTGATTCTGAAAATAGTATTGAAAATAGTTTTGAAGAACTTCATCATATCTAAAAACTTTTCTGGTGCCCAGGAAAAGTACCAGAATTTTGCTCAGAATCGAAAACCTTTTTCTCTCTCAAAACTAAATTCGGGGTGGTAGTTTGATTATAAAAATAGTATTGATAGATGATTTCAACAACTTTTGGTTTTGACGTATTTCATCTCTAAAAACGTTTTTGCTGCCAAGGGAGAAAACCTTTTCAGTCGTAATATCAATATTGAGGTTAGGATCTGATTACAGATAATATTCAGAGTTTTGAAGTACTTCATGTTGTGAAGAATTTCATGTCTAAGAACTTTTTTGGTGCCTGGAGAACATGCTTGATTTTGCTCAGAATCGGAAAACCATTTTGCCTAGAATCGAAAACCTTTTTCTCTCCCAAAATGAAAAATGGATGGTAGAACAGAATTTGCGGTTGTAGTCTGATTCTGAAAATAGTATTGAAAATAGTTTTGAAGAACTTCATCATATGTAAAAACTTTTCTGGTGCCCAGGGAAAGTACCAGAATTTTGCTCAGAATCGAAAACCTTTTTCTCTCTCAAAACTAAATTCGGGGTGGTAGTTTGATTATAAAAATAGTATTGATAGATGATTTCAACAACTTTTGGTTTTGACGTATTTCATCTCTAAAAACGTTTTTGCTGCCAAGGGAGAAAACCTTTTCAGTCGCAATATCAAGATTGAGGTTAGGATCTGATTACAGATAATATTCAGAGTTTTGAAGTACTTCATGTTGTGAAGAATTTCATGTCTAAGAACTTTTTTGGTGCATGGAGAACATGCTTGATTTTGCTCAGAATCGGAAAACCATTTTGCCTAGAATCGAAAACCTTTTTCTCTCCCAAAATGAAAAACGGATGGTAGAATAGAATTTGCGGTTGTAGTCTGATTCTGAAAATTGGTATTCAAAATGGTTTTGAACAATTTCATGTTTTGAAGTACTTCATGTCTCAGAACATTTTTGGTGCCAAGGGAGAAAACCTTTTCAGTCGCAATATCAAAATTGAGGTTAGGATCTGATTAGAGAAAATGCTTGAATTTTGCTCAGAATCGGAAAACCATTTTGCCTAGTCGAAAACCTTTTTCTCTCTGAAAATGAAAAACGGATGGTAGAACAGAATTTGCGGTTGTAGTCTGATTCTGAAAATAGTATTGAAAATGGTTTTGAAGAGTTTCATGTCTTGAAGAACATCATCCTGTCTAAGAACTTTTTTGGTGCCCAGGGAAAGCACCAGAATTTTGCCTAGAATCGATAACCTTTTTCTCTGCCAAGATAAAAAATGGATGGTGGAACAGAATTTGCGGTTGTAGTCTGATTTTGAAAATAGTATTGAAAATAGTTTTGAAGAACTTCATCATATCTAAAAACTTTTCTGGTGCCCAGGAAAAGTACCAGAATTTTGCTCAGAATCGAAAACCTTTTTCTCTCTCAAAACTAAATTCGGGGTGGTAGTTTGATTATAAAAATAGTATTGATAGATGATTTCAACAACTTTTGGTTTTGACGTATTTCATCTCTAAAAACGTTTTTGCTGCCAAGGGAGAAAACCTTTTCAGTCGCAATATCAATATTGAGGTTAGGATCTGATTACAGATAATATTCAGAGTTTTGAAGTACTTCATGTTGTGAAGAATTTCATGTCTAAGAACTTTTTTGGTGCATGGAGAACATGCTTGATTTTGCTCAGAATCGGAAAACCATTTTGCCTAGAATCGAAAACCTTTTTCTCTCCCAAAATGAAAAACGGATGGTAGAATAGAATTTGCGGTTGTAGTCTGATTCTGAAAATTGGTATTCAAAATGGTTTTGAACAATTTCATGTTTTGAAGTACTTCATGTCTCAGAACATTTTTGGTGCCAAGGGAGAAAACCTTTTCAGTCGCAATATCAAAATTGAGGTTAGGATCTGATTAGAGAAAATGCTTGAATTTTGCTCAGAATCGAAAAACCATTTTGCCTAGAATCGAAAACCTTTTTCTCTCCCAAAATGAAAAATTGATGGTAGAACAGAATTTGCGGTTGTAGTCTGATTCTGAAAATAGTATTGAAAATAGTTTTGAAGAACTTCATCATATGTAAAAACTTTTCTGGTGCCCAGGGAAAGTACCAGAATTTTGCTCAGAATCGAAAACTTTTTTCTCTCTCAAAACTAAATTCGGGGTGGTAGTTTGATTATAAAAATAGTATTGATAGATGATTTCAACAACTTTTGGTTTTGACGTATTTCATCTCTAAAAACGTTTTTGCTGCCAAGGGAGAAAACCTTTTCAGTCGCAATATCAAGATTGAGGTTAGGATCTGATTACAGATAATATTCAGAGTTTTGAAGTACTTCATGTTGTGAAGAATTTCATGTCTAAGAACTTTTTTGGTGCATGGAGAACATGCTTGATTTTGCTCAGAATCGGAAAACCATTTTGCCTAGAATCGAAAACCTTTTTCTCTCCCAAAATGAAAAACGGATGGTAGAATAGAATTTGCGGTTGTAGTCTGATTCTGAAAATTGGTATTCAAAATGGTTTTGAACAATTTCATGTTTTGAAGTACTTCATGTCTCAGAACATTTTTGGTGCCAAGGGAGAAAACCTTTTCAGTCGCAATATCAAAATTGAGGTTAGGATCTGATTAGAGAAAATGCTTGAATTTTGCTCAGAATCGGAAAACCATTTTGCCTAGTCGAAAACCTTTTTCTCTCTCAAAATGAAAAACGGATGGTAGAACAGAATTTGCGGTTGTAGTCTGATTCTGAAAATAGTATTGAAAATGGTTTTGAAGAGTTTCATGTCTTGAAGAACATCATCCTGTCTAAGAACTTTTTTGGTGCCCAGGGAAAGCACCAGAATTTTGCCTAGAATCGATAACCTTTTTCTCTGCCAAAATGAAAAATGGATGGTGGAACAGAATTTGCGGTTGTAGTCTGATTTTGAAAATAGTATTGAAAATAGTTTTGAAGAACTTCATCATATCTAAAAACTTTTCTGGTGCCCAGGAAAAGTACCAGAATTTTGCTCAGAATCGAAAACATTTTTCTCTCTCAAAACTAAATTCGGGGTGGTAGTTTGATTATAAAAATAGTATTGATAGATGATTTCAACAACTTTTGGTTTTGACGTATTTCATCTCTAAAAACGTTTTTGCTGCCAAGCGAGAAAACCTTTTCAGTCGCAATATCAATATTGAGGTTAGGATCTGATTACAGATAATATTCAGAGTTTTGAAGTACTTCATGTTGTGAAGAATTTCATGTCTAAGAACTTTTTTGGTGCATGGAGAACATGCTTGATTTTGCTCAGAATCGGAAAACCATTTTGCCTAGAATCGAAAACCTTTTTCTCTCCCAAAATGAAAAACGGATGGTAGAATAGAATTTGCGGTTGTAGTCTGATTCTGAAAATTGGTATTCAAAATGGTTTTGAACAATTTCATGTTTTGAAGTACTTCATGTCTCAGAACATTTTTGGTGCCAAGGGAGAAAACCTTTTCAGTCGCAATATCAAAATTGAGGTTAGGATCTGATTAGAGAAAATGCTTGAATTTTGCTCAGAATCGGAAAACCATTTTGCCTAGTCGAAAACCTTTTTCTCTCTCAAAATGAAAAACGGATGGTAGAACAGAATTTGCGGTTGTAGTCTGATTCTGAAAATAGTATTGAAAATGGTTTTGAAGAGTTTCATGTCTTGAAGAACATCATCCTGTCTAAGAACTTTTTTGGTGCCCAGGGAAAGCACCAGAATTTTGCCTAGAATCGATAACCTTTTTCTCTGCCAAAATGAAAAATGGATGGTGGAACAGAATTTGCGGTTGTAGTCTGATTCTGAAAATAGTATTGAAAATAGTTTTGAAGAACTTCATCATATCTAAAAACTTTTCTGGTGCCCAGGAAAAGTACCAGAATTTTGCTCAGAATCGAAAACCTTTTTCTCTCTCAAAACTAAATTCGGGGTGGTAGTTTGATTATAAAAATAGTATTGATAGATGATTTCAACAACTTTTGGTTTTGACGTATTTCATCTCTAAAAACGTTTTTGCTGCCAAGGGAGAAAACCTTTTCAGTCGTAATATCAATATTGAGGTTAGGATCTGATTACAGATAATATTCAGAGTTTTGAAGTACTTCATGTTGTGAAGAATTTCATGTCTAAGAACTTTTTTGGTGCCTGGAGAACATGCTTGATTTTGCTCAGAATCGGAAAACCATTTTGCCTAGAATCGAAAACCTTTTTCTCTCCCAAAATGAAAAATGGATGGTAGAACAGAATTTGCGGTTGTAGTCTGATTCTGAAAATAGTATTGAAAATAGTTTTGAAGAACTTCATCATATGTAAAAACTTTTCTGGTGCCCAGGGAAAGTACCAGAATTTTGCTCAGAATCGAAAACCTTTTTCTCTCTCAAAACTAAATTCGGGGTGGTAGTTTGATTATAAAAATAGTATTGATAGATGATTTCAACAACTTTTGGTTTTGACGTATTTCATCTCTAAAAACGTTTTTGCTGCCAAGGGAGAAAAACTTTTCAGTCGCAATATCAAGATTGAGGTTAGGATCTGATTACAGATAATATTCAGAGTTTTGAAGTACTTCATGTTGTGAAGAATTTCATGTCTAAGAACTTTTTTGGTGCATGGAGAACATGCTTGATTTTGCTCAGAATCGGAAAACCATTTTGCCTAGAATCGAAAACCTTTTTCTCTCCCAAAATGAAAAACGGATGGTAGAATAGAATTTGCGGTTGTAGTCTGATTCTGAAAATTGGTATTCAAAATGGTTTTGAACAATTTCATGTTTTGAAGTACTTCATGTCTCAGAACATTTTTGGTGCCAAGGGAGAAAACCTTTTCAGTCGCAATATCAAAATTGAGGTTAGGATCTGATTAGAGAAAATGCTTGAATTTTGCTCAGAATCGGAAAACCATTTTGCCTAGTCGAAAACCTTTTTCTCTCTGAAAATGAAAAACGGATGGTAGAACAGAATTTGCGGTTGTAGTCTGATTCTGAAAATAGTATTGAAAATGGTTTTGAAGAGTTTCATGTCTTGAAGAACATCATCCTGTCTAAGAACTTTTTTGGTGCCCAGGGAAAGCACCAGAATTTTGCCTAGAATCGATAACCTTTTTCTCTGCCAAAATGAAAAATGGATGGTGGAACAGAATTTGCGGTTGTAGTCTGATTCTGAAAATAGTATTGAAAATAGTTTTGAAGAACTTCATCATATCTAAAAACTTTTCTGGTGCCCAGGAAAAGTACCAGAATTTTGCTCAGAATCGAAAACCTTTTTCTCTCTCAAAACTAAATTCGGGGTGGTAGTTTGATTATAAAAATAGTATTGATAGATGATTTCAACAACTTTTGGTTTTGACGTATTTCATCTCTAAAAACGTTTTTGCTGCCAAGGGAGAAAACCTTTTCAGTCGTAATATCAATATTGAGGTTAGGATCTGATTACAGATAATATTCAGAGTTTTGAAGTACTTCATGTTGTGAAGAATTTCATGTCTAAGAACTTTTTTGGTGCCTGGAGAACATGCTTGATTTTGCTCAGAATCGGAAAACCATTTTGCCTAGAATCGAAAACCTTTTTCTCTCCCAAAATGAAAAATGGATGGTAGAACAGAATTTGCGGTTGTAGTCTGATTCTGAAAATAGTATTGAAAATAGTTTTGAAGAACTTCATCATATGTAAAAACTTTTCTGGTGCCCAGGGAAAGTACCAGAATTTTGCTCAGAATCGAAAACCTTTTTCTCTCTCAAAACTAAATTCGGGGTGGTAGTTTGATTATAAAAATAGTATTGATAGATGATTTCAACAACTTTTGGTTTTGACGTATTTCATCTCTAAAAACGTTTTTGCTGCCAAGGGAGAAAACCTTTTCAGTCGCAATATCAAGATTGAGGTTAGGATCTGATTACAGATAATATTCAGAGTTTTGAAGTACTTCATGTTGTGAAGAATTTCATGTCTAAGAACTTTTTTGGTGCATGGAGAACATGCTTGATTTTGCTCAGAATCGGAAAACCATTTTGCCTAGAATCGAAAACCTTTTTCTCTCCCAAAATGAAAAACGGATGGTAGAATAGAATTTGCTTTGAAGTACTTCATGTCTCAGAACATTTTTGGTGCCAAGGGAGAAAACCTTTTCAGTCGCAATATCAAAATTGAGGTTAGGATCTGATTAGAGAAAATGCTTGAATTTTGCTCAGAATCGGAAAACCATTTTGCCTAGTCGAAAACCTTTTTCTCTCTCAAAATGAAAAACGGATGGTAGAACAGAATTTGCGGTTGTAGTCTGATTCTGAAAATAGTATTGAAAATGGTTTTGAAGAGTTTCATGTCTTGAAGAACATCATCCTGTCTAAGAACTTTTTTGGTGCCCAGGGAAAGTACCAGAATTTTGCCTAGAATCGATAACCTTTTTCTCTGCCAAGATAAAAAATGGATGGTGGAACAGAATTTGCGGTTGTAGTCTGATTTTGAAAATAGTATTGAAAATAGTTTTGAAGAACTTCATCATATCTAAAAACTTTTCTGGTGCCCAGGAAAAGTACCAGAATTTTGCTCAGAATCGAAAACCTTTTTCTCTCTCAAAACTAAATTCGGGGTGGTAGTTTGATTATAAAAATAGTATTGATAGATGATTTCAACAACTTTTGGTTTTGACGTATTTCATCTCTAAAAACGTTTTTGCTGCCAAGGGAGAAAACCTTTTCAGTCGCAATATCAAGATTGAGGTTAGGATCTGATTACAGATAATATTCAGAGTTTTGAAGTACTTCATGTTGTGAAGAATTTCATGTCTAAGAACTTTTTTGGTGCATGGAGAACATGCTTGATTTTGCTCAGAATCGGAAAACCATTTTGCCTAGAATCGAAAACCTTTTTCTCTCCCAAAATGAAAAACGGATGGTAGAATAGAATTTGCGGTTGTAGTCTGATTCTGAAAATTGGTATTCAAAATGGTTTTGAACAATTTCATGTTTTGAAGTACTTCATGTCTCAGAACATTTTTGGTGCCAAGGGAGAAAACCTTTTCAGTCGCAATATCAAAATTGAGGTTAGGATCTGATTAGAGAAAATGCTAGAATTTTGCTCAGAATCGAAAAACCATTTTGCCTAGAATCGAAAACCTTTTTCTCTCCCAAAATGAAAAATTGATGGTAGAACAGAATTTGCGGTTGTAGTCTGATTCTGAAAATAGTATTGATAATAGTTTTGAAGAACTTCATCATATGTAAAAACTTTTCTGGTGCCCAGGGAAAGTACCAGAATTTTGCTCAGAATCGAAAACCTTTTTCTCTCTCAAAACTAAATTCGGGGTGGTAGTTTGATTATAAAAATAGTATTGATAGATGATTTCAACAACTTTTGGTTTTGACGTATTTCATCTCTAAAAACGTTTTTGCTGCCAAGGGAGAAAACCTTTTCAGTCGCAATATCAATATTGAGGTTAGGATCTGATTACAGATAATATTCAGAGTTTTGAAGTACTTCATGTTGTGAAGAATTTCATGTCTAAGAACTTTTTTGGTGCATGGAGAACATGCTTGATTTTGCTCAGAATCGGAAAACCATTTTGCCTAGAATCGAAAACCTTTTTCTCTCCCAAAATGAAAAACGGATGGTAGAATAGAATTTGCGGTTGTAGTCTGATTCTGAAAATTGGTATTCAAAATGGTTTTGAACAATTTCATGTTTTGAAGTACTTCATGTCTCAGAACATTTTTGGTGCCAAGGGAGAAAACCTTTTCAGTCGCAATATCAAAATTGAGGTTAGGATCTGATTAGAGAAAATGCTTGAATTTTGCTCAGAATCGGAAAACCATTTTGCCTAGTCGAAAACCTTTTTCTCTCTCAAAATGAAAAACGGATGGTAGAACAGAATTTGCGGTTGTAGTCTGATTCTGAAAATAGTATTGAAAATGGTTTTGAAGAGTTTCATGTCTTGAAGAACATCATCCTGTCTAAGAACCTTTTTAGGTGCCCAGGGAAAGCACCAGAATTTTGCCTAGAATCGATAACCTTTTTCTCTGCCAAGATAAAAAATGGATGGTGGAACAGAATTTGCGGTTGTAGTCTGATTTTGAAAATAGTATTGAAAATAGTTTTGAAGAACTTCATCATATCTAAAAACTTTTCTGGTGCCCAGGAAAAGTACCAGAATTTTGCTCAGAATCGAAAACCTTTTTCTCTCTCAAAACTAAATTCGGGGTGGTAGTTTGATTATAAAAATAGTATTGATAGATGATTTCAACAACTTTTGGTTTTGACGTATTTCATCTCTAAAAACGTTTTTGCTGCCAAGGGAGAAAACCTTTTCAGTCGCAATATCAAGATTGAGGTTAGGATCTGATTACAGATAATATTCAGAGTTTTGAAGTACTTCATGTTGTGAAGAATTTCATGTCTAAGAACTTTTTTGGTGCATGGAGAACATGCTTGATTTTGCTCAGAATCGGAAAACCATTTTGCCTAGAATCGAAAACCTTTTTCTCTCCCAAAATGAAAAACGGATGGTAGAATAGAATTTGCGGTTGTAGTCTGATTCTGAAAATTGGTATTCAAAATGGTTTTGAACAATTTCATGTTTTGAAGTACTTCATGTCTCAGAACATTTTTGGTGCCAAGGGAGAAAACCTTTTCAGTCGCAATATCAAAATTGAGGTTAGGATCTGATTAGAGAAAATGCTTGAATTTTGCTCAGAATCGGAAAACCATTTTGCCTAGTCGAAAACCTTTTTCTCTCTCAAAATGAAAAACGGATGGTAGAACAGAATTTGCGGTTGTAGTCTGATTCTGAAAATAGTATTGAAAATGGTTTTGAAGAGTTTCATGTCTTGAAGAACATCATCCTGTCTAAGAACTTTTTTGGTGCCCAGGGAAAGTACCAGAATTTTGCCGAGAATCGATAACCTTTTTCTCTGCCAAGATAAAAAATGGATGGTGGAACAGAATTTGCGGTTGTAGTCTGATTTTGAAAATAGTATTGAAAATAGTTTTGAAGAACTTCATCATATCTAAAAACTTTTCTGGTGCCCAGGAAAAGTACCAGAATTTTGCTCAGAATCGAAAACCTTTTTCTCTCTCAAAACTAAATTCGGGGTGGTAGTTTGATTATAAAAATAGTATTGATAGATGATTTCAACAACTTTTGGTTTTGACGTATTTCATCTCTAAAAACGTTTTTGCTGCCAAGGGAGAAAACCTTTTCAGTCGCAATATCAAGATTGAGGTTAGGATCTGATTACAGATAATATTCAGAGTTTTGAAGTACTTCATGTTGTGAAGAATTTCATGTCTAAGAACTTTTTTGGTGCATGGAGAACATGCTTGATTTTGCTCAGAATCGGAAAACCATTTTGCCTAGAATCGAAAACCTTTTTCTCTCCCAAAATGAAAAACGGATGGTAGAATAGAATTTGCGGTTGTAGTCTGATTCTGAAAATTGGTATTCAAAATGGTTTTGAACAATTTCATGTTTTGAAGTACTTCATGTCTCAGAACATTTTTGGTGCCAAGGAAGAAAACCTTTTCAGTCGCAATATCAAAATTGAGGTTAGGATCTGATTAGAGAAAATGCTTGAATTTTGCTCAGAATCGGAAAACCATTTTGCCTAGTCGAAAACCTTTTTCTCTCTCAAAATGAAAAACGGATGGTAGAACAGAATTTGCGGTTGTAGTCTGATTCTGAAAATAGTATTGAAAATGGTTTTGGAGTTTCATGTCTTGAAGAACATCATCCTGTCTAAGAACTTTTTTGGTGCCCAGGGAAAGTACCAGAATTTTGCCTAGAATCGATAACCTTTTTCTCTGCCAAGATAAAAAATGGATGGTGGAACAGAATTTGCGGTTGTAGTCTGATTTTGAAAATAGTATTGAAAATAGTTTTGAAGAACTTCATCATATCTAAAAACTTTTCTGGTGCCCAGGAAAAGTACCAGAATTTTGCTCAGAATCGAAAACCTTTTTCTCTCTCAAAACTAAATTCGGGGTGGTAGTTTGATTATAAAAATAGTATTGATAGATGATTTCAACAACTTTTGGTTTTGACGTATTTCATCTCTAAAAACGTTTTTGCTGCCAAGGGAGAAAACCTTTTCAGTCGCAATATCAAGATTGAGGTTAGGATCTGATTACAGATAATATTCAGAGTTTTGAAGTACTTCATGTTGTGAAGAATTTCATGTCTAAGAACTTTTTTGGTGCATGGAGAACATGCTTGATTTTGCTCAGAATCGGAAAACCATTTTGCCTAGAATCGAAAATCTTTTTCTCTCCCAAAATGAAAAACGGATGGTAGAATAGAATTTGCGGTTGTAGTCTGATTCTGAAAATTGGTATTCAAAATGGTTTTGAACAATTTCATGTTCTGAAGTACTTCATGTCTCAGAACATTTTTGGTGCCAAGGGAGAAAACCTTTTCAGTCGCAATATCAAAATTGAGGTTAGGCTCTGATTGGAGAAAATGCTAGAATTTTGCTCAGAATCGGAAAACCATTTTGACTAGTCGAAAACCTTTTTCTCTCTCAAAATGAAAAACGGATGGTAGAACAGAATTTGCGGTTGTAGTCTGATTCTGAAAATAGTATTGAAAATGGTTTTGAAGAGTTTCATGTCTTGAAGAACATCATCCTGTCTAAGAACTTTTTTGGTGCCCAGGGAAAGTACCAGAATTTTGCCTAGAATCGATAACCTTTTTCTCTGCCAAAATGAAAAATGGATGGTGGAACAGAATTTGCGGTTGTAGTCTGATTCTGAAAATAGTATTGAAAATAGTTTTGAAGAACTTCATCATATCTAAAAACTTTTCTGGTGCCCAGGAAAAGTACCAGAATTTTGCTCAGAATCGAAAACCTTTTTCTCTCTCAAAACTAAATTCGGGGTGGTAGTTTGCTTATAAAAATAGTATTGATAGATGATTTCAACAACTTTTGGTTTTGACGTATTTCATCTCTAAAAACGTTTTTGCTGCCAAGGGAGAAAACCTTTTCAGTCGTAATATCAATATTGAGGTTAGGATCTGATTACAGATAATATTCAGAGTTTTGAAGTACTTCATGTTGTGAAGAATTTCATGTCTAAGAACTTTTTTGATGCCTGGAGAATATGCTTGATTTTGCTCAGAATCGGAAAACCATTTTGCCTAGAATCGAAAACCTTTTTCTCTCCCAAAATGAAAAATGGATGGTAGAACAGAATTTGCGGTTGTAGTCTGATTCTGAAAATAGTATTGAAAATAGTTTTGAAGAACTTCATCATATGTAAAAACTTTTCTGGTGCCCAGGGAAAGTACCAGAATTTTGCTCAGAATCGAAAACCTTTTTCTCTCTCAAAACTAAATTCGGGGTGGTAGTTTGATTATAAAAATAGTATTGATAGATGATTTCAACAACTTTTGGTTTTGACGTATTTCATCTCTAAAAACGTTTTTGCTGCCAAGGGAGAAAACCTTTTCAGTCGCAATATCAAGATTGAGGTTAGGATCTGATTACAGATAATATTCAGAGTTTTGAAGTACTTCATGTTGTGAAGAATTTCATGTCTAAGAACTTTTTTGGTGCCTGGAGAACATGCTTGATTTTGCTCAGAATCGGAAAACCATTTTGCCTAGAATCGAAAACCTTTTTCTCTCCCAAAATGAAAAACGGATGGTAGAATAGAATTTGCGGTTGTAGTCTGATTCTGAAAATTGGTATTCAAAATGGTTTTGAACAATTTCATGTTTTGAAGTACTTCATGTCTCAGAACATTTTTGGTGCCAAGGGAGAAAACCTTTTCAGTCGCAATATCAAAATTGAGGTTAGGATCTGATTAGAGAAAATGCTTGAATTTTGCTCAGAATCGGAAAACCATTTTGCCTAGTCGAAAACCTTTTTCTCTCTCAAAATGAAAAACGGATGGTAGAACAGAATTTGCGGTTGTAGTCTGATTCTGAAAATAGTATTGAAAATGGTTTTGAAGAGTTTCATGTCTTGAAGAACATCATCCTGTCTAAGAACTTTTTTGGTGCCCAGGGAAAGTACCAGAATTTTGCCGAGAATCGATAACCTTTTTCTCTGCCAAGATAAAAAATGGATGGTGGAACAGAATTTGCGGTTGTAGTCTGATTTTGAAAATAGTATTGAAAATAGTTTTGAAGAACTTCATCATATCTAAAAACTTTTCTGGTGCCCAGGAAAAGTACCAGAATTTTGCTCAGAATCGAAAACCTTTTTCTCTCTCAAAACTAAATTCGGGGTGGTAGTTTGATTATAAAAATAGTATTGATAGATGATTTCAACAACTTTTGGTTTTGACGTATTTCATCTCTAAAAACGTTTTTGCTGCCAAGGGAGAAAACCTTTTCAGTCGCAATATCAAGATTGAGGTTAGGATCTGATTACAGATAATATTCAGAGTTTTGAAGTACTTCATGTTGTGAAGAATTTCATGTCTAAGAACTTTTTTGGTGCATGGAGAACATGCTTGATTTTGCTCAGAATCGGAAAACCATTTTGCCTAGAATCGAAAACCTTTTTCTCTCCCAAAATGAAAAACGGATGGTAGAATAGAATTTGCGGTTGTAGTCTGATTCTGAAAATTGGTATTCAAAATGGTTTTGAACAATTTCATGTTTTGAAGTACTTCATGTCTCAGAACATTTTTGGTGCCAAGGAAGAAAACCTTTTCAGTCGCAATATCAAAATTGAGGTTAGGATCTGATTAGAGAAAATGCTTGAATTTTGCTCAGAATCGGAAAACCATTTTGCCTAGTCGAAAACCTTTTTCTCTCTCAAAATGAAAAACGGATGGTAGAACAGAATTTGCGGTTGTAGTCTGATTCTGAAAATAGTATTGAAAATGGTTTTGAAGAGTTTCATGTCTTGAAGAACATCATCCTGTCTAAGAACTTTTTTGGTGCCCAGGGAAAGTACCAGAATTTTGCCGAGAATCGATAACCTTTTTCTCTGCCAAGATAAAAAATGGATGGTGGAACAGAATTTGCGGTTGTAGTCTGATTTTGAAAATAGTATTGAAAATAGTTTTGAAGAACTTCATCATATCTAAAAACTTTTCTGGTGCCCAGGAAAAGTACCAGAATTTTGCTCAGAATCGAAAACCTTTTTCTCTCTCAAAACTAAATTCGGGGTGGTAGTTTGATTATAAAAATAGTATTGATAGATGATTTCAACAACTTTTGGTTTTGACGTATTTCATCTCTAAAAACGTTTTTGCTGCCAAGGGAGAAAACCTTTTCAGTCGCAATATCAAGATTGAGGTTAGGATCTGATTACAGATAATATTCAGAGTTTTGAAGTACTTCATGTTGTGAAGAATTTCATGTCTAAGAACTTTTTTGGTGCATGGAGAACATGCTTGATTTTGCTCAGAATCGGAAAACCATTTTGCCTAGAATCGAAAACCTTTTTCTCTCCCAAAATGAAAAACGGATGGTAGAATAGAATTTGCGGTTGTAGTCTGATTCTGAAAATTGGTATTCAAAATGGTTTTGAACAATTTCATGTTTTGAAGTACTTCATGTCTCAGAACATTTTTGGTGCCAAGGAAGAAAACCTTTTCAGTCGCAATATCAAAATTGAGGTTAGGATCTGATTAGAGAAAATGCTTGAATTTTGCTCAGAATCGGAAAACCATTTTGCCTAGTCGAAAACCTTTTTCTCTCTCAAAATGAAAAACGGATGGTAGAACAGAATTTGCGGTTGTAGTCTGATTCTGAAAATAGTATTGAAAATGGTTTTGGAGTTTCATGTCTTGAAGAACATCATCCTGTCTAAGAACTTTTTTGGTGCCCAGGGAAAGTACCAGAATTTTGCCTAGAATCGATAACCTTTTTCTCTGCCAAGATAAAAAATGGATGGTGGAACAGAATTTGCGGTTGTAGTCTGATTTTGAAAATAGTATTGAAAATAGTTTTGAAGAACTTCATCATATCTAAAAACTTTTCTGGTGCCCAGGAAAAGTACCAGAATTTTGCTCAGAATCGAAAACCTTTTTCTCTCTCAAAACTAAATTCGGGGTGGTAGTTTGATTATAAAAATAGTATTGATAGATGATTTCAACAACTTTTGGTTTTGACGTATTTCATCTCTAAAAACGTTTTTGCTGCCAAGGGAGAAAACCTTTTCAGTCGCAATATCAAGATTGAGGTTAGGATCTGATTACAGATAATATTCAGAGTTTTGAAGTACTTCATGTTGTGAAGAATTTCATGTCTAAGAACTTTTTTGGTGCATGGAGAACATGCTTGATTTTGCTCAGAATCGGAAAACCATTTTGCCTAGAATCGAAAATCTTTTTCTCTCCCAAAATGAAAAACGGATGGTAGAATAGAATTTGCGGTTGTAGTCTGATTCTGAAAATTGGTATTCAAAATGGTTTTGAACAATTTCATGTTCTGAAGTACTTCATGTCTCAGAACATTTTTGGTGCCAAGGGAGAAAACCTTTTCAGTCGCAATATCAAAATTGAGGTTAGGCTCTGATTGGAGAAAATGCTAGAATTTTGCTCAGAATCGGAAAACCATTTTGACTAGTCGAAAACCTTTTTCTCTCTCAAAATGAAAAACGGATGGTAGAACAGAATTTGCGGTTGTAGTCTGATTCTGAAAATAGTATTGAAAATGGTTTTGAAGAGTTTCATGTCTTGAAGAACATCATCCTGTCTAAGAACTTTTTTGGTGCCCAGGGAAAGTACCAGAATTTTGCCTAGAATCGATAACCTTTTTCTCTGCCAAAATGAAAAATGGATGGTGGAACAGAATTTGCGGTTGTAGTCTGATTCTGAAAATAGTATTGAAAATAGTTTTGAAGAACTTCATCATATCTAAAAACTTTTCTGGTGCCCAGGAAAAGTACCAGAATTTTGCTCAGAATCGAAAACCTTTTTCTCTCTCAAAACTAAATTCGGGGTGGTAGTTTGCTTATAAAAATAGTATTGATAGATGATTTCAACAACTTTTGGTTTTGACGTATTTCATCTCTAAAAACGTTTTTGCTGCCAAGGGAGAAAACCTTTTCAGTCGTAATATCAATATTGAGGTTAGGATCTGATTACAGATAATATTCAGAGTTTTGAAGTACTTCATGTTGTGAAGAATTTCATGTCTAAGAACTTTTTTGATGCCTGGAGAATATGCTTGATTTTGCTCAGAATCGGAAAACCATTTTGCCTAGAATCGAAAACCTTTTTCTCTCCCAAAATGAAAAATGGATGGTAGAACAGAATTTGCGGTTGTAGTCTGATTCTGAAAATAGTATTGAAAATAGTTTTGAAGAACTTCATCATATGTAAAAACTTTTCTGGTGCCCAGGGAAAGTACCAGAATTTTGCTCAGAATCGAAAACCTTTTTCTCTCTCAAAACTAAATTCGGGGTGGTAGTTTGATTATAAAAATAGTATTGATAGATGATTTCAACAACTTTTGGTTTTGACGTATTTCATCTCTAAAAACGTTTTTGCTGCCAAGGGAGAAAACCTTTTCAGTCGCAATATCAAGATTGAGGTTAGGATCTGATTACAGATAATATTCAGAGTTTTGAAGTGCTTCATGTTGTGAAGAATTTCATGTCTAAGAACTTTTTTGGTGCATGGAGAACATGCTTGATTTTGCTCAGAATCGGAAAACCATTTTGCCTAGAATCGAAAATCTTTTTCTCTCCCAAAATGAAAAACGGATGGTAGAATAGAATTTGCGGTTGTAGTCTGATTCTGAAAATTGGTATTCAAAATGGTTTTGAACAATTTCATGTTCTGAAGTACTTCATGTCTCAGAACATTTTTGGTGCCAAGGGAGAAAACCTTTTCAGTCGCAATATCAAAATTGAGGTTAGGCTCTGATTGGAGAAAATGCTAGAATTTTGCTCAGAATCGGAAAACCATTTTGACTAGTCGAAAACCTTTTTCTCTCTCAAAATGAAAAACGGATGGTAGAACAGAATTTGCGGTTGTAGTCTGATTCTGAAAATAGTATTGAAAATGGTTTTGAAGAGTTTCATGTCTTGAAGAACATCATCCTGTCTAAGAACTTTTTTGGTGCCCAGGGAAAGTACCAGAATTTTGCCTAGAATCGATAACCTTTTTCTCTGCCAAAATGAAAAATGGATGGTGGAACAGAATTTGCGGTTGTAGTCTGATTCTGAAAATAGTATTGAAAATAGTTTTGAAGAACTTCATCATATCTAAAAACTTTTCTGGTGCCCAGGAAAAGTACCAGAATTTTGCTCAGAATCGAAAACCTTTTTCTCTCTCAAAACTAAATTCGGGGTGGTAGTTTGCTTATAAAAATAGTATTGATAGATGATTTCAACAACTTTTGGTTTTGACGTATTTCATCTCTAAAAACGTTTTTGCTGCCAAGGGAGAAAACCTTTTCAGTCGTAATATCAATATTGAGGTTAGGATCTGATTACAGATAATATTCAGAGTTTTGAAGTACTTCATGTTGTGAAGAATTTCATGTCTAAGAACTTTTTTGATGCCTGGAGAATATGCTTGATTTTGCTCAGAATCGGAAAACCATTTTGCCTAGAATCGAAAACCTTTTTCTCTCCCAAAATGAAAAATGGATGGTAGAACAGAATTTGCGGTTGTAGTCTGATTCTGAAAATAGTATTGAAAATAGTTTTGAAGAACTTCATCATATGTAAAAACTTTTCTGGTGCCCAGGGAAAGTACCAGAATTTTGCTCAGAATCGAAAACCTTTTTCTCTCTCAAAACTAAATTCGGGGTGGTAGTTTGATTATAAAAATAGTATTGATAGATGATTTCAACAACTTTTGGTTTTGACGTATTTCATCTCTAAAAACGTTTTTGCTGCCAAGGGAGAAAACCTTTTCAGTCGCAATATCAAGATTGAGGTTAGGATCTGATTACAGATAATATTCAGAGTTTTGAAGTGCTTCATGTTGTGAAGAATTTCATGTCTAAGAACTTTTTTGGTGCATGGAGAACATGCTTGATTTTGCTCAGAATCGGAAAACCATTTTGCCTAGAATCGAAAATCTTTTTCTCTCCCAAAATGAAAAACGGATGGTAGAATAGAATTTGCGGTTGTAGTCTGATTCTGAAAATTGGTATTCAAAATGGTTTTGAACAATTTCATGTTCTGAAGTACTTCATGTCTCAGAACATTTTTGGTGCCAAGGGAGAAAACCTTTTCAGTCGCAATATCAAAATTGAGGTTAGGCTCTGATTGGAGAAAATGCTAGAATTTTGCTCAGAATCGGAAAACCATTTTGACTAGTCGAAAACCTTTTTCTCTCTCAAAATGAAAAACGGATGGTAGAACAGAATTTGCGGTTGTAGTCTGATTCTGAAAATAGTATTGAAAATGGTTTTGAAGAGTTTCATGTCTTGAAGAACATCATCCTGTCTAAGAACTTTTTTGGTGCCCAGGGAAAGTACCAGAATTTTGCCTAGAATCGATAACCTTTTTCTCTGCCAAAATGAAAAATGGATGGTGGAACAGAATTTGCGGTTGTAGTCTGATTCTGAAAATAGTATTGAAAATAGTTTTGAAGAACTTCATCATATCTAAAAACTTTTCTGGTGCCCAGGAAAAGTACCAGAATTTTGCTCAGAATCGAAAACCTTTTTCTCTCTCAAAACTAAATTCGGGGTGGTAGTTTGCTTATAAAAATAGTATTGATAGATGATTTCAACAACTTTTGGTTTTGACGTATTTCATCTCTAAAAACGTTTTTGCTGCCAAGGGAGAAAACCTTTTCAGTCGTAATATCAATATTGAGGTTAGGATCTGATTACAGATAATATTCAGAGTTTTGAAGTACTTCATGTTGTGAAGAATTTCATGTCTAAGAACTTTTTTGGTGCCTGGAGAATATGCTTGATTTTGCTCAGAATCGGAAAACCATTTTGCCTAGAATCGAAAACCTTTTTCTCTCCCAAAATGAAAAATGGATGGTAGAACAGAATTTGCGGTTGTAGTCTGATTCTGAAAATACTATTGAAAATAGTTTTGAAGAACTTCATCATATGTAAAAACTTTTCTGGTGCCCAGGGAAAGTACCAGAATTTTGCTCAGAATCGAAAACCTTTTTCTCTCTCAAAACTAAATTCGGGGTGGTAGTTTGATTATAAAAATAGTATTGATAGATGATTTCAACAACTTTTGGTTTTGACGTATTTCATCTCTAAAAACGTTTTTGCTGCCAAGGGAGTAAACCTTTTCAGTCGCAATATCAATATTGAGGTTAGGATCTGATTACAGATAATATTCAGAGTTTTGAAGTGCTTCATGTTGTGAAGAATTTCATGTCTAAGAACTTTTTTGGTGCATGGAGAACATGCTTGATTTTGCTCAGAATCGGAAAACCATTTTGCCTAGAATCGAAAATCTTTTTCTCTCCCAAAATGAAAAACGGATGGTAGAATAGAATTTGCGGTTGTAGTCTGATTCTGAAAATTGGTATTCAAAATGGTTTTGAACAATTTCATGTTCTGAAGTACTTCATGTCTCAGAACATTTTTGGTGCCAAGGGAGAAAACCTTTTCAGTCGCAATATCAAAATTGAGGTTAGGATCTGATTAGAGAAAATGCTTGAATTTTGCTCAGAATCGGAAAACCATTTTGCCTAGTCGAAAACCTTTTTCTCTCTCAAAATGAAAAACGGATGGTAGAACAGAATTTGCGGTTGTAGTCTTATTCTGAAAATAGTATTGAAAATGGTTTTGAAGAGTTTCATGTCTTGAAGAACATCATCCTGTCTAAGAACTTTTTTGGTGCCCAGGGAAAGCACCAGAATTTTGCCTAGAATCGATAACCTTCTTCTCTGCCAAAATGAAAAATGGATGGTGGAACAGAATTTGCGGTTGTAGTCTGATTTTGAAAATAGTATTGAAAATAGTTTTGAAGAACTTCATCATATCTAAAAACTTTTCTGGTGCCCAGGAAAAGTACCAGAATTTTGCTCAGAATCGAAAACCTTTTTCTCTCTCAAAACTAAATTCGGGGTGGTAGTTTGATTATAAAAATAGTATTGATAGATGATTTCAACAACTTTTGGTTTTGACGTATTTCATCTCTAAAAACGTTTTTCCTGCCAAGGGAGAAAACCTTTTCAGTCGCAATATCAATATTGAGGTTAGGATCTGATTACAGATAATATTCAGAGTTTTGAAGTACTTCATGTTGTGAAGAATTTCATGTCTAAGAACTTTTTTGGTGCATGGAGAACATGCTTGATTTTGCTCAGAATCGGAAAACCATTTTGCCTAGAATCGAAAACCTTTTTCTCTCCCAAAATGAAAAACGGATGGTAGAATAGAATTTGCGGTTGTAGTCTGATTCTGAAAATTGGTATTCAAAATGGTTTTGAACAATTTCATGTTTTGAAGTACTTCATGTCTCAGAACATTTTTGGTGCCAAGGGAGAAAACCTTTTCAGTCGCAATATCAAAATTGAGGTTAGGATCTGATTAGAGAAAATGCTTGAATTTTGCTCAGAATCGGAAAACCATTTTGCCTAGTCGAAAACCTTTTTCTCTCTCAAAATGAAAAACGGATGGTAGAACAGAATTTGCGGTTGTAGTCTGATTCTGAAAATAGTATTGAAAATGGTTTTGAAGAGTTTCATGTCTTGAAGAACATCATCCTGTCTAAGAACTTTTTTGGTGCCCAGGGAAAGTACCAGAATTTTGCCTAGAATCGATAACCGTTTTCTCTGCCAAGATAAAAAATGGATGGTGGAACAGAATTTGCGGTTGTAGTCTGATTTTGAAAATAGTATTGAAAATAGTTTTGAAGAACTTCATCATATCTAAAAACTTTTCTGGTGCCCAGGAAAAGTACCAGAATTTTGCTCAGAATCGAAAACCTTTTTCTCTCTCAAAACTAAATTCGGGGTGGTAGTTTGATTATAAAAATAGTATTGATAGATGATTTCAACAACTTTTGGTTTTGACGTATTTCATCTCTAAAAACGTTTTTGCTGCCAAGGGAGAAAACCTTTTCAGTCGCAATATCAATATTGAGGTTAGGATCTGATTACAGATAATATTCAGAGTTTTGAAGTGCTTCATGTTGTGAAGAATTTCATGTCTAAGAACTTTTTTGGTGCATGGAGAACATGCTTGATTTTGCTCAGAATCGGAAAACCATTTTGCCTAGAATCGAAAATCTTTTTCTCTCCCAAAATGAAAAACGGATGGTAGAATAGAATTTGCGGTTGTAGTCTGATTCTGAAAATTGGTATTCAAAATGGTTTTGAACAATTTCATGTTCTGAAGTACTTCATGTCTCAGAACATTTTTGGTGCCAAGGGAGAAAACCTTTTCAGTCGCAATATCAAAATTGAGGTTAGGATCTGATTAGAGAAAATGCTTGAATTTTGCTCAGAATCGGAAAACCATTTTGCCTAGTCGAAAACCTTTTTCTCTCTCAAAATGAAAAACGGATGGTAGAACAGAATTTGCGGTTGTAGTCTGATTCTGAAAATAGTATTGAAAATGGTTTTGAAGAGTTTCATGTCTTGAAGAACATCATCCTGTCTAAGAACTTTTTTGGTGCCCAGGGAAAGCACCAGAATTTTGCCTAGAATCGATAACCTTCTTCTCTGCCAAAATGAAAAATGGATGATGGAACAGAATTTGCGGTTGTAGTCTGATTTTGAAAATAGTATTGAAAATAGTTTTGAAGAACTTCATCATATCTAAAAACTTTTCTGGTGCCCAGGAAAAGTACCAGAATTTTGCTCAGAATCGAAAACCTTTTTCTCTCTCAAAACTAAATTCGGGGTGGTAGTTTGATTATAAAAATAGTATTGATAGATGATTTCAACAACTTTTGGTTTTGACGTATTTCATCTCTAAAAACGTTTTTGCTGCCAAGGGAGAAAACCTTTTCAGTCGCAATATCAATATTGAGGTTAGGATCTGATTACAGATAATATTCAGAGTTTTGAAGTACTTCATGTTGTGAAGAATTTCATGTCTAAGAACTTTTTTGGTGCATGGAGAACATGCTTGATTTTGCTCAGAATCGGAAAACCATTTTGCCTAGAATCGAAAACCTTTTTCTCTCCCAAAATGAAAAACGGATGGTAGAATAGAATTTGCGGTTGTAGTCTGATTCTGAAAATTGGTATTCAAAATGGTTTTGAACAATTTCACGTTTTGAAGTACTTCATGTCTCAGAACATTTTTGGTGCCAAGGGAGAAAATCTTTTCAGTCGCAATATCAAAATTGAGGTTAGGATCTGATTAGAGAAAATGCTAGAATTTTGCTCAGAATCGAAAAACCATTTTGCCTAGAATCGAAAACCTTTTTCTCTCCCAAAATGAAAAATTGATGGTAGAACAGAATTTGTGGTTGTAGTCTGATTCTGAAAATAGTATTGAAAATAGTTTTGAAGAACTTCATCATATGTAAAAACTTTTCTGGTGCCCAGGGAAAGTACCAGAATTTTGCTCAGAATCGAAAACCTTTTTCTCTCTCAAAACTAAATTCGGGGTGGTAGTTTGATTATAAAAATAGTATTGATAGATGATTTCAACAACTTTTGGTTTTGACGTATTTCATCTCTAAAAACGTTTTTGCTGCCAAGGGAGAAAACCTTTTCAGTCGCAATATCAATATTGAGGTTAGGATCTGATTACAGATAATATTCAGAGTTTTGAAGTGCTTCATGTTGTGAAGAATTTCATGTCTAAGAACTTTTTTGGTGCATGGAGAACATGCTTGATTTTGCTCAGAATCGGAAAACCATTTTGCCTAGAATCGAAAATCTTTTTCTCTCCCAAAATGAAAAACGGATGGTAGAATAGAATTTGCGGTTGTAGTCTGATTCTGAAAATTGGTATTCAAAATGGTTTTGAACAATTTCATGTTCTGAAGTACTTCATGTCTCAGAACATTTTTGGTGCCAAGGGAGAAAACCTTTTCAGTCGCAATATCAAAATTGAGGTTAGGCTCTGATTGGAGAAAATGCTAGAATTTTGCTCAGAATCGGAAAACCATTTTGACTAGTCGAAAACCTTTTTCTCTCTCAAAATGAAAAACGGATGGTAGAACAGAATTTGCGGTTGTAGTCTGATTCTGAAAATAGTATTGAAAATGGTTTTGAAGAGTTTCATGTCTTGAAGAACATCATCCTGTCTAAGAACTTTTTTGGTGCCCAGGGAAAGTACCAGAATTTTGCCTAGAATCGATAACCTTTTTCTCTGCCAAAATGAAAAATGGATGGTGGAACAGAATTTGCGGTTGTAGTCTGATTCTGAAAATAGTATTGAAAATAGTTTTGAAGAACTTCATCATATCTAAAAACTTTTCTGGTGCCCAGGAAAAGTACCAGAATTTTGCTCAGAATCGAAAACCTTTTTCTCTCTCAAAACTAAATTCGGGGTGGTAGTTTGCTTATAAAAATAGTATTGATAGATGATTTCAACAACTTTTGGTTTTGACGTATTTCATCTCTAAAAACGTTTTTGCTGCCAAGGGAGAAAACCTTTTCAGTCGTAATATCAATATTGAGGTTAGGATCTGATTACAGATAATATTCAGAGTTTTGAAGTACTTCATGTTGTGAAGAATTTCATGTCTAAGAACTTTTTTGGTGCCTGGAGAATATGCTTGATTTTGCTCAGAATCGGAAAACCATTTTGCCTAGAATCGAAAACCTTTTTCTCTCCCAAAATGAAAAATGGATGGTAGAACAGAATTTGCGGTTGTAGTCTGATTCTGAAAATAGTATTGAAAATAGTTTTGAAGAACTTCATCATATGTAAAAACTTTTCTGGTGCCCAGGGAAAGTACCAGAATTTTGCTCAGAATCGAAAACCTTTTTCTCTCTCAAAACTAAATTCGGGGTGGTAGTTTGATTATAAAAATAGTATTGATAGATGATTTCAACAACTTTTGGTTTTGACGTATTTCATCTCTAAAAACGTTTTTGCTGCCAAGGGAGAAAACCTTTTCAGTCGCAATATCAAGATTGAGGTTAGGATCTGATTACAGATAATATTCAGAGTTTTGAAGTGCTTCATGTTGTGAAGAATTTCATGTCTAAGAACTTTTTTGGTGCATGGAGAACATGCTTGATTTTGCTCAGAATCGGAAAACCATTTTGCCTAGAATCGAAAATCTTTTTCTCTCCCAAAATGAAAAACGGATGGTAGAATAGAATTTGCGGTTGTAGTCTGATTCTGAAAATTGGTATTCAAAATGGTTTTGAACAATTTCATGTTCTGAAGTACTTCATGTCTCAGAACATTTTTGGTGCCAAGGGAGAAAACCTTTTCAGTCGCAATATCAAAATTGAGGTTAGGCTCTGATTGGAGAAAATGCTAGAATTTTGCTCAGAATCGGAAAACCATTTTGACTAGTCGAAAACCTTTTTCTCTCTCAAAATGAAAAACGGATGGTAGAACAGAATTTGCGGTTGTAGTCTGATTCTGAAAATAGTATTGAAAATGGTTTTGAAGAGTTTCATGTCTTGAAGAACATCATCCTGTCTAAGAACTTTTTTGGTGCCCAGGGAAAGTACCAGAATTTTGCCTAGAATCGATAACCGTTTTCTCTGCCAAGATAAAAAATGGATGGTGGAACAGAATTTGCGGTTGTAGTCTGATTTTGAAAATAGTATTGAAAATAGTTTTGAAGAACTTCATCATATCTAAAAACTTTTCTGGTGCCCAGGAAAAGTACCAGAATTTTGCTCAGAATCGAAAACCTTTTTCTCTCTCAAAACTAAATTCGGGGTGGTAGTTTGATTATAAAAATAGTATTGATAGATGATTTCAACAACTTTTGGTTTTGACGTATTTCATCTCTAAAAACGTTTTTGCTGCCAAGGGAGAAAACCTTTTCAGTCGCAATATCAATATTGAGGTTAGGATCTGATTACAGATAATATTCAGAGTTTTGAAGTACTTCATGTTGTGAAGAATTTCATGTCTAAGAACTTTTTTGGTGCATGGAGAACATGCTTGATTTTGCTCAGAATCGGAAAACCATTTTGCCTAGAATCGAAAACCTTTTTCTCTCCCAAAATGAAAAACGGATGGTAGAATAGAATTTGCGGTTGTAGTCTGATTCTGAAAATTGGTATTCAAAATGGTTTTGAACAATTTCATGTTTTGAAGTACTTCATGTCTCAGAACATTTTTGGTGCCAAGGGAGAAAATCTTTTCAGTCGCAATATCAAAATTGAGGTTAGGATCTGATTAGAGAAAATGCTAGAATTTTGCTCAGAATCGAAAAACCATTTTGCCTAGAATCGAAAACCTTTTTCTCTCCCAAAATGAAAAATTGATGGTAGAACAGAATTTGTGGTTGTAGTCTGATTCTGAAAATAGTATTGAAAATAGTTTTGAAGAACTTCATCATATGTAAAAACTTTTCTGGTGCCCAGGGAAAGTACCAGAATTTTGCTCAGAATCGAAAACCTTTTTCTCTCTCAAAACTAAATTCGGGGTGGTAGTTTGATTATAAAAATAGTATTGATAGATGATTTCAACAACTTTTGGTTTTGACGTATTTCATCTCTAAAAACGTTTTTGCTGCCAAGGGAGAAAACCTTTTCAGTCGCAATATCAATATTGAGGTTAGGATCTGATTACAGATAATATTCAGAGTTTTGAAGTGCTTCATGTTGTGAAGAATTTCATGTCTAAGAACTTTTTTGGTGCATGGAGAACATGCTTGATTTTGCTCAGAATCGGAAAACCATTTTGCCTAGAATCGAAAATCTTTTTCTCTCCCAAAATGAAAAACGGATGGTAGAATAGAATTTGCGGTTGTAGTCTGATTCTGAAAATTGGTATTCAAAATGGTTTTGAACAATTTCATGTTCTGAAGTACTTCATGTCTCAGAACATTTTTGGTGCCAAGGGAGAAAACCTTTTCAGTCGCAATATCAAAATTGAGGTTAGGCTCTGATTGGAGAAAATGCTAGAATTTTGCTCAGAATCGGAAAACCATTTTGACTAGTCGAAAACCTTTTTCTCTCTCAAAATGAAAAACGGATGGTAGAACAGAATTTGCGGTTGTAGTCTGATTCTGAAAATAGTATTGAAAATGGTTTTGAAGAGTTTCATGTCTTGAAGAACATCATCCTGTCTAAGAACTTTTTTGGTGCCCAGGGAAAGTACCAGAATTTTGCCTAGAATCGATAACCTTTTTCTCTGCCAAAATGAAAAATGGATGGTGGAACAGAATTTGCGGTTGTAGTCTGATTCTGAAAATAGTATTGAAAATAGTTTTGAAGAACTTCATCATATCTAAAAACTTTTCTGGTGCCCAGGAAAAGTACCAGAATTTTGCTCAGAATCGAAAACCTTTTTCTCTCTCAAAACTAAATTCGGGGTGGTAGTTTGCTTATAAAAATAGTATTGATAGATGATTTCAACAACTTTTGGTTTTGACGTATTTCATCTCTAAAAACGTTTTTGCTGCCAAGGGAGAAAACCTTTTCAGTCGTAATATCAATATTGAGGTTAGGATCTGATTACAGATAATATTCAGAGTTTTGAAGTACTTCATGTTGTGAAGAATTTCATGTCTAAGAACTTTTTTGGTGCCTGGAGAATATGCTTGATTTTGCTCAGAATCGGAAAACCATTTTGCCTAGAATCGAAAACCTTTTTCTCTCCCAAAATGAAAAATGGATGGTAGAACAGAATTTGCGGTTGTAGTCTGATTCTGAAAATAGTATTGAAAATAGTTTTGAAGAACTTCATCATATGTAAAAACTTTTCTGGTGCCCAGGGAAAGTACCAGAATTTTGCTCAGAATCGAAAACCTTTTTCTCTCTCAAAACTAAATTCGGGGTGGTAGTTTGATTATAAAAATAGTATTGATAGATGATTTCAACAACTTTTGGTTTTGACGTATTTCATCTCTAAAAACGTTTTTGCTGCCAAGGGAGAAAACCTTTTCAGTCGCAATATCAAGATTGAGGTTAGGATCTGATTACAGATAATATTCAGAGTTTTGAAGTGCTTCATGTTGTGAAGAATTTCATGTCTAAGAACTTTTTTGGTGCATGGAGAACATGCTTGATTTTGCTCAGAATCGGAAAACCATTTTGCCTAGAATCGAAAATCTTTTTCTCTCCCAAAATGAAAAACGGATGGTAGAATAGAATTTGCGGTTGTAGTCTGATTCTGAAAATTGGTATTCAAAATGGTTTTGAACAATTTCATGTTCTGAAGTACTTCATGTCTCAGAACATTTTTGGTGCCAAGGGAGAAAACCTTTTCAGTCGCAATATCAAAATTGAGGTTAGGCTCTGATTGGAGAAAATGCTAGAATTTTGCTCAGAATCGGAAAACCATTTTGACTAGTCGAAAACCTTTTTCTCTCTCAAAATGAAAAACGGATGGTAGAACAGAATTTGCGGTTGTAGTCTGATTCTGAAAATAGTATTGAAAATGGTTTTGAAGAGTTTCATGTCTTGAAGAACATCATCCTGTCTAAGAACTTTTTTGGTGCCCAGGGAAAGTACCAGAATTTTGCCTAGAATCGATAACCTTTTTCTCTGCCAAAATGAAAAATGGATGGTGGAACAGAATTTGCGGTTGTAGTCTGATTCTGAAAATAGTATTGAAAATAGTTTTGAAGAACTTCATCATATCTAAAAACTTTTCTGGTGCCCAGGAAAAGTACCAGAATTTTGCTCAGAATCGAAAACCTTTTTCTCTCTCAAAACTAAATTCGGGGTGGTAGTTTGCTTATAAAAATAGTATTGATAGATGATTTCAACAACTTTTGGTTTTGACGTATTTCATCTCTAAAAACGTTTTTGCTGCCAAGGGAGAAAACCTTTTCAGTCGTAATATCAATATTGAGGTTAGGATCTGATTACAGATAATATTCAGAGTTTTGAAGTACTTCATGTTGTGAAGAATTTCATGTCTAAGAACTTTTTTGGTGCCTGGAGAATATGCTTGATTTTGCTCAGAATCGGAAAACCATTTTGCCTAGAATCGAAAACCTTTTTCTCTCCCAAAATGAAAAATGGATGGTAGAACAGAATTTGCGGTTGTAGTCTGATTCTGAAAATACTATTGAAAATAGTTTTGAAGAACTTCATCATATGTAAAAACTTTTCTGGTGCCCAGGGAAAGTACCAGAATTTTGCTCAGAATCGAAAACCTTTTTCTCTCTCTAAACTAAATTCGGGGTGGTAGTTTGATTATAAAAATAGTATTGATAGATGATTTCAACAACTTTTGGTTTTGACGTATTTCATCTCTAAAAACGTTTTTGCTGCCAAGGGAGAAAACCTTTTCAGTCGCAATATCAAGATTGAGGTTAGGATCTGATTACAGATAATATTCAGAGTTTTGAAGTGCTTCATGTTGTGAAGAATTTCATGTCTAAGAACTTTTTTGGTGCATGGAGAACATGCTTGATTTTGCTCAGAATCGGAAAACCATTTTGCCTAGAATCGAAAATCTTTTTCTCTCCCAAAATGAAAAACGGATGGTAGAATAGAATTTGCGGTTGTAGTCTGATTCTGAAAATTGGTATTCAAAATGGTTTTGAACAATTTCATGTTCTGAAGTACTTCATGTCTCAGAACATTTTTGGTGCCAAGGGAGAAAACCTTTTCAGTCGCAATATCAAAATTGAGGTTAGGCTCTGATTGGAGAAAATGCTAGAATTTTGCTCAGAATCGGAAAACCATTTTGACTAGTCGAAAACCTTTTTCTCTCTCAAAATGAAAAACGGATGGTAGAACAGAATTTGCGGTTGTAGTCTGATTCTGAAAATAGTATTGAAAATGGTTTTGAAGAGTTTCATGTCTTGAAGAACATCATCCTGTCTAAGAACTTTTTTGGTGCCCAGGGAAAGTACCAGAATTTTGCCTAGAATCGATAACCTTTTTCTCTGCCAAAATGAAAAATGGATGGTGGAACAGAATTTGCGGTTGTAGTCTGATTCTGAAAATAGTATTGAAAATAGTTTTGAAGAACTTCATCATATCTAAAAACTTTTCTGGTGCCCAGGAAAAGTACCAGAATTTTGCTCAGAATCGAAAACCTTTTTCTCTCTCAAAACTAAATTCGGGGTGGTAGTTTGCTTATAAAAATAGTATTGATAGATGATTTCAACAACTTTTGGTTTTGACGTATTTCATCTCTAAAAACGTTTTTGCTGCCAAGGGAGAAAACCTTTTCAGTCGTAATATCAATATTGAGGTTAGGATCTGATTACAGATAATATTCAGAGTTTTGAAGTACTTCATGTTGTGAAGAATTTCATGTCTAAGAACTTTTTTGGTGCCTGGAGAATATGCTTGATTTTGCTCAGAATCGGAAAACCATTTTGCCTAGAATCGAAAACCTTTTTCTCTCCCAAAATGAAAAATGGATGGTAGAACAGAATTTGCGGTTGTAGTCTGATTCTGAAAATACTTTTGAAAATAGTTTTGAAGAACTTCATCATATGTAAAAACTTTTCTGGTGCCCAGGGAAAGTACCAGAATTTTGCTCAGAATCGAAAACCTTTTTCTCTCTCTAAACTAAATTCGGGGTGGTAGTTTGATTATAAAAATAGTATTGATAGATGATTTCAACAACTTTTGGTTTTGACGTATTTCATCTCTAAAAACGTTTTTGCTGCCAAGGGAGAAAACCTTTTCAGTCGCAATATCAAGATTGAGGTTAGGATCTGATTACAGATAATATTCAGAGTTTTGAAGTGCTTCATGTTGTGAAGAATTTCATGTCTAAGAACTTTTTTGGTGCATGGAGAACATGCTTGATTTTGCTCAGAATCGGAAAACCATTTTGCCTAGAATCGAAAATCTTTTTCTCTCCCAAAATGAAAAACGGATGGTAGAATAGAATTTGCGGTTGTAGTCTGATTCTGAAAATTGGTATTCAAAATGGTTTTGAACAATTTCATGTTCTGAAGTACTTCATGTCTCAGAACATTTTTGGTGCCAAGGGAGAAAACCTTTTCAGTCGCAATATCAAAATTGAGGTTAGGCTCTGATTGGAGAAAATGCTAGAATTTTGCTCAGAATCGGAAAACCATTTTGACTAGTCGAAAACCTTTTTCTCTCTCAAAATGAAAAACGGATGGTAGAACAGAATTTGCGGTTGTAGTCTGATTCTGAAAATAGTATTGAAAATGGTTTTGAAGAGTTTCATGTCTTGAAGAACATCATCCTGTCTAAGAACTTTTTTGGTGCCCAGGGAAAGTACCAGAATTTTGCCTAGAATCGATAACCTTTTTCTCTGCCAAAATGAAAAATGGATGGTGGAACAGAATTTGCGGTTGTAGTCTGATTCTGAAAATAGTATTGAAAATAGTTTTGAAGAACTTCATCATATCTAAAAACTTTTCTGGTGCCCAGGAAAAGTACCAGAATTTTGCTCAGAATCGAAAACCTTTTTCTCTCTCAAAACTAAATTCGGGGTGGTAGTTTGCTTATAAAAATAGTATTGATAGATGATTTCAACAACTTTTGGTTTTGACGTATTTCATCTCTAAAAACGTTTTTGCTGCCAAGGGAGAAAACCTTTTCAGTCGTAATATCAATATTGAGGTTAGGATCTGATTACAGATAATATTCAGAGTTTTGAAGTACTTCATGTTGTGAAGAATTTCATGTCTAAGAACTTTTTTGGTGCCTGGAGAATATGCTTGATTTTGCTCAGAATCGGAAAACCATTTTGCCTAGAATCGAAAACCTTTTTCTCTCCCAAAATGAAAAATGGATGGTAGAACAGAATTTGCGGTTGTAGTCTGATTCTGAAAATACTTTTGAAAATAGTTTTGAAGAACTTCATCATATGTAAAAACTTTTCTGGTGCCCAGGGAAAGTACCAGAATTTTGCTCAGAATCGAAAACCTTTTTCTCTCTCTAAACTAAATTCGGGGTGGTAGTTTGATTATAAAAATAGTATTGATAGATGATTTCAACAACTTTTGGTTTTGACGTATTTCATCTCTAAAAACGTTTTTGCTGCCAAGGGAGAAAACCTTTTCAGTCGCAATATCAAGATTGAGGTTAGGATCTGATTACAGATAATATTCAGAGTTTTGAAGTGCTTCATGTTGTGAAGAATTTCATGTCTAAGAACTTTTTTGGTGCATGGAGAACATGCTTGATTTTGCTCAGAATCGGAAAACCATTTTGCCTAGAATCGAAAATCTTTTTCTCTCCCAAAATGAAAAACGGATGGTAGAATAGAATTTGCGGTTGTAGTCTGATTCTGAAAATTGGTATTCAAAATGGTTTTGAACAATTTCATGTTCTGAAGTACTTCATGTCTCAGAACATTTTTGGTGCCAAGGGAGAAAACCTTTTCAGTCGCAATATCAAAATTGAGGTTAGGCTCTGATTGGAGAAAATGCTAGAATTTTGCTCAGAATCGGAAAACCATTTTGACTAGTCGAAAACCTTTTTCTCTCTCAAAATGAAAAACGGATGGTAGAACAGAATTTGCGGTTGTAGTCTGATTCTGAAAATAGTATTGAAAATGGTTTTGAAGAGTTTCATGTCTTGAAGAACATCATCCTGTCTAAGAACTTTTTTGGTGCCCAGGGAAAGTACCAGAATTTTGCCTAGAATCGATAACCTTTTTCTCTGCCAAAATGAAAAATGGATGGTGGAACAGAATTTGCGGTTGTAGTCTGATTCTGAAAATAGTATTGAAAATAGTTTTGAAGAACTTCATCATATCTAAAAACTTTTCTGGTGCCCAGGAAAAGTACCAGAATTTTGCTCAGAATCGAAAACCTTTTTCTCTCTCAAAACTAAATTCGGGGTGGTAGTTTGCTTATAAAAATAGTATTGATAGATGATTTCAACAACTTTTGGTTTTGACGTATTTCATCTCTAAAAACGTTTTTGCTGCCAAGGGAGAAAACCTTTTCAGTCGTAATATCAATATTGAGGTTAGGATCTGATTACAGATAATATTCAGAGTTTTGAAGTACTTCATGTTGTGAAGAATTTCATGTCTAAGAACTTTTTTGGTGCCTGGAGAATATGCTTGATTTTGCTCAGAATCGGAAAACCATTTTGCCTAGAATCGAAAACCTTTTTCTCTCCCAAAATGAAAAATGGATGGTAGAACAGAATTTGCGGTTGTAGTCTGATTCTGAAAATACTATTGAAAATAGTTTTGAAGAACTTCATCATATGTAAAAACTTTTCTGGTGCCCAGGGAAAGTACCAGAATTTTGCTCAGAATCGAAAACCTTTTTCTCTCTCAAAACTAAATTCGGGGTGGTAGTTTGATTATAAAAATAGTATTGATAGATGATTTCAACAACTTTTGGTTTTGACGTATTTCATCTCTAAAAACGTTTTTGCTGCCAAGGGAGAAAACCTTTTCAGTCGTAATATCAATATTGAGGTTAGGATCTGATTACAGATAATATTCAGAGTTTTGAAGTACTTCATGTTGTGAAGAATTTCATGTCTAAGAACTTTTTTGGTGCATGGAGAACATGCTTGATTTTGCTCAGAATCGGAAAACCATTTTGCCTAGAATCGAAAACCTTTTTCTCTCCCAAAATGAAAAACGGATGGTAGAATAGAATTTGCGGTTGTAGTCTGATTCTGAAAATTGGTATTCAAAATGGTTTTGAACAATTTCATGTTTTGAAGTACTTCATGTCTCAGAACATTTTTGGTGCCAAGGGAGAAAACCTTTTCAGTCGCAATATCAAAATTGAGGTTAGGATCTGATTAGAGAAAATGCTTGAATTTTGCTCAGAATCGGAAAACCATTTTGCCTAGTCGAAAACCTTTTTCTCTCTCAAAATGAAAAACGGATGGTAGAACAGAATTTGCGGTTGTAGTCTGATTCTGAAAATAGTATTGAAAATGGTTTTGAAGAGTTTCATGTCTTGAAGAACATCATCCTGTCTAAGAACTTTTTTGGTGCCCAGGGAAAGTACCAGAATTTTGCCTAGAATCGATAACCGTTTTCTCTGCCAAGATAAAAAATGGATGGTGGAACAGAATTTGCGGTTGTAGTCTGATTTTGAAAATAGTATTGAAAATAGTTTTGAAGAACTTCATCATATCTAAAAACTTTTCTGGTGCCCAGGAAAAGTACCAGAATTTTGCTCAGAATCGAAAACCTTTTTCTCTCTCAAAACTAAATTCGGGGTGGTAGTTTGATTATAAAAATAGTATTGATAGATGATTTCAACAACTTTTGGTTTTGACGTATTTCATCTCTAAAAACGTTTTTGCTGCCAAGGGAGAAAACCTTTTCAGTCGCAATATCAAGATTGAGGTTAGGATCTGATTACAGATAATATTCAGAGTTTTGAAGTACTTCATGTTGTGAAGAATTTCATGTCTAAGAACTTTTTTGGTGCATGGAGAACATGCTTGATTTTGCTCAGAATCGGAAAACAATTTTGCCTAGAATCGAAAACCTTTTTCTCTCCCAAAATGAAAAACGGATGGTAGAATAGAATTTGCGGTTGTAGTCTGATTCTGAAAATTGGTATTCAAAATGGTTTTGAACAATTTCATGTTTTGAAGTACTTCATGTCTCAGAACATTTTTGGTGCCAAGGAAGAAAACCTTTTCAGTCGCAATATCAAAATTGAGGTTAGGATCTGATTAGAGAAAATGCTTGAATTTTGCTCAGAATCGGAAAACCATTTTGCCTAGTCGAAAACCTTTTTCTCTCTCAAAATGAAAAACGGATGGTAGAACAGAATTTGCGGTTGTAGTCTGATTCTGAAAATAGTATTGAAAATGGTTTTGGAGTTTCATGTCTTGAAGAACATCATCCTGTCTAAGAACTTTTTTGGTGCCCAGGGAAAGTACCAGAATTTTGCCTAGAATCGATAACCTTTTTCTCTGCCAAGATAAAAAATGGATGGTGGAACAGAATTTGCGGTTGTAGTCTGATTTTGAAAATAGTATTGAAAATAGTTTTGAAGAACTTCATCATATCTAAAAACTTTTCTGGTGCCCAGGAAAAGTACCAGAATTTTGCTCAGAATCGAAAACCTTTTTCTCTCTCAAAACTAAATTCGGGGTGGTAGTTTGATTATAAAAATAGTATTGATAGATGATTTCAACAACTTTTGGTTTTGACGTATTTCATCTCTAAAAACGTTTTTGCTGCCAAGGGAGAAAACCTTTTCAGTCGCAATATCAAGATTGAGGTTAGGATCTGATTACAGATAATATTCAGAGTTTTGAAGTGCTTCATGTTGTGAAGAATTTCATGTCTAAGAACTTTTTTGGTGCATGGAGAACATGCTTGATTTTGCTCAGAATCGGAAAACCATTTTGCCTAGAATCGAAAATCTTTTTCTCTCCCAAAATGAAAAACGGATGGTAGAATAGAATTTGCGGTTGTAGTCTGATTCTGAAAATTGGTATTCAAAATGGTTTTGAACAATTTCATGTTCTGAAGTACTTCATGTCTCAGAACATTTTTGGTGCCAAGGGAGAAAACCTTTTCAGTCGCAATATCAAAATTGAGGTTAGGATCTGATTAGAGAAAATGCTTGAATTTTGCTCAGAATCGGAAAACCATTTTGCCTAGTCGAAAACCTTTTTCTCTCTCAAAATGAAAAACGGATGGTAGAACAGAATTTGCGGTTGTAGTCTGATTCTGAAAATAGTATTGAAAATGGTTTTGAAGAGTTTCATGTCTTGAAGAACATCATCCTGTCTAAGAACTTTTTTGGTGCCCAGGGAAAGCACCAGAATTTTGCCTAGAATCGATAACCTTCTTCTCTGCCAAAATGAAAAATGGATGGTGGAACAGAATTTGCGGTTGTAGTCTGATTTTGAAAATAGTATTGAAAATAGTTTTGAAGAACTTCATCATATCTAAAAACTTTTCTGGTGCCCAGGAAAAGTACCAGAATTTTGCTCAGAATCGAAAACCTTTTTCTCTCTCAAAACTAAATTCGGGGTGGTAGTTTGATTATAAAAATAGTATTGATAGATGATTTCAACAACTTTTGGTTTTGACGTATTTCATCTCTAAAAACGTTTTTGCTGCCAAGGGAGAAAACCTTTTCAGTCGCAATATCAATATTGAGGTTAGGATCTGATTACAGATAATATTCAGAGTTTTGAAGTACTTCATGTTGTGAAGAATTTCATGTCTAAGAACTTTTTTGGTGCATGGAGAACATGCTTGATTTTGCTCAGAATCGGAAAACCATTTTGCCTAGAATCGAAAACCTTTTTCTCTCCCAAAATGAAAAACGGATGGTAGAATAGAATTTGCGGTTGTAGTCTGATTCTGAAAATTGGTATTCAAAATGGTTTTGAACAATTTCATGTTTTGAAGTACTTCATGTCTCAGAACATTTTTGGTGCCAAGGGAGAAAACCTTTTCAGTCGCAATATCAAAATTGAGGTTAGGATCTGATTAGAGAAAATGCTTGAATTTTGCTCAGAATCGGAAAACCATTTTGCCTAGTCGAAAACCTTTTTCTCTCTCAAAATGAAAAACGGATGGTAGAACAGAATTTGCGGTTGTAGTCTGATTCTGAAAATAGTATTGAAAATGGTTTTGAAGAGTTTCATGTCTTGAAGAACATCATCCTGTCTAAGAACTTTTTTGGTGCCCAGGGAAAGTACCAGAATTTTGCCTAGAATCGATAACCGTTTTCTCTGCCAAGATAAAAAATGGATGGTGGAACAGAATTTGCGGTTGTAGTCTGATTTTGAAAATAGTATTGAAAATAGTTTTGAAGAACTTCATCATATCTAAAAACTTTTCTGGTGCCCAGGAAAAGTACCAGAATTTTGCTCAGAATCGAAAACCTTTTTCTCTCTCAAAACTAAATTCGGGGTGGTAGTTTGATTATAAAAATAGTATTGATAGATGATTTCAACAACTTTTGGTTTTGACGTATTTCATCTCTAAAAACGTTTTTCCTGCCAAGGGAGAAAACCTTTTCAGTCGCAATATCAATATTGAGGTTAGGATCTGATTAAAGATAATATTCAGAGTTTTGAAGTACTTCATGTTGTGAAGAATTTCATGTCTAAGAACTTTTTTGGTGCATGGAGAACATGCTTGATTTTGCTCAGAATCGGAAAACCATTTTGCCTAGAATCGAAAACCTTTTTCTCTCCCAAAATGAAAAACGGATGGTAGAATAGAATTTGCGGTTGTAGTCTGATTCTGAAAATTGGTATTCAAAATGGTTTTGAACAATTTCATGTTTTGAAGTACTTCATGTCTCAGAACATTTTTGGTGCCAAGGGAGAAAACCTTTTCAGTCGCAATATCAAAATTGAGGTTAGGATCTGATTAGAGAAAATGCTTGAATTTTGCTCAGAATCGGAAAACCATTTTGCCTAGTCGAAAACCTTTTTCTCTCTCAAAATGAAAAACGGATGGTAGAACAGAATTTGCGGTTGTAGTCTGATTCTGAAAATAGTATTGAAAATGGTTTTGAAGAGTTTCATGTCTTGAAGAACATCATCCTGTCTAAGAACTTTTTTGGTGCCCAGGGAAAGTACCAGAATTTTGCCTAGAATCGATAACCGTTTTCTCTGCCAAGATAAAAAATGGATGGTGGAACAGAATTTGCGGTTGTAGTCTGATTTTGAAAATAGTATTGAAAATAGTTTTGAAGAACTTCATCATATCTAAAAACTTTTCTGGTGCCCAGGAAAAGTACCAGAATTTTGCTCAGAATCGAAAACCTTTTTCTCTCTCAAAACTAAATTCGGGGTGGTAGTTTGATTATAAAAATAGTATTGATAGATGATTTCAACAACTTTTGGTTTTGACGTATTTCATCTCTAAAAACGTTTTTGCTGCCAAGGGAGAAAACCTTTTCAGTCGCAATATCAATATTGAGGTTAGGATCTGATTACAGATAATATTCAGAGTTTTGAAGTACTTCATGTTGTGAAGAATTTCATGTCTAAGAACTTTTTTGGTGCATGGAGAACATGCTTGATTTTGCTCAGAATCGGAAAACCATTTTGCCTAGAATCGAAAACCTTTTTCTCTCCCAAAATGAAAAACGGATGGTAGAATAGAATTTGCGGTTGTAGTCTGATTCTGAAAATTGGTATTCAAAATGGTTTTGAACAATTTCATGTTTTGAAGTACTTCATGTCTCAGAACATTTTTGGTGCCAAGGGAGAAAACCTTTTCAGTCGCAATATCAAAATTGAGGTTAGGATCTGATTAGAGAAAATGCTAGAATTTTGCTCAGAATCGAAAAACCATTTTGCCTAGAATCGAAAAGCTTTTTCTCTCTCAAAATGAAAAATTGATGGTAGAACAGAATTTGCGGTTGTAGTCTGATTCTGAAAATAGTATTGAAAATAATTTTGAAGAACTTCATCATATGTAGAAGGTTTTCTGGTGCCCAGGAAAAGTACCAGAATTTTGCTCAGAATCGAAAACCTTTTTCTCTCTCAAAACTAAATTCGGGGTGGTAGTTTGATTATAAAAATAGTATTGATAGGTGATTTCAACAACTTTTGGTTTTGACGTATTTCATCTCTAAAAACGTTTTTGCTGCCAAGGGAGAAAACCTTTTCAGTCGCAATATCAATATTGAGGTTAGGATCTGATTACAGATAATATTCAGAGTTTTGAAGTACTTCATGTTGTGAAGAATTTCATGTCTAAGAACTTTTTTGGTGCATGGAGAACATGCTTGATTTTGCTCAGAATCGGAAAACCATTTTGCCTAGAATCGAAAACCTTTTTCTCTCCCAAAATGAAAAACGGATGGTAGAATAGAATTTGCGGTTGTAGTCTGATTCTGAAAATTGGTATTCAAAATGGTTTTGAACAATTTCATGTTTTGAAGTACTTCATGTCTCAGAACATTTTTGGTGCCAAGGGAGAAAACCTTTTCAGTCGCAATATCAAAATTGAGGTTAGGATCTGATTAGAGAAAATGCTTGAATTTTGCTCAGAATCGGAAAACCATTTTGGCTAGTCGAAAACCTTTTTCTCTCTCAAAATGAAAAACGGATGGTAGAACAGAATTTGCGGTTGTAGTCTGATTCTGAAAATAGTATTGAAAATGGTTTTGAAGAGTTTCATGTCTTGAAGAACATCATCCTGTCTAAGAACTTTTTTGGTGCCCAGGGAAAGCACCAGAATTTTGCCTAGAATCGATAACCTTTTTCTCTGCCAAGATAAAAAATGGATGGTGGAACAGAATTTGCGGTTGTAGTCTGATTTTGAAAATAGTATTGAAAATAGTTTTGAAGAACTTCATCATATCTAAAAACTTTTCTGGTGCCCAGGAAAAGTACCAGAATTTTGCTCAGAATCGAAAACCTTTTTCTCTCTCATAACTAAATTCGGGGTGGTAGTTTGATTATAACAATAGTATTGATAGGTGATTTCAACAACTTTTGGTTTTGACGTATTTCATCTCTAAAAACGTTTTTGCTGCCAAGGGAGAAAACCTTTTCAGTCGCAATATCAAGATTGAGGTTAGGATCTGATTAAAGATAATATTCAGAGTTTTGAAGTACTTCATGTTGTGAAGAATTTCATGTCTAAGAACTTTTTTGGTGCATGGAGAACATGCTTGATTTTGCTCAGAATCGGAAAACCATTTTGCCTAGAATCGAAAATCTTTTTCTCTCCCAAAATGAAAAACGGATGGTAGAATAGAATTTGCGGTTGTAGTCTGATTCTGAAAATTGGTATTCAAAATGGTTTTGAACAATTTCATGTTTTGAAGTACTTCATGTCTCAGAACATTTTTGGTGCCAAGGGAGAAAACCTTTTCAGTCGCAATATCAAAATTGAGGTTAGGATCTGATTAGAGAAAATGCTTGAATTTTGCTCAGAATCGGAAAACCATTTTGCCTAGTCGAAAACCTTTTTCTCTCTCAAAATGAAAAACGGATGGTAGAACAGAATTTGCGGTTGTAGTCTGATTCTGAAAATAGTATTGAAAATGGTTTTGAAGAGTTTCATGTCTTGAAGAACATCATCCTGTCTAAGAACTTTTTTGGTGCCCAGGGAAAGTACCAGAATTTTGCCTAGAATCGATAACCGTTTTCTCTGCCAAGATAAAAAATGGATGGTGGAACAGAATTTGCGGTTGTAGTCTGATTTTGAAAATAGTATTGAAAATAGTTTTGAAGAACTTCATCATATCTAAAAACTTTTCTGGTGCCCAGGAAAAGTACCAGAATTTTGCTCAGAATCGAAAACCTTTTTCTCTCTCAAAACTAAATTCGGGGTGGTAGTTTGATTATAACAATAGTATTGATAGATGATTTCAACAACTTTTGGTTTTGACGTATTTCATCTCTAAAAACGTTTTTGCTGCCAAGGGAGAAAACCTTTTCAGTCGCAATATCAAGATTGAGGTTAGGATCTGATTACAGATAATATTCAGAGTTTTGAAGTACTTCATGTTGTGAAGAATTTCATGTCTAAGAACTTTTTTGGTGCATGGAGAACATGCTTGATTTTGCTCAGAATCGGAAAACCATTTTGCCTAGAATCGAAAATCTTTTTCTCTCCCAAAATGAAAAACGGATGGTAGAATAGAATTTGCGGTTGTAGTGTGATTCTGAAAATTGGTATTCAAAATGGTTTTGAACAATTTCATGTTTTGAAGTACTTCATGTCTCAGAACATTTTTGGTGCCAAGGGAGAAAACCTTTTCAGTCGCAATATCAAAATTGAGGTTAGGATCTGATTAGAGAAAATGCTTGAATTTTGCTCAGAATCGGAAAACCATTTTGCCTAGTCGAAAACCTTTTTCTCTCTCAAAATAAAAAACGGATGGTAGAACAGAATTTGCGGTTGTAGTCTGATTCTGAAAATAGTATTGAAAATGGTTTTGAAGAGTTTCATGTCTTGAAGAACATCATCCTGTCTAAGAACTTTTTTGGTGCCCAGGGAAAGTACCAGAATTTTGCCTAGAATCGATAACCTTTTTCTCTGCCAAGATAAAAAATGGATGGTGGAACAGAATTTGCGGTTGTAGTCTGAATTTGAAAATAGTATTGAAAATAGTTTTGAAGAACATCATATCTAAAAACTTTTCTGGTGCCCAGGAAAAGTACCAGAATTTTGCTCAGAATCGAAAACCTTTTTCTCTCTCAAAACTAAATTCGGGGTGGTAGTTTGATTATAAAAATAGTATTGATAGATGATTTCAACAACTTTTGGTTTTGACGTATTTCATCTCTAAAAACGTTTTTGCTGCCAAGGGAGAAAACCTTTTCAGTCGCAATATCAAGATTGAGGTTAGGATCTGATTACAGATAATATTCAGAGTTTTGAAGTACTTCATGTTGTGAAGAATTTCATGTCTAAGAACTTTTTTGGTGCATGGAGAACATGCTTGATTTTGCTCAGAATCGGAAAACCATTTTGCCTAGAATCGAAAACCTTTTTCTCTCCCAAAATGAAAAACGGATGGTAGAATAGAATTTGCGGTTGTAGTCTGATTCTGAAAATTGGTATTCAAAATGGTTTTGAACAATTTCATGTTTTGAAGTACTTCATGTCTCAGAACATTTTTGGTGCCAAGGGAGAAAACCTTTTCAGTCGCAATATCAAAATTGAGGTTAGGATCTGATTAGAGAAAATGCTTGAATTTTGCTCAGAATCGGAAAACCATTTTGCCTAGTCGAAAACCTTTTTCTCTCTCAAAATGAAAAACGGATGGTAGAACAGAATTTGCGGTTGTAGTCTGATTCTGAAAATTGGTATTCAAAATGGTTTTGAACAATTTCATGTTTTGAAGTACTTCATGTCTCAGAACATTTTTGGTGCCAAGGGAGAAAACCTTTTCAGTCGCAATATCAAAATTGAGGTTAGGATCTGATTAGAGAAAATGCTTGAATTTTGCTCAGAATCGGAAAACCATTTTGCCTAGTCGAAAACCTTTTTCTCTCTCAAAATGAAAAACGGATGGTAGAACAGAATTTGCGGTTGTAGTCTGATTCTGAAAATAGTATTGAAAATGGTTTTGAAGAGTTTCATGTCTTGAAGAACATCATCCTGTCTAAGAACTTTTTTGGTGCCCAGGGAAAGCACCAGAATTTTGCCTAGAATCGATAACCTTTTTCTCTGCCAAGATAAAAAATGGATGGTGGAACAGAATTTGCGGTTGTAGTCTGATTTTGAAAATAGTATTGAAAATAGTTTTGAAGAACTTCATCATATCTAAAAACTTTTCTGGTGCCCAGGAAAAGTACCAGAATTTTGCTCAGAATCGAAAACCTTTTTCTCTCTCAAAACTAAATTCGGGGTGGTAGTTTGATTATAAAAATAGTATTGATAGATGATTTCAACAACTTTTGGTTTTGACGTATTTCATCTCTAAAAACGTTTTTGCTGCCAAGGGAGAAAACCTTTTCAGTCGCAATATCAAGATTGAGGTTAGGATCTGATTACAGTTAATATTCAGAGTTTTGAAGTACTTCATGTTGTGAAGAATTTCATGTCTAAGAACTTTTTTGGTGCATGGAGAACATGCTTGATTTTGCTCAGAATCGGAAAACCATTTTGCCTAGAATCGAAAACCTTTTTCTCTCCCAAAATGAAAAACGGATGGTAGAATAGAATTTGCGGTTGTAGTCTGATTCTGAAAATTGGTATTCAAAATGGTTTTGAACAATTTCATGTTTTGAAGTACTTCATGTCTCAGAACATTTTTGGTGCCAAGGGAGAAAACCTTTTCAGTCGCAATATCAAAATTGAGGTTAGGATCTGATTAGAGAAAATGCTTGAATTTTGCTCAGAATCGGAAAACCATTTTGCCTAGTCGAAAACCTTTTTCTCTCTCAAAATGAAAAACGGATGGTAGAACAGAATTTGCGGTTGTAGTCTGATTCTGAAAATAGTATTGAAAATGGTTTTGAAGAGTTTCATGTCTTGAAGAACATCATCCTGTCTAAGAACTTTTTTGGTGCCCAGGGAAAGTACCAGAATTTTGCCTAGAATCGATAACCTTTTTCTCTGCCAAGATAAAAAATGGATGGTGGAACAGAATTTGCGGTTGTAGTCTGATTTTGAAAATAGTATTGAAAATAGTTTTGAAGAACTTCATCATATCTAAAAACTTTTCTGGTGCCCAGGAAAAGTACCAGAATTTTGCTCAGAATCGAAAACCTTTTTCTCTCTCAAAACTAAATTCGGGGTGGTAGTTTGATTATAAAAATAGTATTGATAGATGATTTCAACAACTTTTGGTTTTGACGTATTTCATCTCTAAAAACGTTTTTGCTGCCAAGGGAGAAAACCTTTTCAGTCGCAATATCAAGATTGAGGTTAGGATCTGATTACAGATAATATTCAGAGTTTTGAAGTACTTCATGTTGTGAAGAATTTCATGTCTAAGAACTTTTTTGGTGCATGGAGAACATGCTTGATTTTGCTCAGAATCGGAAAACCATTTTGCCTAGAATCGAAAACCTTTTTCTCTCCCAAAATGAAAAACGGATGGTAGAATAGAATTTGCGGTTGTAGTCTGATTCTGAAAATTGGTATTCAAAATGGTTTTGAACAATTTCATGTTTTGAAGTACTTCATGTCTCAGAACATTTTTGATGCCAAGGGAGAAAACCTTTTCAGTCGCAATATCAAAATTGAGGTTAGGATCTGATTAGAGAAAATGCTAGAATTTTGCTCAGAATCGAAAAACCATTGTGCCTAGAATCGAAAAGCTTTTTCTCTCCCCAAATGAAAAATTGATGGTAGAACAGAATTTGCGGTTGTAGTCTGATTCTGAAAATAGTATTGAAAATAATTTTGAAGAACTTCATCATATGTAAAAGGTTTTCTGGTGCCCAGGAAAAGTACCAGAATTTTGCTCAGAATCGGAAAACCATTTTGCCTAGTCGAAAACCTTTTTCTCTCTCAAAATAAAAAACGGATGGTAGAACAGAATTTGCGGTTGTAGTCTGATTCTGAAAATAGTATTGAAAATGGTTTTGAAGAGTTTCATGTCTTGAAGAACATCATCCTGTCTAAGAACTTTTTTGGTGCCCAGGGAAAGTACCAGAATTTTGCCTAGAATCGATAACCTTTTTCTCTGCCAAGATAAAAAATGGATGGTGGAACAGAATTTGCGGTTGTAGTCTGAATTTGAAAATAGTATTGAAAATAGTTTTGAAGAACTTCATCATATCTAAAAACTTTTCTGGTGCCCAGGAAAAGTACCAGAATTTTGCTCAGAATCGAAAACCTTTTTCTCTCTCAAAACTAAATTCGGGGTGGTAGTTTGATTATAAAAATAGTATTGATAGATGATTTCAACAACTTTTGGTTTTGACGTATTTCATCTCTAAAAACGTTTTTGCTGCCAAGGGAGAAAACCTTTTCAGTCGCAATATCAAGATTGAGGTTAGGATCTGATTACAGATAATATTCAGAGTTTTGAAGTACTTCATGTTGTGAAGAATTTCATGTCTAAGAACTTTTTTGGTGCATGGAGAACATGCTTGATTTTGCTCAGAATCGGAAAACCATTTTGCCTAGAATCGAAAACCTTTTTCTCTCCCAAAATGAAAAACGGATGGTAGAATAGAATTTGCGGTTGTAGTCTGATTCTGAAAATTGGTATTCAAAATGGTTTTGAACAATTTCATGTTTTGAAGTACTTCATGTCTCAGAACATTTTTGGTGCCAAGGGAGAAAACCTTTTCAGTCGCAATATCAAAATTGAGGTTAGGATCTGATTAGAGAAAATGCTTGAATTTTGCTCAGAATCGGAAAACCATTTTGCCTAGTCGAAAACCTTTTTCTCTCTCAAAATGAAAAACGGATGGTAGAACAGAATTTGCGGTTGTAGTCTGATTCTGAAAATTGGTATTCAAAATGGTTTTGAACAATTTCATGTTTTGAAGTACTTCATGTCTCAGAACATTTTTGGTGCCAAGGGAGAAAACCTTTTCAGTCGCAATATCAAAATTGAGGTTAGGATCTGATTAGAGAAAATGCTTGAATTTTGCTCAGAATCGGAAAACCATTTTGCCTAGTCGAAAACCTTTTTCTCTCTCAAAATGAAAAACGGATGGTAGAACAGAATTTGCGGTTGTAGTCTGATTCTGAAAATAGTATTGAAAATGGTTTTGAAGAGTTTCATGTCTTGAAGAACATCATCCTGTCTAAGAACTTTTTTGGTGCCCAGGGAAAGTACCAGAATTTTGCCTAGAATCGATAACCTTTTTCTCTGCCAAGATAAAAAATGGATGGTGGAACAGAATTTGCGGTTGTAGTCTGATTTTGAAAATAGTATTGAAAATAGTTTTGAAGAACTTCATCATATCTAAAAACTTTTCTGGTGCCCAGGAAAAGTACCAGAATTTTGCTCAGAATCGAAAACCTTTTTCTCTCTCAAAACTAAATTCGGGGTGGTAGTTTGATTATAAAAATAGTATTGATAGATGATTTCAACAACTTTTGGTTTTGACGTATTTCATCTCTAAAAACGTTTTTGCTGCCAAGGGAGAAAACCTTTTCAGTCGCAATATCAAGATTGAGGTTAGGATCTGATTACAGTTAATATTCAGAGTTTTGAAGTACTTCATGTTGTGAAGAATTTCATGTCTAAGAACTTTTTTGGTGCATGGAGAACATGCTTGATTTTGCTCAGAATCGGAAAACCATTTTGCCTAGAATCGAAAACCTTTTTCTCTCCCAAAATGAAAAACGGATGGTAGAATAGAATTTGCGGTTGTAGTCTGATTCTGAAAATTGGTATTCAAAATGGTTTTGAACAATTTCATGTTTTGAAGTACTTCATGTCTCAGAACATTTTTGGTGCCAAGGGAGAAAACCTTTTCAGTCGCAATATCAAAATTGAGGTTAGGATCTGATTAGAGAAAATGCTTGAATTTTGCTCAGAATCGGAAAACCATTTTGCCTAGTCGAAAACCTTTTTCTCTCTCAAAATGAAAAACGGATGGTAGAACAGAATTTGCGGTTGTAGTCTGATTCTGAAAATAGTATTGAAAATGGTTTTGAAGAGTTTCATGTCTTGAAGAACATCATCCTGTCTAAGAACTTTTTTGGTGCCCAGGGAAAGTACCAGAATTTTGCCTAGAATCGATAACCTTTTTCTCTGCCAAGATAAAAAATGGATGGTGGAACAGAATTTGCGGTTGTAGTCTGATTTTGAAAATAGTATTGAAAATAGTTTTGAAGAACTTCATCATATCTAAAAACTTTTCTGGTGCCCAGGAAAAGTACCAGAATTTTGCTCAGAATCGAAAACCTTTTTCTCTCTCAAAACTAAATTCGGGGTGGTAGTTTGATTATAAAAATAGTATTGATAGATGATTTCAACAACTTTTGGTTTTGACGTATTTCATCTCTAAAAACGTTTTTGCTGCCAAGGGAGAAAACCTTTTCAGTCGCAATATCAAGATTGAGGTTAGGATCTGATTACAGATAATATTCAGAGTTTTGAAGTACTTCATGTTGTGAAGAATTTCATGTCTAAGAACTTTTTTGGTGCATGGAGAACATGCTTGATTTTGCTCAGAATCGGAAAACCATTTTGCCTAGAATCGAAAACCTTTTTCTCTCCCAAAATGAAAAACGGATGGTAGAATAGAATTTGCGGTTGTAGTCTGATTCTGAAAATTGGTATTCAAAATGGTTTTGAACAATTTCATGTTTTGAAGTACTTCATGTCTCAGAACATTTTTGATGCCAAGGGAGAAAACCTTTTCAGTCGCAATATCAAAATTGAGGTTAGGATCTGATTAGAGAAAATGCTAGAATTTTGCTCAGAATCGAAAAACCATTGTGCCTAGAATCGAAAAGCTTTTTCTCTCCCCAAATGAAAAATTGATGGTAGAACAGAATTTGCGGTTGTAGTCTGATTCTGAAAATAGTATTGAAAATAATTTTGAAGAACTTCATCATATGTAAAAGGTTTTCTGGTGCCCAGGAAAAGTACCAGAATTTTGCTCAGAATCGGAAAACCATTTTGCCTAGTCGAAAACCTTTTTCTCTCTCAAAATAAAAAACGGATGGTAGAACAGAATTTGCGGTTGTAGTCTGATTCTGAAAATAGTATTGAAAATGGTTTTGAAGAGTTTCATGTCTTGAAGAACATCATCCTGTCTAAGAACTTTTTTGGTGCCCAGGGAAAGTACCAGAATTTTGCCTAGAATCGATAACCTTTTTCTCTGCCAAGATAAAAAATGGATGGTGGAACAGAATTTGCGGTTGTAGTCTGAATTTGAAAATAGTATTGAAAATAGTTTTGAAGAACTTCATCATATCTAAAAACTTTTCTGGTGCCCAGGAAAAGTACCAGAATTTTGCTCAGAATCGAAAACCTTTTTCTCTCTCAAAACTAAATTCGGGGTGGTAGTTTGATTATAAAAATAGTATTGATAGATGATTTCAACAACTTTTGGTTTTGACGTATTTCATCTCTAAAAACGTTTTTGCTGCCAAGGGAGAAAACCTTTTCAGTCGCAATATCAAGATTGAGGTTAGGATCTGATTACAGATAATATTCAGAGTTTTGAAGTACTTCATGTTGTGAAGAATTTCATGTCTAAGAACTTTTTTGGTGCATGGAGAACATGCTTGATTTTGCTCAGAATCGGAAAACCATTTTGCCTAGAATCGAAAACCTTTTTCTCTCCCAAAATGAAAAACGGATGGTAGAATAGAATTTGCGGTTGTAGTCTGATTCTGAAAATTGGTATTCAAAATGGTTTTGAACAATTTCATGTTTTGAAGTACTTCATGTCTCAGAACATTTTTGGTGCCAAGGGAGAAAACCTTTTCAGTCGCAATATCAAAATTGAGGTTAGGATCTGATTAGAGAAAATGCTTGAATTTTGCTCAGAATCGGAAAACCATTTTGCCTAGTCGAAAACCTTTTTCTCTCTCAAAATGAAAAACGGATGGTAGAACAGAATTTGCGGTTGTAGTCTGATTCTGAAAATTGGTATTCAAAATGGTTTTGAACAATTTCATGTTTTGAAGTACTTCATGTCTCAGAACATTTTTGGTGCCAAGGGAGAAAACCTTTTCAGTCGCAATATCAAAATTGAGGTTAGGATCTGATTAGAGAAAATGCTTGAATTTTGCTCAGAATCGGAAAACCATTTTGCCTAGTCGAAAACCTTTTTCTCTCTCAAAATGAAAAACGGATGGTAGAACAGAATTTGCGGTTGTAGTCTGATTCTGAAAATAGTATTGAAAATGGTTTTGAAGAGTTTCATGTCTTGAAGAACATCATCCTGTCTAAGAACTTTTTTGGTGCCCAGGGAAAGTACCAGAATTTTGCCTAGAATCGATAACCTTTTTCTCTGCCAAGATAAAAAATGGATGGTGGAACAGAATTTGCGGTTGTAGTCTGATTTTGAAAATAGTATTGAAAATAGTTTTGAAGAACTTCATCATATCTAAAAACTTTTCTGGTGCCCAGGAAAAGTACCAGAATTTTGCTCAGAATCGAAAACCTTTTTCTCTCTCAAAACTAAATTCGGGGTGGTAGTTTGATTATAAAAATAGTATTGATAGATGATTTCAACAACTTTTGGTTTTGACGTATTTCATCTCTAAAAACGTTTTTGCTGCCAAGGGAGAAAACCTTTTCAGTCGCAATATCAAGATTGAGGTTAGGATCTGATTACAGATAATATTCAGAGTTTTGAAGTACTTCATGTTGTGAAGAATTTCATGTCTAAGAACTTTTTTGGTGCATGGAGAACATGCTTGATTTTGCTCAGAATCGGAAAACCATTTTGCCTAGAATCGAAAACCTTTTTCTCTCCCAAAATGAAAAACGGATGGTAGAATAGAATTTGCGGTTGTAGTCTGATTCTGAAAATTGGTATTCAAAATGGTTTTGAACAATTTCATGTTTTGAAGTACTTCATGTCTCAGAACATTTTTGATGCCAAGGGAGAAAACCTTTTCAGTCGCAATATCAAAATTGAGGTTAGGATCTGATTAGAGAAAATGCTAGAATTTTGCTCAGAATCGAAAAACCATTGTGCCTAGAATCGAAAAGCTTTTTCTCTCCCCAAATGAAAAATTGATGGTAGAACAGAATTTGCGGTTGTAGTCTGATTCTGAAAATAGTATTGAAAATAATTTTGAAGAACTTCATCATATGTAAAAGGTTTTCTGGTGCCCAGGAAAAGTACCAGAATTTTGCTCAGAATCGAAAACCTTTTTCTCTCTCAAAACTAAATTCGGGGTGGTAGTTTGATTATAAAAATAGTATTGATAGATGATTTCAACAACTTTTGGTTTTGACGTATTTCATCTCTAAAAACGTTTTTGCTGCCAAGGGAGAAAACCTTTTCAGTCGCAATATCAAGATTGAGGTTAGGATCTGATTACAGTTAATATTCAGAGTTTTGAAGTACTTCATGTTGTGAAGAATTTCATGTCTAAGAACTTTTTTGGTGCATGGAGAACATGCTTGATTTTGCTCAGAATCGGAAAACCATTTTGCCTAGAATCGAAAACCTTTTTCTCTCCCAAAATGAAAAACGGATGGTAGAATAGAATTTGCGGTTGTAGTCTGATTCTGAAAATTGGTATTCAAAATGGTTTTGAACAATTTCATGTTTTGAAGTACTTCATGTCTCAGAACATTTTTGGTGCCAAGGGAGAAAACCTTTTCAGTCGCAATATCAAAATTGAGGTTAGGATCTGATTAGAGAAAATGCTTGAATTTTGCTCAGAATCGGAAAACCATTTTGCCTAGTCGAAAACCTTTTTCTCTCTCAAAATGAAAAACGGATGGTAGAACAGAATTTGCGGTTGTAGTCTGATTCTGAAAATAGTATTGAAAATGGTTTTGAAGAGTTTCATGTCTTGAAGAACATCATCCTGTCTAAGAACTTTTTTGGTGCCCAGGGAAAGTACCAGAATTTTGCCTAGAATCGATAACCTTTTTCTCTGCCAAGATAAAAAATGGATGGTGGAACAGAATTTGCGGTTGTAGTCTGATTTTGAAAATAGTATTGAAAATAGTTTTGAAGAACTTCATCATATCTAAAAACTTTTCTGGTGCCCAGGAAAAGTACCAGAATTTTGCTCAGAATCGAAAACCTTTTTCTCTCTCAAAACTAAATTCGGGGTGGTAGTTTGATTATAAAAATAGTATTGATAGATGATTTCAACAACTTTTGGTTTTGACGTATTTCATCTCTAAAAACGTTTTTGCTGCCAAGGGAGAAAACCTTTTCAGTCGCAATATCAATATTGAGGTTAGGATCTGATTACAGATAATATTCAGAGTTTTGAAGTACTTCATGTTGTGAAGAATTTCATGTCTAAGAACTTTTTTGGTGCATGGAGAACATGCTTGATTTTGCTCAGAATCGGAAAACCATTTTGCCTAGAATCGAAAACCTTTTTCTCTCCCAAAATGAAAAACGGATGGTAGAATAGAATTTGCGGTTGTAGTCTGATTCTGAAAATTGGTATTCAAAATGGTTTTGAACAATTTCATGTTTTGAAGTACTTCATGTCTCAGAACATTTTTGGTGCCAAGGGAGAAAACCTTTTCAGTCGCAATATCAAAATTGAGGTTAGGATCTGATTAGAGAAAATGCTAGAATTTTGCTCAGAATCGAAAAACCATTTTGCCTAGAATCGAAAAGCTTTTTCTCTCCCCAAATGAAAAATTGATGGTAGAACAGAATTTGCGGTTGTAGTCTGATTCTGAAAATAGTATTGAAAATAATTTTGAAGAACTTCATCATATCTAAAAACTTTTCTGGTGCCCAGGAAAAGTACCAGAATTTTGCTCAGAATCGAAAACCTTTTTCTCTCTCAAAACTAAATTCGGGGTGGTAGTTTGATTATAAAAATAGTATTGATAGGTGATTTCAACAACTTTTGGTTTTGACGTATTTCATCTCTAAAAACGTTTTTGCTGCCAAGGGAGAAAACCTTTTCAGTCGCAATATCAATATTGAGGTTAGGATCTGATTACAGATAATATTCAGAGTTTTGAAGTACTTCATGTTGTGAAGAATTTCATGTCTAAGAACTTTTTTGGTGCATGGAGAACATGCTTGATTTTGCTCAGAATCGGAAAACCATTTTGCCTAGAATCGAAAACCTTTTTCTCTCCCAAAATGAAAAACGGATGGTAGAATAGAATTTGCGGTTGTAGTCTGATTCTGAAAATTGGTATTCAAAATGGTTTTGAACAATTTCATGTTTTGAAGTACTTCATGTCTCAGAACATTTTTGGTGCCAAGGGAGAAAACCTTTTCAGTCGCAATATCAAAATTGAGGTTAGGATCTGATTAGAGAAAATGCTAGAATTTTGCTCAGAATCGAAAAACCATTTTGCCTAGAATCGAAAAGCTTTTTCTCTCCCCAAATGAAAAATTGATGGTAGAACAGAATTTGCGGTTGTAGTCTGATTCTGAAAATAGTATTGAAAATAATTTTGAAGAACTTCATCATATCTAAAAACTTTTCTGGTGCCCAGGAAAAGTACCAGAATTTTGCTCAGAATCGAAAACCTTTTTCTCTCTCAAAACTAAATTCGGGGTGGTAGTTTGATTATAAAAATAGTATTGATAGGTGATTTCAACAACTTTTGGTTTTGACGTATTTCATCTCTAAAAACGTTTTTGCTGCCAAGGGAGAAAACCTTTTCAGTCGCAATATCAATATTGAGGTTAGGATCTGATTACAGATAATATTCAGAGTTTTGAAGTACTTCATGTTGTGAAGAATTTCATGTCTAAGAACTTTTTTGGTGCATGGAGAACATGCTTGATTTTGCTCAGAATCGGAAAACCATTTTGCCTAGAATCGAAAACCTTTTTCTCTCCCAAAATGAAAAACGGATGGTAGAATAGAATTTGCGGTTGTAGTCTGATTCTGAAAATTGGTATTCAAAATGGTTTTGAACAATTTCATGTTTTGAAGTACTTCATGTCTCAGAACATTTTTGGTGCCAAGGGAGAAAACCTTTTCAGTCGCAATATCAAAATTGAGGTTAGGATCTGATTAGAGAAAATGCTAGAATTTTGCTCAGAATCGAAAAACCATTTTGCCTAGAATCGAAAAGCTTTTTCTCTCCCCAAATGAAAAATTGATGGTAGAACAGAATTTGCGGTTGTAGTCTGATTCTGAAAATAGTATTGAAAATAATTTTGAAGAACTTCATCATATCTAAAAACTTTTCTGGTGCCCAGGAAAAGTACCAGAATTTTGCTCAGAATCGAAAACCTTTTTCTCTCTCAAAACTAAATTCGGGGTGGTAGTTTGATTATAACAATAGTATTGATAGATGATTTCAACAACTTTTGGTTTTGACGTATTTCATCTCTAAAAACGTTTTTGCTGCCAAGGGAGAAAACCTTTTCAGTCGCAATATCAATATTGAGGTTAGGATCTGATTACAGATAATATTCAGAGTTTTGAAGTACTTCATGTTGTGAAGAATTTCATGTCTAAGAACTTTTTTGGTGCATGGAGAACATGCTTGATTTTGCTCAGAATCGGAAAACCATTTTGCCTAGAATCGAAAACCTTTTTCTCTCCCAAAATGAAAAACGGATGGTAGAATAGAATTTGCGGTTGTAGTCTGATTCTGAAAATTGGTATTCAAAATGGTTTTGAACAATTTCATGTTTTGAAGTACTTCATGTCTCAGAACATTTTTGGTGCCAAGGGAGAAAACCTTTTCAGTCGCAATATCAAAATTGAGGTTAGGATCTGATCAGAGAAAATGCTAGAATTTTGCTCAGAATCGAAAAACCATTTTGCCTAGTCGAAAACCTTTTTCTCTCTCAAAATGAAAAACGGATGGTAGAACAGAATTTGCGGTTGTAGTCTGATTCTGAAAATAGTATTGAAAATGGTTTTGAAGAGTTTCATGTCTTGAAGAACATCATCCTGTCTAAGAACTTTTTTGGTGCCCAGGGAAAGTACCAGAATTTTGCCTAGAATCGATAACCTTTTTCTCTGCCAAGATAAAAAATGGATGGTGGAACAGAATTTGCGGTTGTAGTCTGATTTTGAAAATAGTATTGAAAATAGTTTTGAAGAACTTCATCATATCTAAAAACTTTTCTGGTGCCCAGGAAAAGTACCAGAATTTTGCTCAGAATCGAAAACCTTTTTCTCTCTCAAAACTAAATTCGGGGTGGTAGTTTGATTATAAAAATAGTATTGATAGATGATTTCAACAACTTTTGGTTTTGACGTATTTCATCTCTAAAAACGTTTTTGCTGCCAAGGGAGAAAACCTTTTCAGTCGCAATATCAATATTGAGGTTAGGATCTGATTACAGATAATATTCAGAGTTTTGAAGTACTTCATGTTGTGAAGAATTTCATGTCTAAGAACTTTTTTGGTGCATGGAGAACATGCTTGATTTTGCTCAGAATCGGAAAACCATTTTGCCTAGAATCGAAAACCTTTTTCTCTCCCAAAATGAAAAACGGATGGTAGAATAGAATTTGCGGTTGTAGTCTGATTCTGAAAATTGGTATTCAAAATGGTTTTGAACAATTTCATGTTTTGAAGTACTTCATGTCTCAGAACATTTTTGGTGCCAAGGGAGAAAACCTTTTCAGTCGCAATATCAAAATTGAGGTTAGGATCTGATTAGAGAAAATGCTAGAATTTTGCTCAGAATCGAAAAACCATTTTGCCTAGAATCGAAAAGCTTTTTCTCTCCCCAAATGAAAAATTGATGGTAGAACAGAATTTGCGGTTGTAGTCTGATTCTGAAAATAGTATTGAAAATAATTTTGAAGAACTTCATCATATCTAAAAACTTTTCTGGTGCCCAGGAAAAGTACCAGAATTTTGCTCAGAATCGAAAACCTTTTTCTCTCTCAAAACTAAATTCGGGGTGGTAGTTTGATTATAACAATAGTATTGATAGATGATTTCAACAACTTTTGGTTTTGACGTATTTCATCTCTAAAAACGTTTTTGCTGCCAAGGGAGAAAACCTTTTCAGTCGCAATATCAATATTGAGGTTAGGATCTGATTACAGATAATATTCAGAGTTTTGAAGTACTTCATGTTGTGAAGAATTTCATGTCTAAGAACTTTTTTGGTGCATGGAGAACATGCTTGATTTTGCTCAGAATCGGAAAACCATTTTGCCTAGAATCGAAAACCTTTTTCTCTCCCAAAATGAAAAACGGATGGTAGAATAGAATTTGCGGTTGTAGTCTGATTCTGAAAATTGGTATTCAAAACGGTTTTGAACAATTTCATGTTTTGAAGTACTTCATGTCTCAGAACATTTTTGGTGCCAAGGGAGAAAACCTTTTCAGTCGCAATATCAAAATTGAGGTTAGGATCTGATTAGAGAAAATGCTTGAATTTTGCTCAGAATCGGAAAACCATTTTGCCTAGTCGAAAACCTTTTTCTCTCTCAAAATGAAAAACGGATGGTAGAACAGAATTTGCGGTTGTAGTCTGATTCTGAAAATAGTATTGAAAATGGTTTTGAAGAGTTTCATGTCTTGAAGAACATCATCCTGTCTAAGAACTTTTTTGGTGCCCAGGGAAAGTACCAGAATTTTGCCTAGAATCGATAACCTTTTTCTCTGCCAAGATAAAAAATGGATGGTGGAACAGAATTTGCGGTTGTAGTCTGATTTTGAAAATAGTATTGAAAATAGTTTTGAAGAACTTCATCATATCTAAAAACTTTTCTGGTGCCCAGGAAAAGTACCAGAATTTTGCTCAGAATCGAAAACCTTTTTCTCTCTCAAAACTAAATTCGGGGTGGTAGTTTGATTATAAAAATAGTATTGATAGATGATTTCAACAACTTTTGGTTTTGACGTATTTCATCTCTAAAAACGTTTTTGCTGCCAAGGGAGAAAACCTTTTCAGTCGCAATATCAATATTGAGGTTAGGATCTGATTACAGATAATATTCAGAGTTTTGAAGTACTTCATGTTGTGAAGAATTTCATGTCTAAGAACTTTTTTGGTGCATGGAGAACATGCTTGATTTTGCTCAGAATCGGAAAACCATTTTGCCTAGAATCGAAAACCTTTTTCTCTCCCAAAATGAAAAACGGATGGTAGAATAGAATTTGCGGATGTAGTCTGATTCTGAAAATTGGTATTCAAAATGGTTTTGAACAATTTCATGTTTTGAAGTACTTCATGTCTCAGAACATTTTTGGTGCCAAGGGAGAAAACCTTTTCAGTCGCAATATCAAAATTGAGGTTAGGATCTGATTAGAGAAAATGCTAGAATTTTGCTCAGAATCGAAAAACCATTTTGCCTAGAATCGAAAAGCTTTTTCTCTCCCCAAATGAAAAATTGATGGTAGAACAGAATTTGCGGTTGTAGTCTGATTCTGAAAATAGTATTGAAAATAATTTTGAAGAACTTCATCATATCTAAAAACTTTTCTGGTGCCCAGGAAAAGTACCAGAATTTTGCTCAGAATCGAAAACCTTTTTCTCTCTCAAAACTAAATTCGGGGTGGTAGTTTGATTATAACAATAGTATTGATAGATGATTTCAACAACTTTTGGTTTTGACGTATTTCATCTCTAAAAACGTTTTTGCTGCCAAGGGAGAAAACCTTTTCAGTCGCAATATCAATATTGAGGTTAGGATCTGATTACAGATAATATTCAGAGTTTTGAAGTACTTCATGTTGTGAAGAATTTCATGTCTAAGAACTTTTTTGGTGCATGGAGAACATGCTTGATTTTGCTCAGAATCGGAAAACCATTTTGCCTAGAATCGAAAACCTTTTTCTCTCCCAAAATGAAAAACGGATGGTAGAATAGAATTTGCGGTTGTAGTCTGATTCTGAAAATTGGTATTCAAAATGGTTTTGAACAATTTCATGTTTTGAAGTACTTCATGTCTCAGAACATTTTTGGTGCCAAGGGAGAAAACCTTTTCAGTCGCAATATCAAAATTGAGGTTAGGATCTGATTAGAGAAAATGCTTGAATTTTGCTCAGAATCGGAAAACCATTTTGCCTAGTCGAAAACCTTTTTCTCTCTCAAAATGAAAAACGGATGGTAGAACAGAATTTGCGGTTGTAGTCTGATTCTGAAAATAGTATTGAAAATGGTTTTGAAGAGTTTCATGTCTTGAAGAACATCATCCTGTCTAAGAACTTTTTTGGTGCCCAGGGAAAGCACCAGAATTTTGCCTAGAATCGATAACCTTTTTCTCTGCCAAGATAAAAAATGGATGGTGGAACAGAATTTGCGGTTGTAGTCTGATTTTGAAAATAGTATTGAAAATAGTTTTGAAGAACTTCATCATATCTAAAAACTTTTCTGGTGCCCAGGAAAAGTACCAGAATTTTGCTCAGAATCGAAAACCTTTTTCTCTCTCAAAACTAAATTCGGGGTGGTAGTTTGATTATAAAAATAGTATTGATAGATGATTTCAACAACTTTTGGTTTTGACGTATTTCATCTCTAAAAACGTTTTTGCTGCCAAGGGAGAAAACCTTTTCAGTCGCAATATCAAGATTGAGGTTAGGATCTGATTACAGATAATATTCAGAGTTTTGAAGTACTTCATGTTGTGAAGAATTTCATGTCTAAGAACTTTTTTGGTGCATGGAGAACATGCTTGATTTTGCTCAGAATCGGAAAACCATTTTGCCTAGAATCGAAAACCTTTTTCTCTCCCAAAATGAAAAACGGATGGTAGAATAGAATTTGCGGTTGTAGTCTGATTCTGAAAATTGGTATTCAAAATGGTTTTGAACAATTTCATGTTTTGAAGTACTTCATGTCTCAGAACATTTTTGGTGCCAAGGGAGAAAACCTTTTCAGTCGCAATATCAAAATTCAGGTTAGGATCTGATTAGAGAAAATGCTTGAATTTTGCTCAGAATCGGAAAACCATTTTGCCTAGTCGAAAACCTTTTTCTCTCCCAAAATGAAAAACGGATGGTAGAATAGAATTTGCGGTTGTAGTCTGATTCTGAAAATTGGTATTCAAAATGGTTTTGAACAATTTCATGTTTTGAAGTACTTCATGTCTCAGAACATTTTTGGTGCCAAGGGAGAAAACCTTTTCAGTCGCAATATCAAAATTGAGGTTAGGATCTGATTAGAGAAAATGCTTGAATTTTGCTCAGAATCGGAAAACCATTTTGCCTAGTCGAAAACCTTTTTCTCTCTCAAAATGAAAAACGGATGGTAGAACAGAATTTGCGGTTGTAGTCTGATTCTGAAAATAGTATTGAAAATGGTTTTGAAGAGTTTCATGTCTTGAAGAACATCATCCTGTCTAAGAACTTTTTTGGTGCCCAGGGAAAGCACCAGAATTTTGCCTAGAATCGATAACCTTTTTCTCTGCCAAGATAAAAAATGGATGGTGGAACAGAATTTGCGGTTGTAGTCTGATTTTGAAAATAGTATTGAAAATAGTTTTGAAGAACTTCATCATATCTAAAAACTTTTCTGGTGCCCAGGAAAAGTACCAGAATTTTGCTCAGAATCGAAAACCTTTTTCTCTCTCAAAACTAAATTCGGGGTGGTAGTTTGATTATAAAAATAGTATTGATAGATGATTTCAACAACTTTTGGTTTTGACGTATTTCATCTCTAAAAACGTTTTTGCTGCCAAGGGAGAAAACCTTTTCAGTCGCAATATCAAGATTGAGGTTAGGATCTGATTACAGATAATATTCAGAGTTTTGAAGTACTTCATGTTGTGAAGAATTTCATGTCTAAGAACTTTTTTGGTGCATGGAGAACATGCTTGATTTTGCTCAGAATCGGAAAACCATTTTGCCTAGAATCGAAAACCTTTTTCTCTCCCAAAATGAAAAACGGATGGTAGAATAGAATTTGCGGTTGTAGTCTGATTCTGAAAATTGGTATTCAAAATGGTTTTGAACAATTTCATGTTTTGAAGTACTTCATGTCTCAGAACATTTTTGGTGCCAAGGGAGAAAACCTTTTCAGTCGCAATATCAAAATTCAGGTTAGGATCTGATTAGAGAAAATGCTTGAATTTTGCTCAGAATCGGAAAACCATTTTGCCTAGTCGAAAACCTTTTTCTCTCCCAAAATGAAAAACGGATGGTAGAATAGAATTTGCGGTTGTAGTCTGATTCTGAAAATTGGTATTCAAAATGGTTTTGAACAATTTCATGTTTTGAAGTACTTCATGTCTCAGAACATTTTTGGTGCCAAGGGAGAAAACCTTTTCAGTCGCAATATCAAAATTGAGGTTAGGATCTGATTAGAGAAAATGCTTGAATTTTGCTCAGAATCGGAAAACCATTTTGCCTAGTCGAAAACCTTTTTCTCTCTCAAAATGAAAAACGGATGGTAGAACAGAATTTGCGGTTGTAGTCTGATTCTGAAAATAGTATTGAAAATGGTTTTGAAGAGTTTCATGTCTTGAAGAACATCATCCTGTCTAAGAACTTTTTTGGTGCCCAGGGAAAGCACCAGAATTTTGCCTAGAATCGATAACCTTTTTCTCTGCCAAGATAAAAAATGGATGGTGGAACAGAATTTGCGGTTGTAGTCTGATTTTGAAAATAGTATTGAAAATAGTTTTGAAGAACTTCATCATATCTAAAAACTTTTCTGGTGCCCAGGAAAAGTACCAGAATTTTGCTCAGAATCGAAAACCTTTTTCTCTCTCAAAACTAAATTCGGGGTGGTAGTTTGATTATAAAAATAGTATTGATAGATGATTTCAACAACTTTTGGTTTTGACGTATTTCATCTCTAAAAACGTTTTTGCTGCCAAGGGAGAAAACCTTTTCAGTCGCAATATCAAGATTGAGGTTAGGATCTGATTACAGATAATATTCAGAGTTTTGAAGTACTTCATGTTGTGAAGAATTTCATGTCTAAGAACTTTTTTGGTGCATGGAGAACATGCTTGATTTTGCTCAGAATCGGAAAACCATTTTGCCTAGAATCGAAAACCTTTTTCTCTCCCAAAATGAAAAACGGATGGTAGAATAGAATTTGCGGTTGTAGTCTGATTCTGAAAATTGGTATTCAAAATGGTTTTGAACAATTTCATGTTTTGAAGTACTTCATGTCTCAGAACATTTTTGGTGCCAAGGGAGAAAACCTTTTCAGTCGCAATATCAAAATTCAGGTTAGGATCTGATTAGAGAAAATGCTTGAATTTTGCTCAGAATCGGAAAACCATTTTGCCTAGTCGAAAACCTTTTTCTCTCTCAAAATGAAAAACGGATGGTAGAACAGAATTTGCGGTTGTAGTCTGATTCTGAAAATAGTATTGAAAATGGTTTTGAAGAGTTTCATGTCTTGAAGAACATCATCCTGTCTAAGAACTTTTTTGGTGCCCAGGGAAAGTACCAGAATTTTGCCTAGAATCGATAACCTTTTTCTCTGCCAAGATAAAAAATGGATGGTGGAACAGAATTTGCGGTTGTAGTCTGATTTTGAAAATAGTATTGAAAATAGTTTTGAAGAACTTCATCATATCTAAAAACTTTTCTGGTGCCCAGGAAAAGTACCAGAATTTTGCTCAGAATCGAAAACCTTTTTCTCTCTCAAAACTAAATTCGGGGTGGTAGTTTGATTATAAAAATAGTATTGATAGATGATTTCAACAACTTTTGGTTTTGACGTATTTCATCTCTAAAAACGTTTTTGCTGCCAAGGGAGAAAACCTTTTCAGTCGCAATATCAAGATTGAGGTTAGGATCTGATTACAGATAATATTCAGAGTTTTGAAGTACTTCATGTTGTGAAGAATTTCATGTCTAAGAACTTTTTTGGTGCATGGAGAACATGCTTGATTTTGCTCAGAATCGGAAAACCATTTTGCCTAGAATCGAAAACCTTTTTCTCTCCCAAAATGAAAAACGGATGGTAGAATAGAATTTGCGGTTGTAGTCTGATTCTGAAAATTGGTATTCAAAATGGTTTTGAACAATTTCATGTTTTGAAGTACTTCATGTCTCAGAACATTTTTGGTGCCAAGGGAGAAAACCTTTTCAGTCGCAATATCAAAATTGAGGTTAGGATCTGATTAGAGAAAATGCTAGAATTTTGCTCAGAATCGAAAAACCATTTTGCCTAGAATCGAAAAGCTTTTTCTCTCCCCAAATGAAAAATTGATGGTAGAACAGAATTTGCGGTTGTAGTCTGATTCTGAAAATAGTATTGAAAATAATTTTGAAGAACTTCATCATATCTAAAAACTTTTCTGGTGCCCAGGAAAAGTACCAGAATTTTGCTCAGAATCGAAAACCTTTTTCTCTCTCAAAACTAAATTCGGGGTGGTAGTTTGATTATAACAATAGTATTGATAGATGATTTCAACAACTTTTGGTTTTGACGTATTTCATCTCTAAAAACGTTTTTGCTGCCAAGGGAGAAAACCTTTTCAGTCGCAATATCAAGATTGAGGTTAGGATCTGATTACAGATAATATTCAGAGTTTTGAAGTACTTCATGTTGTGAAGAATTTCATGTCTAAGAACTTTTTTGGTGCATGGAGAACATGCTTGATTTTGCTCAGAATCGGAAAACCATTTTGCCTAGAATCGAAAATCTTTTTCTCTCCCAAAATGAAAAACGGATGGTAGAATAGAATTTGCGGTTGTAGTCTGATTCTGAAAATTGGTATTCAAAATGGTTTTGAACAATTTCATGTTTTGAAGTACTTCATGTCTCAGAACATTTTTGGTGCCAAGGGAGAAAACCTTTTCAGTCGCAATATCAAAATTGAGGTTAGGATCTGATTAGAGAAAATGCTTGAATTTTGCTCAGAATCGGAAAACCATTTTGCCTAGTCGAAAACCTTTTTCTCTCTCAAAATAAAAAACGGATGGTAGAACAGAATTTGCGGTTGTAGTCTGATTCTGAAAATAGTATTGAAAATGGTTTTGAAGAGTTTCATGTCTTGAAGAACATCATCCTGTCTAAGAACTTTTTTGGTGCCCAGGGAAAGTACCAGAATTTTGCCTAGAATCGATAACCTTTTTCTCTGCCAAGATAAAAAATGGATGGTGGAACAGAATTTGCGGTTGTAGTCTGATTTTGAAAATAGTATTGAAAATAGTTTTGAAGAACTTCATCATATCTAAAAACTTTTCTGGTGCCCAGGAAAAGTACCAGAATTTTGCTCAGAATCGAAAACCTTTTTCTCTCTCAAAACTAAATTCGGGGTGGTAGTTTGATTATAAAAATAGTATTGATAGATGATTTCAACAACTTTTGGTTTTGACGTATTTCATCTCTAAAAACGTTTTTGCTGCCAAGGGAGAAAACCTTTTCAGTCGCAATATCAAGATTGAGGTTAGGATCTGATTACAGATAATATTCAGAGTTTTGAAGTACTTCATGTTGTGAAGAATTTCATGTCTAAGAACTTTTTTGGTGCATGGAGAACATGCTTGATTTTGCTCAGAATCGGAAAACCATTTTGCCTAGAATCGAAAACCATTTTCTCTCCCAAAATGAAAAACGGATGGTAGAATAGAATTTGCGGTTGTAGTCTGATTCTGAAAATTGGTATTCAAAATGGTTTTGAACAATTTCATGTTTTGAAGTACTTCATGTCTCAGAACATTTTTGGTGCCAAGGGAGAAAACCTTTTCAGTCGCAATATCAAAATTGAGGTTAGGATCTGATTAGAGAAAATGCTTGAATTTTGCTCAGAATCGGAAAACCATTTTGCCTAGTCGAAAACCTTTTTCTCTCTCAAAATGAAAAACGGATGGTAGAACAGAATTTGCGGTTGTAGTCTGATTCTGAAAATAGTATTGAAAATGGTTTTGAAGAGTTTCATGTCTTGAAGAACATCATCCTGTCTAAGAACTTTTTTGGTGCCCAGGGAAAGTACCAGAATTTTGCCTAGAATCGATAACCTTTTTCTCTGCCAAGATAAAAAATGGATGGTGGAACAGAATTTGCGGTTGTAGTCTGATTTTGAAAATAGTATTGAAAATAGTTTTGAAGAACTTCATCATGTCTAAAAACTTTTCTGGTGTCCAGGAAAAGTACCAGAATTTTGCTCAGAATCGAAAACCTTTTTCTCTCTCAAAACTAAATTCGGGGTGGTAGTTTGATTATAAAAATAGTATTGATAGATGATTTCAACAACTTTTGGTTTTGACGTATTTCATCTCTAAAAACGTTTTTGCTGCCAAGGGAGAAAACCTTTTCAGTCGCAATATCAATATTGAGGTTAGGATCTGATTACAGATAATATTCAGAGTTTTGAAGTACTTCATGTTGTGAAGAATTTCATGTCTAAGAACTTTTTTGGTGCATGGAGAACATGCTTGATTTTGCTCAGAAACGGAAAACCATTTTGCCTAGAATCGAAAACCTTTTTCTCTCCCAAAATGAAAAACGGATGGTAGAATAGAATTTGCGGTTGTAGTCTGATTCTGAAAATTGGTATTCAAAATGGTTTTGAACAATTTCATGTTTTGAAGTACTTCATGTCTCAGAACATTTTTGATGCCAAGGGAGAAAACCTTTTCAGTCGCAATATCAAAATTGAGGTTAGGATCTGATTAGAGAAAATGCTAGAATTTTGCTCAGAATCGAAAAACCATTGTGCCTAGAATCGAAAAGCTTTTTCTCTCCCCAAATGAAAAATTGATGGTAGAACAGAATTTGCGGTTGTAGTCTGATTCTGAAAATAGTATTGAAAATAATTTTGAAGAACTTCATCATATGTAAAAGGTTTTCTGGTGCCCAGGAAAAGTACCAGAATTTTGCTCAGAATCGAAAACCTTTTTCTCTCTCAAAACTAAATTCGGGGTGGTAGTTTGATTATAAAAATAGTATTGATAGGTGATTTCAACAACTTTTGGTTTTGACGTATTTCATCTCTAAAAACGTTTTTGCTGCCAAGGGAGAAAACCTTTTCAGTCGCAATATCAATATTGAGGTTAGGATCTGATTACCGAAAATGCTAGAATTTTGCTCAGAATCGGAAAACCATTTTGCCTAGTCGAAAACCTTTTTCTCTCTCAAAATGAAAAACGGATGGTAGAACAGAATTTGCGGTTGTAGTCTGATTCTGAAAATAGTATTGAAAATGGTTTTGAAGAGTTTCATGTCTTGAAGAACATCATCCTGTCTAAGAACTTTTTTGGTGCCCAGGGAAAGCACCAGAATTTTGCCTAGAATCGATAACCTTTTTCTCTGCCAAGATAAAAAATGGATGGTGGAACAGAATTTGCGGTTGTAGTCTGATTTTGAAAATAGTATTGAAAATAGTTTTGAAGAACTTCATCATATCTAAAAACTTTTCTGGTGCCCAGGAAAAGTACCAGAATTTTGCTCAGAATCGAAAACCTTTTTCTCTCTCAAAACTAAATTCGGGGTGGTAGTTTGATTATAAAAATAGTATTGATAGATGATTTCAACAACTTTTGGTTTTGACGTATTTCATCTCTAAAAACGTTTTTGCTGCCAAGGGAGAAAACCTTTTCAGTCGCAATATCAAGATTGAGGTTAGGATCTGATTACAGATAATATTCAGAGTTTTGAAGTACTTCATGTTGTGAAGAATTTCATGTCTAAGAACTTTTTTGGTGCATGGAGAACATGCTTGATTTTGCTCAGAATCGGAAAACCATTTTGCCTAGAATCGAAAACCTTTTTCTCTCCCAAAATGAAAAACGGATGGTAGAATAGAATTTGCGGTTGTAGTCTGATTCTGAAAATTGGTATTCAAAATGGTTTTGAACAATTTCATGTTTTGAAGTACTTCATGTCTCAGAACATTTTTGGTGCCAAGGGAGAAAACCTTTTCAGTCGCAATATCAAAATTGAGGTTAGGATCTGATTAGAGAAAATGCTTGAATTTTGCTCAGAATCGGAAAACCATTTTGCCTAGTCGAAAACCTTTTTCTCTCTCAAAATGAAAAACGGATGGTAGAACAGAATTTGCGGTTGTAGTCTGATTCTGAAAATAGTATTGAAAATGGTTTTGAAGAGTTTCATGTCTTGAAGAACATCATCCTGTCTAAGAACTTTTTTGGTGCCCAGGGAAAGCACCAGAATTTTGCCTAGAATCGATAACCTTTTTCTCTGCCAAGATAAAAAATGGATGGTGGAACAGAATTTGCGGTTGTAGTCTGATTTTGAAAATAGTATTGAAAATAGTTTTGAAGAACTTCATCATATCTAAAAACTTTTCTGGTGCCCAGGAAAAGTACCAGAATTTTGCTCAGAATCGAAAACCTTTTTCTCTCTCAAAACTAAATTCGGGGTGGTAGTTTGATTATAAAAATAGTATTGATAGATGATTTCAACAACTTTTGGTTTTGACGTATTTCATCTCTAAAAACGTTTTTGCTGCCAAGGAAGAAAACCTTTTCAGTCGCAATATCAAGATTGAGGTTAGGATCTGATTACAGATAATATTCAGAGTTTTGAAGTACTTCATGTTGTGAAGAATTTCATGTCTAAGAACTTTTTTGGTGCATGGAGAACATGCTTGATTTTGCTCAGAATCGGAAAACCATTTTGCCTAGAATCGAAAACCTTTTTCTCTCCCAAAATGAAAAACGGATGATAGAATAGAATTTGCGGTTGTAGTCTGATTCTGAAAATTGGTATTCAAAATGGTTTTGAACAATTTCATGTTTTGAAGTACTTCATGTCTCAGAACATTTTTGGTGCCAAGGGAGAAAACCTTTTCAGTCGCAATATCAAAATTGAGGTTAGGATCTGATTAGAGAAAATGCTTGAATTTTGCTCAGAATCGGAAAACCATTTTGCCTAGTCGAAAACCTTTTTCTCTCTCAAAATGAAAAACGGATGGTAGAACAGAATTTGCGGTTGTAGTCTGATTCTGAAAATAGTATTGAAAATGGTTTTGAAGAGTTTCATGTCTTGAAGAACATCATCCTGTCTAAGAACTTTTTTGGTGCCCAGGGAAAGTACCAGAATTTTGCCTAGAATCGATAACCTTTTTCTCTGCCAAGATAAAAAATGGATGGTGGAACAGAATTTGCGGTTGTAGTCTGATTTTGAAAATAGTATTGAAAATAGTTTTGAAGAACTTCATCATATCTAAAAACTTTTCTGGTGCCCAGGAAAAGTACCAGAATTTTGCTCAGAATCGAAAACCTTTTTCTCTCTCAAAACTAAATTCGGGGTGGTAGTTTGATTATAAAAATAGTATTGATAGATGATTTCAACAACTTTTGGTTTTGACGTATTTCATCTCTAAAAACGTTTTTGCTGCCAAGGGAGAAAACCTTTTCAGTCGCAATATCAAGATTGAGGTTAGGATCTGATTACAGATAATATTCAGAGTTTTGAAGTACTTCATGTTGTGAAGAATTTCATGTCTAAGAACTTTTTTGGTGCATGGAGAACATGCTTGATTTTGCTCAGAATCGGAAAACCATTTTGCCTAGAATCGAAAACCTTTTTCTCTCCCAAAATGAAAAACGGATGGTAGAATAGAATTTGCGGTTGTAGTCTGATTCTGAAAATTGGTATTCAAAATGGTTTTGAACAATTTCATGTTTTGAAGTACTTCATGTCTCAGAACATTTTTGATGCCAAGGGAGAAAACCTTTTCAGTCGCAATATCAAAATTGAGGTTAGGATCTGATTAGAGAAAATGCTAGAATTTTGCTCAGAATCGAAAAACCATTGTGCCTAGAATCGAAAAGCTTTTTCTCTCCCCAAATGAAAAATTGATGGTAGAACAGAATTTGCGGTTGTAGTCTGATTCTGAAAATAGTATTGAAAATAATTTTGAAGAACTTCATCATATGTAAAAGGTTTTCTGGTGCCCAGGAAAAGTACCAGAATTTTGCTCAGAATCGGAAAACCATTTTGCCTAGTCGAAAACCTTTTTCTCTCTCAAAATGAAAAACGGATGGTAGAACAGAATTTGCGGTTGTAGTCTGATTCTGAAAATAGTATTGAAAATGGTTTTGAAGAGTTTCATGTCTTGAAGAACATCATCCTGTCTAAGAACTTTTTTGGTGCCCAGGGAAAGCACCAGAATTTTGCCTAGAATCGATAACCTTTTTCTCTGCCAAGATAAAAAATGGATGGTGGAACAGAATTTGCGGTTGTAGTCTGATTTTGAAAATAGTATTGAAAATAGTTTTGAAGAACTTCATCATATCTAAAAACTTTTCTGGTGCCCAGGAAAAGTACCAGAATTTTGCTCAGAATCGAAAACCTTTTTCTCTCTCAAAACTAAATTCGGGGTGGTAGTTTGATTATAAAAATAGTATTGATAGATGATTTCAACAACTTTTGGTTTTGACGTATTTCATCTCTAAAAACGTTTTTGCTGCCAAGGGAGAAAACCTTTTCAGTCGCAATATCAAGATTGAGGTTAGGATCTGATTACAGATAATATTCAGAGTTTTGAAGTACTTCATGTTGTGAAGAATTTCATGTCTAAGAACTTTTTTGGTGCATGGAGAACATGCTTGATTTTGCTCAGAATCGGAAAACCATTTTGCCTAGAATCGAAAACCTTTTTCTCTCCCAAAATGAAAAACGGATGGTAGAATAGAATTTGCGGTTGTAGTCTGATTCTGAAAATTGGTATTCAAAATGGTTTTGAACAATTTCATGTTTTGAAGTACTTCATGTCTCAGAACATTTTTGGTGCCAAGGGAGAAAACCTTTTCAGTCGCAATATCAAAATTGAGGTTAGGATCTGATTAGAGAAAATGCTTGAATTTTGCTCAGAATCGGAAAACCATTTTGCCTAGTCGAAAACCTTTTTCTCTCTCAAAATGAAAAACGGATGGTAGAACAGAATTTGCGGTTGTAGTCTGATTCTGAAAATAGTATTGAAAATGGTTTTGAAGAGTTTCATGTCTTGAAGAACATCATCCTGTCTAAGAACTTTTTTGGTGCCCAGGGAAAGCACCAGAATTTTGCCTAGAATCGATAACCTTTTTCTCTGCCAAGATAAAAAATGGATGGTGGAACAGAATTTGCGGTTGTAGTCTGATTTTGAAAATAGTATTGAAAATAGTTTTGAAGAACTTCATCATATCTAAAAACTTTTCTGGTGCCCAGGAAAAGTACCAGAATTTTGCTCAGAATCGAAAACCTTTTTCTCTCTCAAAACTAAATTCGGGGTGGTAGTTTGATTATAAAAATAGTATTGATAGATGATTTCAACAACTTTTGGTTTTGACGTATTTCATCTCTAAAAACGTTTTTGCTGCCAAGGGAGAAAACCTTTTCAGTCGCAATATCAAGATTGAGGTTAGGATCTGATTACAGATAATATTCAGAGTTTTGAAGTACTTCATGTTGTGAAGAATTTCATGTCTAAGAACTTTTTTGGTGCATGGAGAACATGCTTGATTTTGCTCAGAATCGGAAAACCATTTTGCCTAGAATCGAAAACCTTTTTCTCTCCCAAAATGAAAAACGGATGGTAGAATAGAATTTGCGGTTGTAGTCTGATTCTGAAAATTGGTATTCAAAATGGTTTTGAACAATTTCATGTTTTGAAGTACTTCATGTCTCAGAACATTTTTGGTGCCAAGGGAGAAAACCTTTTCAGTCGCAATATCAAAATTGAGGTTAGGATCTGATTAGAGAAAATGCTTGAATTTTGCTCAGAATCGGAAAACCATTTTGCCTAGTCGAAAACCTTTTTCTCTCTCAAAATGAAAAACGGATGGTAGAACAGAATTTGCGGTTGTAGTCTGATTCTGAAAATAGTATTGAAAATGGTTTTGAAGAGTTTCATGTCTTGAAGAACATCATCCTGTCTAAGAACTTTTTTGGTGCCCAGGGAAAGTACCAGAATTTTGCCTAGAATCGATAACCTTTTTCTCTGCCAAGATAAAAAATGGATGGTGGAACAGAATTTGCGGTTGTAGTCTGATTCTGAAAATAGTATTGAAAATAGTTTTGAAGAACTTCATCATATCTAAAAACTTTTCTGGTGCCCAGGAAAAGTACCAGAATTTTGCTCAGAATCGAAAACCTTTTTCTCTCTCAAAACTAAATTCGGGGTGGTAGTTTGATTATAAAAATAGTATTGATAGATGATTTCAACAACTTTTGGTTTTGACGTATTTCATCTCTAAAAACGTTTTTGCTGCCAAGGGAGAAAACCTTTTCAGTCGCAATATCAATATTGAGGTTAGGATCTGATTACAGATAATATTCAGAGTTTTGAAGTACTTCAGGTTGTGAAGAATTTCATGTCTAAGAACTTTTTTGGTGCATGGAGAACATACTTGATTTTGCTCAGAATCGGAAAACCATTTTGCCTAGAATCGAAAACCTTTTTCTCTCCCAAAATGAAAAACGGATGGTAGAATAGAATTTGCGGTTGTAGTCTGATTCTGAAAATTGGTATTCAAAATGGTTTTGAACAATTTCATGTTTTGAAGTACTTCATGTCTCAGAACATTTTTGATGCCAAGGGAGAAAACCTTTTCAGTCGCAATATCAAAATTGAGGTTAGGATCTGATTAGAGAAAATGCTAGAATTTTGCTCAGAATCGAAAAACCATTGTGCCTAGAATCGAAAAGCTTTTTCTCTCCCCAAATGAAAAATTGATGGTAGAACAGAATTTGCGGTTGTAGTCTGATTCTGAAAATAGTATTGAAAATAATTTTGAAGAACTTCATCATATGTAAAAGGTTTTCTGGTGCCCAGGAAAAGTACCAGAATTTTGCTCAGAATCGAAAACCTTTTTCTCTCTCAAAACTAAATTCGGGGTGGTAGTTTGATTATAAAAATAGTATTGATAGGTGATTTCAACAACTTTTGGTTTTGACGTATTTCATCTCTAAAAACGTTTTTGCTGCCAAGGGAGAAAACCTTTTCAGTCGCAATATCAATATTGAGGTTAGGATCTGATTACCGAAAATGCTAGAATTTTGCTCAGAATCGGAAAACCATTTTGCCTAGTCGAAAACCTTTTTCTCTCTCAAAATGAAAAACGGATGGTAGAACAGAATTTGCGGTTGTAGTCTGATTCTGAAAATAGTATTGAAAATGGTTTTGAAGAGTTTCATGTCTTGAAGAACATCATCCTGTCTAAGAACTTTGTTGGTGCCCAGGGAAAGCACCAGAATTTTGCCTAGAATCGATAACCTTTTTCTCTGCCAAGATAAAAAATGGATGGTGGAACAGAATTTGCGGTTGTAGTCTGATTTTGAAAATAGTATTGAAAATAGTTTTGAAGAACTTCATCATATCTAAAAACTTTTCTGGTGCCCAGGAAAAGTACCAGAATTTTGCTCAGAATCGAAAACCTTTTTCTCTCTCAAAACTAAATTCGGGGTGGTAGTTTGATTATAAAAATAGTATTGATAGATGATTTCAACAACTTTTGGTTTTGACGTATTTCATCTCTAAAAACGTTTTTGCTGCCAAGGGAGAAAACCTTTTCAGTCGCAATATCAAGATTGAGGTTAGGATCTGATTACAGATAATATTCAGAGTTTTGAAGTACTTCATGTTGTGAAGAATTTCATGTCTAAGAACTTTTTTGGTGCATGGAGAACATGCTTGATTTTGCTCAGAATCGGAAAACCATTTTGCCTAGAATCGAAAACCTTTTTCTCTCCCAAAATGAAAAACGGATGGTAGAATAGAATTTGCGGTTGTAGTCTGATTCTGAAAATTGGTATTCAAAATGGTTTTGAACAATTTCATGTTTTGAAGTACTTCATGTCTCAGAACATTTTTGGTGCCAAGGGAGAAAACCTTTTCAGTCGCAATATCAAAATTGAGGTTAGGATCTGATTAGAGAAAATGCTTGAATTTTGCTCAGAATCGGAAAACCATTTTGCCTAGTCGAAAACCTTTTTCTCTCTCAAAATGAAAAACGGATGGTAGAACAGAATTTGCGGTTGTAGTCTGATTCTGAAAATAGTATTGAAAATGGTTTTGAAGAGTTTCATGTCTTGAAGAACATCATCCTGTCTAAGAACTTTTTTGGTGCCCAGGGAAAGTACCAGAATTTTGCCTAGAATCGATAACCTTTTTCTCTGCCAAGATAAAAAATGGATGGTGGAACAGAATTTGCGGTTGTAGTCTGATTTTGAAAATAGTATTGAAAATAGTTTTGAAGAACTTCATCATATCTAAAAACTTTTCTGGTGCCCAGGAAAAGTACCAGAATTTTGCTCAGAATCGAAAACCTTTTTCTCTCTCAAAACTAAATTCGGGGTGGTAGTTTGATTATAAAAATAGTATTGATAGATGATTTCAACAACTTTTGGTTTTGACGTATTTCATCTCTAAAAACGTTTTTGCTGCCAAGGGAGAAAACCTTTTCAGTCGCAATATCAAGATTGAGGTTAGGATCTGATTACAGATAATATTCAGAGTTTTGAAGTACTTCATGTTGTGAAGAATTTCATGTCTAAGAACTTTTTTGGTGCATGGAGAACATGCTTGATTTTGCTCAGAATCGGAAAACCATTTTGCCTAGAATCGAAAACCTTTTTCTCTCCCAAAATGAAAAACGGATGGTAGAATAGAATTTGCGGTTGTAGTCTGATTCTGAAAATTGGTATTCAAAATGGTTTTGAACAATTTCATGTTTTGAAGTACTTCATGTCTCAGAACATTTTTGGTGCCAAGGGAGAAAACCTTTTCAGTCGCAATATCAAAATTGAGGTTAGGATCTGATTAGAGAAAATGCTTGAATTTTGCTCAGAATCGGAAAACCATTTTGCCTAGTCGAAAACCTTTTTCTCTCTCAAAATGAAAAACGGATGGTAGAACAGAATTTGCGGTTGTAGTCTGATTCTGAAAATAGTATTGAAAATGGTTTTGAAGAGTTTCATGTCTTGAAGAACATCATCCTGTCTAAGAACTTTTTTGGTGCCCAGGGAAAGTACCAGAATTTTGCCTAGAATCGATAACCTTTTTCTCTGCCAAGATAAAAAATGGATGGTGGAACAGAATTTGCGGTTGTAGTCTGATTTTGAAAATAGTATTGAAAATAGTTTTGAAGAACTTCATCATATCTAAAAACTTTTCTGGTGCCCAGGAAAAGTACCAGAATTTTGCTCAGAATCGAAAACCTTTTTCTCTCTCAAAACTAAATTCGGGGTGGTAGTTTGATTATAAAAATAGTATTGATAGATGATTTCAACAACTTTTGGTTTTGACGTATTTCATCTCTAAAAACGTTTTTGCTGCCAAGGGAGAAAACCTTTTCAGTCGCAATATCAAGATTGAGGTTAGGATCTGATTACAGATAATATTCAGAGTTTTGAAGTACTTCATGTTGTGAAGAATTTCATGTCTAAGAACTTTTTTGGTGCATGGAGAACATGCTTGATTTTGCTCAGAATCGGAAAACCATTTTGCCTAGAATCGAAAACCTTTTTCTCTCCCAAAATGAAAAACGGATGGTAGAATAGAATTTGCGGTTGTAGTCTGATTCTGAAAATTGGTATTCAAAATGGTTTTGAACAATTTCATGTTTTGAAGTACTTCATGTCTCAGAACATTTTTGATGCCAAGGGAGAAAACCTTTTCAGTCGCAATATCAAAATTGAGGTTAGGATCTGATTAGAGAAAATGCTAGAATTTTGCTCAGAATCGAAAAACCATTGTGCCTAGAATCGAAAAGCTTTTTCTCTCCCAAAATGAAAAATGGATGGTAGAACAGAATTTGCGGTTGTAGTCTGATTCTGAAAATAGTATTGAAAATAGTTTTGAAGAACTTCATCATATGTAAAAACTTTTCTGGTGCCCAGGGAAAGTACCAGAATTTTGCTCAGAATCGAAAACCTTTTTCTCTCTCAAAACTAAATTCGGGGTGGTAGTTTGATTATAAAAATAGTATTGATAGATGATTTCAACAACTTTTGGTTTTGACGTATTTCATCTCTAAAAACGTTTTTGCTGCCAAGGGAGAAAACCTTTTCAGTCGTAATATCAATATTGAGGTTAGGATCTGATTACAGATAATATTCAGAGTTTTGAAGTACTTCATGTTGTGAAGAATTTCATGTCTAAGAACTTTTTTGGTGCCTGGAGAACATGCTTGATTTTGCTCAGAATCGGAAAACCATTTTGCTCAGAATCGAAAACCTTTTTCTCTCCCAAAATGAAAAATTGATGGTAGAACAGAATTTGCGGTTGTAGTCTGATTCTGAAAATAGTATTGAAAATAATTTTGAAGAACTTCATCATATGTAAAAGGTTTTCTGGTGCCCAGGAAAAGTACCAGAATTTTGCTCAGAATCGGAAAACCATTTTGCCTAGTCGAAAACCTTTTTCTCTCTCAAAATGAAAAACGGATGGTAGAACAGAATTTGCGGTTGTAGTCTGATTCTGAAAATAGTATTGAAAATGGTTTTGAAGAGTTTCATGTCTTGAAGAACATCATCCTGTCTAAGAACTTTTTTGGTGCCCAGGGAAAGCACCAGAATTTTGCCTAGAATCGATAACCTTTTTCTCTGCCAAGATAAAAAATGGATGGTGGAACAGAATTTGCGGTTGTAGTCTGATTTTGAAAATAGTATTGAAAATAGTTTTGAAGAACTTCATCATATCTAAAAACTTTTCTGGTGCCCAGGAAAAGTACCAGAATTTTGCTCAGAATCGAAAACCTTTTTCTCTCTCAAAACTAAATTCGGGGTGGTAGTTTGATTATAAAAATAGTATTGATAGATGATTTCAACAACTTTTGGTTTTGACGTATTTCATCTCTAAAAACGTTTTTGCTGCCAAGGGAGAAAACCTTTTCAGTCGCAATATCAAGATTGAGGTTAGGATCTGATTACAGATAATATTCAGAGTTTTGAAGTACTTCATGTTGTGAAGAATTTCATGTCTAAGAACTTTTTTGGTGCATGGAGAACATGCTTGATTTTGCTCAGAATCGGAAAACCATTTTGCCTAGAATCGAAAACCTTTTTCTCTCCCAAAATGAAAAACGGATGGTAGAATAGAATTTGCGGTTGTAGTCTGATTCTGAAAATTGGTATTCAAAATGGTTTTGAACAATTTCATGTTTTGAAGTACTTCATGTCTCAGAACATTTTTGGTGCCAAGGGAGAAAACCTTTTCAGTCGCAATATCAAAATTGAGGTTAGGATCTGATTAGAGAAAATGCTTGAATTTTGCTCAGAATCGGAAAACCATTTTGCCTAGTCGAAAACCTTTTTCTCTCTCAAAATGAAAAACGGATGGTAGAACAGAATTTGCGGTTGTAGTCTGATTCTGAAAATAGTATTGAAAATGGTTTTGAAGAGTTTCATGTCTTGAAGAACATCATCCTGTCTAAGAACTTTTTTGGTGCCCAGGGAAAGTACCAGAATTTTGCCTAGAATCGATAACCTTTTTCTCTGCCAAGATAAAAAATGGATGGTGGAACAGAATTTGCGGTTGTAGTCTGATTTTGAAAATAGTATTGAAAATAGTTTTGAAGAACTTCATCATATCTAAAAACTTTTCTGGTGCCCAGGAAAAGTACCAGAATTTTGCTCAGAATCAAAAACCTTTTTCTCTCTCAAAACTAAATTCGGGGTGGTAGTTTGATTATAAAAATAGTATTGATAGATGATTTCAACAACTTTTGGTTTTGACGTATTTCATCTCTAAAAACGTTTTTGCTGCCAAGGGAGAAAACCTTTTCAGTCGCAATATCAAGATTGAGGTTAGGATCTGATTACAGATAATATTCAGAGTTTTGAAGTACTTCATGTTGTGAAGAATTTCATGTCTAAGAACTTTTTTGGTGCATGGAGAACATGCTTGATTTTGCTCAGAATCGGAAAACCATTTTGCCTAGAATCGAAAACCTTTTTCTCTCCCAAAATGAAAAACGGATGGTAGAATAGAATTTGCGGTTGTAGTCTGATTCTGAAAATTGGTATTCAAAATGGTTTTGAACAATTTCATGTTTTGAAGTACTTCATGTCTCAGAACATTTTTGGTGCCAAGGGAGAAAACCTTTTCAGTCGCAATATCAAAATTGAGGTTAGGATCTGATTAGAGAAAATGCTTGAATTTTGCTCAGAATCGGAAAACCATTTTGCCTAGTCGAAAACCTTTTTCTCTCTCAAAATGAAAAACGGATGGTAGAACAGAATTTGCAGTTGTAGTCTGATTCTGAAAATAGTATTGAAAATGGTTTTGAAGAGTTTCATGTCTTGAAGAACATCATCCTGTCTAAGAACTTTTTTGGTGCCCAGGGAAAGTACCAGAATTTTGCCTAGAATCGATAACCTTTTTCTCTGCCAAAATGAAAAATGGATGGTGGAACAGAATTTGCGGTTGTAGTCTGATTCTGAAAATAGTATTGAAAATAGTTTTGAAGAACTTCATCATATCTAAAAACTTTTCTGGTGCCCAGGAAAAGTACCAGAATTTTGCTCAGAATCGAAAACCTTTTTCTCTCTCAAAACTAAATTCGGGGTGGTAGTTTGATTATAAAAATAGTATTGATAGATGATTTCAACAACTTTTGGTTTTGACGTATTTCATCTCTAAAAACGTTTTTGCTGCCAAGGGAGAAAACCTTTTCAGTCGCAATATCAATATTGAGGTTAGGATCTGATTACAGATAATATTCAGAGTTTTGAAGTACTTCAGGTTGTGAAGAATTTCATGTCTAAGAACTTTTTTGGTGCATGGAGAACATGCTTGATTTTGCTCAGAATCGGAAAACCATTTTGCCTAGAATCGAAAACCTTTTTCTCTCCCAAAATGAAAAACGGATGGTAGAATAGAATTTGCGGTTGTAGTCTGATTCTGAAAATTGGTATTCAAAATGGTTTTGAACAATTTCATGTTTTGAAGTACTTCATGTCTCAGAACATTTTTGATGCCAAGGGAGAAAACCTTTTCAGTCGCAATATCAAAATTGAGGTTAGGATCTGATTAGAGAAAATGCTAGAATTTTGCTCAGAATCGAAAAACCATTGTGCCTAGAATCGAAAAGCTTTTTCTCTCCCCAAATGAAAAATTGATGGTAGAACAGAATTTGCGGTTGTAGTCTGATTCTGAAAATAGTATTGAAAATAATTTTGAAGAACTTCATCATATGTAAAAGGTTTTCTGGTGCCCAGGAAAAGTACCAGAATTTTGCTCAGAATCGAAAACCTTTTTCTCTCTCAAAACTAAATTCGGGGTGGTAGTTTGATTATAAAAATAGTATTGATAGGTGATTTCAACAACTTTTGGTTTTGACGTATTTCATCTCTAAAAACGTTTTTGCTGCCAAGGGAGAAAACCTTTTCAGTCGCAATATCAATATTGAGGTTAGGATCTGATTACCGAAAATGCTAGAATTTTGCTCAGAATCGGAAAACCATTTTGCCTAGTCGAAAACCTTTTTCTCTCTCAAAATGAAAAACGGATGGTAGAACAGAATTTGCGGTTGTAGTCTGATTCTGAAAATAGTATTGAAAATGGTTTTGAAGAGTTTCATGTCTTGAAGAACATCATCCTGTCTAAGAACTTTGTTGGTGCCCAGGGAAAGCACCAGAATTTTGCCTAGAATCGATAACCTTTTTCTCTGCCAAGATAAAAAATGGATGGTGGAACAGAATTTGCGGTTGTAGTCTGATTTTGAAAATAGTATTGAAAATAGTTTTGAAGAACTTCATCATATCTAAAAACTTTTCTGGTGCCCAGGAAAAGTACCAGAATTTTGCTCAGAATCGAAAACCTTTTTCTCTCTCAAAACTAAATTCGGGGTGGTAGTTTGATTATAAAAATAGTATTGATAGATGATTTCAACAACTTTTGGTTTTGACGTATTTCATCTCTAAAAACGTTTTTGCTGCCAAGGGAGAAAACCTTTTCAGTCGCAATATCAAGATTGAGGTTAGGATCTGATTACAGATAATATTCAGAGTTTTGAAGTACTTCATGTTGTGAAGAATTTCATGTCTAAGAACTTTTTTGGTGCATGGAGAACATGCTTGATTTTGCTCAGAATCGGAAAACCATTTTGCCTAGAATCGAAAACCTTTTTCTCTCCCAAAATGAAAAACGGATGGTAGAATAGAATTTGCGGTTGTAGTCTGATTCTGAAAATTGGTATTCAAAATGGTTTTGAACAATTTCATGTTTTGAAGTACTTCATGTCTCAGAACATTTTTGGTGCCAAGGGAGAAAACCTTTTCAGTCGCAATATCAAAATTGAGGTTAGGATCTGATTAGAGAAAATGCTTGAATTTTGCTCAGAATCGGAAAACCATTTTGCCTAGTCGAAAACCTTTTTCTCTCTCAAAATGAAAAACGGATGGTAGAACAGAATTTGCGGTTGTAGTCTGATTCTGAAAATAGTATTGAAAATGGTTTTGAAGAGTTTCATGTCTTGAAGAACATCATCCTGTCTAAGAACTTTTTTGGTGCCCAGGGAAAGTACCAGAATTTTGCCTAGAATCGATAACCTTTTTCTCTGCCAAGATAAAAAATGGATGGTGGAACAGAATTTGCGGTTGTAGTCTGATTTTGAAAATAGTATTGAAAATAGTTTTGAAGAACTTCATCATATCTAAAAACTTTTCTGGTGCCCAGGAAAAGTACCAGAATTTTGCTCAGAATCGAAAACCTTTTTCTCTCTCAAAACTAAATTCGGGGTGGTAGTTTGATTATAAAAATAGTATTGATAGATGATTTCAACAACTTTTGGTTTTGACGTATTTCATCTCTAAAAACGTTTTTGCTGCCAAGGGAGAAAACCTTTTCAGTCGCAATATCAAGATTGAGGTTAGGATCTGATTACAGATAATATTCAGAGTTTTGAAGTACTTCATGTTGTGAAGAATTTCATGTCTAAGAACTTTTTTGGTGCATGGAGAACATGCTTGATTTTGCTCAGAATCGGAAAACCATTTTGCCTAGAATCGAAAACCTTTTTCTCTCCCAAAATGAAAAACGGATGGTAGAATAGAATTTGCGGTTGTAGTCTGATTCTGAAAATTGGTATTCAAAATGGTTTTGAACAATTTCATGTTTTGAAGTACTTCATGTCTCAGAACATTTTTGGTGCCAAGGGAGAAAACCTTTTCAGTCGCAATATCAAAATTGAGGTTAGGATCTGATTAGAGAAAATGCTTGAATTTTGCTCAGAATCGGAAAACCATTTTGCCTAGTCGAAAACCTTTTTCTCTCTCAAAATGAAAAACGGATGGTAGAACAGAATTTGCGGTTGTAGTCTGATTCTGAAAATAGTATTGAAAATGGTTTTGAAGAGTTTCATGTCTTGAAGAACATCATCCTGTCTAAGAACTTTTTTGGTGCCCAGGGAAAGTACCAGAATTTTGCCTAGAATCGATAACCTTTTTCTCTGCCAAGATAAAAAATGGATGGTGGAACAGAATTTGCGGTTGTAGTCTGATTTTGAAAATAGTATTGAAAATAGTTTTGAAGAACTTCATCATATCTAAAAACTTTTCTGGTGCCCAGGAAAAGTACCAGAATTTTGCTCAGAATCGAAAACCTTTTTCTCTCTCAAAACTAAATTCGGGGTGGTAGTTTGATTATAAAAATAGTATTGATAGATGATTTCAACAACTTTTGGTTTTGACGTATTTCATCTCTAAAAACGTTTTTGCTGCCAAGGGAGAAAACCTTTTCAGTCGCAATATCAAGATTGAGGTTAGGATCTGATTACAGATAATATTCAGAGTTTTGAAGTACTTCATGTTGTGAAGAATTTCATGTCTAAGAACTTTTTTGGTGCATGGAGAACATGCTTGATTTTGCTCAGAATCGGAAAACCATTTTGCCTAGAATCGAAAACCTTTTTCTCTCCCAAAATGAAAAACGGATGGTAGAATAGAATTTGCGGTTGTAGTCTGATTCTGAAAATTGGTATTCAAAATGGTTTTGAACAATTTCATGTTTTGAAGTACTTCATGTCTCAGAACATTTTTGATGCCAAGGGAGAAAACCTTTTCAGTCGCAATATCAAAATTGAGGTTAGGATCTGATTAGAGAAAATGCTAGAATTTTGCTCAGAATCGAAAAACCATTGTGCCTAGAATCGAAAAGCTTTTTCTCTCCCAAAATGAAAAATGGATGGTAGAACAGAATTTGCGGTTGTAGTCTGATTCTGAAAATAGTATTGAAAATAGTTTTGAAGAACTTCATCATATGTAAAAACTTTTCTGGTGCCCAGGGAAAGTACCAGAATTTTGCTCAGAATCGAAAACCTTTTTCTCTCTCAAAACTAAATTCGGGGTGGTAGTTTGATTATAAAAATAGTATTGATAGATGATTTCAACAACTTTTGGTTTTGACGTATTTCATCTCTAAAAACGTTTTTGCTGCCAAGGGAGAAAACCTTTTCAGTCGTAATATCAATATTGAGGTTAGGATCTGATTACAGATAATATTCAGAGTTTTGAAGTACTTCATGTTGTGAAGAATTTCATGTCTAAGAACTTTTTTGGTGCCTGGAGAACATGCTTGATTTTGCTCAGAATCGGAAAACCATTTTGCTCAGAATCGAAAACCTTTTTCTCTCCCAAAATGAAAAATTGATGGTAGAACAGAATTTGCGGTTGTAGTCTGATTCTGAAAATAGTATTGAAAATAATTTTGAAGAACTTCATCATATGTAAAAGGTTTTCTGGTGCCCAGGAAAAGTACCAGAATTTTGCTCAGAATCGGAAAACCATTTTGCCTAGTCGAAAACCTTTTTCTCTCTCAAAATGAAAAACGGATGGTAGAACAGAATTTGCGGTTGTAGTCTGATTCTGAAAATAGTATTGAAAATGGTTTTGAAGAGTTTCATGTCTTGAAGAACATCATCCTGTCTAAGAACTTTTTTGGTGCCCAGGGAAAGCACCAGAATTTTGCCTAGAATCGATAACCTTTTTCTCTGCCAAGATAAAAAATGGATGGTGGAACAGAATTTGCGGTTGTAGTCTGATTTTGAAAATAGTATTGAAAATAGTTTTGAAGAACTTCATCATATCTAAAAACTTTTCTGGTGCCCAGGAAAAGTACCAGAATTTTGCTCAGAATCGAAAACCTTTTTCTCTCTCAAAACTAAATTCGGGGTGGTAGTTTGATTATAAAAATAGTATTGATAGATGATTTCAACAACTTTTGGTTTTGACGTATTTCATCTCTAAAAACGTTTTTGCTGCCAAGGGAGAAAACCTTTTCAGTCGCAATATCAAGATTGAGGTTAGGATCTGATTACAGATAATATTCAGAGTTTTGAAGTACTTCATGTTGTGAAGAATTTCATGTCTAAGAACTTTTTTGGTGCATGGAGAACATGCTTGATTTTGCTCAGAATCGGAAAACCATTTTGCCTAGAATCGAAAACCTTTTTCTCTCCCAAAATGAAAAACGGATGGTAGAATAGAATTTGCGGTTGTAGTCTGATTCTGAAAATTGGTATTCAAAATGGTTTTGAACAATTTCATGTTTTGAAGTACTTCATGTCTCAGAACATTTTTGGTGCCAAGGGAGAAAACCTTTTCAGTCGCAATATCAAAATTGAGGTTAGGATCTGATTAGAGAAAATGCTTGAATTTTGCTCAGAATCGGAAAACCATTTTGCCTAGTCGAAAACCTTTTTCTCTCTCAAAATGAAAAACGGATGGTAGAACAGAATTTGCGGTTGTAGTCTGATTCTGAAAATAGTATTGAAAATGGTTTTGAAGAGTTTCATGTCTTGAAGAACATCATCCTGTCTAAGAACTTTTTTGGTGCCCAGGGAAAGTACCAGAATTTTGCCTAGAATCGATAACCTTTTTCTCTGCCAAGATAAAAAATGGATGGTGGAACAGAATTTGCGGTTGTAGTCTGATTTTGAAAATAGTATTGAAAATAGTTTTGAAGAACTTCATCATATCTAAAAACTTTTCTGGTGCCCAGGAAAAGTACCAGAATTTTGCTCAGAATCAAAAACCTTTTTCTCTCTCAAAACTAAATTCGGGGTGGTAGTTTGATTATAAAAATAGTATTGATAGATGATTTCAACAACTTTTGGTTTTGACGTATTTCATCTCTAAAAACGTTTTTGCTGCCAAGGGAGAAAACCTTTTCAGTCGCAATATCAAGATTGAGGTTAGGATCTGATTACAGATAATATTCAGAGTTTTGAAGTACTTCATGTTGTGAAGAATTTCATGTCTAAGAACTTTTTTGGTGCATGGAGAACATGCTTGATTTTGCTCAGAATCGGAAAACCATTTTGCCTAGAATCGAAAACCTTTTTCTCTCCCAAAATGAAAAACGGATGGTAGAATAGAATTTGCGGTTGTAGTCTGATTCTGAAAATTGGTATTCAAAATGGTTTTGAACAATTTCATGTTTTGAAGTACTTCATGTCTCAGAACATTTTTGGTGCCAAGGGAGAAAACCTTTTCAGTCGCAATATCAAAATTGAGGTTAGGATCTGATTAGAGAAAATGCTTGAATTTTGCTCAGAATCGGAAAACCATTTTGCCTAGTCGAAAACCTTTTTCTCTCTCAAAATGAAAAACGGATGGTAGAACAGAATTTGCAGTTGTAGTCTGATTCTGAAAATAGTATTGAAAATGGTTTTGAAGAGTTTCATGTCTTGAAGAACATCATCCTGTCTAAGAACTTTTTTGGTGCCCAGGGAAAGTACCAGAATTTTGCCTAGAATCGATAACCTTTTTCTCTGCCAAAATGAAAAATGGATGGTGGAACAGAATTTGCGGTTGTAGTCTGATTCTGAAAATAGTATTGAAAATAGTTTTGAAGAACTTCATCATATCTAAAAACTTTTCTGGTGCCCAGGAAAAGTACCAGAATTTTGCTCAGAATCGAAAACCTTTTTCTCTCTCAAAACTAAATTCGGGGTGGTAGTTTGATTATAAAAATAGTATTGATAGATGATTTCAACAACTTTTGGTTTTGACGTATTTCATCTATAAAAACGTTTTTGCTGCCAAGGGAGAAAACCTTTTCAGTCGTAATATCAATATTGAGGTTAGGATCTGATTACAGATAATATTCAGAGTTTTGAAGTACTTCATGTTGTGAAGAATTTCATGTCTAAGAACTTTTTTGGTGCCTGGAGAACATGCTTGATTTTGCTCAGAATCGGAAAACCATTTTGCTCAGAATCGAAAACCTTTTTCTCTCCCAAAATGAAAAATGGATGGTAGAACAGAATTTGCGGTTGTAGTCTGATTCTGAAAATAGTATTGAAAATAGTTTTGAAGAACTTCATCATATGTAAAAACTTTTCTGGTGCCCAGGGAAAGTACCAGAATTTTGCTCAGAATCGAAAACCTTTTTCTCTCTCAAAACTAAATTCGGGGTGGTAGTTTGATTATAAAAATAGTATTGATAGATGATTTCAACAACTTTTGGTTTTGACGTATTTCATCTCTAAAAACGTTTTTGCTGCCAAGGGAGAAAACCTTTTCAGTCGCAATATCAATATTGAGGTTAGGATCTGATTACAGATAATATTCAGAGTTTTGAAGTGCTTCATGTTGTGAAGAATTTCATGTCTAAGAACTTTTTTGGTGCATGGAGAACATGCTTGATTTTGCTCAGAATCGGAAAACCATTTTGCCTAGAATCGAAAATCTTTTTCTCTCCCAAAATGAAAAACGGATGGTAGAATAGAATTTTCGGTTGTAGTCTGATTCTGAAAATTGGTATTCAAAATGGTTTTGAACAATTTCATGTTCTAAAGTACTTCATGTCTCAGAACATTTTTGGTGCCAAGGGAGAAAACCTTTTCAGTCGCAATATCAAAATTGAGGTTAGGATCTGATTAGAGAAAATGCTTGAATTTTGCTCAGAATCGGAAAACCATTTTGCCTAGTCGAAAACCTTTTTCTCTCTCAAAATGAAAAACGGATGGTAGAACAGAATTTGCGGTTGTAGTCTGATTCTGAAAATAGTATTGAAAATGGTTTTGAAGAGTTTCATGTCTTGAAGAACATCATCCTGTCTAAGAACTTTTTTGGTGCCCAGGGAAAGCACCAGAATTTTGCCTAGAATCGATAACCTTTTTCTCTGCCAAAATGAAAAATGGATGGTGGAACAGAATTTGCGGTTGTAGTCTGATTTTGAAAATAGTATTGAAAATAGTTTTGAAGAACTTCATCATATCTAAAAACTTTTCTGGTGCCCAGGAAAAGTACCAGAATTTTGCTCAGAATCGAAAACCTTTTTCTCTCTCAAAACTAAATTCGGGGTGGTAGTTTGATTATAAAAATAGTATTGATAGATGATTTCAACAACTTTTGGTTTTGACGTATTTCATCTCTAAAAACGTTTTTCCTGCCAAGGGAGAAAACCTTTTCAGTCGCAATATCAATATTGAGGTTAGGATCTGATTACAGATAATATTCAGAGTTTTGAAGTACTTCATGTTGTGAAGAATTTCATGTCTAAGAACTTTTTTGGTGCCTGGAGAACATGCTTGATTTTGCTCAGAATCGGAAAACCATTTTGCCTAGAATCGAAAACCTTTTTCTCTCCCAAAATGAAAAATGGATGGTAGAACAGAATTTGCGGTTGTAGTCTGATTCTGAAAATAGTATTGAAAATAGTTTTGAAGAACTTCATCATATGTAAAAACTTTTCTGGTGCCCAGGGAAAGTACCAGAATTTTGCTCAGAATCGAAAACCTTTTTCTCTCTCAAAACTAAATTCGGGGTGGTAGTTTGATTATAAAAATAGTATTGATAGATGATTTCAACAACTTTTGGTTTTGACGTATTTCATCTCTAAAAACGTTTTTGCTGCCAAGGGAGAAAACCTTTTCAGTCGCAATATCAATATTGAGGTTAGGATCTGATTACAGATAATATTCAGAGTTTTGAAGTGCTTCATGTTGTGAAGAATTTCATGTCTAAGAACTTTTTTGGTGCATGGAGAACATGCTTGATTTTGCTCAGAATCGGAAAACCATTTTGCCTAGAATCGAAAATCTTTTTCTCTCCCAAAATGAAAAACGGATGGTAGAATAGAATTTTCGGTTGTAGTCTGATTCTGAAAATTGGTATTCAAAATGGTTTTGAACAATTTCATGTTCTGAAGTACTTCATGTCTCAGAACATTTTTGGTGCCAAGGGAGAAAACCTTTTCAGTCGCAATATCAAAATTGAGGTTAGGATCTGATTAGAGAAAATGCTTGAATTTTGCTCAGAATCGGAAAACCATTTTGCCTAGTCGAAAACCTTTTTCTCTCTCAAAATGAAAAACGGATGGTAGAACAGAATTTGCGGTTGTAGTCTGATTCTGAAAATAGTATTGAAAATGGTTTTGAAGAGTTTCATGTCTTGAAGAACATCATCCTGTCTAAGAACTTTTTTGGTGCCCAGGGAAAGCACCAGAATTTTGCCTAGAATCGAAAAGCTTTTTCTCTCCCCAAATGAAAAATTGATGGTAGAACAGAATTTGCGGTTGTAGTCTGATTCTGAAAATAGTATTGAAAATAATTTTGAAGAACTTCATCATATGTAAAAGGTTTTCTGGTGCCCAGGAAAAGTACCAGAATTTTGCTCAGAATCGAAAACCTTTTTCTCTCTCAAAACTAAATTCGGGGTGGTAGTTTGATTATAAAAATAGTATTGATAGGTGATTTCAACAACTTTTGGTTTTGACGTATTTCATCTCTAAAAACGTTTTTGCTGCCAAGGGAGAAAACCTTTTCAGTCGCAATATCAATATTGAGGTTAGGATCTGATTACCGAAAATGCTAGAATTTTGCTCAGAATCGGAAAACCATTTTGCCTAGTCGAAAACCTTTTTCTCTCTCAAAATGAAAAACGGATGGTAGAACAGAATTTGCGGTTGTAGTCTGATTCTGAAAATAGTATTGAAAATGGTTTTGAAGAACTTCATCATATGTAAAAACTTTTCTGGTGCCCAGGGAAAGTACCAGAATTTTGCTCAGAATCGAAAACCTTTTTCTCTCTCAAAACTAAATTCGGGGTGGTAGTTTGATTATAAAAATAGTATTGATAGATGATTTCAACAACTTTTGGTTTTGACGTATTTCATCTCTAAAAACGTTTTTGCTGCCAAGGGAGAAAACCTTTTCAGTCGCAATATCAAGATTGAGGTTAGGATCTGATTACAGATAATATTCAGAGTTTTGAAGTACTTCATGTTGTGAAGAATTTCATGTCTAAGAACTTTTTTGGTGCATGGAGAACATGCTTGATTTTGCTCAGAATCGGAAAACCATTTTGCCTAGAATCGAAAACCTTTTTCTCTCCCAAAATGAAAAACGGATGGTAGAATAGAATTTGCGGTTGTAGTCTGATTCTGAAAATTGGTATTCAAAATGGTTTTGAACAATTTCATGTTTTGAAGTACTTCATGTCTCAGAACATTTTTGGTGCCAAGGGAGAAAACCTTTTCAGTCGCAATATCAAAATTGAGGTTAGGATCTGATTAGAGAAAATGCTTGAATTTTGCTCAGAATCGGAAAACCATTTTGCCTAGTCGAAAACCTTTTTCTCTCTCAAAATGAAAAACGGATGGTAGAACAGAATTTGCGGTTGTAGTCTGATTCTGAAAATAGTATTGAAAATGGTTTTGAAGAGTTTCATGTCTTGAAGAACATCATCCTGTCTAAGAACTTTTTTGGTGCCCAGGGAAAGTACCAGAATTTTGCCTAGAATCGATAACCTTTTTCTCTGCCAAGATAAAAAATGGATGGTGGAACAGAATTTGCGGTTGTAGTCTGATTTTGAAAATAGTATTGAAAATAGTTTTGAAGAACTTCATCATATCTAAAAACTTTTCTGGTGCCCAGGAAAAGTACCAGAATTTTGCTCAGAATCGAAAACCTTTTTCTCTCTCAAAACTAAATTCGGGGTGGTAGTTTGATTATAAAAATAGTATTGATAGATGATTTCAACAACTTTTGGTTTTGACGTATTTCATCTCTAAAAACGTTTTTGCTGCCAAGGGAGAAAACCTTTTCAGTCGCAATATCAAGATTGAGGTTAGGATCTGATTACAGATAATATTCAGAGTTTTGAAGTACTTCATGTTGTGAAGAATTTCATGTCTAAGAACTTTTTTGGTGCATGGAGAACATGCTTGATTTTGCTCAGAATCGGAAAACCATTTTGCCTAGAATCGAAAATCTTTTTCTCTCCCAAAATGAAAAACGGATGGTAGAATAGAATTTGCGGTTGTAGTCTGATTCTGAAAATTGGTATTCAAAATGGTTTTGAACAATTTCATGTTTTGAAGTACTTCATGTCTCAGAACATTTTTGGTGCCAAGGGAGAAAACCTTTTCAGTCGCAATATCAAAATTGAGGTTAGGATCTGATTAGAGAAAATGCTTGAATTTTGCTCAGAATCGGAAAACCATTTTGCCTAGTCGAAAACCTTTTTCTCTCTCAAAATGAAAAACGGATGGTAGAACAGAATTTGCGGTTGTAGTCTGATTCTGAAAATAGTATTGAAAATGGTTTTGAAGAGTTTCATGTCTTGAAGAACATCATCCTGTCTAAGAACTTTTTTGGTGCCCAGGGAAAGCACCAGAATTTTGCCTAGAATCGAAAACCTTTTTCTCTCTCAAAACTAAATTCGGGGTGGTAGTTTGATTATAAAAATAGTATTGATAGATGATTTCAACAACTTTTGGTTTTGACGTATTTCATCTCTAAAAACGTTTTTGCTGCCAAGGGAGAAAACCTTTTCAGTCGCAATATCAATATTGAGGTTAGGATCTGATTACAGATAATATTCAGAGTTTTGAAGTACTTCATGTTGTGAAGAATTTCATGTCTAAGAACTTTTTTGGTGCATGGAGAACATGCTTGATTTTGCTCAGAATCGGAAAACCATTTTGCCTAGAATCGAAAACCTTTTTCTCTCCCAAAATGAAAAACGGATGGTAGAATAGAATTTGCGGTTGTAGTCTGATTCTGAAAATTGGTATTCAAAATGGTTTTGAACAATTTCATGTTTTGAAGTACTTCATGTCTCAGAACATTTTTGGTGCCAAGGGAGAAAACCTTTTCAGTCGCAATATCAAAATTGAGGTTAGGATCTGATTAGAGAAAATGCTTGAATTTTGCTCAGAATCGGAAAACCATTTTGCCTAGTCGAAAACCTTTTTCTCTCTCAAAATGAAAAACGGATGGTAGAACAGAATTTGCGGTTGTAGTCTGATTCTGAAAATAGTATTGAAAATGGTTTTGAAGAGTTTCATGTCTTGAAGAACATCATCCTGTCTAAGAACTTTTTTGGTGCCCAGGGAAAGCACCAGAATTTTGCCTAGAATCGATAACCTTTTTCTCTGCCAAAATGAAAAATGGATGGTGGAACAGAATTTGCGGTTGTAGTCTGATTTTGAAAATAGTATTGAAAATAGTTTTGAAGAACTTCATCATATCTAAAAACTTTTCTGGTGCCCAGGAAAAGTACCAGAATTTTGCTCAGAATCGAAAACCTTTTTCTCTCTCAAAACTAAATTCGGGGTGGTAGTTTGATTATAAAAATAGTATTGATAGATGATTTCAACAACTTTTGGTTTTGACGTATTTCATCTCTAAAAACGTTTTTGCTGCCAAGGGAGAAAACCTTTTCAGTCGCAATATCAAGATTGAGGTTAGGATCTGATTACAGATAATATTCAGAGTTTTGAAGTACTTCATGTTGTGAAGAATTTCATGTCTAAGAACTTTTTTGGTGCATGGAGAACATGCTTGATTTTGCTCAGAATCGGAAAACCATTTTGCCTAGAATCGAAAACCTTTTTCTCTCCCAAAATGAAAAACGGATGGTAGAATAGAATTTGCGGTTGTAGTCTGATTCTGAAAATTGGTATTCAAAATGGTTTTGAACAATTTCATGTTTTGAAGTACTTCATGTCTCAGAACATTTTTGGTGCCAAGGGAGAAAACCTTTTCAGTCGCAATATCAAAATTGAGGTTAGGATCTGATTAGAGAAAATGCTTGAATTTTGCTCAGAATCGGAAAACCATTTTGCCTAGTCGAAAACCTTTTTCTCTCTCAAAATGAAAAACGGATGGTAGAACAGAATTTGCGGTTGTAGTCTGATTCTGAAAATAGTATTGAAAATGGTTTTGAAGAGTTTCATGTCTTGAAGAACATCATCCTGTCTAAGAACTTTTTTGGTGCCCAGGGAAAGTACCAGTTTTTTGCCTAGAATCGATAACCTTTTTCTCTGCCAAGATAAAAAATGGATGGTGGAACAGAATTTGCGGTTGTAGTCTGATTTTGAAAATAGTATTGAAAATAGTTTTGAAGAACTTCATCATATCTAAAAACTTTTCTGGTGCCCAGGAAAAGTACCAGAATTTTGCTCAGAATCGAAAACCTTTTTCTCTCTCAAAACTAAATTCGGGGTGGTAGTTTGATTATAAAAATAGTATTGATAGATGATTTCAACAACTTTTGGTTTTGACGTATTTCATCTCTAAAAACGTTTTTGCTGCCAAGGGAGAAAACCTTTTCAGTCGCAATATCAAGATTGAGGTTAGGATCTGATTACAGATAATATTCAGAGTTTTGAAGTACTTCATGTTGTGAAGAATTTCATGTCTAAGAACTTTTTTGGTGCATGGAGAACATGCTTGATTTTGCTCAGAATCGGAAAACCATTTTGCCTAGAATCGAAAACCTTTTTCTCTCCCAAAATGAAAAACGGATGGTAGAATAGAATTTGCGGTTGTAGTCTGATTCTGAAAATTGGTATTCAAAATGGTTTTGAACAATTTCATGTTTTGAAGTACTTCATGTCTCAGAACATTTTTGATGCCAAGGGAGAAAACCTTTTCAGTCGCAATATCAAAATTGAGGTTAGGATCTGATTAGAGAAAATGCTAGAATTTTGCTCAGAATCGAAAAACCATTGTGCCTAGAATCGAAAAGCTTTTTCTCTCCCCAAATGAAAAATTGATGGTAGAACAGAATTTGCGGTTGTAGTCTGATTCTGAAAATAGTATTGAAAATAATTTTGAAGAACTTCATCATATGTAAAAGGTTTTCTGGTGCCCAGGAAAAGTACCAGAATTTTGCTCAGAATCGAAAACCTTTTTCTCTCTCAAAACTAAATTCGGGGTGGTAGTTTGATTATAAAAATAGTATTGATAGGTGATTTCAACAACTTTTGGTTTTGACGTATTTCATCTCTAAAAACGTTTTTGCTGCCAAGGGAGAAAACCGTTTCAGTCGCAATATCAATATTGAGGTTAGGATCTGATTACAGATAATATTCAGAGTTTTGAAGTACTTCATGTTGTGAAGAATTTCATGTCTAAGAACTTTTTTGGTGCATGGAGAACATGCTTGATTTTGCTCAGAATCGGAAAACCATTTTGCCTAGAATCGAAAACCTTTTTCTCTCCCAAAATGAAAAACGGATGGTAGAATAGAATTTGCGGTTGTAGTCTGATTCTGAAAATTGGTATTCAAAATGGTTTTGAACAATTTCATGTTTTGAAGTACTTCATGTCTCAGAACATTTTTGGTGCCAAGGGAGAAAACCTTTTCAGTCGCAATATCAAAATTGAGGTTAGGATCTGATTAGAGAAAATGCTTGAATTTTGCTCAGAATCGGAAAACCATTTTGCCTAGTCGAAAACCTTTTTCTCTCTCAAAATGAAAAACGGATGGTAGAACAGAATTTGCGGTTGTAGTCTGATTCTGAAAATAGTATTGAAAATGGTTTTGAAGAGTTTCATGTCTTGAAGAACATCATCCTGTCTAAGAACTTTTTTGGTGCCCAGGGAAAGCACCAGAATTTTGCCTAGAATCGATAACCTTTTTCTCTGCCAAAATGAAAAATGGATGGTGGAACAGAATTTGCGGTTGTAGTCTGATTTTGAAAATAGTATTGAAAATAGTTTTGAAGAACTTCATCATATCTAAAAACTTTTCTGGTGCCCAGGAAAAGTACCAGAATTTTGCTCAGAATCGAAAACCTTTTTCTCTCTCAAAACTAAATTCGGGGTGGTAGTTTGATTATAAAAATAGTATTGATAGATGATTTCAACAACTTTTGGTTTTGACGTATTTCATCTCTAAAAACGTTTTTGCTGCCAAGGGAGAAAACCTTTTCAGTCGCAATATCAAGATTGAGGTTAGGATCTGATTACAGATAATATTCAGAGTTTTGAAGTACTTCATGTTGTGAAGAATTTCATGTCTAAGAACTTTTTTGGTGCATGGAGAACATGCTTGATTTTGCTCAGAATCGGAAAACCATTTTGCCTAGAATCGAAAACCTTTTTCTCTCCCAAAATGAAAAACGGATGGTAGAATAGAATTTGCGGTTGTAGTCTGATTCTGAAAATTGGTATTCAAAATGGTTTTGAACAATTTCATGTTTTGAAGTACTTCATGTCTCAGAACATTTTTGGTGCCAAGGGAGAAAACCTTTTCAGTCGCAATATCAAAATTGAGGTTAGGATCTGATTAGAGAAAATGCTTGAATTTTGCTCAGAATCGGAAAACCATTTTGCCTAGTCGAAAACCTTTTTCTCTCTCAAAATGAAAAACGGATGGTAGAACAGAATTTGCGGTTGTAGTCTGATTCTGAAAATAGTATTGAAAATGGTTTTGAAGAGTTTCATGTCTTGAAGAACATCATCCTGTCTAAGAACTTTTTTGGTGCCCAGGGAAAGTACCAGAATTTTGCCTAGAATCGATAACCTTTTTCTCTGCCAAGATAAAAAATGGATGGTGGAACAGAATTTGCGGTTGTAGTCTGATTTTGAAAATAGTATTGAAAATAGTTTTGAAGAACTTCATCATATCTAAAAACTTTTCTGGTGCCCAGGAAAAGTACCAGAATTTTGCTCAGAATCGAAAACCTTTTTCTCTCTCAAAACTAAATTCGGGGTGGTAGTTTGATTATAAAAATAGTATTGATAGATGATTTCAACAACTTTTGGTTTTGACGTATTTCATCTCTAAAAACGTTTTTGCTGCCAAGGGAGAAAACCTTTTCAGTCGCAATATCAAGATTGAGGTTAGGATCTGATTACAGATAATATTCAGAGTTTTGAAGTACTTCATGTTGTGAAGAATTTCATGTCTAAGAACTTTTTTGGTGCATGGAGAACATGCTTGATTTTGCTCAGAATCGGAAAACCATTTTGCCTAGAATCGAAAACCTTTTTCTCTCCCAAAATGAAAAACGGATGGTAGAATAGAATTTGCGGTTGTAGTCTGATTCTGAAAATTGGTATTCAAAATGGTTTTGAACAATTTCATGTTTTGAAGAACTTCATGTCTCAGAACATTTTTGATGCCAAGGGAGAAAACCTTTTCAGTCGCAATATCAAAATTGAGGTTAGGATCTGATTAGAGAAAATGCTAGAATTTTGCTCAGAATCGAAAAACCATTGTGCCTAGAATCGAAAAGCTTTTTCTCTCCCCAAATGAAAAATTGATGGTAGAACAGAATTTGCGGTTGTAGTCTGATTCTGAAAATAGTATTGAAAATAATTTTGAAGAACTTCATCATATGTAAAAGGTTTTCTGGTGCCCAGGAAAAGTACCAGAATTTTGCTCAGAATCGAAAACCTTTTTCTCTCTCAAAACTAAATTCGGGGTGGTAGTTTGATTATAAAAATAGTATTGATAGGTGATTTCAACAACTTTTGGTTTTGACGTATTTCATCTCTAAAAACGTTTTTGCTGCCAAGGGAGAAAACCGTTTCAGTCGCAATATCAATATTGAGGTTAGGATCTGATTACCGAAAATGCTAGAATTTTGCTCAGAATCGGAAAACCATTTTGCCTAGTCGAAAACCTTCTTCTCTCTCAAAATGAAAAACGGATGGTAGAACAGAATTTGCGGTTGTAGTCTGATTCTGAAAATAGTATTGAAAATGGTTTTGAAGAGTTTCATGTCTTGAAGAACATCATCCTGTCTAAGAACTTTTTTGGTGCCCAGGGAAAGCACCAGAATTTTGCCTAGAATCGATAACCTTTTTCTCTGCCAAGATAAAAAATGGATGGTGGAACAGAATTTGCGGTTGTAGTCTGATTTTGAAAATAGTATTGAAAATAGTTTTGAAGAACTTCATCATATCTAAAAACTTTTCTGGTGCCCAGGAAAAGTACCAGAATTTTGCTCAGAATCGAAAACCTTTTTCTCTCTCAAAACTAAATTCGGGGTGGTAGTTTGATTATAAAAATAGTATTGATAGATGATTTCAACAACTTTTGGTTTTGACGTATTTCATCTCTAAAAACGTTTTTGCTGCCAAGGGAGAAAACCTTTTCAGTCGCAATATCAAGATTGAGGTTAGGATCTGATTACAGATAATATTCAGAGTTTTGAAGTACTTCATGTTGTGAAGAATTTCATGTCTAAGAACTTTTTTGGTGCATGGAGAACATGCTTGATTTTGCTCAGAATCGGAAAACCATTTTGCCTAGAATCGAAAACCTTTTTCTCTCCCAAAATGAAAAACGGATGGTAGAATAGAATTTGCGGTTGTAGTCTGATTCTGAAAATTGGTATTCAAAATGGTTTTGAACAATTTCATGTTTTGAAGTACTTCATGTCTCAGAACATTTTTGGTGCCAAGGGAGAAAACCTTTTCAGTCGCAATATCAAAATTGAGGTTAGGATCTGATTAGAGAAAATGCTTGAATTTTGCTCAGAATCGGAAAACCATTTTGCCTAGTCGAAAACCTTTTTCTCTCTCAAAATGAAAAACGGATGGTAGAACAGAATTTGCAGTTGTAGTCTGATTCTGAAAATAGTATTGAAAATGGTTTTGAAGAGTTTCATGTCTTGAAGAAAATCATCCTGTCTAAGAACTTTTTTGGTGCCCAGGGAAAGCACCAGAATTTTGCCTAGAATCGATAACCTTTTTCTCTGCCAAAATGAAAAATGGATGGTGGAACAGAATTTGCGGTTGTAGTCTGATTTTGAAAATAGTATTGAAAATAGTTTTGAAGAACTTCATCATATCTAAAAACTTTTCTGGTGCCCAGGAAAAGTACCAGAATTTTGCTCAGAATCGAAAACCTTTTTCTCTCTCAAAACTAAATTCGGGGTGGTAGTTTGATTATAAAAATAGTATTGATAGATGATTTCAACAACTTTTGGTTTTGACGTATTTCATCTCTAAAAACGTTTTTGCTGCCAAGGGAGAAAACCTTTTCAGTCGCAATATCAAGATTGAGGTTAGGATCTGATTACAGATAATATTCAGAGTTTTGAAGTACTTCATGTTGTGAAGAATTTCATGTCTAAGAACTTTTTTGGTGCATGGAGAACATGCTTGATTTTGCTCAGAATCGGAAAACCATTTTGCCTAGAATCGAAAACCTTTTTCTCTCCCAAAATGAAAAACGGATGGTAGAATAGAATTTGCGGTTGTAGTCTGATTCTGAAAATTGGTATTCAAAATGGTTTTGAACAATTTCATGTTTTGAAGTACTTCATGTCTCAAAACATTTTTGGTGCCAAGGGAGAAAACCTTTTCAGTCGCAATATCAAAATTGAGGTTAGGATCTGATTAGAGAAAATGCTAGAATTTTGCTCAGAATCGAAAAACCATTTTGCCTAGAATCGAAAACCTTTTTCTCTCCCAAAATGAAAAATTGATGGTAGAACAGAATTTGCGGTTGTAGTCTGATTCTGAAAATAGTATTGAAAATAGTTTTGAAGAACTTCATCATATGTAAAAACTTTTCTGGTGCCCAGGGAAAGTACCAGAATTTTGCTCAGAATCGAAAACCTTTTTCTCTCTCAAAACTAAATTCGGGGTGGTAGTTTGATTATAAAAATAGTATTGATAGATGATTTCAACAACTTTTGGTTTTGACGTATTTCATCTCTAAAAACGTTTTTGCTGCCAAGGGAGAAAACCTTTTCAGTCGCAATATCAATATTGAGGTTAGGATCTGATTACAGATAATATTCAGAGTTTTGAAGTACTTCATGTTGTGAAGAATTTCATGTCTAAGAACTTTTTTGGTGCATGGAGAACATGCTTGATTTTGCTCAGAATCGGAAAACCATTTTGCCTAGAATCGAAAACCTTTTTCTCTCCCAAAATGAAAAACGGATGGTAGAATAGAATTTGCGGTTGTAGTCTGATTCTGAAAATTGGTATTCAAAATGGTTTTGAACAATTTCATGTTTTGAAGTACTTCATGTCTCAGAACATTTTTGGTGCCAAGGGAGAAAACCTTTTCAGTCGCAATATCAAAATTGAGGTTAGGATCTGATTAGAGAAAATGCTAGAATTTTGCTCAGAATCGAAAAACCATTTTGCCTAGAATCGAAAACCTTTTTCTCTCCCAAAATGAAAAATTGATGGTAGAACAGAATTTGCGGTTGTAGTCTGATTCTGAAAATAGTATTGAAAATAGTTTTGAAGAACTTCATCATATGTAAAAACTTTTCTGGTGCCCAGGGAAAGTACCAGAATTTTGCTCAGAATCGAAAACCTTTTTCTCTCTCAAAACTAAATTCGGGGTGGTAGTTTGATTATAAAAATAGTATTGATAGATGATTTCAACAACTTTTGGTTTTGACGTATTTCATCTCTAAAAACGTTTTTGCTGCCAAGGGAGAAAACCTTTTCAGTCGCAATATCAATATTGAGGTTAGGATCTGATTACAGATAATATTCAGAGTTTTGAAGTACTTCATGTTGTGAAGAATTTCATGTCTAAGAACTTTTTTGGTGCATGGAGAACATGCTTGATTTTGCTCAGAATCGGAAAACCATTTTGCCTAGAATCGAAAACCTTTTTCTCTCCCAAAATGAAAAACGGATGGTAGAATAGAATTTGCGGTTGTAGTCTGATTCTGAAAATTGGTATTCAAAATGGTTTTGAACAATTTCATGTTTTGAAGTACTTCATGTCTCAGAACATTTTTGGTGCCAAGGGAGAAAACCTTTTCAGTCGCAATATCAAAATTGAGGTTAGGATCTGATTAGAGAAAATGCTAGAATTTTGCTCAGAATCGAAAAACCATTGTGCCTAGTCGAAAACCTTCTTCTCTCTCAAAATGAAAAACGGATGGTAGAACAGAATTTGCGGTTGTAGTCTGATTCTGAAAATAGTATTGAAAATGGTTTTGAAGAGTTTCATGTCTTGAAGAACATCATCCTGTCTAAGAACTTTTTTGGTGCCCAGGAAAAGTACCAGAATTTTGCTCAGAATCGAAAACCTTTTTCTCTCTCAAAACTAAATTCGGGGTGGTAGTTTGATTATAAAAATAGTATTGATAGGTGATTTCAACAACTTTTGGTTTTGACGTATTTCATCTCTAAAAACGTTTTTGCTGCCAAGGGAGAAAACCGTTTCAGTCGCAATATCAATATTGAGGTTAGGATCTGATTACCGAAAATGCTAGAATTTTGCTCAGAATCGGAAAACCATTTTGCCTAGTCGAAAACCTTCTTCTCTCTCAAAATGAAAAACGGATGGTAGAACAGAATTTGCGGTTGTAGTCTGATTCTGAAAATAGTATTGAAAATGGTTTTGAAGAGTTTCATGTCTTGAAGAACATCATCCTGTCTAAGAACTTTTTTGGTGCCCAGGGAAAGCACCAGAATTTTGCCTAGAATCGATAACCTTTTTCTCTGCCAAGATAAAAAATGGATGGTGGAACAGAATTTGCGGTTGTAGTCTGATTTTGAAAATAGTATTGAAAATAGTTTTGAAGAACTTCATCATATCTAAAAACTTTTCTGGTGCCCAGGAAAAGTACCAGAATTTTGCTCAGAATCGAAAACCTTTTTCTCTCTCAAAACTAAATTCGGGGTGGTAGTTTGATTATAAAAATAGTATTGATAGATGATTTCAACAACTTTTGGTTTTGACGTATTTCATCTCTAAAAACGTTTTTGCTGCCAAGGGAGAAAACCTTTTCAGTCGCAATATCAAGATTGAGGTTAGGATCTGATTACAGATAATATTCAGAGTTTTGAAGTACTTCATGTTGTGAAGAATTTCATGTCTAAGAACTTTTTTGGTGCATGGAGAACATGCTTGATTTTGCTCAGAATCGGAAAACCATTTTGCCTAGAATCGAAAACCTTTTTCTCTCCCAAAATGAAAAACGGATGGTAGAATAGAATTTGCGGTTGTAGTCTGATTCTGAAAATTGGTATTCAAAATGGTTTTGAACAATTTCATGTTTTGAAGTACTTCATGTCTCAGAACATTTTTGGTGCCAAGGGAGAAAACCTTTTCAGTCGCAATATCAAAATTGAGGTTAGGATCTGATTAGAGAAAATGCTTGAATTTTGCTCAGAATCGGAAAACCATTTTGCCTAGTCGAAAACCTTTTTCTCTCTCAAAATGAAAAACGGATGGTAGAACAGAATTTGCAGTTGTAGTCTGATTCTGAAAATAGTATTGAAAATGGTTTTGAAGAGTTTCATGTCTTGAAGAAAATCATCCTGTCTAAGAACTTTTTTGGTGCCCAGGGAAAGCACCAGAATTTTGCCTAGAATCGATAACCTTTTTCTCTGCCAAAATGAAAAATGGATGGTGGAACAGAATTTGCGGTTGTAGTCTGATTTTGAAAATAGTATTGAAAATAGTTTTGAAGAACTTCATCATATCTAAAAACTTTTCTGGTGCCCAGGAAAAGTACCAGAATTTTGCTCAGAATCGAAAACCTTTTTCTCTCTCAAAACTAAATTCGGGGTGGTAGTTTGATTATAAAAATAGTATTGATAGATGATTTCAACAACTTTTGGTTTTGACGTATTTCATCTCTAAAAACGTTTTTGCTGCCAAGGGAGAAAACCTTTTCAGTCGCAATATCAATATTGAGGTTAGGATCTGATTACAGATAATATTCAGAGTTTTGAAGTACTTCATGTTGTGAAGAATTTCATGTCTAAGAACTTTTTTGGTGCATGGAGAACATGCTTGATTTTGCTCAGAATCGGAAAACCATTTTGCCTAGAATCGAAAACCTTTTTCTCTCCCAAAATGAAAAACGGATGGTAGAATAGAATTTGCGGTTGTAGTCTGATTCTGAAAATTGGTATTCAAAATGGTTTTGAACAATTTCATGTTTTGAAGTACTTCATGTCTCAGAACATTTTTGGTGCCAAGGGAGAAAACCTTTTCAGTCGCAATATCAAAATTGAGGTTAGGATCTGATTAGAGAAAATGCTTGAATTTTGCTCAGAATCGGAAAACCATTTTGCCTAGTCGAAAACCTTTTTCTCTCTCAAAATGAAAAACGGATGGTAGAACAGAATTTGCGGTTGTAGTCTGATTCTGAAAATAGTATTGAAAATGGTTTTGAAGAGTTTCATGTCTTGAAGAACATCATCCTGTCTAAGAACTTTTTTGGTGCCCAGGGAAAGCACCAGAATTTTGCCTAGAATCGATAACCTTTTTCTCTGCCAAAATGAAAAATGGATGGTGGAACAGAATTTGCGGTTGTAGTCTGATTTTGAAAATAGTATTGAAAATAGTTTTGAAAACTTCATCATATCTAAAAACTTTTCTGGTGCCCAGGAAAAGTACCAGAATTTTGCTCAGAATCGAAAACCTTTTTCTCTCTCAAAACTAAATTCGGGGTGGTAGTTTGATTATAAAAATAGTATTGATAGATGATTTCAACAACTTTTGGTTTTGACGTATTTCATCTCTAAAAACGTTTTTGCTGCCAAGGGAGAAAACCTTTTCAGTCGCAATATCAAGATTGAGGTTAGGATCTGATTACAGATAATATTCAGAGTTTTGAAGTACTTCATGTTGTGAAGAATTTCATGTCTAAGAACTTTTTTGGTGCATGGAGAACATGCTTGATTTTGCTCAGAATCGGAAAACCATTTTGCCTAGAATCGAAAACCTTTTTCTCTCCCAAAATGAAAAACGGATGGTAGAATAGAATTTGCGGTTGTAGTCTGATTCTGAAAATTGGTATTCAAAATGGTTTTGAACAATTTCATGTTTTGAAGTACTTCATGTCTCAGAACATTTTTGGTGCCAAGGGAGAAAACCTTTTCAGTCGCAATATCAAAATTGAGGTTAGGATCTGATTAGAGAAAATGCTTGAATTTTGCTCAGAATCGGAAAACCATTTTGCCTAGTCGAAAACCTTTTTCTCTCTCAAAATGAAAAACGGATGGTAGAACAGAATTTGCGGTTGTAGTCTGATTCTGAAAATAGTATTGAAAATGGTTTTGAAGAGTTTCATGTCTTGAAGAACATCATCCTGTCTAAGAACTTTTTTGGTGCCCAGGGAAAGCACCAGAATTTTGCCTAGAATCGATAACCTTTTTCTCTGCCAAAATGAAAAATGGATGGTGGAACAGAATTTGCGGTTGTAGTCTGATTTTGAAAATAGTATTGAAAATAGTTTTGAAAACTTCATCATATCTAAAAACTTTTCTGGTGCCCAGGAAAAGTACCAGAATTTTGCTCAGAATCGAAAACCTTTTTCTCTCTCAAAACTAAATTCGGGGTGGTAGTTTGATTATAAAAATAGTATTGATAGATGATTTCAACAACTTTTGGTTTTGACGTATTTCATCTCTAAAAACGTTTTTGCTGCCAAGGGAGAAAACCTTTTCAGTCGCAATATCAAGATTGAGGTTAGGATCTGATTACAGATAATATTCAGAGTTTTGAAGTACTTCATGTTGTGAAGAATTTCATGTCTAAGAACTTTTTTGGTGCATGGAGAACATGCTTGATTTTGCTCAGAATCGGAAAACCATTTTGCCTAGAATCGAAAACCTTTTTCTCTCCCAAAATGAAAAACGGATGGTAGAATAGAATTTGCGGTTGTAGTCTGATTCTGAAAATTGGTATTCAAAATGGTTTTGAACAATTTCATGTTTTGAAGTACTTCATGTCTCAGAACATTTTTGGTGCCAAGGGAGAAAACCTTTTCAGTCGCAATATCAAAATTGAGGTTAGGATCTGATTAGAGAAAATGCTTGAATTTTGCTCAGAATCGGAAAACCATTTTGCCTAGTCGAAAACCTTTTTCTCTCTCAAAATGAAAAACGGATGGTAGAACAGAATTTGCGGTTGTAGTCTGATTCTGAAAATAGTATTGAAAATGGTTTTGAAGAGTTTCATGTCTTGAAGAACATCATCCTGTCTAAGAACTTTTTTGGTGCCCAGGGAAAGTACCAGAATTTTGCCTAGAATCGATAACCTTTTTCTCTGCCAAAATGAAAAATGGATGGTGGAACAGAATTTGCGGTTGTAGTCTGATTTTGAAAATAGTATTGAAAATAGTTTTGAAGAACTTCATCATATCTAAAAACTTTTCTGGTGCCCAGGAAAAGTACCAGAATTTTGCTCAGAATCGAAAACCTTTTTCTCTCTCAAAACTAAATTCGGGGTGGTAGTTTGATTATAAAAATAGTATTGATAGATGATTTCAACAACTTTTGGTTTTGACGTATTTCATCTCTAAAAACGTTTTTGCTGCCAAGGGAGAAAACCTTTTCAGTCGCAATATCAAGATTGAGGTTAGGATCTGATTACAGATAATATTCAGAGTTTTGAAGTACTTCATGTTGTGAAGAATTTCATGTCTAAGAACTTTTTTGGTGCATGGAGAACATGCTTGATTTTGCTCAGAATCGGAAAACCATTTTGCCTAGAATCGAAAACCTTTTTCTCTCCCAAAATGAAAAACGGATGGTAGAATAGAATTTGCGGTTGTAGTCTGATTCTGAAAATTGGTATTCAAAATGGTTTTGAACAATTTCATGTTTTGAAGTACTTCATGTCTCAGAACATTTTTGGTGCCAAGGGAGAAAACCTTTTCAGTCGCAATATCAAAATTGAGGTTAGGATCTGATTAGAGAAAATGCTTGAATTTTGCTCAGAATCGGAAAACCATTTTGCCTAGTCGAAAACCTTTTTCTCTCTCAAAATGAAAAACGGATGGTAGAACAGAATTTGCGGTTGTAGTCTGATTCTGAAAATAGTATTGAAAATGGTTTTGAAGAGTTTCATGTCTTGAAGAACATCATCCTGTCTAAGAACTTTTTTGGTGCCCAGGGAAAGCACCAGAATTTTGCCTAGAATCGATAACCTTTTTCTCTGCCAAAATGAAAAATGGATGGTGGAACAGAATTTGCGGTTGTAGTCTGATTTTGAAAATAGTATTGAAAATAGTTTTGAAGAACTTCATCATATCTAAAAACTTTTCTGGTGCCCAGGAAAAGTACCAGAATTTTGCTCAGAATCGAAAACCTTTTTCTCTCTCAAAACTAAATTCGGGGTGGTAGTTTGATTATAAAAATAGTATTGATAGATGATTTCAACAACTTTTGGTTTTGACGTATTTCATCTCTAAAAACGTTTTTGCTGCCAAGGGAGAAAACCTTTTCAGTCGCAATATCAAGATTGAGGTTAGGATCTGATTACAGATAATATTCAGAGTTTTGAAGTACTTCATGTTGTGAAGAATTTCATGTCTAAGAACTTTTTTGGTGCATGGAGAACATGCTTGATTTTGCTCAGAATCGGAAAACCATTTTGCCTAGAATCGAAAACCTTTTTCTCTCCCAAAATGAAAAACGGATGGTAGAATAGAATTTGCGGTTGTAGTCTGATTCTGAAAATTGGTATTCAAAATGGTTTTGAACAATTTCATGTTTTGAAGTACTTCATGTCTCAGAACATTTTTGTTGCCAAGGGAGAAAACCTTTTCAGTCGCAATATCAAAATTGAGGTTAGGATCTGATTAGAGAAAATGCTAGAATTTTGCTCAGAATGGAAAAACCATTTTGCCTAGAATCGAAAACCTTTTTCTCTCCCAAAATGAAAAATTGATAGTAGAACAGAATTTGCGGTTGTAGTCTGATTCTGAAAATAGTATTGAAAATAGTTTTGAAGAACTTCATCATATGTAAAAACTTTTCTGGTGCCCAGGGAAAGTACCAGAATTTTGCTCAGAATCGAAAACCTTTTTCTCTCTCAAAACTAAATTCGGGGTGGTAGTTTGATTATAAAAATAGTATTGATAGATGATTTCAACAACTTTTGGTTTTGACGTATTTCATCTCTAAAAACGTTTTTGCTGCCAAGGGAGAAAACCTTTTCAGTCGCAATATCAATATTGAGGTTAGGATCTGATTACAGATAATATTCAGAGTTTTGAAGTACTTCATGTTGTGAAGAATTTCATGTCTAAGAACTTTTTTGGTGCATGGAGAACATGCTTGATTTTGCTCAGAATCGGAAAACCATTTTGCCTAGAATCGAAAACCTTTTTCTCTCCCAAAATGAAAAACGGATGGTAGAATAGAATTTGCGGTTGTAGTCTGATTCTGAAAATTGGTATTCAAAATGGTTTTGAACAATTTCATGTTTTGAAGTACTTCATGTCTCAGAACATTTTTGGTGCCAAGGGAGAAAACCTTTTCAGTCGCAATATCAAAATTGAGGTTAGGATCTGATTAGAGAAAATGCTTGAATTTTGCTCAGAATCGGAAAACCATTTTGCCTAGTCGAAAACCTTTTTCTCTCTCAAAATGAAAAACGGATGGTAGAACAGAATTTGCGGTTGTAGTCTGATTCTGAAAATAGTATTGAAAATGGTTTTGAAGAGTTTCATGTCTTGAAGAACATCATCCTGTCTAAGAACTTTTTTGGTGCCCAGGGAAAGTACCAGAATTTTGCCTAGAATCGATAACCTTTTTCTCTGCCAAGATAAAAAATGGATGGTGGAACAGAATTTGCGGTTGTAGTCTGATTTTGAAAATAGTATTGAAAATAGTTTTGAAGAACTTCATCATATCTAAAAACTTTTCTGGTGCCCAGGAAAAGTACCAGAATTTTGCTCAGAATCGAAAACCTTTTTCTCTCTCAAAACTAAATTCGGGGTGGTAGTTTGATTATAAAAATAGTATTGATAGATGATTTCAACAACTTTTGGTTTTGACGTATTTCATCTCTAAAAACGTTTTTGCTGCCAAGGGAGAAAACCTTTTCAGTCGCAATATCAATATTGAGGTTAGGATCTGATTACAGATAATATTCAGAGTTTTGAAGTACTTCATGTTGTGAAGAATTTCATGTCTAAGAACTTTTTTGGTGCATGGAGAACATGCTTGATTTTGCTCAGAATCGGAAAACCATTTTGCCTAGAATCGAAAACCTTTTTCTCTCCCAAAATGAAAAACGGATGGTAGAATAGAATTTGCGGTTGTAGTCTGATTCTGAAAATTGGTATTCAAAATGGTTTTGAACAATTTCATGTTTTGAAGTACTTCATGTCTCAGAACATTTTTGGTGCCAAGGGAGAAAACCTTTTCAGTCGCAATATCAAAATTGAGGTTAGGATCTGATTAGAGAAAATGCTTGAATTTTGCTCAGAATCGGAAAACCATTTTGCCTAGTCGAAAACCTTTTTCTCTCTCAAAATGAAAAACGGATGGTAGAACAGAATTTGCGGTTGTAGTCTGATTCTGAAAATAGTATTGAAAATGGTTTTGAAGAGTTTCATGTCTTGAAGAACATCATCCTGTCTAAGAACTTTTTTGGTGCCCAGGGAAAGCACCAGAATTTTGCCTAGAATCGATAACCTTTTTCTCTGCCAAAATGAAAAATGGATGGTGGAACAGAATTTGCGGTTGTAGTCTGATTTTGAAAATAGTATTGAAAATAGTTTTGAAGAACTTCATCATATCTAAAAACTTTTCTGGTGCCCAGGAAAAGTACCAGAATTTTGCTCAGAATCGAAAACCTTTTTCTCTCTCAAAACTAAATTCGGGGTGGTAGTTTGATTATAAAAATAGTATTGATAGATGATTTCAACAACTTTTGGTTTTGACGTATTTCATCTGTAAAAACGTTTTTGCTGCCAAGGGAGAAAACCTTTTCAGTCGCAATATCAATATTGAGGTTAGGATCTGATTACAGATAATATTCAGAGTTTTGAAGTACTTCATGTTGTGAAGAATTTCATGTCTAAGAACTTTTTTGGTGCATGGAGAACATGCTTGATTTTGCTCAGAATCGGAAAACCATTTTGCCTAGAATCGAAAACCTTTTTCTCTCCCAAAATGAAAAACGGATGGTAGAATAGAATTTGCGGTTGTAGTCTGATTCTGAAAATTGGTATTCAAAATGGTTTTGAACAATTTCATGTTTTGAAGTACTTCATGTCTCAGAACATTTTTGGTGCCAAGGGAGAAAACCTTTTCAGTCGCAATATCAAAATTGAGGTTAGGATCTGATTAGAGAAAATGCTAGAATTTTGCTCAGAATCGAAAAACCATTTTGCCTAGAATCGAAAACCTTTTTCTCTCCCAAAATGAAAAATTGATGGTAGAACAGAATTTGCGGTTGTAGTCTGATTCTGAAAATAGTATTGAAAATAGTTTTGAAGAACTTCATCATATGTAAAAACTTTTCTGGTGCCCAGGGAAAGTACCAGAATTTTGCTCAGAATCGAAAACCTTTTTCTCTCTCAAAACTAAATTCGGGGTGGTAGTTTGATTATAAAAATAGTATTGATAGATGATTTCAACAACTTTTGGTTTTGACGTATTTCATCTCTAAAAACGTTTTTGCTGCCAAGGGAGAAAACCTTTTCAGTCGCAATATCAATATTGAGGTTAGGATCTGATTACAGATAATATTCAGAGTTTTGAAGTACTTCATGTTGTGAAGAATTTCATGTCTAAGAACTTTTTTGGTGCATGGAGAACATGCTTGATTTTGCTCAGAATCGGAAAACCATTTTGCCTAGAATCGAAAACCTTTTTCTCTCCCAAAATGAAAAACGGATGGTAGAATAGAATTTGCGGTTGTAGTCTGATTCTGAAAATTGGTATTCAAAATGGTTTTGAACAATTTCATGTTTTGAAGTACTTCATGTCTCAGAACATTTTTGGTGCCAAGGGAGAAAACCTTTTCAGTCGCAATATCAAAATTGAGGTTAGGATCTGATTAGAGAAAATGCTTGAATTTTGCTCAGAATCGGAAAACCATTTTGCCTAGGCGAAAACCTTTTTCTCTCTCAAAATGAAAAACGGATGGTAGAACAGAATTTGCGGTTGTAGTCTGATTCTGAAAATAGTATTGAAAATGGTTTTGAAGAGTTTCATGTCTTGAAGAACATCATCCTGTCTAAGAACTTTTTTGGTGCCCAGGGAAAGCACCAGAATTTTGCCTAGAATCGATAACCTTTTTCTCTGCCAAAATGAAAAATGGATGGTGGAACAGAATTTGCGGTTGTAGTCTGATTTTGAAAATAGTATTGAAAATAGTTTTGAAGAACTTCATCATATCTAAAAACTTTTCTGGTGCCCAGGAAAAGTACCAGAATTTTGCTCAGAATCGAAAACCTTTTTCTCTCTCAAAACTAAATTCGGGGTGGTAGTTTGATTATAAAAATAGTATTGATAGATGATTTCAACAACTTTTGGTTTTGACGTATTTCATCTCTAAAAACGTTTTTTCTGCCAAGGGAGAAAACCTTTTCAGTCGCAATATCAAGATTGAGGTTAGGATCTGATTACAGATAATATTCAGAGTTTTGAAGTACTTCATGTTGTGAAGAATTTCATGTCTAAGAACTTTTTTGGTGCATGGAGAACATGCTTGATTTTGCTCAGAATCGGAAAACCATTTTGCCTAGAATCGAAAACCTTTTTCTCTCCCAAAATGAAAAACGGATGGTAGAATAGAATTTGCGGTTGTAGTCTGATTCTGAAAATTGGTATTCAAAATGGTTTTGAACAATTTCATGTTTTGAAGTACTTCATGTCTCAGAACATTTTTGGTGCCAAGGGAGAAAACCTTTTCAGTCGCAATATCAAAATTGAGGTTAGGATCTGATTAGAGAAAATGCTTGAATTTTGCTCAGAATCGGAAAACCATTTTGCCTAGTCGAAAACCTTTTTCTCTCTCAAAATGAAAAACGGATGGTAGAACAGAATTTGCGGTTGTAGTCTGATTCTGAAAATAGTATTGAAAATGGTTTTGAAGAGTTTCATGTCTTGAAGAACATCATCCTGTCTAAGAACTTTTTTGGTGCCCAGGGAAAGCACCAGAATTTTGCCTAGAATCGATAACCTTTTTCTCTGCCAAGATAAAAAATGGATGGTGGAACAGAATTTGCGGTTGTAGTCTGATTTTGAAAATAGTATTGAAAATAGTTTTGAAGAACTTCATCATATCTAAAAACTTTTCTGGTGCCCAGGAAAAGTACCAGAATTTTGCTCAGAATCGAAAACCTTTTTCTCTCTCAAAACTAAATTCGGGGTGGTAGTTTGATTATAAAAATAGTATTGATAGATGATTTCAACAACTTTTGGTTTTGACGTATTTCATCTCTAAAAACGTTTTTGCTGCCAAGGGAGAAAACCTTTTCAGTCGCAATATCAATATTGAGGTTAGGATCTGATTACAGATAATATTCAGAGTTTTGAAGTACTTCATGTTGTGAAGAATTTCATGTCTAAGAACTTTTTTGGTGCATGGAGAACATGCTTGATTTTGCTCAGAATCGGAAAACCATTTTGCCTAGAATCGAAAACCTTTTTCTCTCCCAAAATGAAAAACGGATGGTAGAATAGAATTTGCGGTTGTAGTCTGATTCTGAAAATTGGTATTCAAAATGGTTTTGAACAATTTCATGTTTTGAAGTACTTCATGTCTCAGAACATTTTTGGTGCCAAGGGAGAAAACCTTTTCAGTCGCAATATCAAAATTGAGGTTAGGATCTGATTAGAGAAAATGCTTGAATTTTGCTCAGAATCGGAAAACCATTTTGCCTAGTCGAAAACCTTTTTCTCTCTCAAAATGAAAAACGGATGGTAGAACAGAATTTGCGGTTGTAGTCTGATTCTGAAAATAGTATTGAAAATAGTTTTGAAGAACTTCATCATATGTAAAAACTTTTCTGGTGCCCAGGGAAAGTACCAGAATTTTGCTCAGAATCGAAAACCTTTTTCTCTCTCAAAACTAAATTCGGGGTGGTAGTTTGATTATAAAAATAGTATTGATAGATGATTTCAACAACTTTTGGTTTTGACGTATTTCATCTCTAAAAACGTTTTTGCTGCCAAGGGAGAAAACCTTTTCAGTCGCAATATCAATATTGAGGTTAGGATCTGATTACAGATAATATTCAGAGTTTTGAAGTACTTCATGTTGTGAAGAATTTCATGTCTAAGAACTTTTTTGGTGCATGGAGAACATGCTTGATTTTGCTCAGAATCGGAAAACCATTTTGCCTAGAATCGAAAACCTTTTTCTCTCCCAAAATGAAAAACGGATGGTAGAATAGAATTTGCGGTTGTAGTCTGATTCTGAAAATTGGTATTCAAAATGGTTTTGAACAATTTCATGTTTTGAAGTACTTCATGTCTCAGAACATTTTTGGTGCCAAGGGAGAAAACCTTTTCAGTCGCAATATCAAAATTGAGGTTAGGATCTGATTAGAGAAAATGCTTGAATTTTGCTCAGAATCGGAAAACCATTTTGCCTAGGCGAAAACCTTTTTCTCTCTCAAAATGAAAAACGGATGGTAGAACAGAATTTGCGGTTGTAGTCTGATTCTGAAAATAGTATTGAAAATGGTTTTGAAGAGTTTCATGTCTTGAAGAACATCATCCTGTCTAAGAACTTTTTTGGTGCCCAGGGAAAGCACCAGAATTTTGCCTAGAATCGATAACCTTTTTCTCTGCCAAAATGAAAAATGGATGGTGGAACAGAATTTGCGGTTGTAGTCTGATTTTGAAAATAGTATTGAAAATAGTTTTGAAGAACTTCATCATATCTAAAAACTTTTCTGGTGCCCAGGAAAAGTACCAGAATTTTGCTCAGAATCGAAAACCTTTTTCTCTCTCAAAACTAAATTCGGGGTGGTAGTTTGATTATAAAAATAGTATTGATAGATGATTTCAACAACTTTTGGTTTTGACGTATTTCATCTCTAAAAACGTTTTTTCTGCCAAGGGAGAAAACCTTTTCAGTCGCAATATCAAGATTGAGGTTAGGATCTGATTACAGATAATATTCAGAGTTTTGAAGTACTTCATGTTGTGAAGAATTTCATGTCTAAGAACTTTTTTGGTGCATGGAGAACATGCTTGATTTTGCTCAGAATCGGAAAACCATTTTGCCTAGAATCGAAAACCTTTTTCTCTCCCAAAATGAAAAACGGATGGTAGAATAGAATTTGCGGTTGTAGTCTGATTCTGAAAATTGGTATTCAAAATGGTTTTGAACAATTTCATGTTTTGAAGTACTTCATGTCTCAGAACATTTTTGGTGCCAAGGGAGAAAACCTTTTCAGTCGCAATATCAAAATTGAGGTTAGGATCTGATTAGAGAAAATGCTTGAATTTTGCTCAGAATCGGAAAACCATTTTGCCTAGTCGAAAACCTTTTTCTCTCTCAAAATGAAAAACGGATGGTAGAACAGAATTTGCGGTTGTAGTCTGATTCTGAAAATAGTATTGAAAATGGTTTTGAAGAGTTTCATGTCTTGAAGAACATCATCCTGTCTAAGAACTTTTTTGGTGCCCAGGGAAAGCACCAGAATTTTGCCTAGAATCGATAACCTTTTTCTCTGCCAAGATAAAAAATGGATGGTGGAACAGAATTTGCGGTTGTAGTCTGATTTTGAAAATAGTATTGAAAATAGTTTTGAAGAACTTCATCATATCTAAAAACTTTTCTGGTGCCCAGGAAAAGTACCAGAATTTTGCTCAGAATCGAAAACCTTTTTCTCTCTCAAAACTAAATTCGGGGTGGTAGTTTGATTATAAAAATAGTATTGATAGATGATTTCAACAACTTTTGGTTTTGACGTATTTCATCTCTAAAAACGTTTTTGCTGCCAAGGGAGAAAACCTTTTCAGTCGCAATATCAATATTGAGGTTAGGATCTGATTACAGATAATATTCAGAGTTTTGAAGTACTTCATGTTGTGAAGAATTTCATGTCTAAGAACTTTTTTGGTGCATGGAGAACATGCTTGATTTTGCTCAGAATCGGAAAACCATTTTGCCTAGAATCGAAAACCTTTTTCTCTCCCAAAATGAAAAACGGATGGTAGAATAGAATTTGCGGTTGTAGTCTGATTCTGAAAATTGGTATTCAAAATGGTTTTGAACAATTTCATGTTTTGAAGTACTTCATGTCTCAGAACATTTTTGGTGCCAAGGGAGAAAACCTTTTCAGTCGCAATATCAAAATTGAGGTTAGGATCTGATTAGAGAAAATGCTTGAATTTTGCTCAGAATCGGAAAACCATTTTGCCTAGTCGAAAACCTTTTTCTCTCTCAAAATGAAAAACGGATGGTAGAACAGAATTTGCGGTTGTAGTCTGATTCTGAAAATAGTATTGAAAATGGTTTTGAAGAGTTTCATGTCTTGAAGAACATCATCCTGTCTAAGAACTTTTTTGGTGCCCAGGGAAAGCACCAGAATTTTGCCTAGAATCGATAACCTTTTTCTCTGCCAAAATGAAAAATGGATGGTGGAACAGAATTTGCGGTTGTAGTCTGATTTTGAAAATAGTATTGAAAATAATTTTGAAGAACTTCATCATATGGAAAAGGTTTTCTGGTGCCCAGGAAAAGTACCAGAATTTTGCTCAGAATCGAAAACCTTTTTCTCTCTCAAAACTAAATTCGGGGTGGTAGTTTGATTATAAAAATAGTATTGATAGGTGATTTCAACAACTTTTGGTTTTGACGTATTTCATCTCTAAAAACGTTTTTGCTGCCAAGGGAGAAAACCTTTTCAGTCGCAATATCAAGATTGAGGTTAGGATCTGATTACAGATAATATTCAGAGTTTTGAAGTACTTCATGTTGTGAAGAATTTCATGTCTAAGAACTTTTTTGGTGCATGGAGAACATGCTTGATTTTGCTCAGAATCGGAAAACCATTTTGCCTAGAATCGAAAACCTTTTTCTCTCCCAAAATGAAAAACGGATGGTAGAATAGAATTTGCGGTTGTAGTCTGATTCTGAAAATTGGTATTCAAAATGGTTTTGAACAATTTCATGTTTTGAAGTACTTCATGTCTCAGAACATTTTTGGTGCCAAGGGAGAAAACCTTTTCAGTCGCAATATCAAAATTGAGGTTAGGATCTGATTAGAGAAAATGCTAGAATTTTGCTCAGAATCGAAAAACCATTTTGCCTAGAATCGAAAACCTTTTTCTCTCCCAAAATGAAAAATTGATGGTAGAACAGAATTTGCGGTTGTAGTCTGATTCTGAAAATAGTATTGAAAATAGTTTTGAAGAACTTCATCATATGTAAAAACTTTTCTGGTGCCCAGGGAAAGTACCAGAATTTTGCTCAGAATCGAAAACCTTTTTCTCTCTCAAAACTAAATTCGGGGTGGTAGTTTGATTATAAAAATAGTATTGATAGATGATTTCAACAACTTTTGGTTTTGACGTATTTCATCTCTAAAAACGTTTTTGCTGCCAAGGGAGAAAACCTTTTCAGTCGCAATATCAATATTGAGGTTAGGATCTGATTACAGATAATATTCAGAGTTTTGAAGTACTTCATGTTGTGAAGAATTTCATGTCTAAGAACTTTTTTGGTGCATGGAGAACATGCTTGATTTTGCTCAGAATCGGAAAACCATTTTGCCTAGAATCGAAAACCTTTTTCTCTCCCAAAATGAAAAACGGATGGTAGAATAGAATTTGCGGTTGTAGTCTGATTCTGAAAATTGGTATTCAAAATGGTTTTGAACAATTTCATGTTTTGAAGTACTTCATGTCTCAGAACATTTTTGGTGCCAAGGGAGAAAACCTTTTCAGTCGCAATATCAAAATTGAGGTTAGGATCTGATTAGAGAAAATGCTTGAATTTTGCTCAGAATCGGAAAACCATTTTGCCTAGTCGAAAACCTTTTTCTCTCTCAAAATGAAAAACGGATGGTAGAACAGAATTTGCGGTTGTAGTCTGATTCTGAAAATAGTATTGAAAATGGTTTTGAAGAGTTTCATGTCTTGAAGAACATCATCCTGTCTAAGAACTTTTTTGGTGCCCAGGGAAAGTACCAGAATTTTGCCTAGAATCGATAACCTTTTTCTCTGCCAAGATAAAAAATGGATGGTGGAACAGAATTTGCGGTTGTAGTCTGATTTTGAAAATAGTATTGAAAATAGTTTTGAAGAACTTCATCATATGTAAAAGGTTTTCTGGTGCCCAGGAAAAGTACCAGAATTTTGCTCAGAATCGAAAACCTTTTTCTCTCTCAAAACTAAATTCGGGGTGGTAGTTTGATTATAAAAATAGTATTGATAGATGATTTCAACAACTTTTGGTTTTGACGTATTTCATCTCTAAAAACGTTTTTGCTGCCAAGGGAGAAAACCTTTTCAGTCGCAATATCAAGATTGAGGTTAGGATCTGATTACAGATAATATTCAGAGTTTTGAAGTACTTCATGTTGTGAAGAATTTCATGTCTAAGAACTTTTTTGGTGCATGGAGAACATGCTTGATTTTGCTCAGAATCGGAAAACCATTTTGCCTAGAATCGAAAACCTTTTTCTCTCCCAAAATGAAAAACGGATGGTAGAATAGAATTTGCGGTTGTAGTCTGATTCTGAAAATTGGTATTCAAAATGGTTTTGAACAATTTCATGTTTTGAAGTACTTCATGTCTCAGAACATTTTTGGTGCCAAGGGAGAAAACCTTTTCAGTCGCAATATCAAAATTGAGGTTAGGATCTGATTAGAGAAAATGCTAGAATTTTGCTCAGAATCGAAAAACCATTTTGCCTAGAATCGAAAACCTTTTTCTCTCCCAAAATGAAAAATTGATGGTAGAACAGAATTTGCGGTTGTAGTCTGATTCTGAAAATAGTATTGAAAATAGTTTTGAAGAACTTCATCATATGTAAAAACTTTTCTGGTGCCCAGGGAAAGTACCAGAATTTTGCTCAGAATCGAAAACCTTTTTCTCTCTCAAAACTAAATTCGGGGTGGTAGTTTGATTATAAAAATAGTATTGATAGATGATTTCAACAACTTTTGGTTTTGACGTATTTCATCTCTAAAAACGTTTTTGCTGCCAAGGGAGAAAACCTTTTCAGTCGCAATATCAATATTGAGGTTAGGATCTGATTACAGATAATATTCAGAGTTTTGAAGTACTTCATGTTGTGAAGAATTTCATGTCTAAGAACTTTTTTGGTGCATGGAGAACATGCTTGATTTTGCTCAGAATCGGAAAACCATTTTGCCTAGAATCGAAAACCTTTTTCTCTCCCAAAATGAAAAACGGATGGTAGAATAGAATTTGCGGTTGTAGTCTGATTCTGAAAATTGGTATTCAAAATGGTTTTGAACAATTTCATGTTTTGAAGTACTTCATGTCTCAGAACATTTTTGGTGCCAAGGGAGAAAACCTTTTCAGTCGCAATATCAAAATTGAGGTTAGGATCTGATTAGAGAAAATGCTTGAATTTTGCTCAGAATCGGAAAACCATTTTGCCTAGTCGAAAACCTTTTTCTCTCTCAAAATGAAAAACGGATGGTAGAACAGAATTTGCGGTTGTAGTCTGATTCTGAAAATAGTATTGAAAATGGTTTTGAAGAGTTTCATGTCTTGAAGAACATCATCCTGTCTAAGAACTTTTTTGGTGCCCAGGGAAAGTACCAGAATTTTGCCTAGAATCGATAACCTTTTTCTCTGCCAAGATAAAAAATGGATGGTGGAACAGAATTTGCGGTTGTAGTCTGATTTTGAAAATAGTATTGAAAATAGTTTTGAAGAACTTCATCATATGTAAAAGGTTTTCTGGTGCCCAGGAAAAGTACCAGAATTTTGCTCAGAATCGAAAACCTTTTTCTCTCTCAAAACTAAATTCGGGGTGGTAGTTTGATTATAAAAATAGTATTGATAGATGATTTCAACAACTTTTGGTTTTGACGTATTTCATCTCTAAAAACGTTTTTGCTGTCAAGGGAGAAAACCTTTTCAGTCGCAATATCAAGATTGAGGTTAGGATCTGATTACAGATAATATTCAGAGTTTTGAAGTACTTCATGTTGTGAAGAATTTCATGTCTAAGAACTTTTTTGGTGCATGGAGAACATGCTTGATTTTGCTCAGAATCGGAAAACCATTTTGCCTAGAATCGAAAACCTTTTTCTCTCCCAAAATGAAAAACGGATGGTAGAATAGAATTTGCGGTTGTAGTCTGATTCTGAAAATTGGTATTCAAAATGGTTTTGAACAATTTCATGTTTTGAAGTACTTCATGTCTCAGAACATTTTTGGTGCCAAGGGAGAAAACCTTTTCAGTCGCAATATCAAAATTGAGGTTAGGATCTGATTAGAGAAAATGCTTGAATTTTGCTCAGAATCGGAAAACCATTTTGCCTAGTCGAAAACCTTTTTCTCTCTCAAAATGAAAAACGGATGGTAGAACAGAATTTGCGGTTGTAGTCTGATTCTGAAAATAGTATTGAAAATGGTTTTGAAGAGTTTCATGTCTTGAAGAACATCATCCTGTCTAAGAACTTTTTTGGTGCCCAGGGAAAGCACCAGAATTTTGCCTAGAATCGATAACCTTTTTCTCTGCCAAGATAAAAAATGGATGGTGGAACAGAATTTGCGGTTGTAGTCTGATTTTGAAAATAGTATTGAAAATAGTTTTGAAGAACTTCATCATATGTAAAAGGTTTTCTGGTGCCCAGGAAAAGTACCAGAATTTTGCTCAGAATCGAAAACCTTTTTCTCTCTCAAAACTAAATTCGGGGTGGTAGTTTGATTATAAAAATAGTATTGATAGATGATTTCAACAACTTTTGGTTTTGACGTATTTCATCTCTAAAAACGTTTTTGCTGCCAAGGGAGAAAACCTTTTCAGTCGCAATATCAATATTGAGGTTAGGATCTGATTACAGATAATATTCAGAGTTTTGAAGTACTTCATGTTGTGAAGAATTTCATGTCTAAGAACTTTTTTGGTGCATGGAGAACATGCTTGATTTTGCTCAGAATCGGAAAACCATTTTGCCTAGAATCGAAAACCTTTTTCTCTCCCAAAATGAAAAACGGATGGTAGAATAGAATTTGCGGTTGTAGTCTGATTCTGAAAATTGGTATTCAAAATGGTTTTGAACAATTTCATGTTTTGAAGTACTTCATGTCTCAGAACATTTTTGGTGCCAAGGGAGAAAACCTTTTCAGTCGCAATATCAAAATTGAGGTTAGGATCTGATTAGAGAAAATGCTTGAATTTTGCTCAGAATCGGAAAACCATTTTGCCTAGTCGAAAACCTTTTTCTCTCTCAAAATGAAAAACGGATGGTAGAACAGAATTTGCGGTTGTAGTCTGATTCTGAAAATAGTATTGAAAATGGTTTTGAAGAGTTTCATGTCTTGAAGAACATCATCCTGTCTAAGAACTTTTTTGGTGCCCAGGGAAAGCACCAGAATTTTGCCTAGAATCGATAACCTTTTTCTCTGCCAAAATGAAAAATGGATGGTGGAACAGAATTTGCGGTTGTAGTCTGATTTTGAAAATAGTATTGAAAATAGTTTTGAAGAACTTCATCATATCTAAAAACTTTTCTGGTGCCCAGGAAAAGTACCAGAATTTTGCTCAGAATCGAAAACCTTTTTCTCTCTCAAAACTAAATTCGGGGTGGTAGTTTGATTATAAAAATAGTATTGATAGATGATTTCAACAACTTTTGGTTTTGACGTATTTCATCTCTAAAAACGTTTTTGCTGCCAAGGGAGAAAACCTTTTCAGTCGCAATATCAAGATTGAGGTTAGGATCTGATTACAGATAATATTCAGAGTTTTGAAGTACTTCATGTTGTGAAGAATTTCATGTCTAAGAACTTTTTTGGTGCATGGAGAACATGCTTGATTTTGCTCAGAATCGGAAAACCATTTAGCCTAGAATCGAAAACCTTTTTCTCTCCCAAAATGAAAAACGGATGGTAGAATAGAATTTGCGGTTGTAGTCTGATTCTGAAAATTGGTATTCAAAATGGTTTTGAACAATTTCATGTTTTGAAGTACTTCATGTCTCAGAACATTTTTGGTGCCAAGGGAGAAAACCTTTTCAGTCGCAATATCAAAATTGAGGTTAGGATCTGATTAGAGAAAATGCTTGAATTTTGCTCAGAATCGGAAAACCATTTTGCCTAGTCGAAAACCTTTTTCTCTCTCAAAATGAAAAACGGATGGTAGAACAGAATTTGCGGTTGTAGTCTGATTCTGAAAATAGTATTGAAAATGGTTTTGAAGAGTTTCATGTCTTGAAGAACATCATCCTGTCTAAGAACTTTTTTGGTGCCCAGGGAAAGCACCAGAATTTTGCCTAGAATCGATAACCTTTTTCTCTGCCAAGATAAAAAATGGATGGTGGAACAGAATTTGCGGTTGTAGTCTGATTTTGAAAATAGTATTGAAAATAGTTTTGAAGAACTTCATCATATCTAAAAACTTTTCTGGTGCCCAGGAAAAGTACCAGAATTTTGCTCAGAATCGAAAACCTTTTTCTCTCTCAAAACTAAATTCGGGGTGGTAGTTTGATTATAAAAATAGTATTGATAGATGATTTCAACAACTTTTGGTTTTGACGTATTTCATCTCTAAAAACGTTTTTGCTGCCAAGGGAGAAAACCTTTTCAGTCGCAATATCAAGATTGAGGTTAGGATCTGATTACAGATAATATTCAGAGTTTTGAAGTACTTCATGTTGTGAAGAATTTCATGTCTAAGAACTTTTTTGGTGCATGGAGAACATGCTTGATTTTGCTCAGAATCGGAAAACCATTTTGCCTAGAATCGAAAACCTTTTTCTCTCCCAAAATGAAAAACGGATGGTAGAATAGAATTTGCGGTTGTAGTCTGATTCTGAAAATTGGTATTCAAAATGGTTTTGAACAATTTCATGTTTTGAAGTACTTCATGTCTCAGAACATTTTTGGTGCCAAGGGAGAAAACCTTTTCAGTCGCAATATCAAAATTGAGGTTAGGATCTGATTAGAGAAAATGCTTGAATTTTGCTCAGAATCGGAAAACCATTTTGCCTAGTCGAAAACCTTCTTCTCTCTCAAAATGAAAAACGGATGGTAGAACAGAATTTGCGGTTGTAGTCTGATTCTGAAAATAGTATTGAAAATGGTTTTGAAGAGTTTCATGTCTTGAAGAACATCATCCTGTCTAAGAACTTTTTTGGTGCCCAGGGAAAGCACCAGAATTTTGCCTAGAATCGATAACCTTTTTCTCTGCCAAGATAAAAAATGGATGGTGGAACAGAATTTGCGGTTGTAGTCTGATTTTGAAAATAGTATTGAAAATAGTTTTGAAGAACTTCATCATATCTAAAAACTTTTCTGGTGCCCAGGAAAAGTACCAGAATTTTGCTCAGAATCGAAAACCTTTTTCTCTCTCAAAACTAAATTCGGGGTGGTAGTTTGATTATAAAAATAGTATTGATAGATGATTTCAACAACTTTTGGTTTTGACGTATTTCATCTCTAAAAACGTTTTTGCTGCCAAGGGAGAAAACCTTTTCAGTCGCAATATCAAGATTGAGGTTAGGATCTGATTACAGATAATATTCAGAGTTTTGAAGTACTTCATGTTGTGAAGAATTTCATGTCTAAGAACTTTTTTGGTGCATGGAGAACATGCTTGATTTTGCTCAGAATCGGAAAACAATTTGCCTAGAATCGAAAACCTTTTTCTCTCCCAAAATGAAAAATGGATGGTAGAATAGAATTTGCGGTTGTAGTCTGATTCTGAAAATTGGTATTCAAAATGGTTTTGAACAATTTCATGTTTTGAAGTACTTCATGTCTCAGAACATTTTTGGTGCCAAGGGAGAAAACCTTTTCAGTCGCAATATCAAAATTGAGGTTAGGATCTGATTAGAGAAAATGCTTGAATTTTGCTCAGAATCGGAAAACCATTTTGCCTAGTCGAAAACCTTCTTCTCTCTCAAAATGAAAAACGGATGGTAGAACAGAATTTGCGGTTGTAGTCTGATTCTGAAAATAGTATTGAAAATGGTTTTGAAGAGTTTCATGTCTTGAAGAACATCATCCTGTCTAAGAACTTTTTTGGTGCCCAGGGAAAGCACCAGAATTTTGCCTAGAATCGATAACCTTTTTCTCTGCCAAGATAAAAAATGGATGGTGGAACAGAATTTGCGGTTGTAGTCTGATTTTGAAAATAGTATTGAAAATAGTTTTGAAGAACTTCATCATATCTAAAAACTTTTCTGGTGCCCAGGAAAAGTACCAGAATTTTGCTCAGAATCGAAAACCTTTTTCTCTCTCAAAACTAAATTCGGGGTGGTAGTTTGATTATAAAAATAGTATTGATAGATGATTTCAACAACTTTTGGTTTTGACGTATTTCATCTCTAAAAACGTTTTTGCTGCCAAGGGAGAAAACCTTTTCAGTCGCAATATCAAGATTGAGGTTAGGATCTGATTACAGATAATATTCAGAGTTTTGAAGTACTTCATGTTGTGAAGAATTTCATGTCTAAGAACTTTTTTGGTGCATGGAGAACATGCTTGATTTTGCTCAGAATCGGAAAACAATTTTGCCTAGAATCGAAAACCTTTTTCTCTCCCAAAATGAAAAACGGATGGTAGAATAGAATTTGCGGTTGTAGTCTGATTCTGAAAATTGGTATTCAAAATGGTTTTGAACAATTTCATGTTTTGAAGTACTTCATGTCTCAGAACATTTTTGGTGCCAAGGGAGAAAACCTTTTCAGTCGCAATATCAAAATTGAGGTTAGGATCTGATTACCGAAAATGCTAGAATTTTGCTCAGAATCGGAAAACCATTTTGCCTAGTCGAAAACCTTTTTCTCTCTCAAAATGAAAAACGGATGGTAGAACAGAATTTGCGGTTGTAGTCTGATTCTGAAAATAGTATTGAAAATGGTTTTGACGAGTTTCATGTCTTGAAGAACATCATCTGTCTAAGAACTTTTTTGGTGCCCAGGGAAAGCACCAGAATTTTGCCTAGAATCGATAACCTTTTTCTCTGCCAAGATAAAAAATGGATGGTGGAACAGAATTTGCGGTTGTAGTCTGATTTTGAAAATAGTATTGAAAATAGTTTTGAAGAACTTCATCATATCTAAAAACTTTTCTGGTGCCCAGGAAAAGTACCAGAATTTTGCTCAGAATCGAAAACCTTTTTCTCTCTCAAAACTAAATTCGGGGTGGTAGTTTGATTATAAAAATAGTATTGATAGATGATTTCAACAACTTTTGGTTTTGACGTATTTCATCTCTAAAAACGTTTTTGCTGCCAAGGGAGAAAACCTTTTCAGTCGCAATATCAAGATTGAGGTTAGGATCTGATTACAGATAATATTCAGAGTTTTGAAGTACTTCATGTTGTGAAGAATTTCATGTCTAAGAACTTTTTTGGTGCATGGAGAACATGCTTGATTTTGCTCAGAATCGGAAAACCATTTTGCCTAGAATCGAAAACCTTTTTCTCTCCCAAAATGAAAAACGGATGGTAGAATAGAATTTGCGGTTGTAGTCTGATTCTGAAAATTGGTATTCAAAATGGTTTTGAACAATTTCATGTTTTGAAGTACTTCATGTCTCAGAACATTTTTGGTGCCAAGGGAGAAAACCTTTTCAGTCGCAATATCAAAATTGAGGTTAGGATCTGATTAGAGAAAATGCTTGAATTTTGCTCAGAATCGGAAAACCATTTTGCCTAGTCGAAAACCTTTTTCTCTCTCAAAATGAAAAACGGATGGTAGAACAGAATTTGCGGTTGTAGTCTGATTCTGAAAATAGTATTGAAAATGGTTTTGAAGAGTTTCATGTCTTGAAGAACATCATCCTGTCTAAGAACTTTTTTGGTGCCCAGGGAAAGTACCAGAATTTTGCCTAGAATCGATAACCTTTTTCTCTGCCAAGATAAAAAATGGATGGTGGAACAGAATTTGCGGTTGTAGTCTGATTTTGAAAATAGTATTGAAAATAGTTTTGAAGAACTTCATCATATCTAAAAACTTTTCTGGTGCCCAGGAAAAGTACCAGAATTTTGCTCAGAATCGAAAACCTTTTTCTCTCTCAAAACTAAATTCGGGGTGGTAGTTTGATTATAAAAATAGTATTGATAGATGATTTCAACAACTTTTGGTTTTGACGTATTTCATCTCTAAAAACGTTTTTGCTGCCAAGGGAGAAAACCTTTTCAGTCGCAATATCAAGATTGAGGTTAGGATCTGATTACAGATAATATTCAGAGTTTTGAAGTACTTCATGTTGTGAAGAATTTCATGTCTAAGAACTTTTTTGGTGCATGGAGAACATGCTTGATTTTGCTCAGAATCGGAAAACAATTTGCCTAGAATCGAAAACCTTTTTCTCTCCCAAAATGAAAAACGGATGGTAGAATAGAATTTGCGGTTGTAGTCTGATTCTGAAAATTGGTATTCAAAATGGTTTTGAACAATTTCATGTTTTGAAGTACTTCATGTCTCAGAACATTTTTGGTGCCAAGGGAGAAAACCTTTTCAGTCGCAATATCAAAATTGAGGTTAGGATCTGATTAGAGAAAATGCTTGAATTTTGCTCAGAATCGGAAAACCATTTTGCCTAGTCGAAAACCTTCTTCTCTCTCAAAATGAAAAACGGATGGTAGAACAGAATTTGCGGTTGTAGTCTGATTCTGAAAATAGTATTGAAAATGGTTTTGAAGAGTTTCATGTCTTGAAGAACATCATCCTGTCTAAGAACTTTTTTGGTGCCCAGGGAAAGCACCAGAATTTTGCCTAGAATCGATAACCTTTTTCTCTGCCAAAATGAAAAATGGATGGTGGAACAGAATTTGCGGTTGTAGTCTGATTTTGAAAATAGTATTGAAAATAGTTTTGAAGAACTTCATCATATCTAAAAACTTTTCTGGTGCCCAGGAAAAGTACCAGAATTTTGCTCAGAATCGAAAACCTTTTTCTCTCTCAAAACTAAATTCGGGGTGGTAGTTTGATTATAAAAATAGTATTGATAGATGATTTCAACAACTTTTGGTTTTGACGTATTTCATCTCTAAAAACATTTTTGCTGCCAAGGGAGAAAACCTTTTCAGTCGCAATATCAAGATTGAGGTTAGGATCTGATTACAGATAATATTCAGAGTTTTGAAGTACTTCATGTTGTGAAGAATTTCATGTCTAAGAACTTTTTTGGTGCATGGAGAACATGCTTGATTTTGCTCAGAATCGGAAAACAATTTTGCCTAGAATCGAAAACCTTTTTCTCTCCCAAAATGAAAAACGGATGGTAGAATAGAATTTGCGGTTGTAGTCTGATTCTGAAAATTGGTATTCAAAATGGTTTTGAACAATTTCATGTTTTGAAGTACTTCATGTCTCAGAACATTTTTGGTGCCAAGGGAGAAAACCTTTTCAGTCGCAATATCAAAATTGAGGTTAGGATCTGATTACCGAAAATGCTAGAATTTTGCTCAGAATCGGAAAACCATTTTGCCTAGTCGAAAACCTTTTTCTCTCTCAAAATGAAAAACGGATGGTAGAACAGAATTTGCGGTTGTAGTCTGATTCTGAAAATAGTATTGAAAATGGTTTTGAAGAGTTTCATGTCTTGAAGAACATCATCCTGTCTAAGAACTTTTTTGGTGCCCAGGGAAAGTACCAGAATTTTGCCTAGAATCGATAACCTTTTTCTCTGCCAAGATAAAAAATGGATGGTGGAACAGAATTTGCGGTTGTAGTCTGATTTTGAAAATAGTATTGAAAATAGTTTTGAAGAACTTCATCATATCTAAAAACTTTTCTGGTGCCCAGGAAAAGTACCAGAATTTTGCTCAGAATCGAAAACCTTTTTCTCTCTCAAAACTAAATTCGGGGTGGTAGTTTGATTATAAAAATAGTATTGATAGATGATTTCAACAACTTTTGGTTTTGACGTATTTCATCTCTAAAAACGTTTTTGCTGCCAAGGGAGAAAACCTTTTCAGTCGCAATATCAAGATTGAGGTTAGGATCTGATTACAGATAATATTCAGAGTTTTGAAGTACTTCATGTTGTGAAGAATTTCATGTCTAAGAACTTTTTTGGTGCATGGAGAACATGCTTGATTTTGCTCAGAATCGGAAAACCATTTTGCCTAGAATCGAAAACCTTTTTCTCTCCCAAAATGAAAAACGGATGGTAGAATAGAATTTGCGGTTGTAGTCTGATTCTGAAAATTGGTATTCAAAATGGTTTTGAACAATTTCATGTTTTGAAGTACTTCATGTCTCAGAACATTTTTGGTGCCAAGGGAGAAAACCTTTTCAGTCGCAATATCAAAATTGAGGTTAGGATCTGATTAGAGAAAATGCTTGAATTTTGCTCAGAATCGGAAAACCATTTTGCCTAGTCGAAAACCTTTTTCTCTCTCAAAATGAAAAACGGATGGTAGAACAGAATTTGCGGTTGTAGTCTGATTCTGAAAATAGTATTGAAAATGGTTTTGAAGAGTTTCATGTCTTGAAGAACATCATCCTGTCTAAGAACTTTTTTGGTGCCCAGGGAAAGTACCAGAATTTTGCCTAGAATCGATAACCTTTTTCTCTGCCAAGATAAAAAATGGATGGTGGAACAGAATTTGCGGTTGTAGTCTGATTTTGAAAATAGTATTGAAAATAGTTTTGAAGAACTTCATCATATCTAAAAACTTTTCTGGTGCCCAGGAAAAGTACCAGAATTTTGCTCAGAATCGAAAACCTTTTTCTCTCTCAAAACTAAATTCGGGGTGGTAGTTTGATTATAAAAATAGTATTGATAGATGATTTCAACAACTTTTGGTTTTGACGTATTTCATCTCTAAAAACGTTTTTGCTGCCAAGGGAGAAAACCTTTTCAGTCGCAATATCAAGATTGAGGTTAGGATCTGATTACAGATAATATTCAGAGTTTTGAAGTACTTCATGTTGTGAAGAATTTCATGTCTAAGAACTTTTTTGGTGCATGGAGAACATGCTTGATTTTGCTCAGAATCGGAAAACCATTTTGCCTAGAATCGAAAACCTTTTTCTCTCCCAAAATGAAAAACGGATGGTAGAATAGAATTTGCGGTTGTAGTCTGATTCTGAAAATTGGTATTCAAAATGGTTTTGAACAATTTCATGTTTTGAAGTACTTCATGTCTCAGAACATTTTTGGTGCCAAGGGAGAAAACCTTTTCAGTCGCAATATCAAAATTGAGGTTAGGATCTGATTAGAGAAAATGCTTGAATTTTGCTCAGAATCGGAAAACCATTTTGCCTAGTCGAAAACCTTTTTCTCTCTCAAAATGAAAAACGGATGGTAGAACAGAATTTGCGGTTGTAGTCTGATTCTGAAAATAGTATTGAAAATGGTTTTGAAGAGTTTCATGTCTTGAAGAACATCATCCTGTCTAAGAACTTTTTTGGTGCCCAGGGAAAGTACCAGAATTTTGCCTAGAATCGATAACCTTTTTCTCTGCCAAGATAAAAAATGGATGGTGGAACAGAATTTGCGGTTGTAGTCTGATTTTGAAAATAGTATTGAAAATAGTTTTGAAGAACTTCATCATATCTAAAAACTTTTCTGGTGCCCAGGAAAAGTACCAGAATTTTGCTCAGAATCGAAAACCTTTTTCTCTCTCAAAACTAAATTCGGGGTGGTAGTTTGATTATAAAAATAGTATTGATAGATGATTTCAACAACTTTTGGTTTTGACGTATTTCATCTCTAAAAACGTTTTTTCTGCCAAGGGAGAAAACCTTTTCAGTCGCAATATCAAGATTGAGGTTAGGATCTGATTACAGATAATATTCAGAGTTTTGAAGTACTTCATGTTGTGAAGAATTTCATGTCTAAGAACTTTTTTGGTGCATGGAGAACATGCTTGATTTTGCTCAGAATCGGAAAACCATTTTGCCTAGAATCGAAAACCTTTTTCTCTCCCAAAATGAAAAACGGATGGTAGAATAGAATTTGCGGTTGTAGTCTGATTCTGAAAATTGGTATTCAAAATGGTTTTGAACAATTTCATGTTTTGAAGTACTTCATGTCTCAGAACATTTTTGGTGCCAAGGGAGAAAACCTTTTCAGTCGCAATATCAAAATTGAGGTTAGGATCTGATTAGAGAAAATGCTAGAATTTTGCTCAGAATCGAAAAACCATTTTGCCTAGAATCGAAAACCTTTTTCTCTCCCAAAATGAAAAATTGATGGTAGAACAGAATTTGCGGTTGTAGTCTGATTCTGAAAATAGTATTGAAAATAGTTTTGAAGAACTTCATCATATGTAAAAACTTTTCTGGTGCCCAGGGAAAGTACCAGAATTTTGCTCAGAATCGAAAACCTTTTTCTCTCTCAAAACTAAATTCGGGGTGGTAGTTTGATTATAAAAATAGTATTGATAGATGATTTCAACAACTTTTGGTTTTGACGTATTTCATCTCTAAAAACGTTTTTGCTGCCAAGGGAGAAAACCTTTTCAGTCGCAATATCAAGATTGAGGTTAGGATCTGATTACAGATAATATTCAGAGTTTTGAAGTACTTCATGTTGTGAAGAATTTCATGTCTAAGAACTTTTTTGGTGCATGGAGAACATGCTTGATTTTGCTCAGAATCGGAAAACCATTTTGCCTAGAATCGAAAACCTTTTTCTCTCCCAAAATGAAAAACGGATGGTAGAATAGAATTTGCGGTTGTAGTCTGATTCTGAAAATTGGTATTCAAAATGGTTTTGAACAATTTCATGTTCTGAAGTACTTCATGTCTCAGAACATTTTTGGTGCCAAGGGAGAAAACCTTTTCAGTCGCAATATCAAAATTGAGGTTAGGATCTGATTAGAGAAAATGCTTGAATTTTGCTCAGAATCGGAAAACCATTTTGCCTAGTCGAAAACCTTTTTCTCTCTCAAAATGAAAAACGGATGGTAGAACAGAATTTGCGGTTGTAGTCTGATTCTGAAAATAGTATTGAAAATGGTTTTGAAGAGTTTCATGTCTTGAAGAACATCATCCTGTCTAAGAACTTTTTTGGTGCCCAGGGAAAGCACCAGAATTTTGCCTAGAATCGATAACCTTTTTCTCTGCCAAGATAAAAAATGGATGGTGGAACAGAATTTGCGGTTGTAGTCTGATTTTGAAAATAGTATTGAAAATAGTTTTGAAGAACTTCATCATATCTAAAAACTTTTCTGGTGCCCAGGAAAAGTACCAGAATTTTGCTCAGAATCGAAAACCTTTTTCTCTCTCAAAACTAAATTCGGGGTGGTAGTTTGATTATAAAAATAGTATTGATAGATGATTTCAACAACTTTTGGTTTTGACGTATTTCATCTCTAAAAACGTTTTTGCTGCCAAGGGAGAAAACCTTTTCAGTCGCAATATCAAGATTGAGGTTAGGATCTGATTACAGATAATATTCAGAGTTTTGAAGTACTTCATGTTGTGAAGAATTTCATGTCTAAGAACTTTTTTGGTGCATGGAGAACATGCTTGATTTTGCTCAGAATCGGAAAACCATTTTGCCTAGAATCGAAAACCTTTTTCTCTCCCAAAATGAAAAACGGATGGTAGAATAGAATTTGCGGTTGTAGTCTGATTCTGAAAATTGGTATTCAAAATGGTTTTGAATAATTTCATGTTTTGAAGTACTTCATGTCTCAGAACATTTTTGGTGCCAAGGGAGAAAACCTTTTCAGTCGCAATATCAAAATTGAGGTTAGGATCTGATTACCGAAAATGCTAGAATTTTGCTCAGAATCGGAAAACCATTTTGCCTAGTCGAAAACCTTTTTCTCTCTCAAAATGAAAAACGGATGGTAGAACAGAATTTGCGGTTGTAGTCTGATTCTGAAAATAGTATTGAAAATGGTTTTGAAGAGTTTCATGTCTTGAAGAACATCATCCTGTCTAAGAACTTTTTTGGTGCCCAGGGAAAGCACCAGAATTTTGCCTAGAATCGATAACCTTTTTCTCTGCCAAGATAAAAAATGGATGGTGGAACAGAATTTGCGGTTGTAGTCTGATTTTGAAAATAGTATTGAAAATAGTTTTGAAGAACTTCATCATATCTAAAAACTTTTCTGGTGCCCAGGAAAAGTACCAGAATTTTGCTCAGAATCGAAAACCTTTTTCTCTCTCAAAACTAAATTCGGGGTGGTAGTTTGATTATAAAAATAGTATTGATAGATGATTTCAACAACTTTTGGTTTTGACGTATTTCATCTCTAAAAACGTTTTTGCTGCCAAGGGAGAAAACCTTTTCAGTCGCAATATCAAGATTGAGGTTAGGATCTGATTACAGATAATATTCAGAGTTTTGAAGTACTTCATGTTGTGAAGAATTTCATGTCTAAGAACTTTTTTGGTGCATGGAGAACATGCTTGATTTTGCTCAGAATCGGAAAACCATTTTGCCTAGAATCGAAAACCTTTTTCTCTCCCAAAATGAAAAACGGATGGTAGAATAGAATTTGCGGTTGTAGTCTGATTCTGAAAATTGGTATTCAAAATGGTTTTGAACAATTTCATGTTTTGAAGTACTTCATGTCTCAGAACATTTTTGGTGCCAAGGGAGAAAACCTTTTCAGTCGCAATATCAAAATTGAGGTTAGGATCTGATTACCGAAAATGCTAGAATTTTGCTCAGAATCGGAAAACCATTTTGCCTAGTCGAAAACCTTTTTCTCTCTCAAAATGAAAAACGGATGGTAGAACAGAATTTGCGGTTGTAGTCTGATTCTGAAAATAGTATTGAAAATGGTTTTGAAGAGTTTCATGTCTTGAAGAACATCATCCTGTCTAAGAACTTTTTTGGTGCCCAGGGAAAGCACCAGAATTTTGCCTAGAATCGATAACCTTTTTCTCTGCCAAGATAAAAAATGGATGGTGGAACAGAATTTGCGGTTGTAGTCTGATTTTGAAAATAGTATTGAAAATAGTTTTGAAGAACTTCATCATATCTAAAAACTTTTCTGGTGCCCAGGAAAAGTACCAGAATTTTGCTCAGAATCGAAAACCTTTTTCTCTCTCAAAACTAAATTCGGGGTGGTAGTTTGATTATAAAAATAGTATTGATAGATGATTTCAACAACTTTTGGTTTTGACGTATTTCATCTCTAAAAACGTTTTTGCTGCCAAGGGAGAAAACCTTTTCAGTCGCAATATCAAGATTGAGGTTAGGATCTGATTACAGATAATATTCAGAGTTTTGAAGTACTTCATGTTGTGAAGAATTTCATGTCTAAGAACTTTTTTGGTGCATGGAGAACATGCTTGATTTTGCTCAGAATCGGAAAACCATTTTGCCTAGAATCGAAAACCTTTTTCTCTCCCAAAATGAAAAACGGATGGTAGAATAGAATTTGCGGTTGTAGTCTGATTCTGAAAATTGGTATTCAAAATGGTTTTGAACAATTTCATGTTTTGAAGTACTTCATGTCTCAGAACATTTTTGGTGCCAAGGGAGAAAACCTTTTCAGTCGCAATATCAAAATTGAGGTTAGGATCTGATTAGAGAAAATGCTTGAATTTTGCTCAGAATCGGAAAACCATTTTGCCTAGTCGAAAACCTTTTTCTCTCTCAAAATGAAAAACGGATGGTAGAACAGAATTTGCGGTTGTAGTCTGATTCTGAAAATAGTATTGAAAATGGTTTTGAAGAGTTTCATGTCTTGAAGAACATCATCCTGTCTAAGAACTTTTTTGGTGCCCAGGGAAAGTACCAGAATTTTGCCTAGAATCGATAACCTTTTTCTCTGCCAAGATAAAAAATGGATGGTGGAACAGAATTTGCGGTTGTAGTCTGATTTTGAAAATAGTATTGAAAATAGTTTTGAAGAACTTCATCATATCTAAAAACTTTTCTGGTGCCCAGGAAAAGTACCAGAATTTTGCTCAGAATCGAAAACCTTTTTCTCTCTCAAAACTAAATTCGGGGTGGTAGTTTGATTATAAAAATAGTATTGATAGATGATTTCAACAACTTTTGGTTTTGACGTATTTCATCTCTAAAAACGTTTTTTCTGCCAAGGGAGAAAACCTTTTCAGTCGCAATATCAAGATTGAGGTTAGGATCTGATTACAGATAATATTCAGAGTTTTGAAGTACTTCATGTTGTGAAGAATTTCATGTCTAAGAACTTTTTTGGTGCATGGAGAACATGCTTGATTTTGCTCAGAATCGGAAAACCATTTTGCCTAGAATCGAAAACCTTTTTCTCTCCCAAAATGAAAAACGGATGGTAGAATAGAATTTGCGGTTGTAGTCTGATTCTGAAAATTGGTATTCAAAATGGTTTTGAACAATTTCATGTTTTGAAGTACTTCATGTCTCAGAACATTTTTGGTGCCAAGGGAGAAAACCTTTTCAGTCGCAATATCAAAATTGAGGTTAGGATCTGATTACCGAAAATGCTAGAATTTTGCTCAGAATCGGAAAACCATTTTGCCTAGTCGAAAACCTTTTTCTCTCTCAAAATGAAAAACGGATGGTAGAACAGAATTTGCGGTTGTAGTCTGATTCTGAAAATAGTATTGAAAATGGTTTTGAAGAGTTTCATGTCTTGAAGAACATCATCCTGTCTAAGAACTTTTTTGGTGCCCAGGGAAAGCACCAGAATTTTGCCTAGAATCGATAACCTTTTTCTCTGCCAAGATAAAAAATGGATGGTGGAACAGAATTTGCGGTTGTAGTCTGATTTTGAAAATAGTATTGAAAATAGTTTTGAAGAACTTCATCATATCTAAAAACTTTTCTGGTGCCCAGGAAAAGTACCAGAATTTTGCTCAGAATCGAAAACCTTTTTCTCTCTCAAAACTAAATTCGGGGTGGTAGTTTGATTATAAAAATAGTATTGATAGATGATTTCAACAACTTTTGGTTTTGACGTATTTCATCTCTAAAAACGTTTTTGCTGCCAAGGGAGAAAACCTTTTCAGTCGCAATATCAAGATTGAGGTTAGGATCTGATTACAGATAATATTCAGAGTTTTGAAGTACTTCATGTTGTGAAGAATTTCATGTCTAAGAACTTTTTTGGTGCATGGAGAACATGCTTGATTTTGCTCAGAATCGGAAAACCATTTTGCCTAGAATCGAAAACCTTTTTCTCTCCCAAAATGAAAAACGGATGGTAGAATAGAATTTGCGGTTGTAGTCTGATTCTGAAAATTGGTATTCAAAATGGTTTTGAACAATTTCATGTTTTGAAGTACTTCATGTCTCAGAACATTTTTGGTGCCAAGGGAGAAAACCTTTTCAGTCGCAATATCAAAATTGAGGTTAGGATCTGATTAGAGAAAATGCTTGAATTTTGCTCAGAATCGGAAAACCATTTTGCCTAGTCGAAAACCTTTTTCTCTCTCAAAATGAAAAACGGATGGTAGAACAGAATTTGCGGTTGTAGTCTGATTCTGAAAATAGTATTGAAAATGGTTTTGAAGAGTTTCATGTCTTGAAGAACATCATCCTGTCTAAGAACTTTTTTGGTGCCCAGGGAAAGTACCAGAATTTTGCCTAGAATCGATAACCTTTTTCTCTGCCAAGATAAAAAATGGATGGTGGAACAGAATTTGCGGTTGTAGTCTGATTTTGAAAATAGTATTGAAAATAGTTTTGAAGAACTTCATCATATCTAAAAACTTTTCTGGTGCCCAGGAAAAGTACCAGAATTTTGCTCAGAATCGAAAACCTTTTTCTCTCTCAAAACTAAATTCGGGGTGGTAGTTTGATTATAAAAATAGTATTGATAGATGATTTCAACAACTTTTGGTTTTGACGTATTTCATCTCTAAAAACGTTTTTTCTGCCAAGGGAGAAAACCTTTTCAGTCGCAATATCAAGATTGAGGTTAGGATCTGATTACAGATAATATTCAGAGTTTTGAAGTACTTCATGTTGTGAAGAATTTCATGTCTAAGAACTTTTTTGGTGCATGGAGAACATGCTTGATTTTGCTCAGAATCGGAAAACCATTTTGCCTAGAATCGAAAACCTTTTTCTCTCCCAAAATGAAAAACGGATGGTAGAATAGAATTTGCGGTTGTAGTCTGATTCTGAAAATTGGTATTCAAAATGGTTTTGAACAATTTCATGTTTTGAAGTACTTCATGTCTCAGAACATTTTTGGTGCCAAGGGAGAAAACCTTTTCAGTCGCAATATCAAAATTGAGGTTAGGATCTGATTAGAGAAAATGCTTGAATTTTGCTCAGAATCGGAAAACCATTTTGCCTAGTCGAAAACCTTTTTCTCTCTCAAAATGAAAAACGGATGGTAGAACAGAATTTGCGGTTGTAGTCTGATTCTGAAAATAGTATTGAAAATGGTTTTGAAGAGTTTCATGTCTTGAAGAACATCATCCTGTCTAAGAACTTTTTTGGTGCCCAGGGAAAGTACCAGAATTTTGCCTAGAATCGATAACCTTTTTCTCTGCCAAGATAAAAAATGGATGGTGGAACAGAATTTGCGGTTGTAGTCTGATTTTGAAAATAGTATTGAAAATAGTTTTGAAGAACTTCATCATATCTAAAAACTTTTCTGGTGCCCAGGAAAAGTACCAGAATTTTGCTCAGAATCGAAAACCTTTTTCTCTCTCAAAACTAAATTCGGGGTGGTAGTTTGATTATAAAAATAGTATTGATAGATGATTTCAACAACTTTTGGTTTTGACGTATTTCATCTCTAAAAACGTTTTTTCTGCCAAGGGAGAAAACCTTTTCAGTCGCAATATCAAGATTGAGGTTAGGATCTGATTACAGATAATATTCAGAGTTTTGAAGTACTTCATGTTGTGAAGAATTTCATGTCTAAGAACTTTTTTGGTGCATGGAGAACATGCTTGATTTTGCTCAGAATCGGAAAACCATTTTGCCTAGAATCGAAAACCTTTTTCTCTCCCAAAATGAAAAACGGATGGTAGAATAGAATTTGCGGTTGTAGTCTGATTCTGAAAATTGGTATTCAAAATGGTTTTGAACAATTTCATGTTTTGAAGTACTTCATGTCTCAGAACATTTTTGGTGCCAAGGGAGAAAACCTTTTCAGTCGCAATATCAAAATTGAGGTTAGGATCTGATTAGAGAAAATGCTAGAATTTTGCTCAGAATCGAAAAACCATTTTGCCTAGAATCGAAAACCTTTTTCTCTCCCAAAATGAAAAATTGATGGTAGAACAGAATTTGCGGTTGTAGTCTGATTCTGAAAATAGTATTGAAAATAGTTTTGAAGAACTTCATCATATGTAAAAACTTTTCTGGTGCCCAGGGAAAGTACCAGAATTTTGCTCAGAATCGAAAACCTTTTTCTCTCTCAAAACTAAATTCGGGGTGGTAGTTTGATTATAAAAATAGTATTGATAGATGATTTCAACAACTTTTGGTTTTGACGTATTTCATCTCTAAAAACGTTTTTGCTGCCAAGGGAGAAAACCTTTTCAGTCGCAATATCAAGATTGAGGTTAGGATCTGATTACAGATAATATTCAGAGTTTTGAAGTACTTCATGTTGTGAAGAATTTCATGTCTAAGAACTTTTTTGGTGCATGGAGAACATGCTTGATTTTGCTCAGAATCGGAAAACCATTTTGCCTAGAATCGAAAACCTTTTTCTCTCCCAAAATGAAAAACGGATGGTAGAATAGAATTTGCGGTTGTAGTCTGATTCTGAAAATTGGTATTCAAAATGGTTTTGAACAATTTCATGTTCTGAAGTACTTCATGTCTCAGAACATTTTTGGTGCCAAGGGAGAAAACCTTTTCAGTCGCAATATCAAAATTGAGGTTAGGATCTGATTAGAGAAAATGCTTGAATTTTGCTCAGAATCGGAAAACCATTTTGCCTAGTCGAAAACCTTTTTCTCTCTCAAAATGAAAAACGGATGGTAGAACAGAATTTGCGGTTGTAGTCTGATTCTGAAAATAGTATTGAAAATGGTTTTGAAGAGTTTCATGTCTTGAAGAACATCATCCTGTCTAAGAACTTTTTTGGTGCCCAGGGAAAGCACCAGAATTTTGCCTAGAATCGATAACCTTTTTCTCTGCCAAAATGAAAAATGGATGGTGGAACAGAATTTGCGGTTGTAGTCTGATTTTGAAAATAGTATTGAAAATAGTTTTGAAGAACTTCATCATATCTAAAAACTTTTCTGGTGCCCAGGAAAAGTACCAGAATTTTGCTCAGAATCGAAAACCTTTTTCTCTCTCAAAACTAAATTCGGGGTGGTAGTTTGATTATAAAAATAGTATTGATAGATGATTTCAACAACTTTTGGTTTTGACGTATTTCATCTCTAAAAACGTTTTTGCTGCCAAGGGAGAAAACCTTTTCAGTCGCAATATCAATATTGAGGTTAGGATCTGATTACAGATAATATTCAGAGTTTTGAAGTGCTTCATGTTGTGAAGAATTTCATGTCTAAGAACTTTTTTGGTGCATGGAGAACATGCTTGATTTTGCTCAGAATCGGAAAACCATTTTGCCTAGAATCGAAAACCTTTTTCTCTCCCAAAATGAAAAACGGATGGTAGAATAGAATTTGCGGTTGTAGTCTGATTCTGAAAATTGGTATTCAAAATGGTTTTGAACAATTTCATGTTTTGAAGTACTTCATGTCTCAGAACATTTTTGGTGCCAAGGGAGAAAACCTTTTCAGTCGCAATATCAAAATTGAGGTTAGGATCTGATTAGAGAAAATGCTTGAATTTTGCTCAGAATCGGAAAACCATTTTGCCTAGTCGAAAACCTTTTTCTCTCTCAAAATGAAAAACGGATGGTAGAACAGAATTTGCGGTTGTAGTCTGATTCTGAAAATAGTATTGAAAATGGTTTTGAAGAGTTTCATGTCTTGAAGAACATCATCCTGTCTAAGAACTTTTTTGGTGCCCAGGGAAAGTACCAGAATTTTGCCTAGAATCGATAACCTTTTTCTCTGCCAAGATAAAAAATGGATGGTGGAACAGAATTTGCGGTTGTAGTCTGATTTTGAAAATAGTATTGAAAATAGTTTTGAAGAACTTCATCATATCTAAAAACTTTTCTGGTGCCCAGGAAAAGTACCAGAATTTTGCTCAGAATCGAAAACCTTTTTCTCTCTCAAAACTAAATTCGGGGTGGTAGTTTGATTATAAAAATAGTATTGATAGATGATTTCAACAACTTTTGGTTTTGACGTATTTCATCTCTAAAAACGTTTTTGCTGCCAAGGGAGAAAACCTTTTCAGTCGCAATATCAAGATTGAGGTTAGGATCTGATTACAGATAATATTCAGAGTTTTGAAGTGCTTCATGTTGTGAAGAATTTCATGTCTAAGAACTTTTTTGGTGCATGGAGAACATGCTTGATTTTGCTCAGAATCGGAAAACCATTTTGCCTAGAATCGAAAACCTTTTTCTCTCCCAAAATGAAAAACGGATGGTAGAATAGAATTTGCGGTTGTAGTCTGATTCTGAAAATTGGTATTCAAAATGGTTTTGAACAATTTCATGTTTTGAAGTACTTCATGTCTCAGAACATTTTTGGTGCCAAGGGAGAAAACCTTTTCAGTCGCAATATCAAAATTGAGGTTAGGATCTGATTAGAGAAAATGCTAGAATTTTGCTCAGAATCGAAAAACCATTTTGCCTAGAATCGAAAACCTTTTTCTCTCCCAAAATGAAAAATTGATGGTAGAACAGAATTTGCGGTTGTAGTCTGATTCTGAAAATAGTATTGAAAATAGTTTTGAAGAACTTCATCATATGTAAAAACTTTTCTGGTGCCCAGGGAAAGTACCAGAATTTTGCTCAGAATCGAAAACCTTTTTCTCTCTCAAAACTAAATTCGGGGTGGTAGTTTGATTATAAAAATAGTATTGATAGATGATTTCAACAACTTTTGGTTTTGACGTATTTCATCTCTAAAAACGTTTTTGCTGCCAAGGGAGAAAACCTTTTCAGTCGCAATATCAAGATTGAGGTTAGGATCTGATTACAGATAATATTCAGAGTTTTGAAGTACTTCATGTTGTGAAGAATTTCATGTCTAAGAACTTTTTTGGTGCATGGAGAATATGCTTGATTTTGCTCAGAATCGGAAAACCATTTTGCCTAGAATCGAAAACCTTTTTCTCTCCCAAAATGAAAAACGGATGGTAGAATAGAATTTGCGGTTGTAGTCTGATTCTGAAAATTGGTATTCAAAATGGTTTTGAACAATTTCATGTTCTGAAGTACTTCATGTCTCAGAACATTTTTGGTGCCAAGGGAGAAAACCTTTTCAGTCGCAATATCAAAATTGAGGTTAGGATCTGATTAGAGAAAATGCTTGAATTTTGCTCAGAATCGGAAAACCATTTTGCCTAGTCGAAAACCTTTTTCTCTCTCAAAATGAAAAACGGATGGTAGAACAGAATTTGCGGTTGTAGTCTGATTCTGAAAATAGTTTTGAAAATGGTTTTGAAGAGTTTCATGTCTTGAAGAACATCATCCTGTCTAAGAACTTTTTTGGTGCCCAGGGAAAGCACCAGAATTTTGCCTAGAATCGATAACCTTTTTCTCTGCCAAAATGAAAAATGGATGGTGGAACAGAATTTGCGGTTGTAGTCTGATTTTGAAAATAGTATTGAAAATAGTTTTGAAGAACTTCATCATATCTAAAAACTTTTCTGGTGCCCAGGAAAAGTACCAGAATTTTGCTCAGAATCGAAAACCTTTTTCTCTCTCAAAACTAAATTCGGGGTGGTAGTTTGATTATAAAAATAGTATTGATAGATGATTTCAACAACTTTTGGTTTTGACGTATTTCATCTCTAAAAACGTTTTTGCTGCCAAGGGAGAAAACCTTTTCAGTCGCAATATCAATATTGAGGTTAGGATCTGATTACAGATAATATTCAGAGTTTTGAAGTACTTCATGTTGTGAAGAATTTCATGTCTAAGAACTTTTTTGGTGCATGGAGAACATGCTTGATTTTGCTCAGAATCGGAAAACCATTTTGCCTAGAATCGAAAATCTTTTTCTCTCCCAAAATGAAAAACGGATGGTAGAATAGAATTTTCGGTTGTAGTCTGATTCTGAAAATTGGTATTCAAAATGGTTTTGAACAATTTCATGTTCTGAAGTACTTCATGTCTCAGAACATTTTTGGTGCCAAGGGAGAAAACCTTTTCAGTCGCAATATCAAAATTGAGGTTAGGATCTGATTAGAGAAAATGGTTGAATTTTGCTCAGAATCGGAAAACCATTTTGCCTAGTCGAAAACCTTTTTCTCTCTCAAAATGAAAAACGGATGGTAGAACAGAATTTGCGGTTGTAGTCTGATTCTGAAAATAGTATTGAAAATGGTTTTGAAGAGTTTCATGTCTTGAAGAACATCATCCTGTCTAAGAACTTTTTTGGTGCCCAGGGAAAGCACCAGAATTTTGCCTAGAATCGATAACCTTTTTCTCTGCCAAAATGAAAAATGGATGGTGGAACAGAATTTGCGGTTGTAGTCTGATTTTGAAAATAGTATTGAAAATAGTTTTGAAGAACTTCATCATATCTAAAAACTTTTCTGGTGCCCAGGAAAAGTACCAGAATTTTGCTCAGAATCGAAAACCTTTTTCTCTCTCAAAACTAAATTCGGGGTGGTAGTTTGATTATAAAAATAGTATTGATAGATGATTTCAACAACTTTTGGTTTTGACGTATTTCATCTCTAAAAACGTTTTTCCTGCCAAGGGAGAAAACCTTTTCAGTCGCAATATCAATATTGAGGTTAGGATCTGATTACAGATAATATTCAGAGTTTTGAAGTACTTCATGTTGTGAAGAATTTCATGTCTAAGAACTTTTTTGGTGCATGGAGAACATGCTTGATTTTGCTCAGAATCGGAAAACCATTTTGCCTAGAATCGAAAACCTTTTTCTCTCCCAAAATGAAAAACGGATGGTAGAATAGAATTTGCGGTTGTAGTCTGATTCTGAAAATTGGTATTCAAAATGGTTTTGAACAATTTCATGTTTTGAAGTACTTCATGTCTCAGAACATTTTTGGTGCCAAGGGAGAAAACCTTTTCAGTCGCAATATCAAAATTGAGGTTAGGATCTGATTAGAGAAAATGCTTGAATTTTGCTCAGAATCGGAAAACCATTTTGCCTAGTCGAAAACCTTTTTCTCTCTCAAAATGAAAAACGGATGGTAGAACAGAATTTGCGGTTGTAGTCTGATTCTGAAAATAGTATTGAAAATGGTTTTGAAGAGTTTCATGTCTTGAAGAACATCATCCTGTCTAAGAACTTTTTTGGTGCCCAGGGAAAGCACCAGAATTTTGCCTAGAATCGATAACCTTTTTCTCTGCCAAAATGAAAAATGGATGGTGGAACAGAATTTGCGGTTGTAGTCTGATTTTGAAAATAGTATTGAAAATAGTTTTGAAGAACTTCATCATATCTAAAAACTTTTCTGGTGCCCAGGAAAAGTACCAGAATTTTGCTCAGAATCGAAAACCTTTTTCTCTCTCAAAACTAAATTCGGGGTGGTAGTTTGATTATAAAAATAGTATTGATAGATGATTTCAACAACTTTTGGTTTTGACGTATTTCATCTCTAAAAACGTTTTTGCTGCCAAGGGAGAAAACCTTTTCAGTCGCAATATCAATATTGAGGTTAGGATCTGATTACAGATAATATTCAGAGTTTTGAAGTACTTCATGTTGTGAAGAATTTCATGTCTAAGAACTTTTTTGGTGCATGGAGAACATGCTTGATTTTGCTCAGAATCGGAAAACCATTTTGCCTAGAATCGAAAACCTTTTTCTCTCCCAAAATGAAAAACGGATGGTAGAATAGAATTTGCGGTTGTAGTCTGATTCTGAAAATTGGTATTCAAAATGGTTTTGAACAATTTCATGTTTTGAAGTACTTCATGTCTCAGAACATTTTTGGTGCCAAGGGAGAAAACCTTTTCAGTCGCAATATCAAAATTGAGGTTAGGATCTGATTAGAGAAAATGCTAGAATTTTGCTCAGAATCGAAAAACCATTTTGCCTAGAATCGAAAAGCTTTTTCTCTCCCCAAATGAAAAATTGATGGTAGAACAGAATTTGCGGTTGTAGTCTGATTCTGAAAATAGTATTGAAAATAATTTTGAAGAACTTCATCATATGTAAAAGGTTTTCTGGTGCCCAGGAAAAGTACCAGAATTTTGCTCAGAATCGAAAACCTTTTTCTCTCTCAAAACTAAATTCGGGGTGGTAGTTTGATTATAAAAATAGTATTGATAGGTGATTTCAACAACTTTTGGTTTTGACGTATTTCATCTCTAAAAACGTTTTTGCTGCCAAGGGAGAAAACCTTTTCAGTCGCAATATCAATATTGAGGTTAGGATCTGATTACCGAAAATGCTAGAATTTTGCTCAGAATCGGAAAACCATTTTGCCTAGTCGAAAACCTTTTTCTCTCTCAAAATGAAAAACGGATGGTAGAACAGAATTTGCGGTTGTAGTCTGATTCTGAAAATAGTATTGAAAATAGTTTTGAAGAACTTCATCATATGTAAAAACTTTTCTGGTGCCCAGGGAAAGTAGCAGAATTTTGCTCAGAATCGAAAACCTTTTTCTCTCTCAAAACTAAATTCGGGGTGGTAGTTTGATTATAAAAATAGTATTGATAGATGATTTCAACAACTTTTGGTTTTGACGTATTTCATCTCTAAAAACGTTTTTGCTGCCAAGGGAGAAAATCTTTTCAGTCGCAATATCAATATTGAGGTTAGGATCTGATTACAGATAATATTCAGAGTTTTGAAGTGCTTCATGTTGTGAAGAATTTCATGTCTAAGAACTTTTTTGGTGCATGGAGAACATGCTTGATTTTGCTCAGAATCGGAAAACCATTTTGCCTAGAATCGAAAATCTTTTTCTCTCCCAAAATGAAAAACGGATGGTAGAATAGAATTTGCGGTTGTATTCTGATTCTGAAAATTGGTATTCAAAATGGTTTTGAACAATTTCATGTTCTGTAGTACTTCATGTCTCAGAACATTTTTGGTGCCAAGGGAGAAAACCTTTTCAGTCGCAATATCAAAATTGAGGTTAGGCTCTGATTGGAGAAAATGCTAGAATTTTGCTCAGAATCGGAAAACCATTTTGACTAGTCGAAAACCTTTTTCTCTCTCAAAATGAAAAACGGATGGTAGAACAGAATTTGCGGTTGTAGTCTGATTCTGAAAATAGTATTGAAAATGGTTTTGAAGAGTTTCATGTCTTGAAGAACATCATCCTGTCTAAGAACTTTTTTGGTGCCCAGGGAAAGTACCAGAATTTTGCCTAGAATCGATAACCTTTTTCTCTGCCAAAATGAAAAATGGATGGTGGAACAGAATTTGCGGTTGTAGTCTGATTCTGAAAATAGTATTGAAAATAGTTTTGAAGAACTTCATCATATCTAAAAACTTTTCTGGTGCCCAGGAAAAGTACCAGAATTTTGCTCAGAATCAAAAACCTTTTTCTCTCTCAAAACTAAATTCGGGGTGGTAGTTTGATTATAAAAATAGTATTGATAGATGATTTCAACAACTTTTGGTTTTGACGTATTTCATCTCTAAAAACGTTTTTGCTGCCAAGGGAGAAAACCTTTTCAGTCGCAATATCAATATTGAGGTTAGGATCTGATTACAGATAATATTCAGAGTTTTGAAGTACTTCATGTTGTGAAGAATTTCATGTCTAAGAACTTTTTTGGTGCCTGGAGAACATGCTTGATTTTGCTCAGAATCGGAAAACCATTTTGCCTAGAATCGAAAACCTTTTTCTCTCCCAAAATGAAAAATGGATGGTAGAACAGAATTTGCGGTTGTAGTCTGATTCTGAAAATAGTATTGAAAATAGTTTTGAAGAACTTCATCATATGTAAAAACTTTTCTGGTGCCCAGGGAAAGTACCAGAATTTTGCTCAGAATCGAAAACCTTTTTCTCTCTCAAAACTAAATTCGGGGTGGTAGTTTGATTATAAAAATAGTATTGATAGATGATTTCAACAACTTTTGGTTTTGACGTATTTCATCTCTAAAAACGTTTTTGCTGCCAAGGGAGAAAACCTTTTCAGTCGCAATATCAATATTGAGGTTAGGATCTGATTACAGATAATATTCAGAGTTTTGAAGTGCTTCATGTTGTGAAGAATTTCATGTCTAAGAACTTTTTTGGTGCATGGAGAACATGCTTGATTTTGCTCAGAATCGGAAAACCATTTTGCCTAGAATCGAAAATCTTTTTCTCTCCCAAAATGAAAAACGGATGGTAGAATAGAATTTTCGGTTGTAGTCTGATTCTGAAAATTGGTATTCAAAATGGTTTTGAACAATTTCATGTTCTGAAGTACTTCATGTCTCAGAACATTTTTGGTGCCAAGGGAGAAAACCTTTTCAGTCGCAATATCAAAATTGAGGTTAGGATCTGATTAGAGAAAATGCTTGAATTTTGCTCAGAATCGGAAAACCATTTTGCCTAGTCGAAAACCTTTTTCTCTCTCAAAATGAAAAACGGATGGTAGAACAGAATTTGCGGTTGTAGTCTGATTCTGAAAATAGTATTGAAAATGGTTTTGAAGAGTTTCATGTCTTGAAGAACATCATCCTGTCTAAGAACTTTTTTGGTGCCCAGGGAAAGCACCAGAATTTTGCCTAGAATCGATAACCTTTTTCTCTGCCAAGATAAAAAATGGATGGTGGAACAGAATTTGCGGTTGTAGTCTGATTTTGAAAATAGTATTGAAAATAGTTTTGAAGAACTTCATCATATCTAAAAACTTTTCTGGTGCCCAGGAAAAGTACCAGAATTTTGCTCAGAATCGAAAACCTTTTTCTCTCTCAAAACTAAATTCGGGGTGGTAGTTTGATTATAAAAATAGTATTGATAGATGATTTCAACAACTTTTGGTTTTGACGTATTTCATCTCTAAAAACGTTTTTGCTGCCAAGGGAGAAAACCTTTTCAGTCGCAATATCAATATTGAGGTTAGGATCTGATTACAGATAATATTCAGAGTTTTGAAGTACTTCATGTTGTGAAGAATTTCATGTCTAAGAACTTTTTTGGTGCATGGAGAACATGCTTGATTTTGCTCAGAATCGGAAAACCATTTTGCCTAGAATCGAAAACCTTTTTCTCTCCCAAAATGAAAAACGGATGGTAGAATAGAATTTGCGGTTGTAGTCTGATTCTGAAAATTGGTATTCAAAATGGTTTTGAACAATTTCATGTTTTGAAGTACTTCATGTCTCAGAACATTTTTGGTGCCAAGGGAGAAAACCTTTTCAGTCGCAATATCAAAATTGAGGTTAGGATCTGATTAGAGAAAATGCTTGAATTTTGCTCAGAATCGGAAAACCATTTTGCCTAGTCGAAAACCTTTTTCTCTCTCAAAATGAAAAACGGATGGTAGAACAGAATTTGCGGTTGTAGTCTGATTCTGAAAATAGTATTGAAAATGGTTTTGAAGAGTTTCATGTCTTGAAGAACATCATCCTGTCTAAGAACTTTTTTGGTGCCCAGGGAAAGCACCAGAATTTTGCCTAGAATCGATAACCTTTTTCTCTGCCAAAATGAAAAATGGATGGTGGAACAGAATTTGCGGTTGTAGTCTGATTTTGAAAATAGTATTGAAAATAGTTTTGAAGAACTTCATCATATCTAAAAACTTTTCTGGTGCCCAGGAAAAGTACCAGAATTTTGCTCAGAATCGAAAACCTTTTTCTCTCTCAAAACTAAATTCGGGGTGGTAGTTTGATTATAAAAATAGTATTGATAGATGATTTCAACAACTTTTGGTTTTGACGTATTTCATCTCTAAAAACGTTTTTGCTGCCAAGGGAGAAAACCTTTTCAGTCGCAATATCAAGATTGAGGTTAGGATCTGATTACAGATAATATTCAGAGTTTTGAAGTACTTCATGTTGTGAAGAATTTCATGTCTAAGAACTTTTTTGGTGCATGGAGAACATGCTTGATTTTGCTCAGAATCGGAAAACCATTTAGCCTAGAATCGAAAACCTTTTTCTCTCCCAAAATGAAAAACGGATGGTAGAATAGAATTTGCGGTTGTAGTCTGATTCTGAAAATTGGTATTCAAAATGGTTTTGAACAATTTCATGTTTTGAAGTACTTCATGTCTCAGAACATTTTTGGTGCCAAGGGAGAAAACCTTTTCAGTCGCAATATCAAAATTGAGGTTAGGATCTGATTAGAGAAAATGCTTGAATTTTGCTCAGAATCGGAAAACCATTTTGCCTAGTCGAAAACCTTTTTCTCTCTCAAAATGAAAAACGGATGGTAGAACAGAATTTGCGGTTGTAGTCTGATTCTGAAAATAGTATTGAAAATGGTTTTGAAGAGTTTCATGTCTTGAAGAACATCATCCTGTCTAAGAACTTTTTTGGTGCCCAGGGAAAGCACCAGAATTTTGCCTAGAATCGATAACCTTTTTCTCTGCCAAGATAAAAAATGGATGGTGGAACAGAATTTGCGGTTGTAGTCTGATTTTGAAAATAGTATTGAAAATAGTTTTGAAGAACTTCATCATATCTAAAAACTTTTCTGGTGCCCAGGAAAAGTACCAGAATTTTGCTCAGAATCGAAAACCTTTTTCTCTCTCAAAACTAAATTCGGGGTGGTAGTTTGATTATAAAAATAGTATTGATAGATGATTTCAACAACTTTTGGTTTTGACGTATTTCATCTCTAAAAACGTTTTTGCTGCCAAGGGAGAAAACCTTTTCAGTCGCAATATCAAGATTGAGGTTAGGATCTGATTACAGATAATATTCAGAGTTTTGAAGTACTTCATGTTGTGAAGAATTTCATGTCTAAGAACTTTTTTGGTGCATGGAGAACATGCTTGATTTTGCTCAGAATCGGAAAACCATTTTGCCTAGAATCGAAAACCTTTTTCTCTCCCAAAATGAAAAACGGATGGTAGAATAGAATTTGCGGTTGTAGTCTGATTCTGAAAATTGGTATTCAAAATGGTTTTGAACAATTTCATGTTTTGAAGTACTTCATGTCTCAGAACATTTTTGGTGCCAAGGGAGAAAACCTTTTCAGTCGCAATATCAAAATTGAGGTTAGGATCTGATTAGAGAAAATGCTTGAATTTTGCTCAGAATCGGAAAACCATTTTGCCTAGTCGAAAACCTTTTTCTCTCTCAAAATGAAAAACGGATGGTAGAACAGAATTTGCGGTTGTAGTCTGATTCTGAAAATAGTATTGAAAATGGTTTTGAAGAGTTTCATGTCTTGAAGAACATCATCCTGTCTAAGAACTTTTTTGGTGCCCAGGGAAAGCACCAGAATTTTGCCTAGAATCGATAACCTTTTTCTCTGCCAAAATGAAAAATGGATGGTGGAACAGAATTTGCGGTTGTAGTCTGATTTTGAAAATAGTATTGAAAATAGTTTTGAAGAACTTCATCATATCTAAAAACTTTTCTGGTGCCCAGGAAAAGTACCAGAATTTTGCTCAGAATCAAAAACCTTTTTCTCTCTCAAAACTAAATTCGGGGTGGTAGTTTGATTATAAAAATAGTATTGATAGATGATTTCAACAACTTTTGGTTTTGACGTATTTCATCTCTAAAAACGTTTTTGCTGCCAAGGGAGAAAACCTTTTCAGTCGCAATATCAATATTGAGGTTAGGATCTGATTACAGATAATATTCAGAGTTTTGAAGTACTTCATGTTGTGAAGAATTTCATGTCTAAGAACTTTTTTGGTGCATGGAGAACATGCTTGATTTTGCTCAGAATCGGAAAACCATTTTGCCTAGAATCGAAAACCTTTTTCTCTCCCAAAATGAAAAACGGATGGTAGAATAGAATTTGCGGTTGTAGTCTGATTCTGAAAATTGGTATTCAAAATGGTTTTGAACAATTTCATGTTTTGAAGTACTTCATGTCTCAGAACATTTTTGGTGCCAAGGGAGAAAACCTTTTCAGTCGCAATATCAAAATTGAGGTTAGGATCTGATTAGAGAAAATGCTAGAATTTTACTCAGAATCGAAAAACCATTTTGCCTAGAATCGAAAAGCTTTTTCTCTCCCCAAATGAAAAATTGATGGTAGAACAGAATTTGCGGTTGTAGTCTGATTCTGAAAATAGTATTGAAAATAATTTTGAAGAACTTCATCATATGTAAAAGGTTTTCTGGTGCCCAGGAAAAGTACCAGAATTTTGCTCAGAATCGAAAACCTTTTTCTCTCTCAAAACTAAATTCGGGGTGGTAGTTTGATTATAAAAATAGTATTGATAGGTGATTTCAACAACTTTTGGTTTTGACGTATTTCATCTCTAAAAACGTTTTTGCTGCCAAGGGAGAAAACCTTTTCAGTCGCAATATCAATATTGAGGTTAGGATCTGATTACCGAAAATGCTAGAATTTTGCTCAGAATCGGAAAACCATTTTGCCTAGTCGAAAACCTTTTTCTCTCTCAAAATGAAAAACGGATGGTAGAACAGAATTTGCGGTTGTAGTCTGATTCTGAAAATAGTACTGAAAATGGTTTTGAAGAACTTCATCATATGTAAAAACTTTTCTGGTGCCCAGGGAAAGTACCAGAATTTTGCTCAGAATCGAAAACCTTTTTCTCTCTCAAAACTAAATTCGGGGTGGTAGTTTGATTATAAAAATAGTATTGATAGATGATTTCAACAACTTTTGGTTTTGACGTATTTCATCTCTAAAAACGTTTTTGCTGCCAAGGGAGAAAACCTTTTCAGTCGCAATATCAATATTGAGGTTAGGATCTGATTACAGATAATATTCAGAGTTTTGAAGTACTTCATGTTGTGAAGAATTTCATGTCTAAGAACTTTTTGGTGCATGGAGAACATGCTTGATTTTGCTCAGAATCGGAAAACCATTTTGCCTAGAATCGAAAACATTTTTCTCTCCCAAAATGAAAAACGGATGGTAGAATAAAATTTGCGGTTGTAGTCTGATTCTGAAAATTGGTATTCAAAATGGTTTTGAACAATTTCATGTTTTGAAGTACTTCATGTCTCAGAACATTTTTGGTGCCAAGGGAGAAAACCTTTTCAGTCGCAATATCAAAATTGAGGTTAGGATCTGATTAGAGAAAATGCTTGAATTTTGCTCAGAATCGGAAAACCATTTTGCCTAGTCGAAAACCTTTTTCTCTCTCAAAATGAAAAACGGATGGTAGAACAGAATTTGCGGTTGTAGTCTGATTCTGAAAATAGTATTGAAAATGGTTTTGAAGAGTTTCATGTCTTGAAGAACATCATCCTGTCTAAGAACTTTTTTGGTGCCCAGGGAAAGCACCAGAATTTTGCCTAGAATCGATAACCTTTTTCTCTGCCAAAATGAAAAATGGATGGTGGAACAGAATTTGCGGTTGTAGTCTGATTTTGAAAATAGTATTGAAAATAGTTTTGAAGAACTTCATCATATCTAAAAACTTTTCTGGTGCCCAGGAAAAGTACCAGAATTTTGCTCAGAATCGAAAACCTTTTTCTCTCTCAAAACTAAATTCGGGGTGGTAGTTTGATTATAAAAATAGTATTGATAGATGATTTCAACAACTTTTGGTTTTGACGTATTTCATCTCTAAAAACGTTTTTGCTGCCAAGGGAGAAAACCTTTTCAGTCGCAATATCAAGATTGAGGTTAGGATCTGATTACAGATAATATTCAGAGTTTTGAAGTACTTCATGTTGTGAAGAATTTCATGTCTAAGAACTTTTTTGGTGCATGGAGAACATGCTTGATTTTGCTCAGAATCGGAAAACCATTTTGCCTAGAATCGAAAACCTTTTTCTCTCCCAAAATGAAAAACGGATGGTAGAATAGAATTTGCGGTTGTAGTCTGATTCTGAAAATTGGTATTCAAAATGGTTTTGAACAATTTCATGTTTTGAAGTACTTCATGTCTCAGAACATTTTTGATGCCAAGGGAGAAAACCTTTTCAGTCGCAATATCAAAATTGAGGTTAGGATCTGATTAGAGAAAATGCTAGAATTTTGCTCAGAATCGAAAAACCATTGTGCCTAGAATCGAAAAGCTTTTTCTCTCCCCAAATGAAAAATTGATGGTAGAACAGAATTTGCGGTTGTAGTCTGATTCTGAAAATAGTATTGAAAATAATTTTGAAGAACTTCATCATATGTAAAAGGTTTTCTGGTGCCCAGGAAAAGTACCAGAATTTTGCTCAGAATCGAAAACCTTTTTCTCTCTCAAAACTAAATTCGGGGTGGTAGTTTGATTATAAAAATAGTATTGATAGGTGATTTCAACAACTTTTGGTTTTGACGTATTTCATCTCTAAAAACGTTTTTGCTGCCAAGGGAGAAAACCGTTTCAGTCGCAATATCAATATTGAGGTTAGGATCTGATTACCGAAAATGCTAGAATTTTGCTCAGAATCGGAAAACCATTTTGCCTAGTCGAAAACCTTCTTCTCTCTCAAAATGAAAAACGGATGGTAGAACAGAATTTGCGGTTGTAGTCTGATTCTGAAAATAGTATTGAAAATGGTTTTGAAGAGTTTCATGTCTTGAAGAACATCATCCTGTCTAAGAACTTTTTTGGTGCCCAGGGAAAGCACCAGAATTTTGCCTAGAATCGATAACCTTTTTCTCTGCCAAGATAAAAAATGGATGGTGGAACAGAATTTGCGGTTGTAGTCTGATTTTGAAAATAGTATTGAAAATAGTTTTGAAGAACTTCATCATATCTAAAAACTTTTCTGGTGCCCAGGAAAAGTACCAGAATTTTGCTCAGAATCGAAAACCTTTTTCTCTCTCAAAACTAAATTCGGGGTGGTAGTTTGATTATAAAAATAGTATTGATAGATGATTTCAACAACTTTTGGTTTTGACGTATTTCATCTCTAAAAACGTTTTTGCTGCCAAGGGAGAAAACCTTTTCAGTCGCAATATCAAGATTGAGGTTAGGATCTGATTACAGATAATATTCAGAGTTTTGAAGTACTTCATGTTGTGAAGAATTTCATGTCTAAGAACTTTTTTGGTGCATGGAGAACATGCTTGATTTTGCTCAGAATCGGAAAACCATTTTGCCTAGAATCGAAAACCTTTTTCTCTCCCAAAATGAAAAACGGATGGTAGAATAGAATTTGCGGTTGTAGTCTGATTCTGAAAATTGGTATTCAAAATGGTTTTGAACAATTTCATGTTTTGAAGTACTTCATGTCTCAGAACATTTTTGGTGCCAAGGGAGAAAACCTTTTCAGTCGCAATATCAAAATTGAGGTTAGGATCTGATTAGAGAAAATGCTTGAATTTTGCTCAGAATCGGAAAACCATTTTTCCTAGTCGAAAACCTTTTTCTCTCTCAAAATGAAAAACGGATGGTAGAACAGAATTTGCAGTTGTAGTCTGATTCTGAAAATAGTATTGAAAATGGTTTTGAAGAGTTTCATGTCTTGAAGAACATCATCCTGTCTAAGAACTTTTTTGGTGCCCAGGGAAAGCACCAGAATTTTGCCTAGAATCGATAACCTTTTTCTCTGCCAAGATAAAAAATGGATGGTGGAACAGAATTTGCGGTTGTAGTCTGATTTTGAAAATAGTATTGAAAATAGTTTTGAAGAACTTCATCATATCTAAAAACTTTTCTGGTGCCCAGGAAAAGTACCAGAATTTTGCTCAGAATCGAAAACCTTTTTCTCTCTCAAAACTAAATTCGGGGTGGTAGTTTGATTATAAAAATAGTATTGATAGATGATTTCAACAACTTTTGGTTTTGACGTATTTCATCTCTAAAAACGTTTTTGCTGCCAAGGGAGAAAACCTTTTCAGTCGCAATATCAAGATTGAGGTTAGGATCTGATTACAGATAATATTCAGAGTTTTGAAGTACTTCATGTTGTGAAGAATTTCATGTCTAAGAACTTTTTTGGTGCATGGAGAACATGCTTGATTTTGCTCAGAATCGGAAAACCATTTTGCCTATAATCGAAAACCTTTTTCTCTCCCAAAATGAAAAACGGATGGTAGAATAGAATTTGCGGTTGTAGTCTGATTCTGAAAATTGGTATTCAAAATGGTTTTGAACAATTTCATGTTTTGAAGTACTTCATGTCTCAGAACATTTTTGGTGCCAAGGGAGAAAACCTTTTCAGTCGCAATATCAAAATTGAGGTTAGGATCTGATTAGAGAAAATGCTTGAATTTTGCTCAGAATCGGAAAACCATTTTGCCTAGTCGAAAACCTTTTTCTCTCTCAAAATGAAAAACGGATGGTAGAACAGAATTTGCGGTTGTAGTCTGATTCTGAAAATAGTATTGAAAATGGTTTTGAAGAGTTTCATGTCTTGAAGAACATCATCCTGTCTAAGAACTTTTTTGGTGCCCAGGGAAAGCACCAGAATTTTGCCTAGAATCGATAACCTTTTTCTCTGCCAAAATGAAAAATGGATGGTGGAACAGAATTTGCGGTTGTAGTCTGATTTTGAAAATAGTATTGAAAATAGTTTTGAAGAACTTCATCATATCTAAAAACTTTTCTGGTGCCCAGGAAAAGTACCAGAATTTTGCTCAGAATCGAAAACCTTTTTCTCTCTCAAAACTAAATTCGGGGTGGTAGTTTGATTATAAAAATAGTATTGATAGATGATTTCAACAACTTTTGGTTTTGACGTATTTCATCTCTAAAAACGTTTTTGCTGCCAAGGGAGAAAACCTTTTCAGTCGCAATATCAAGATTGAGGTTAGGATCTGATTACAGATAATATTCAGAGTTTTGAAGTACTTCATGTTGTGAAGAATTTCATGTCTAAGAACTTTTTTGGTGCATGGAGAACATGCTTGATTTTGCTCAGAATCGGAAAACCATTTTGCCTAGAATCGAAAACCTTTTTCTCTCCCAAAATGAAAAACGGATGGTAGAATAGAATTTGCGGTTGTAGTCTGATTCTGAAAATTGGTATTCAAAATGGTTTTGAACAATTTCATGTTTTGAAGTACTTCATGTCTCAGAACATTTTTGGTGCCAAGGGAGAAAACCTTTTCAGTCGCAATATCAAAATTGAGGTTAGGATCTGATTAGAGAAAATGCTAGAATTTTGCTCAGAATGGAAAAACCATTTTGCCTAGAATCGAAAACCTTTTTCTCTCCCAAAATGAAAAATTGATGGTAGAACAGAATTTGCGGTTGTAGTCTGATTCTGAAAATAGTATTGAAAATAGTTTTGAAGAACTTCATCATATGTAAAAACTTTTCTGGTGCCCAGGGAAAGTACCAGAATTTTGCTCAGAATCGAAAACCTTTTTCTCTCTCAAAACTAAATTCGGGGTGGTAGTTTGATTATAAAAATAGTATTGATAGATGATTTCAACAACTTTTGGTTTTGACGTATTTCATCTCTAAAAACGTTTTTGCTGCCAAGGGAGAAAACCTTTTCAGTCGCAATATCAATATTGAGGTTAGGATCTGATTACAGATAATATTCAGAGTTTTGAAGTACTTCATGTTGTGAAGAATTTCATGTCTAAGAACTTTTTTGGTGCATGGAGAACATGCTTGATTTTGCTCAGAATCGGAAAACCATTTTGCCTAGAATCGAAAACCTTTTTCTCTCCCAAAATGAAAAACGGATGGTAGAATAGAATTTGCGGTTGTAGTCTGATTCTGAAAATTGGTATTCAAAATGGTTTTGAACAATTTCATGTTTTGAAGTACTTCATGTCTCAGAACATTTTTGGTGCCAAGGGAGAAAACCTTTTCAGTCGCAATATCAAAATTGAGGTTAGGATCTGATTAGAGAAAATGCTTGAATTTTGCTCAGAATCGGAAAACCATTTTGCCTAGTCGAAAACCTTTTTCTCTCTCAAAATGAAAAACGGATGGTAGAACAGAATTTGCGGTTGTAGTCTGATTCTGAAAATAGTATTGAAAATGGTTTTGAAGAGTTTCATGTCTTGAAGAACATCATCCTGTCTAAGAACTTTTTTGGTGCCCAGGGAAAGCACCAGAATTTTGCCTAGAATCGATAACCTTTTTCTCTGCCAAAATGAAAAATGGATGGTGGAACAGAATTTGCGGTTGTAGTCTGATTTTGAAAATAGTATTGAAAATAGTTTTGAAGAACTTCATCATATCTAAAAACTTTTCTGGTGCCCATGAAAAGTACCAGAATTTTGCTCAGAATCGAAAACCTTTTTCTCTCTCAAAACTAAATTCGGGGTGGTAGTTTGATTATAAAAATAGTATTGATAGATGATTTCAACAACTTTTGGTTTTGACGTATTTCATCTCTAAAAACGTTTTTGCTGCCAAGGGAGAAAACCTTTTCAGTCGCAATATCAATATTGAGGTTAGGATCTGATTACAGATAATATTCAGAGTTTTGAAGTACTTCATGTTGTGAAGAATTTCATGTCTAAGAACTTTTTTGGTGCATGGAGAACATGCTTGATTTTGCTCAGAATCGGAAAACCATTTTGCCTAGAATCGAAAACCTTTTTCTCTCCCAAAATGAAAAACGGATGGTAGAATAGAATTTGCGGTTGTAGTCTGATTCTGAAAATTGGTATTCAAAATGGTTTTGAACAATTTCATGTTTTGAAGTACTTCATGTCTCAGAACATTTTTGGTGCCAAGGGAGAAAACCTTTTCAGTCGCAATATCAAAATTGAGGTTAGGATCTGATTAGAGAAAATGCTTGAATTTTGCTCAGAATCGGAAAACCATTTTGCCTAGTCGAAAACCTTTTTCTCTCTCAAAATGAAAAACGGATGGTAGAACAGAATTTGCGGTTGTAGTCTGATTCTGAAAATAGTATTGAAAATGGTTTTGAAGAGTTTCATGTCTTGAAGAACATCATCCTGTCTAAGAACTTTTTTGGTGCCCAGGGAAAGCACCAGAATTTTGCCTAGAATCGATAACCTTTTTCTCTGCCAAAATGAAAAATGGATGGTGGAACAGAATTTGCGGTTGTAGTCTGATTTTGAAAATAGTATTGAAAATAGTTTTGAAGAACTTCATCATATCTAAAAACTTTTCTGGTGCCCAGGAAAAGTACCAGAATTTTGCTCAGAATCGAAAACCTTTTTCTCTCTCAAAACTAAATTCGGGGTGGTAGTTTGATTATAAAAATAGTATTGATAGATGATTTCAACAACTTTTGGTTTTGACGTATTTCATCTCTAAAAACGTTTTTGCTGCCAAGGGAGAAAACCTTTTCAGTCGCAATATCAAGATTGAGGTTAGGATCTGATTACAGATAATATTCAGAGTTTTGAAGTACTTCATGTTGTGAAGAATTTCATGTCTAAGAACTTTTTTGGTGCATGGAGAACATGCTTGATTTTGCTCAGAATCGGAAAACCATTTTGCCTAGAATCGAAAACCTTTTTCTCTCCCAAAATGAAAAACGGATGGTAGAATAGAATTTGCGGTTGTAGTCTGATTCTGAAAATTGGTATTCAAAATGGTTTTGAACAATTTCATGTTTTGAAGTACTTCATGTCTCAGAACATTTTTGGTGCCAAGGGAGAAAACCTTTTCAGTCGCAATATCAAAATTGAGGTTAGGATCTGATTAGAGAAAATGCTTGAATTTTGCTCAGAATCGGAAAACCATTTTGCCTAGTCGAAAACCTTTTTCTCTCTCAAAATGAAAAACGGATGGTAGAACAGAATTTGCGGTTGTAGTCTGATTCTGAAAATAGTATTGAAAATGGTTTTGAAGAGTTTCATGTCTTGAAGAACATCATCCTGTCTAAGAACTTTTTTGGTGCCCAGGGAAAGCACCAGAATTTTGCCTAGAATCGATAACCTTTTTCTCTGCCAAGATAAAAAATGGATGGTGGAACAGAATTTGCGGTTGTAGTCTGATTTTGAAAATAGTATTGAAAATAGTTTTGAAGAACTTCATCATATCTAAAAACTTTTCTGGTGCCCAGGAAAAGTACCAGAATTTTGCTCAGAATCGAAAACCTTTTTCTCTCTCAAAACTAAATTCGGGGTGGTAGTTTGATTATAAAAATAGTATTGATAGATGATTTCAACAACTTTTGGTTTTGACGTATTTCATCTCTAAAAACGTTTTTGCTGCCAAGGGAGAAAACCTTTTCAGTCGCAATATCAAGATTGAGGTTAGGATCTGATTACAGATAATATTCAGAGTTTTGAAGTACTTCATGTTGTGAAGAATTTCATGTCTAAGAACTTTTTTGGTGCATGGAGAACATGCTTGATTTTGCTCAGAATCGGAAAACCATTTTGCCTAGAATCGAAAACCTTTTTCTCTCCCAAAATGAAAAACGGATGGTAGAATAGAATTTGCGGTTGTAGTCTGATTCTGAAAATTGGTATTCAAAATGGTTTTGAACAATTTCATGTTTTGAAGTACTTCATGTCTCAGAACATTTTTGGTGCCAAGGGAGAAAACCTTTTCAGTCGCAATATCAAAATTGAGGTTAGGATCTGATTAGAGAAAATGCTTGAATTTTGCTCAGAATCGGAAAACCATTTTGCCTAGTCGAAAACCTTTTTCTCTCTCAAAATGAAAAACGGATGGTAGAACAGAATTTGCGGTTGTAGTCTGATTCTGAAAATTGGTATTCAAAATGGTTTTGAACAATTTCATGTTTTGAAGTACTTCATGTCTCAGAACATTTTTGGTGCCAAGGGAGAAAACCTTTTCAGTCGCAATATCAAAATTGAGGTTAGGATCTGATTAGAGAAAATGCTAGAATTTTGCTCAGAATCGAAAAACCATTTTGCCTAGAATCGAAAACCTTTTTCTCTCCCAAAATGAAAAATTGATGGTAGAACAGAATTTGCGGTTGTAGTCTGATTCTGAAAATAGTATTGAAAATAGTTTTGAAGAACTTCATCATATGTAAAAACTTTTCTGGTGCCCAGGGAAAGTACCAGAATTTTGCTCAGAATCGAAAACCTTTTTCTCTCTCAAAACTAAATTCGGGGTGGTAGTTTGATTATAAAAATAGTATTGATAGATGATTTCAACAACTTTTGGTTTTGACGTATTTCATCTCTAAAAACGTTTTTGCTGCCAAGGGAGAAAACCTTTTCAGTCGCAATATCAATATTGAGGTTAGGATCTGATTACAGATAATATTCAGAGTTTTGAAGTACTTCATGTTGTGAAGAATTTCATGTCTAAGAACTTTTTTGGTGCATGGAGAACATGCTTGATTTTGCTCAGAATCGGAAAACCATTTTGCCTAGAATCGAAAATCTTTTTCTCTCCCAAAATGAAAAACGGATGGTAGAATAGAATTTGCGGTTGTAGTCTGATTCTGAAAATTGGTATTCAAAATGGTTTTGAACAATTTCATGTTTTGAAGTACTTCATGTCTCAGAACATTTTTGGTGCCAAGGGAGAAAACCTTTTCAGTCGCAATATCAAAATTGAGGTTAGGATCTGATTAGAGAAAATGCTTGAATTTTGCTCAGAATCGGAAAACCATTTTGCCTAGTCGAAAACCTTTTTCTCTCTCAAAATGAAAAACGGATGGTAGAACAGAATTTGCGGTTGTAGTCTGATTCTGAAAATAGTATTGAAAATGGTTTTGAAGAGTTTCATGTCTTGAAGAACATCATCCTGTCTAAGAACTTTTTTGGTGCCCAGGGAAAGCACCAGAATTTTGCCTAGAATCGATAACCTTTTTCTCTGCCAAAATGAAAAATGGATGGTGGAACAGAATTTGCGGTTGTAGTCTGATTTTGAAAATAGTATTGAAAATAGTTTTGAAGAACTTCATCATATCTAAAAACTTTTCTGGTGCCCAGGAAAAGTACCAGAATTTTGCTCAGAATCGAAAACCTTTTTCTCTCTCAAAACTAAATTCGGGGTGGTAGTTTGATTATAAAAATAGTATTGATAGATGATTTCAACAACTTTTGGTTTTGACGTATTTCATCTCTAAAAACGTTTTTGCTGCCAAGGGAGAAAACCTTTTCAGTCGCAATATCAAGATTGAGGTTAGGATCTGATTACAGATAATATTCAGAGTTTTGAAGTACTTCATGTTGTGAAGAATTTCATGTCTAAGAACTTTTTTGGTGCATGGAGAACATGCTTGATTTTGCTCAGAATCGGAAAACAATTTTGCCTAGAATCGAAAACCTTTTTCTCTCCCAAAATGAAAAACGGATGGTAGAATAGAATTTGCGGTTGTAGTCTGATTCTGAAAATTGGTATTCAAAATGGTTTTGAACAATTTCATGTTTTGAAGTACTTCATGTCTCAGAACATTTTTGGTGCCAAGGGAGAAAACCTTTTCAGTCGCAATATCAAAATTGAGGTTAGGATCTGATTAGAGAAAATGCTTGAATTTTGCTCAGAATCGGAAAACCATTTTGCCTAGTCGAAAACCTTTTTCTCTCTCAAAATGAAAAACGGATGGTAGAACAGAATTTGCGGTTGTAGTCTGATTCTGAAAATTGGTATTCAAAATGGTTTTGAACAATTTCATGTTTTGAAGTACTTCATGTCTCAGAACATTTTTGGTGCCAAGGGAGAAAACCTTTTCAGTCGCAATATCAAAATTGAGGTTAGGATCTGATTAGAGAAAATGCTAGAATTTTGCTCAGAATCGAAAAACCATTTTGCCTAGAATCGAAAACCTTTTTCTCTCCCAAAATGAAAAATTGATGGTAGAACAGAATTTGCGGTTGTAGTCTGATTCTGAAAATAGTATTGAAAATAGTTTTGAAGAACTTCATCATATGTAAAAACTTTTCTGGTGCCCAGGGAAAGTACCAGAATTTTGCTCAGAATCGAAAACCTTTTTCTCTCTCAAAACTAAATTCGGGGTGGTAGTTTGATTATAAAAATAGTATTGATAGATGATTTCAACAACTTTTGGTTTTGACGTATTTCATCTCTAAAAACGTTTTTGCTGCCAAGGGAGAAAACCTTTTCAGTCGCAATATCAATATTGAGGTTAGGATCTGATTACAGATAATATTCAGAGTTTTGAAGTACTTCATGTTGTGAAGAATTTCATGTCTAAGAACTTTTTTGGTGCATGGAGAACATGCTTGATTTTGCTCAGAATCGGAAAACCATTTTGCCTAGAATCGAAAATCTTTTTCTCTCCCAAAATGAAAAACGGATGGTAGAATAGAATTTGCGGTTGTAGTCTGATTCTGAAAATTGGTATTCAAAATGGTTTTGAACAATTTCATGTTTTGAAGTACTTCATGTCTCAGAACATTTTTGGTGCCAAGGGAGAAAACCTTTTCAGTCGCAATATCAAAATTGAGGTTAGGATCTGATTAGAGAAAATGCTTGAATTTTGCTCAGAATCGGAAAACCATTTTGCCTAGTCGAAAACCTTTTTCTCTCTCAAAATGAAAAACGGATGGTAGAACAGAATTTGCGGTTGTAGTCTGATTCTGAAAATAGTATTGAAAATGGTTTTGAAGAGTTTCATGTCTTGAAGAACATCATCCTGTCTAAGAACTTTTTTGGTGCCCAGGGAAAGCACCAGAATTTTGCCTAGAATCGATAACCTTTTTCTCTGCCAAAATGAAAAATGGATGGTGGAACAGAATTTGCGGTTGTAGTCTGATTTTGAAAATAGTATTGAAAATAGTTTTGAAGAACTTCATCATATCTAAAAACTTTTCTGGTGCCCAGGAAAAGTACCAGAATTTTGCTCAGAATCGAAAACCTTTTTCTCTCTCAAAACTAAATTCGGGGTGGTAGTTTGATTATAAAAATAGTATTGATAGATGATTTCAACAACTTTTGGTTTTGACGTATTTCATCTCTAAAAACGTTTTTGCTGCCAAGGGAGAAAACCTTTTCAGTCGCAATATCAAGATTGAGGTTAGGATCTGATTACAGATAATATTCAGAGTTTTGAAGTACTTCATGTTGTGAAGAATTTCATGTCTAAGAACTTTTTTGGTGCATGGAGAACATGCTTGATTTTGCTCAGAATCGGAAAACAATTTTGCCTAGAATCGAAAACCTTTTTCTCTCCCAAAATGAAAAACGGATGGTAGAATAGAATTTGCGGTTGTAGTCTGATTCTGAAAATTGGTATTCAAAATGGTTTTGAACAATTTCATGTTTTGAAGTACTTCATGTCTCAGAACATTTTTGGTGCCAAGGGAGAAAACCTTTTCAGTCGCAATATCAAAATTGAGGTTAGGATCTGATTAGAGAAAATGCTTGAATTTTGCTCAGAATCGGAAAACCATTTTGCCTAGTCGAAAACCTTTTTCTCTCTCAAAATGAAAAACGGATGGTAGAACAGAATTTGCGGTTGTAGTCTGATTCTGAAAATTGGTATTCAAAATGGTTTTGAACAATTTCATGTTTTGAAGTACTTCATGTCTCAGAACATTTTTGGTGCCAAGGGAGAAAACCTTTTCAGTCGCAATATCAAAATTGAGGTTAGGATCTGATTAGAGAAAATGCTAGAATTTTGCTCAGAATCGAAAAACCATTTTGCCTAGAATCGAAAACCTTTTTCTCTCCCAAAATGAAAAATTGATGGTAGAACAGAATTTGCGGTTGTAGTCTGATTCTGAAAATAGTATTGAAAATAGTTTTGAAGAACTTCATCATATGTAAAAACTTTTCTGGTGCCCAGGGAAAGTACCAGAATTTTGCTCAGAATCGAAAACCTTTTTCTCTCTCAAAACTAAATTCGGGGTGGTAGTTTGATTATAAAAATAGTATTGATAGATGATTTCAACAACTTTTGGTTTTGACGTATTTCATTTCTAAAAACGTTTTTGCTGCCAAGGGAGAAAACCTTTTCAGTCGCAATATCAATATTGAGGTTAGGATCTGTTACAGATAATATTCAGAGTTTTGAAGTACTTCATGTTGTGAAGAATTTCATGTCTAAGAACTTTTTTGGTGCATGGAGAACATGCTTGATTTTGCTCAGAATCGGAAAACCATTTTGCCTAGAATCGAAAATCTTTTTCTCTCCCAAAATGAAAAACGGATGGTAGAATAGAATTTGCGGTTGTAGTCTGATTCTGAAAATTGGTATTCAAAATGGTTTTGAACAATTTCATGTTTTGAAGTACTTCATGTCTCAGAACATTTTTGGTGCCAAGGGAGAAAACCTTTTCAGTCGCAATATCAAAATTGAGGTTAGGATCTGATTAGAGAAAATGCTTGAATTTTGCTCAGAATCGGAAAACCATTTTGCCTAGTCGAAAACCTTTTTCTCTCTCAAAATGAAAAACGGATGGTAGAACAGAATTTGCGGTTGTAGTCTGATTCTGAAAATAGTATTGAAAATGGTTTTGAAGAGTTTCATGTCTTGAAGAACATCATCCTGTCTAAGAACTTTTTGGGTGCCCAGGGAAAGCACCAGAATTTTGCCTAGAATCGATAACCTTTTTCTCTGCCAAGATAAAAAATGGATGGTGGAACAGAATTTGCGGTTGTAGTCTGATTTTGAAAATAGTATTGAAAATAGTTTTGAAGAACTTCATCATATCTAAAAACTTTTCTGGTGCCCAGGAAAAGTACCAGAATTTTGCTCAGAATCGAAAACCTTTTTCTCTCTCAAAACTAAATTCGGGGTGGTAGTTTGATTATAAAAATAGTATTGATAGATGATTTCAACAACTTTTGGTTTTGACGTATTTCATCTCTAAAAACGTTTTTGCTGCCAAGGGAGAAAACCTTTTCAGTCGCAATATCAAGATTGAGGTTAGGATCTGATTACAGATAATATTCAGAGTTTTGAAGTACTTCATGTTGTGAAGAATTTCATGTCTAAGAACTTTTTTGGTGCATGGAGAACATGCTTGATTTTGCTCAGAATCGGAAAACAATTTGCCTAGAATCGAAAACCTTTTTCTCTCCCAAAATGAAAAACGGATGGTAGAATAGAATTTGCGGTTGTAGTCTGATTCTGAAAATTGGTATTCAAAATGGTTTTGAACAATTTCATGTTTTGAAGTACTTCATGTCTCAGAACATTTTTGGTGCCAAGGGAGAAAACCTTTTCAGTCGCAATATCAAAATTGAGGTTAGGATCTGATTAGAGAAAATGCTTGAATTTTGCTCAGAATCGGAAAACCATTTTGCCTAGTCGAAAACCTTCTTCTCTCTCAAAATGAAAAACGGATGGTAGAACAGAATTTGCGGTTGTAGTCTGATTCTGAAAATAGTATTGAAAATGGTTTTGAAGAGTTTCATGTCTTGAAGAACATCATCCTGTCTAAGAACTTTTTTGGTGCCCAGGGAAAGCACCAGAATTTTGCCTAGAATCGATAACCTTTTTCTCTGCCAAGATAAAAAATGGATGGTGGAACAGAATTTGCGGTTGTAGTCTGATTTTGAAAATAGTATTGAAAATAGTTTTGAAGAACTTCATCATATCTAAAAACTTTTCTGGTGCCCAGGAAAAGTACCAGAATTTTGCTCAGAATCGAAAACCTTTTTCTCTCTCAAAACTAAATTCGGGGTGGTAGTTTGATTATAAAAATAGTATTGATAGATGATTTCAACAACTTTTGGTTTTGACGTATTTCATCTCTAAAAACGTTTTTGCTGCCAAGGGAGAAAACCTTTTCAGTCGCAATATCAAGATTGAGGTTAGGATCTGATTACAGATAATATTCAGAGTTTTGAAGTACTTCATGTTGTGAAGAATTTCATGTCTAAGAACTTTTTTGGTGCATGGAGAACATGCTTGATTTTGCTCAGAATCGGAAAACAATTTTGCCTAGAATCGAAAACCTTTTTCTCTCCCAAAATGAAAAACGGATGGTAGAATAGAATTTGCGGTTGTAGTCTGATTCTGAAAATTGGTATTCAAAATGGTTTTGAACAATTTCATGTTTTGAAGTACTTCATGTCTCAGAACATTTTTGGTGCCAAGGGAGAAAACCTTTTCAGTCGCAATATCAAAATTGAGGTTAGGATCTGATTACCGAAAATGCTACAATTTTGCTCAGAATCGGAAAACCATTTTGCCTAGTCGAAAACCTTCTTCTCTCTCAAAATGAAAAACGGATGGTAGAACAGAATTTGCGGTTGTAGTCTGATTCTGAAAATAGTATTGAAAATGGTTTTGAAGAGTTTCATGTCTTGAAGAACATCATCCTGTCTAAGAACTTTTTTGGTGCCCAGGGAAAGCACCAGAATTTTGCCTAGAATCGATAACCTTTTTCTCTGCCAAGATAAAAAATGGATGGTGGAACAGAATTTGCGGTTGTAGTCTGATTTTGAAAATAGTATTGAAAATAGTTTTGAAGAACTTCATCATATCTAAAAACTTTTCTGGTGCCCAGGAAAAGTACCAGAATTTTGCTCAGAATCGAAAACCTTTTTCTCTCTCAAAACTAAATTCGGGGTGGTAGTTTGATTATAAAAATAGTATTGATAGATGATTTCAACAACTTTTGGTTTTGACGTATTTCATCTCTAAAAACGTTTTTGCTGCCAAGGGAGAAAACCTTTTCAGTCGCAATATCAAGATTGAGGTTAGGATCTGATTACAGATAATATTCAGAGTTTTGAAGTACTTCATGTTGTGAAGAATTTCATGTCTAAGAACTTTTTTGGTGCATGGAGAACATGCTTGATTTTGCTCAGAATCGGAAAACAATTTTGCCTAGAATCGAAAACCTTTTTCTCTCCCAAAATGAAAAACGGATGGTAGAATAGAATTTGCGGTTGTAGTCTGATTCTGAAAATTGGTATTCAAAATGGTTTTGAACAATTTCATGTTTTGAAGTACTTCATGTCTCAGAACATTTTTGGTGCCAAGGGAGAAAACCTTTTCAGTCGCAATATCAAAATTGAGGTTAGGATCTGATTACCGAAAATGCTACAATTTTGCTCAGAATCGGAAAACCATTTTGCCTAGTCGAAAACCTTCTTCTCTCTCAAAATGAAAAACGGATGGTAGAACAGAATTTGCGGTTGTAGTCTGATTCTGAAAATAGTATTGAAAATGGTTTTGAAGAGTTTCATGTCTTGAAGAACATCATCCTGTCTAAGAACTTTTTTGGTGCCCAGGGAAAGCACCAGAATTTTGCCTAGAATCGATAACCTTTTTCTCTGCCAAGATAAAAAATGGATGGTGGAACAGAATTTGCGGTTGTAGTCTGATTTTGAAAATAGTATTGAAAATAGTTTTGAAGAACTTCATCATATCTAAAAACTTTTCTGGTGCCCAGGAAAAGTACCAGAATTTTGCTCAGAATCGAAAACCTTTTTCTCTCTCAAAACTAAATTCGGGGTGGTAGTTTGATTATAAAAATAGTATTGATAGATGATTTCAACAACTTTTGGTTTTGACGTATTTCATCTCTAAAAACGTTTTTGCTGCCAAGGGAGAAAACCTTTTCAGTCGCAATATCAAGATTGAGGTTAGGATCTGATTACAGATAATATTCAGAGTTTTGAAGTACTTCATGTTGTGAAGAATTTCATGTCTAAGAACTTTTTTGGTGCATGGAGAACATGCTTGATTTTGCTCAGAATCGGAAAACAATTTGCCTAGAATCGAAAACCTTTTTCTCTCCCAAAATGAAAAACGGATGGTAGAATAGAATTTGCGGTTGTAGTCTGATTCTGAAAATTGGTATTCAAAATGGTTTTGAACAATTTCATGTTTTGAAGTACTTCATGTCTCAGAACATTTTTGGTGCCAAGGGAGAAAACCTTTTCAGTCGCAATATCAAAATTGAGGTTAGGATCTGATTAGAGAAAATGCTTGAATTTTGCTCAGAATCGGAAAACCATTTTGCCTAGTCGAAAACCTTCTTCTCTCTCAAAATGAAAAACGGATGGTAGAACAGAATTTGCGGTTGTAGTCTGATTCTGAAAATAGTATTGAAAATGGTTTTGAAGAGTTTCATGTCTTGAAGAACATCATCCTGTCTAAGAACTTTTTTGGTGCGCAGGGAAAGCACCAGAATTTTGCCTAGAATCGATAACCTTTTTCTCTGCCAAGATAAAAAATGGATGGTGGAACAGAATTTGCGGTTGTAGTCTGATTTTGAAAATAGTATTGAAAATAGTTTTGAAGAACTTCATCATATCTAAAAACTTTTCTGGTGCCCAGGAAAAGTACCAGAATTTTGCTCAGAATCGAAAACCTTTTTCTCTCTCAAAACTAAATTCGGGGTGGTAGTTTGATTATAAAAATAGTATTGATAGATGATTTCAACAACTTTTGGTTTTGACGTATTTCATCTCTAAAAACGTTTTTGCTGCCAAGGGAGAAAACCTTTTCAGTCGCAATATCAAGATTGAGGTTAGGATCTGATTACAGATAATATTCAGAGTTTTGAAGTACTTCATGTTGTGAAGAATTTCATGTCTAAGAACTTTTTTGGTGCATGGAGAACATGCTTGATTTTGCTCAGAATCGGAAAACCATTTTGCCTAGAATCGAAAACCTTTTTCTCTCCCAAAATGAAAAACGGATGGTAGAATAGAATTTGCGGTTGTAGTCTGATTCTGAAAATTGGTATTCAAAATGGTTTTGAACAATTTCATGTTTTGAAGTACTTCATGTCTCAGAACATTTTTGGTGCCAAGGGAGAAAACCTTTTCAGTCGCAATATCAAAATTGAGGTTAGGATCTGATTACCGAAAATGCTACAATTTTGCTCAGAATCGGAAAACCATTTTGCCTAGTCGAAAACCTTCTTCTCTCTCAAAATGAAAAACGGATGGTAGAACAGAATTTGCGGTTGTAGTCTGATTCTGAAAATAGTATTGAAAATGGTTTTGAAGAGTTTCATGTCTTGAAGAACATCATCCTGTCTAAGAACTTTTTTGGTGCCCAGGGAAAGCACCAGAATTTTGCCTAGAATCGATAACCTTTTTCTCTGCCAAGATAAAAAATGGATGGTGGAACAGAATTTGCGGTTGTAGTCTGATTTTGAAAATAGTATTGAAAATAGTTTTGAAGAACTTCATCATATCTAAAAACTTTTCTGGTGCCCAGGAAAAGTACCAGAATTTTGCTCAGAATCGAAAACCTTTTTCTCTCTCAAAACTAAATTCGGGGTGGTAGTTTGATTATAAAAATAGTATTGATAGATGATTTCAACAACTTTTGGTTTTGACGTATTTCATCTCTAAAAACGTTTTTGCTGCCAAGGGAGAAAACCTTTTCAGTCGCAATATCAAGATTGAGGTTAGGATCTGATTACAGATAATATTCAGAGTTTTGAAGTACTTCATGTTGTGAAGAATTTCATGTCTAAGAACTTTTTTGGTGCATGGAGAACATGCTTGATTTTGCTCAGAATCGGAAAACAATTTTGCCTAGAATCGAAAACCTTTTTCTCTCCCAAAATGAAAAACGGATGGTAGAATAGAATTTGCGGTTGTAGTCTGATTCTGAAAATTGGTATTCAAAATGGTTTTGAACAATTTCATGTTTTGAAGTACTTCATGTCTCAGAACATTTTTGGTGCCAAGGGAGAAAACCTTTTCAGTCGCAATATCAAAATTGAGGTTAGGATCTGATTACCGAAAATGCTACAATTTTGCTCAGAATCGGAAAACCATTTTGCCTAGTCGAAAACCTTCTTCTCTCTCAAAATGAAAAACGGATGGTAGAACAGAATTTGCGGTTGTAGTCTGATTCTGAAAATAGTATTGAAAATGGTTTTGAAGAGTTTCATGTCTTGAAGAACATCATCCTGTCTAAGAACTTTTTTGGTGCCCAGGGAAAGCACCAGAATTTTGCCTAGAATCGATAACCTTTTTCTCTGCCAAGATAAAAAATGGATGGTGGAACAGAATTTGCGGTTGTAGTCTGATTTTGAAAATAGTATTGAAAATAGTTTTGAAGAACTTCATCATATCTAAAAACTTTTCTGGTGCCCAGGAAAAGTACCAGAATTTTGCTCAGAATCGAAAACCTTTTTCTCTCTCAAAACTAAATTCGGGGTGGTAGTTTGATTATAAAAATAGTATTGATAGATGATTTCAACAACTTTTGGTTTTGACGTATTTCATCTCTAAAAACGTTTTTGCTGCCAAGGGAGAAAACCTTTTCAGTCGCAATATCAAGATTGAGGTTAGGATCTGATTACAGATAATATTCAGAGTTTTGAAGTACTTCATGTTGTGAAGAATTTCATGTCTAAGAACTTTTTTGGTGCATGGAGAACATGCTTGATTTTGCTCAGAATCGGAAAACAATTTTGCCTAGAATCGAAAACCTTTTTCTCTCCCAAAATGAAAAACGGATGGTAGAATAGAATTTGCGGTTGTAGTCTGATTCTGAAAATTGGTATTCAAAATGGTTTTGAACAATTTCATGTTTTGAAGTACTTCATGTCTCAGAACATTTTTGGTGCCAAGGGAGAAAACCTTTTCAGTCGCAATATCAAAATTGAGGTTAGGATCTGATTACCGAAAATGCTACAATTTTGCTCAGAATCGGAAAACCATTTTGCCTAGTCGAAAACCTTTTTCTCTCTCAAAATGAAAAACGGATGGTAGAACAGAATTTGCGGTTGTAGTCTGATTCTGAAAATAGTATTGAAAATGGTTTTGAAGAGTTTCATGTCTTGAAGAACATCATCCTGTCTAAGAACTTTTTTGGTGCCCAGGGAAAGCACCAGAATTTTGCCTAGAATCGATAACCTTTTTCTCTGCCAAAATGAAAAATGGATGGTGGAACAGAATTTGCGGTTGTAGTCTGATTTTGAAAATAGTATTGAAAATAGTTTTGAAGAACTTCATCATATCTAAAAACTTTTCTGGTGCCCAGGAAAAGTACCAGAATTTTGCTCAGAATCGAAAACCTTTTTCTCTCTCAAAACTAAATTCGGGGTGGTAGTTTGATTATAAAAATAGTATTGATAGATGATTTCAACAACTTTTGGTTTTGACGTATTTCATCTCTAAAAACGTTTTTGCTGCCAAGGGAGAAAACCTTTTCAGTCGCAATATCAAGATTGAGGTTAGGATCTGATTACAGATAATATTCAGAGTTTTGAAGTACTTCATGTTGTGAAGAATTTCATGTCTAAGAACTTTTTTGGTGCATGGAGAACATGCTTGATTTTGCTCAGAATCGGAAAACCATTTTGCCTAGAATCGAAAACCTTTTTCTCTCCCAAAATGAAAAACGGATGGTAGAATAGAATTTGCGGTTGTAGTCTGATTCTGAAAATTGGTATTCAAAATGGTTTTGAACAATTTCATGTTTTGAAGTACTTCATGTCTCAGAACATTTTTGGTGCCAAGGGAGAAAACCTTTTCAGTCGCAATATCAAAATTGAGGTTAGGATCTGATTAGAGAAAATGCTTGAATTTTGCTCAGAATCGGAAAACCATTTTGCCTAGTCGAAAACCTTTTTCTCTCTCAAAATGAAAAACGGATGGTAGAACAGAATTTGCGGTTGTAGTCTGATTCTGAAAATAGTATTGAAAATGGTTTTGAAGAGTTTCATGTCTTGAAGAACATCATCCTGTCTAAGAACTTTTTTGGTGCCCAGGGAAAGCACCAGAATTTTGCCTAGAATCGATAACCTTTTTCTCTGCCAAGATAAAAAATGGATGGTGGAACAGAATTTGCGGTTGTAGTCTGATTTTGAAAATAGTATTGAAAATAGTTTTGAAGAACTTCATCATATCTAAAAACTTTTCTGGTGCCCAGGAAAAGTACCAGAATTTTGCTCAGAATCGAAAACCTTTTTCTCTCTCAAAACTAAATTCGGGGTGGTAGTTTGATTATAAAAATAGTATTGATAGATGATTTCAACAACTTTTGGTTTTGACGTATTTCATCTCTAAAAACGTTTTTGCTGCCAAGGGAGAAAACCTTTTCAGTCGCAATATCAAGATTGAGGTTAGGATCTGATTACAGATAATATTCAGAGTTTTGAAGTACTTCATGTTGTGAAGAATTTCATGTCTAAGAACTTTTTTGGTGCATGGAGAACATGCTTGATTTTGCTCAGAATCGGAAAACCATTTTGCCTAGAATCGAAAACCTTTTTCTCTCCCAAAATGAAAAACGGATGGTAGAATAGAATTTGCGGTTGTAGTCTGATTCTGAAAATTGGTATTCAAAATGGTTTTGAACAATTTCATGTTTTGAAGTACTTCATGTCTCAGAACATTTTTGGTGCCAAGGGAGAAAACCTTTTCAGTCGCAATATCAAAATTGAGGTTAGGATCTGATTAGAGAAAATGCTTGAATTTTGCTCAGAATCGGAAAACCATTTTGCCTAGTCGAAAACCTTTTTCTCTCTCAAAATGAAAAACGGATGGTAGAACAGAATTTGCGGTTGTAGTCTGATTCTGAAAATTGGTATTCAAAATGGTTTTGAACAATTTCATGTTTTGAAGTACTTCATGTCTCAGAACATTTTTGGTGCCAAGGGAGAAAACCTTTTCAGTCGCAATATCAAAATTGAGGTTAGGATCTGATTAGAGAAAATGCTAGAATTTTGCTCAGAATCGAAAAACCATTTTGCCTAGAATCGAAAACCTTTTTCTCTCCCAAAATGAAAAATTGATGGTAGAACAGAATTTGCGGTTGTAGTCTGATTCTGAAAATAGTATTGAAAATAGTTTTGAAGAACTTCATCATATGTAAAAACTTTTCTGGTGCCCAGGGAAAGTACCAGAATTTTGCTCAGAATCGAAAACCTTTTTCTCTCTCAAAACTAAATTCGGGGTGGTAGTTTGATTATAAAAATAGTATTGATAGATGATTTCAACAACTTTTGGTTTTGACGTATTTCATCTCTAAAAACGTTTTTGCTGCCAAGGGAGAAAACCTTTTCAGTCGCAATATCAATATTGAGGTTAGGATCTGATTACAGATAATATTCAGAGTTTTGAAGTACTTCATGTTGTGAAGAATTTCATGTCTAAGAACTTTTTTGGTGCATGGAGAACATGCTTGATTTTGCTCAGAATCGGAAAACCATTTTGCCTAGAATCGAAAATCTTTTTCTCTCCCAAAATGAAAAACGGATGGTAGAATAGAATTTGCGGTTGTAGTCTGATTCTGAAAATTGGTATTCAAAATGGTTTTGAACAATTTCATGTTTTGAAGTACTTCATGTCTCAGAACATTTTTGGTGCCAAGGGAGAAAACCTTTTCAGTCGCAATATCAAAATTGAGGTTAGGATCTGATTAGAGAAAATGCTTGAATTTTGCTCAGAATCGGAAAACCATTTTGCCTAGTCGAAAACCTTTTTCTCTCTCAAAATGAAAAACGGATGGTAGAACAGAATTTGCGGTTGTAGTCTGATTCTGAAAATAGTATTGAAAATGGTTTTGAAGAGTTTCATGTCTTGAAGAACATCATCCTGTCTAAGAACTTTTTTGGTGCCCAGGGAAAGCACCAGAATTTTGCCTAGAATCGATAACCTTTTTCTCTGCCAAAATGAAAAATGGATGGTGGAACAGAATTTGCGGTTGTAGTCTGATTTTGAAAATAGTATTGAAAATAGTTTTGAAGAACTTCATCATATCTAAAAACTTTTCTGGTGCCCAGGAAAAGTACCAGAATTTTGCTCAGAATCGAAAACCTTTTTCTCTCTCAAAACTAAATTCGGGGTGGTAGTTTGATTATAAAAATAGTATTGATAGATGATTTCAACAACTTTTGGTTTTGACGTATTTCATCTCTAAAAACGTTTTTGCTGCCAAGGGAGAAAACCTTTTCAGTCGCAATATCAAGATTGAGGTTAGGATCTGATTACAGATAATATTCAGAGTTTTGAAGTACTTCATGTTGTGAAGAATTTCATGTCTAAGAACTTTTTTGGTGCATGGAGAACATGCTTGATTTTGCTCAGAATCGGAAAACCATTTTGCCTAGAATCGAAAACCTTTTTCTCTCCCAAAATGAAAAACGGATGGTAGAATAGAATTTGCGGTTGTAGTCTGATTCTGAAAATTGGTATTCAAAATGGTTTTGAACAATTTCATGTTTTGAAGTACTTCATGTCTCAGAACATTTTTGGTGCCAAGGGAGAAAACCTTTTCAGTCGCAATATCAAAATTGAGGTTAGGATCTGATTAGAGAAAATGCTTGAATTTTGCTCAGAATCGGAAAACCATTTTGCCTAGTCGAAAACCTTTTTCTCTCTCAAAATGAAAAACGGATGGTAGAACAGAATTTGCGGTTGTAGTCTGATTCTGAAAATTGGTATTCAAAATGGTTTTGAACAATTTCATGTTTTGAAGTACTTCATGTCTCAGAACATTTTTGGTGCCAAGGGAGAAAACCTTTTCAGTCGCAATATCAAAATTGAGGTTAGGATCTGATTAGAGAAAATGCTAGAATTTTGCTCAGAATCGAAAAACCATTTTGCCTAGAATCGAAAACCTTTTTCTCTCCCAAAATGAAAAATTGATGGTAGAACAGAATTTGCGGTTGTAGTCTGATTCTGAAAATAGTATTGAAAATAGTTTTGAAGAACTTCATCATATGTAAAAACTTTTCTGGTGCCCAGGGAAAGTACCAGAATTTTGCTCAGAATCGAAAACCTTTTTCTCTCTCAAAACTAAATTCGGGGTGGTAGTTTGATTATAAAAATAGTATTGATAGATGATTTCAACAACTTTTGGTTTTGACGTATTTCATTTCTAAAAACGTTTTTGCTGCCAAGGGAGAAAACCTTTTCAGTCGCAATATCAATATTGAGGTTAGGATCTGTTACAGATAATATTCAGAGTTTTGAAGTACTTCATGTTGTGAAGAATTTCATGTCTAAGAACTTTTTTGGTGCATGGAGAACATGCTTGATTTTGCTCAGAATCGGAAAACCATTTTGCCTAGAATCGAAAATCTTTTTCTCTCCCAAAATGAAAAACGGATGGTAGAATAGAATTTGCGGTTGTAGTCTGATTCTGAAAATTGGTATTCAAAATGGTTTTGAACAATTTCATGTTTTGAAGTACTTCATGTCTCAGAACATTTTTGGTGCCAAGGGAGAAAACCTTTTCAGTCGCAATATCAAAATTGAGGTTAGGATCTGATTACCGAAAATGCTACAATTTTGCTCAGAATCGGAAAACCATTTTGCCTAGTCGAAAACCTTCTTCTCTCTCAAAATGAAAAACGGATGGTAGAACAGAATTTGCGGTTGTAGTCTGATTCTGAAAATAGTATTGAAAATGGTTTTGAAGAGTTTCATGTCTTGAAGAACATCATCCTGTCTAAGAACTTTTTTGGTGCCCAGGGAAAGCACCAGAATTTTGCCTAGAATCGATAACCTTTTTCTCTGCCAAGATAAAAAATGGATGGTGGAACAGAATTTGCGGTTGTAGTCTGATTTTGAAAATAGTATTGAAAATAGTTTTGAAGAACTTCATCATATCTAAAAACTTTTCTGGTGCCCAGGAAAAGTACCAGAATTTTGCTCAGAATCGAAAACCTTTTTCTCTCTCAAAACTAAATTCGGGGTGGTAGTTTGATTATAAAAATAGTATTGATAGATGATTTCAACAACTTTTGGTTTTGACGTATTTCATCTCTAAAAACGTTTTTGCTGCCAAGGGAGAAAACCTTTTCAGTCGCAATATCAAGATTGAGGTTAGGATCTGATTACAGATAATATTCAGAGTTTTGAAGTACTTCATGTTGTGAAGAATTTCATGTCTAAGAACTTTTTTGGTGCATGGAGAACATGCTTGATTTTGCTCAGAATCGGAAAACAATTTGCCTAGAATCGAAAACCTTTTTCTCTCCCAAAATGAAAAACGGATGGTAGAATAGAATTTGCGGTTGTAGTCTGATTCTGAAAATTGGTATTCAAAATGGTTTTGAACAATTTCATGTTTTGAAGTACTTCATGTCTCAGAACATTTTTGGTGCCAAGGGAGAAAACCTTTTCAGTCGCAATATCAAAATTGAGGTTAGGATCTGATTAGAGAAAATGCTTGAATTTTGCTCAGAATCGGAAAACCATTTTGCCTAGTCGAAAACCTTCTTCTCTCTCAAAATGAAAAACGGATGGTAGAACAGAATTTGCGGTTGTAGTCTGATTCTGAAAATAGTATTGAAAATGGTTTTGAAGAGTTTCATGTCTTGAAGAACATCATCCTGTCTAAGAACTTTTTTGGTGCCCAGGGAAAGCACCAGAATTTTGCCTAGAATCGATAACCTTTTTCTCTGCCAAGATAAAAAATGGATGGTGGAACAGAATTTGCGGTTGTAGTCTGATTTTGAAAATAGTATTGAAAATAGTTTTGAAGAACTTCATCATATCTAAAAACTTTTCTGGTGCCCAGGAAAAGTACCAGAATTTTGCTCAGAATCGAAAACCTTTTTCTCTCTCAAAACTAAATTCGGGGTGGTAGTTTGATTATAAAAATAGTATTGATAGATGATTTCAACAACTTTTGGTTTTGACGTATTTCATCTCTAAAAACGTTTTTGCTGCCAAGGGAGAAAACCTTTTCAGTCGCAATATCAAGATTGAGGTTAGGATCTGATTACAGATAATATTCAGAGTTTTGAAGTACTTCATGTTGTGAAGAATTTCATGTCTAAGAACTTTTTTGGTGCATGGAGAACATGCTTGATTTTGCTCAGAATCGGAAAACAATTTTGCCTAGAATCGAAAACCTTTTTCTCTCCCAAAATGAAAAACGGATGGTAGAATAGAATTTGCGGTTGTAGTCTGATTCTGAAAATTGGTATTCAAAATGGTTTTGAACAATTTCATGTTTTGAAGTACTTCATGTCTCAGAACATTTTTGGTGCCAAGGGAGAAAACCTTTTCAGTCGCAATATCAAAATTGAGGTTAGGATCTGATTACCGAAAATGCTACAATTTTGCTCAGAATCGGAAAACCATTTTGCCTAGTCGAAAACCTTTTTCTCTCTCAAAATGAAAAACGGATGGTAGAACAGAATTTGCGGTTGTAGTCTGATTCTGAAAATAGTATTGAAAATGGTTTTGAAGAGTTTCATGTCTTGAAGAACATCATCCTGTCTAAGAACTTTTTTGGTGCCCAGGGAAAGCACCAGAATTTTGCCTAGAATCGATAACCTTTTTCTCTGCCAAAATGAAAAATGGATGGTGGAACAGAATTTGCGGTTGTAGTCTGATTTTGAAAATAGTATTGAAAATAGTTTTGAAGAACTTCATCATATCTAAAAACTTTTCTGGTGCCCAGGAAAAGTACCAGAATTTTGCTCAGAATCGAAAACCCTTTTCTCTCTCAAAACTAAATTCGGGGTGGTAGTTTGATTATAAAAATAGTATTGATAGATGATTTCAACAACTTTTGGTTTTGACGTATTTCATCTCTAAAAACGTTTTTGCTGCCAAGGGAGAAAACCTTTTCAGTCGCAATATCAAGATTGAGGTTAGGATCTGATTACAGATAATATTCAGAGTTTTGAAGTACTTCATGTTGTGAAGAATTTCATGTCTAAGAACTTTTTTGGTGCATGGAGAACATGCTTGATTTTGCTCAGAATCGGAAAACCATTTTGCCTAGAATCGAAAACCTTTTTCTCTCCCAAAATGAAAAACGGATGGTAGAATAGAATTTGCGGTTGTAGTCTGATTCTGAAAATTGGTATTCAAAATGGTTTTGAACAATTTCATGTTTTGAAGTACTTCATGTCTCAGAACATTTTTGGTGCCAAGGGAGAAAACCTTTTCAGTCGCAATATCAAAATTGAGGTTAGGATCTGATTAGAGAAAATGCTTGAATTTTGCTCAGAATCGGAAAACCATTTTGCCTAGTCGAAAACCTTTTTCTCTCTCAAAATGAAAAACGGATGGTAGAACAGAATTTGCGGTTGTAGTCTGATTCTGAAAATTGGTATTCAAAATGGTTTTGAACAATTTCATGTTTTGAAGTACTTCATGTCTCAGAACATTTTTGGTGCCAAGGGAGAAAACCTTTTCAGTCGCAATATCAAAATTGAGGTTAGGATCTGATTAGAGAAAATGCTAGAATTTTGCTCAGAATCGAAAAACCATTTTGCCTAGAATCGAAAACCTTTTTCTCTCCCAAAATGAAAAATTGATGGTAGAACAGAATTTGCGGTTGTAGTCTGATTCTGAAAATAGTATTGAAAATAGTTTTGAAGAACTTCATCATATGTAAAAACTTTTCTGGTGCCCAGGGAAAGTACCAGAATTTTGCTCAGAATCGAAAACCTTTTTCTCTCTCAAAACTAAATTCGGGGTGGTAGTTTGATTATAAAAATAGTATTGATAGATGATTTCAACAACTTTTGGTTTTGACGTATTTCATTTCTAAAAACGTTTTTGCTGCCAAGGGAGAAAACCTTTTCAGTCGCAATATCAATATTGAGGTTAGGATCTGTTACAGATAATATTCAGAGTTTTGAAGTACTTCATGTTGTGAAGAATTTCATGTCTAAGAACTTTTTTGGTGCATGGAGAACATGCTTGATTTTGCTCAGAATCGGAAAACCATTTTGCCTAGAATCGAAAATCTTTTTCTCTCCCAAAATGAAAAACGGATGGTAGAATAGAATTTGCGGTTGTAGTCTGATTCTGAAAATTGGTATTCAAAATGGTTTTGAACAATTTCATGTTTTGAAGTACTTCATGTCTCAGAACATTTTTGGTGCCAAGGGAGAAAACCTTTTCAGTCGCAATATCAAAATTGAGGTTAGGATCTGATTACCGAAAATGCTACAATTTTGCTCAGAATCGGAAAACCATTTTGCCTAGTCGAAAACCTTCTTCTCTCTCAAAATGAAAAACGGATGGTAGAACAGAATTTGCGGTTGTAGTCTGATTCTGAAAATAGTATTGAAAATGGTTTTGAAGAGTTTCATGTCTTGAAGAACATCATCCTGTCTAAGAACTTTTTTGGTGCCCAGGGAAAGCACCAGAATTTTGCCTAGAATCGATAACCTTTTTCTCTGCCAAAATGAAAAATGGATGGTGGAACAGAATTTGCGGTTGTAGTCTGATTTTGAAAATAGTATTGAAAATAGTTTTGAAGAACTTCATCATATCTAAAAACTTTTCTGGTGCCCAGGAAAAGTACCAGAATTTTGCTCAGAATCGAAAACCTTTTTCTCTCTCAAAACTAAATTCGGGGTGGTAGTTTGATTATAAAAATAGTATTGATAGATGATTTCAACAACTTTTGGTTTTGACGTATTTCATCTCTAAAAACGTTTTTGCTGCCAAGGGAGAAAACCTTTTCAGTCGCAATATCAAGATTGAGGTTAGGATCTGATTACAGATAATATTCAGAGTTTTGAAGAACTTCATGTTGTGAAGAATTTCATGTCTAAGAACTTTTTTGGTGCATGGAGAACATGCTTGATTTTGCTCAGAATCGGAAAACCATTTTGCCTAGAATCGAAAACCTTTTTCTCTCCCAAAATGAAAAACGGATGGTAGAATAGAATTTGCGGTTGTAGTCTGATTCTGAAAATTGGTATTCAAAATGGTTTTGAACAATTTCATGTTTTGAAGTACTTCATGTCTCAGAACATTTTTGGTGCCAAGGGAGAAAACCTTTTCAGTCGCAATATCAAAATTGAGGTTAGGATCTGATTAGAGAAAATGCTTGAATTTTGCTCAGAATCGGAAAACCATTTTGCCTAGTCGAAAACCTTTTTCTCTCTCAAAATGAAAAACGGATGGTAGAACAGAATTTGCGGTTGTAGTCTGATTCTGAAAATAGTATTGAAAATGGTTTTGAAGAGTTTCATGTCTTGAAGAACATCATCCTGTCTAAGAACTTTTTTGGTGCCCAGGGAAAGCACCAGAATTTTGCCTAGAATCGATAACCTTTTTCTCTGCCAAAATGAAAAATGGATGGTGGAACAGAATTTGCGGTTGTAGTCTGATTTTGAAAATAGTATTGAAAATAGTTTTGAAGAACTTCATCATATCTAAAAACTTTTCTGGTGCCCAGGAAAAGTACCAGAATTTTGCTCAGAATCGAAAACCTTTTTCTCTCTCAAAACTAAATTCGGGGTGGTAGTTTGATTATAAAAATAGTATTGATAGATGATTTCAACAACTTTTGGTTTTGACGTATTTCATCTCTAAAAACGTTTTTGCTGCCAAGGGAGAAAACCTTTTCAGTCGCAATATCAAGATTGAGGTTAGGATCTGATTACAGATAATATTCAGAGTTTTGAAGAACTTCATGTTGTGAAGAATTTCATGTCTAAGAACTTTTTTGGTGCATGGAGAACATGCTTGATTTTGCTCAGAATCGGAAAACCATTTTGCCTAGAATCGAAAACCTTTTTCTCTCCCAAAATGAAAAACGGATGGTAGAATAGAATTTGCGGTTGTAGTCTGATTCTGAAAATTGGTATTCAAAATGGTTTTGAACAATTTCATGTTTTGAAGTACTTCATGTCTCAGAACATTTTTGGTGCCAAGGGAGAAAACCTTTTCAGTCGCAATATCAAAATTGAGGTTAGGATCTGATTAGAGAAAATGCTTGAATTTTGCTCAGAATCGGAAAACCATTTTGCCTAGTCGAAAACCTTTTTCTCTCTCAAAATGAAAAACGGATGGTAGAACAGAATTTGCGGTTGTAGTCTGATTCTGAAAATAGTATTGAAAATGGTTTTGAAGAGTTTCATGTCTTGAAGAACATCATCCTGTCTAAGAACTTTTTTGGTGCCCAGGGAAAGTACCAGAATTTTGCCTAGAATTGATAACCTTTTTCTCTGCCAAGATAAAAAATGGATGGTGGAACAGAATTTGCGGTTGTAGTCTGATTTTGAAAATAGTATTGAAAATAGTTTTGAAGAACTTCATCATATCTAAAAACTTTTCTGGTGCCCAGGAAAAGTACCAGAATTTTGCTCAGAATCGAAAACCTTTTTCTCTCTCAAAACTAAATTCGGGGTGGTAGTTTGATTATAAAAATAGTATTGATAGATGATTTCAACAACTTTTGGTTTTGACGTATTTCATCTCTAAAAACGTTTTTTCTGACAAGGGAGAAAACCTTTTCAGTCGCAATATCAAGATTGAGGTTAGGATCTGATTACAGATAATATTCAGAGTTTTGAAGTACTTCATGTTGTGAAGAATTTCATGTCTAAGAACTTTTTTGGTGCATGGAGAACATGCTTGATTTTGCTCAGAATCGGAAAACCATTTTGCCTAGAATCGAAAACCTTTTTCTCTCCCAAAATGAAAAACGGATGGTAGAATAGAATTTGCGGTTGTAGTCTGATTCTGAAAATTGGTATTCAAAATGGTTTTGAACAATTTCATGTTTTGAAGTACTTCATGTCTCAGAACATTTTTGGTGCCAAGGGAGAAAACCTTTTCAGTCGCAATATCAAAATTGAGGTTAGGATCTGATTAGAGAAAATGCTTGAATTTTGCTCAGAATCGGAAAACCATTTTGCCTAGTCGAAAACCTTTTTCTCTCTCAAAATGAAAAACGGATGGTAGAACAGAATTTGCGGTTGTAGTCTGATTCTGAAAATAGTATTGAAAATGGTTTTGAAGAGTTTCATGTCTTGAAGAACATCATCCTGTCTAAGAACTTTTTTGGTGCCCAGGGAAAGTACCAGAATTTTGCCTAGAATCGATAACCTTTTTCTCTGCCAAGATAAAAAATGGATGGTGGAACAGAATTTGCGGTTGTAGTCTGATTTTGAAAATAGTATTGAAAATAGTTTTGAAGAACTTCATCATATCTAAAAACTTTTCTGGTGCCCAGGAAAAGTACCAGAATTTTGCTCAGAATCGAAAACCTTTTTCTCTCTCAAAACTAAATTCGGGGTGGTAGTTTGATTATAAAAATAGTATTGATAGATGATTTCAACAACTTTTGGTTTTGACGTATTTCATCTCTAAAAACGTTTTTGCTGCCAAGGGAGAAAACCTTTTCAGTCGCAATATCAAGATTGAGGTTAGGATCTGATTACAGATAATATTCAGAGTTTTGAAGTACTTCATGTTGTGAAGAATTTCATGTCTAAGAACTTTTTTGGTGCATGGAGAACATGCTTGATTTTGCTCAGAATCGGAAAACCATTTTGCCTAGAATCGAAAACCTTTTTCTCTCCCAAAATGAAAAACGGATGGTAGAATAGAATTTGCGGTTGTAGTCTGATTCTGAAAATTGGTATTCAAAATGGTTTTGAACAATTTCATGTTTTGAAGTACTTCATGTCTCAGAACATTTTTGGTGCCAAGGGAGAAAACCTTTTCAGTCGCAATATCAAAATTGAGGTTAGGATCTGATTAGAGAAAATGCTTGAATTTTGCTCAGAATCGGAAAACCATTTTGCCTAGTCGAAAACCTTTTTATCTCTCAAAATGAAAAACGGATGGTAGAACAGAATTTGCGGTTGTAGTCTGATTCTGAAAATAGTATTGAAAATGGTTTTGAAGAGTTTCATGTCTTGAAGAACATCATCCTGTCTAAGAACTTTTTTGGTGCCCAGGGAAAGTACCAGAATTTTGCCTAGAATCGATAACCTTTTTCTCTGCCAAGATAAAAAATGGATGGTGGAACAGAATTTGCGGTTGTAGTCTGATTTTGAAAATAGTATTGAAAATAGTTTTGAAGAACTTCATCATATCTAAAAACTTTTCTGGTGCCCAGGAAAAGTACCAGAATTTTGCTCAGAATCGAAAACCTTTTTCTCTCTCAAAACTAAATTCGGGGTGGTAGTTTGATTATAAAAATAGTATTGATAGATGATTTCAACAACTTTTGGTTTTGACGTATTTCATCTCTAAAAACGTTTTTGCTGCCAAGGGAGAAAACCTTTTCAGTCGCAATATCAAGATTGAGGTTAGGATCTGATTACAGATAATATTCAGAGTTTTGAAGTACTTCATGTTGTGAAGAATTTCATGTCTAAGAACTTTTTTGGTGCATGGAGAACATGCTTGATTTTGCTCAGAATCGGAAAACCATTTTGCCTAGAATCGAAAACCTTTTTCTCTCCCAAAATGAAAAATGGATGGTAGAATAGAATTTGCGGTTGTAGTCTGATTCTGAAAATTGGTATTCAAAATGGTTTTGAACAATTTCATGTTTTGAAGTACTTCATGTCTCAGAACATTTTTGGTGCCAAGGGAGAAAACCTTTTCAGTCGCAATATCAAAATTGAGGTTAGGATCTGATTAGAGAAAATGCTTGAATTTTGCTCAGAATCGGAAAACCATTTTGCCTAGTCGAAAACCTTTTTCTCTCTCAAAATGAAAAACGGATGGTAGAACAGAATTTGCGGTTGTAGTCTGATTCTGAAAATAGTATTGAAAATGGTTTTGAAGAGTTTCATGTCTTGAAGAACATCATCCTGTCTAAGAACTTTTTTGGTGCCCAGGGAAAGTACCAGAATTTTGCCTAGAATCGATAACCTTTTTCTCTGCCAAGATAAAAAATGGATGGTGGAACAGAATTTGCGGTTGTAGTCTGATTTTGAAAATAGTATTGAAAATAGTTTTGAAGAACTTCATCATATCTAAAAACTTTTCTGGTGCCCAGGAAAAGTACCAGAATTTTGCTCAGAATCGAAAACCTTTTTCTCTCTCAAAACTAAATTCGGGGTGGTAGTTTGATTATAAAAATAGTATTGATAGATGATTTCAACAACTTTTGGTTTTGACGTATTTCATCTCTAAAAACGTTTTTGCTGCCAAGGGAGAAAACCTTTTCAGTCGCAATATCAAGATTGAGGTTAGGATCTGATTACAGATAATATTCAGAGTTTTGAAGTACTTCATGTTGTGAAGAATTTCATGTCTAAGAACTTTTTTGGTGCATGGAGAACATGCTTGATTTTGCTCAGAATCGGAAAACCATTTTGCCTAGAATCGAAAACCTTTTTCTCTCCCAAAATGAAAAACGGATGGTAGAATAGAATTTGCGGTTGTAGTCTGATTCTGAAAATTGGTATTCAAAATGGTTTTGAACAATTTCATGTTTTGAAGTACTTCATGTCTCAGAACATTTTTGGTGCCAAGGGAGAAAACCTTTTCAGTCGCAATATCAAAATTGAGGTTAGGATCTGATTAGAGAAAATGCTTGAATTTTGCTCAGAATCGGAAAACCATTTTGCCTAGTCGAAAACCTTTTTCTCTCTCAAAATGAAAAACGGATGGTAGAACAGAATTTGCGGTTGTAGTCTGATTCTGAAAATAGTATTGAAAATGGTTTTGAAGAGTTTCATGTCTTGAAGAACATCATCCTGTCTAAGAACTTTTTTGGTGCCCAGGGAAAGTACCAGAATTTTGCCTAGAATCGATAACCTTTTTCTCTGCCAAGATAAAAAATGGATGGTGGAACAGAATTTGCGGTTGTAGTCTGATTTTGAAAATAGTATTGAAAATAGTTTTGAAGAACTTCATCATATCTAAAAACTTTTCTGGTGCCCAGGGAAAGTACCAGAATTTTGCTCAGAATCGAAAACCTTTTTCTCTCTCAAAACTAAATTCGGGGTGGTAGTTTGATTATAAAAATAGTATTGATAGATGATTTCAACAACTTTTGGTTTTGACGTATTTCATCTCTAAAAATGTTTTTGCTGCCAAGGGAGAAAACCTTTTCAGTCGCAATATCAAGATTGAGGTTAGGATCTGATTACTGATAATATTCAGAGTTTTGAAGTGCTTCATGTTGTGAAGAATTTCATGTCTAAGAACTTTTTTGGTGCATGGAGAACATGCTTGATTTTGCTCAGAATCGGAAAACCATTTTGCCTAGAATCGAAAACCTTTTTCTCTCCCAAAATGAAAAACGGATGGTAGAATAGAATTTGCGGTTGTAGTCTGATTCTGAAAATTGGTATTCAAAATGGTTTTGAACAATTTCATGTTTTGAAGTACTTCATGTCTCAGAACATTTTTGGTGCCAAGGGAGAAAACCTTTTCAGTCGCAATATCAAAATTGAGGTTAGGATCTGATTAGAGAAAATGCTAGAATTTTGCTCAGAATCGAAAAACCATTTTGCCTAGAATCGAAAACCTTTTTCTCTCCCAAAATGAAAAATTGATGGTAGAACAGAATTTGCGGTTGTAGTCTGATTCTGAAAATAGTATTGAAAATAGTTTTGAAGAACTTCATCATATGTAAAAACTTTTCTGGTGCCCAGGGAAAGTACCAGAATTTTGCTCAGAATCGAAAACCTTTTTCTCTCTCAAAACTAAATTCGGGGTGGTAGTTTGATTATAAAAATAGTATTGATAGATGATTTCAACAACTTTTGGTTTTGACGTATTTCATCTCTAAAAACGTTTTTGCTGCCAAGGGAGAAAACCTTTTCAGTCGCAATATCAAGATTGAGGTTAGGATCTGATTACAGATAATATTCAGAGTTTTGAAGTACTTCATGTTGTGAAGAATTTCATGTCTAAGAACTTTTTTGGTGCATGGAGAACATGCTTGATTTTGCTCAGAATCGGAAAACCATTTTGCCTAGAATCGAAAACCTTTTTCTCTCCCAAAATGAAAAACGGATGGTAGAATAGAATTTGCGGTTGTAGTCTGATTCTGAAAATTGGTATTCAAAATGGTTTTGAACAATTTCATGTTTTGAAGTACTTCATGTCTCAGAACATTTTTGGTGCCAAGGGAGAAAACCTTTTCAGTCGCAATATCAAAATTGAGGTTAGGATCTGATTAGAGAAAATGCTTGAATTTTGCTCAGAATCGGAAAACCATTTTGCCTAGTCGAAAACCTTTTTCTCTCTCAAAATGAAAAACGGATGGTAGAACAGAATTTGCGGTTGTAGTCTGATTCTGAAAATAGTATTGAAAATGGTTTTGAAGAGTTTCATGTCTTGAAGAACATCATCCTGTCTAAGAACTTTTTTGGTGCCCAGGGAAAGCACCAGAATTTTGCCTAGAATCGATAACCTTTTTCTCTGCCAAAATGAAAAATGGATGGTGGAACAGAATTTGCGGTTGTAGTCTGATTCTGAAAATAGTATTGAAAATAGTTTTGAAGAACTTCATCATATCTAAAAACTTTTCTGGTGCCCAGGAAAAGTACCAGAATTTTGCTCAGAATCGAAAACCTTTTTCTCTCTCAAAACTAAATTCGGGGTGGTAGTTTGATTATAAAAATAGTATTGATAGATGATTTCAACAACTTTTGGTTTTGATGTATTTCATCTCTAAAAACGTTTTTGCTGCCAAGGGAGAAAACCTTTTCAGTCGCAATATCAATATTGAGGTTAGGATCTGATTACAGATAATATTCAGAGTTTTGAAGTGCTTCATGTTGTGAAGAATTTCATGTCTAAGAACTTTTTTGGTGCATGGAGAACATGCTTGATTTTGCTCAGAATCGGAAAACCATTTTGCCTAGAATCGAAAACCTTTTTCTCTCCCAAAATGAAAAACGGATGGTAGAATAGAATTTGCGGTTGTAGTCTGATTCTGAAAATTGGTATTCAAAATGGTTTTGAACAATTTCATGTTTTGAAGTACTTCATGTCTCAGAACATTTTTGGTGCCAAGGGAGAAAACCTTTTCAGTCGCAATATCAAAATTGAGGTTAGGATCTGATTAGAGAAAATGCTAGAATTTTGCTCAGAATCGAAAAACCATTTTGCCTAGAATCGAAAACCTTTTTCTCTCCCAAAATGAAAAATTGATGGTAGAACAGAATTTGCGGTTGTAGTCTGATTCTGAAAATAGTATTGAAAATAGTTTTGAAGAACTTCATCATATGTAAAAACTTTTCTGGTGCCCAGGGAAAGTACCAGAATTTTGCTCAGAATCGAAAACCTTTTTCTCTCTCAAAACTAAATTCGGGGTGGTAGTTTGATTATAAAAATAGTATTGATAGATGATTTCAACAACTTTTGGTTTTGACGTATTTCATCTCTAAAAACGTTTTTGCTGCCAAGGGAGAAAACCTTTTCAGTCGCAATATCAAGATTGAGGTTAGGATCTGATTACAGATAATATTCAGAGTTTTGAAGTACTTCATGTTGTGAAGAATTTCATGTCTAAGAACTTTTTTGGTGCATGGAGAACATGCTTGATTTTGCTCAGAATCGGAAAACCATTTTGCCTAGAATCGAAAACCTTTTTCTCTCCCAAAATGAAAAACGGATGGTAGAATAGAATTTGCGGTTGTAGTCTGATTCTGAAAATTGGTATTCAAAATGGTTTTGAACAATTTCATGTTTTGAAGTACTTCATGTCTCAGAACATTTTTGGTGCCAAGGGAGAAAACCTTTTCAGTCGCAATATCAAAATTGAGGTTAGGATCTGATTAGAGAAAATGCTTGAATTTTGCTCAGAATCGGAAAACCATTTTGCCTAGTCGAAAACCTTTTTCTCTCTCAAAATGAAAAACGGATGGTAGAACAGAATTTGCGGTTGTAGTCTGATTCTGAAAATAGTATTGAAAATGGTTTTGAAGAGTTTCATGTCTTGAAGAACATCATCCTGTCTAAGAACTTTTTTGGTGCCCAGGGAAAGCACCAGAATTTTGCCTAGAATCGATAACCTTTTTCTCTGCCAAAATGAAAAATGGATGGTGGAACAGAATTTGCGGTTGTAGTCTGATTCTGAAAATAGTATTGAAAATAGTTTTGAAGAACTTCATCATATCTAAAAACTTTTCTGGTGCCCAGGAAAAGTACCAGAATTTTGCTCAGAATCGAAAACCTTTTTCTCTCTCAAAACTAAATTCGGGGTGGTAGTTTGATTATAAAAATAGTATTGATAGATGATTTCAACAACTTTTGGTTTTGACGTATTTCATCTCTAAAAACGTTTTTGCTGCCAAGGGAGAAAACCTTTTCAGTCGTAATATCAATATTGAGGTTAGGATCTGATTACAGATAATATTCAGAGTTTTGAAGTACTTCATGTTGTGAAGAATTTCATGTCTAAGAACTTTTTTGGTGCCTGGAGAACATGCTTGATTTTGCTCAGAATCGGAAAACCATTTTGCCTAGAATCGAAAACCTTTTTCTCTCCCAAAATGAAAAATGGATGGTAGAACAGAATTTGCGGTTGTAGTCTGATTCTGAAAATAGTATTGAAAATAGTTTTGAAGAACTTCATCATATGTAAAAACTTTTCTGGTGCCCAGGGAAAGTACCAGAATTTTGCTCAGAATCGAAAACCTTTTTCTCTCTCAAAACTAAATTCGGGGTGGTAGTTTGATTATAAAAATAGTATTGATAGATGATTTCAACAACTTTTGGTTTTGACGTATTTCATCTCTAAAAACGTTTTTGCTGCCAAGGGAGAAAACCTTTTCAGTCGCAATATCAATATTGAGGTTAGGATCTGATTACAGATAATATTCAGAGTTTTGAAGTACTTCATGTTGTGAAGAATTTCATGTCTAAGAACTTTTTTGGTGCATGGAGAACATGCTTGATTTTGCTCAGAATCGGAAAACCATTTTGCCTAGAATCGAAAACCTTTTTCTCTCCCAAAATGAAAAACGGATGGTAGAATAGAATTTGCGGTTGTAGTCTGATTCTGAAAATTGGTATTCAAAATGGTTTTGAACAATTTCATGTTTTGAAGTACTTCATGTCTCAGAACATTTTTGGTGCCAAGGGAGAAAACCTTTTCAGTCGCAATATCAAAATTGAGGTTAGGATCTGATTAGAGAAAATGCTTGAATTTTGCTCAGAATCGGAAAACCATTTTGCCTAGTCGAAAACCTTTTTCTCTCTCAAAATGAAAAACGGATGGTAGAACAGAATTTGCGGTTGTAGTCTGATTCTGAAAATAGTATTGAAAATGGTTTTGGAGTTTCATGTCTTGAAGAACATCATCCTGTCTAAGAACTTTTTTGGTGCCCAGGGAAAGTACCAGAATTTTGCCTAGAATCGATAACCTTTTTCTCTGCCAAGATAAAAAATGGATGGTGGAACAGAATTTGCGGTTGTAGTCTGATTTTGAAAATAGTATTGAAAATAGTTTTGAAGAACTTCATCATATCTAAAAACTTTTCTGGTGCCCAGGGAAAGTACCAGAATTTTGCTCAGAATCGAAAACCTTTTTCTCTCTCAAAACTAAATTCGGGGTGGTAGTTTGATTATAAAAATAGTATTGATAGGTGATTTCAACAACTTTTGGTTTTGACGTATTTCATCTCTAAAAACGTTTTTGCTGCCAAGGGAGAAAACCTTTTCAGTCGCAATATCAATATTGAGGTTAGGATCTGATTACAGATAATATTCAGAGTTTTGAAGTGCTTCATGTTGTGAAGAATTTCATGTCTAAGAACTTTTTTGGTGCATGGAGAACATGCTTGATTTTGCTCAGAATCGGAAAACCATTTTGCCTAGAATCGAAAATCTTTTTCTCTCCCAAAATGAAAAACGGATGGTAGAATAGAATTTGCGGTTGTAGTCTGATTCTGAAAATTGGTATTCAAAATGGTTTTGAACAATTTCATGTTCTGAAGTACTTCATGTCTCAGAACATTTTTGGTGCCAAGGGAGAAAACCTTTTCAGTCGCAATATCAAAATTGAGGTTAGGCTCTGATTGGAGAAAATGCTAGAATTTTGCTCAGAATCGGAAAACCATTTTGACTAGTCGAAAACCTTTTTCTCTCTCAAAATGAAAAACGGATGGTAGAACAGAATTTGCGGTTGTAGTCTGATTCTGAAAATAGTATTGAAAATGGTTTTGAAGAGTTTCATGTCTTGAAGAACATCATCCTGTCTAAGAACTTTTTTGGTGCCCAGGGAAAGTACCAGAATTTTGCCTAGAATCGATAACCTTTTTCTCTGCCAAAATGAAAAATGGATGGTGGAACAGAATTTGCGGTTGTAGTCTGATTCTGAAAATAGTATTGAAAATAGTTTTGAAGAACTTCATCATATCTAAAAACTTTTCTGGTGCCCAGGAAAAGTACCAGAATTTTGCTCAGAATCGAAAACCTTTTTCTCTCTCAAAACTAAATTCGGGGTGGTAGTTTGCTTATAAAAATAGTATTGATAGATGATTTCAACAACTTTTGGTTTTGACGTATTTCATCTCTAAAAACGTTTTTGCTGCCAAGGGAGAAAACCTTTTCAGTCGTAATATCAATATTGAGGTTAGGATCTGATTACAGATAATATTCAGAGTTTTGAAGTACTTCATGTTGTGAAGAATTTCATGTCTAAGAACTTTTTTGGTGCCTGGAGAATATGCTTGATTTTGCTCAGAATCGGAAAACCATTTTGCCTAGAATCGAAAACCTTTTTCTCTCCCAAAATGAAAAATGGATGGTAGAACAGAATTTGCGGTTGTAGTCTGATTCTGAAAATAGTATTGAAAATAGTTTTGAAGAACTTCATCATATGTAAAAACTTTTCTTGTGCCCAGGGAAAGTACCAGAATTTTGCTCAGAATCGAAAACCTTTTTCTCTCTCAAAACTAAATTCGGGGTGGTAGTTTGATTATAAAAATAGTATTGATAGATGATTTCAACAACTTTTGGTTTTGACGTATTTCATCTCTAAAAACGTTTTTGCTGCCAAGGGAGAAAACCTTTTCAGTCGCAATATCAAGATTGAGGTTAGGATCTGATTACAGATAATATTCAGAGTTTTGAAGTGCTTCATGTTGTGAAGAATTTCATGTCTAAGAACTTTTTTGGTGCATGGAGAACATGCTTGATTTTGCTCAGAATCGGAAAACCATTTTGCCTAGAATCGAAAATCTTTTTCTCTCCCAAAATGAAAAACGGATGGTAGAATAGAATTTGCGGTTGTAGTCTGATTCTGAAAATTGGTATTCAAAATGGTTTTGAACAATTTCATGTTCTGAAGTACTTCATGTCTCAGAACATTTTTGGTGCCAAGGGAGAAAACCTTTTCAGTCGCAATATCAAAATTGAGGTTAGGCTCTGATTGGAGAAAATGCTAGAATTTTGCTCAGAATCGGAAAACCATTTTGACTAGTCGAAAACCTTTTTCTCTCTCAAAATGAAAAACGGATGGTAGAACAGAATTTGCGGTTGTAGTCTGATTCTGAAAATAGTATTGAAAATGGTTTTGAAGAGTTTCATGTCTTGAAGAACATCATCCTGTCTAAGAACTTTTTTGGTGCCCAGGGAAAGTACCAGAATTTTGCCTAGAATCGATAACCTTTTTCTCTGCCAAAATGAAAAATGGATGGTGGAACAGAATTTGCGGTTGTAGTCTGATTCTGAAAATAGTATTGAAAATAGTTTTGAAGAACTTCATCATATCTAAAAACTTTTCTGGTGTCCAGGAAAAGTACCAGAATTTTGCTCAGAATCGAAAACCTTTTTCTCTCTCAAAACTAAATTCGGGGTGGTAGTTTGCTTATAAAAATAGTATTGATAGATGATTTCAACAACTTTTGGTTTTGACGTATTTCATCTCTAAAAACGTTTTTCCTGCCAAGGGAGAAAACCTTTTCAGTCGCAATATCAATATTGAGGTTAGGATCTGATTACAGATAATATTCAGAGTTTTGAAGTACTTCATGTTGTGAAGAATTTCATGTCTAAGAACTTTTTTGGTGCATGGAGAACATGCTTGATTTTGCTCAGAATCGGAAAACCATTTTGCCTAGAATCGAAAACCTTTTTCTCTCCCAAAATGAAAAACGGATGGTAGAATAGAATTTGCGGTTGTAGTCTGATTCTGAAAATTGGTATTCAAAATGGTTTTGAACAATTTCATGTTTTGAAGTACTTCATGTCTCAGAACATTTTTGGTGCCAAGGGAGAAAACCTTTTCAGTCGCAATATCAAAATTGAGGTTAGGATCTGATTAGAGAAAATGCTTGAATTTTGCTCAGAATCGGAAAACCATTTTGCCTAGTCGAAAACCTTTTTCTCTCTCAAAATGAAAAACGGATGGTAGAACAGAATTTGCGGTTGTAGTCTGATTCTGAAAATAGTATTGAAAATGGTTTTGAAGAGTTTCATGTCTTGAAGAACATCATCCTGTCTAAGAACTTTTTTGGTGCCCAGGGAAAGTACCAGAATTTTGCCTAGAATCGATAACCGTTTTCTCTGCCAAGATAAAAAATGGATGGTGGAACAGAATTTGCGGTTGTAGTCTGATTTTGAAAATAGTATTGAAAATAGTTTTGAAGAACTTCATCATATCTAAAAACTTTTCTGGTGCCCAGGAAAAGTACCAGAATTTTGCTCAGAATCGAAAACCTTTTTCTCTCTCAAAACTAAATTCGGGGTGGTAGTTTGATTATAAAAATAGTATTGATAGATGATTTCAACAACTTTTGGTTTTGACGTATTTCATCTCTAAAAACGTTTTTGCTGCCAAGGGAGAAAACCTTTTCAGTCGCAATATCAATATTGAGGTTAGGATCTGATTACAGATAATATTCAGAGTTTTGAAGTACTTCATGTTGTGAAGAATTTCATGTCTAAGAACTTTTTTGGTGCATGGAGAACATGCTTGATTTTGCTCAGAATCGGAAAACCATTTTGCCTAGAATCGAAAACCTTTTTCTCTCCCAAAATGAAAAACGGATGGTAGAATAGAATTTGCGGTTGTAGTCTGATTCTGAAAATTGGTATTCAAAATGGTTTTGAACAATTTCATGTTTTGAAGTACTTCATGATTCAGAACATTTTTGGTGCCAAGGGAGAAAATCTTTTCAGTCGCAATATCAAAATTGAGGTTAGGATCTGATTAGAGAAAATGCTAGAATTTTGCTCAGAATCGAAAAACCATTTTGCCTAGAATCGAAAACCTTTTTCTCTCCCAAAATGAAAAATTGATGGTAGAACAGAATTTGTGGTTGTAGTCTGATTCTGAAAATAGTATTGAAAATAGTTTTGAAGAACTTCATCATATCTAAAAACTTTTCTGGTGCCCAGGAAAAGTACCAGAATTTTGCTCAGAATCGAAAACCTTTTTCTCTCTCAAAACTAAATTCGGGGTGGTAGTTTGCTTATAAAAATAGTATTGATAGATGATTTCAACAACTTTTGGTTTTGACGTATTTCATCTCTAAAAACGTTTTTGCTGCCAAGGGAGAAAACCTTTTCAGTCGTAATATCAATATTGAGGTTAGGATCTGATTACAGATAATATTCAGAGTTTTGAAGTACTTCATGTTGTGAAGAATTTCATGTCTAAGAACTTTTTTGGTGCCTGGAGAATATGCTTGATTTTGCTCAGAATCGGAAAACCATTTTGCCTAGAATCGAAAACCTTTTTCTCTCCCAAAATGAAAAATGGATGGTAGAACAGAATTTGCGGTTGTAGTCTGATTCTGAAAATAGTATAGAAAATAGTTTTGAAGAACTTCATCATATGTAAAAACTTTTCTGGTGCCCAGGGAAAGTACCAGAATTTTGCTCAGAATCGAAAACCTTTTTCTCTCTCAAAACTAAATTCGGGGTGGTAGTTTGATTATAAAAATAGTATTGATAGATGATTTCAACAACTTTTGGTTTTGACGTATTTCATCTCTAAAAACGTTTTTGCTGCCAAGGGAGAAAACCTTTTCAGTCGCAATATCAATATTGAGGTTAGGATCTGATTACAGATAATATTCAGAGTTTTGAAGTGCTTCATGTTGTGAAGAATTTCATGTCTAAGAACTTTTTTGGTGCATGGAGAACATGCTTGATTTTGCTCAGAATCGGAAAACCATTTTGCCTAGAATCGAAAATCTTTTTCTCTCCCAAAATGAAAAACGGATGGTAGAATAGAATTTGCGGTTGTAGTCTGATTCTGAAAATTGGTATTCAAAATGGTTTTGAACAATTTCATGTTCTGAAGTACTTCATGTCTCAGAACATTTTTGGTGCCAAGGGAGAAAATCTTTTCAGTCGCAATATCAAAATTGAGGTTAGGCTCTGATTGGAGAAAATGCTAGAATTTTGCTCAGAATCGGAAAACCATTTTGACTAGTCGAAAACGTTTTTCTCTCTCAAAATGAAAAACGGATGGTAGAACAGAATTTGCGGTTGTAGTCTGATTCTGAAAATAGTATTGAAAATGGTTTTGAAGAGTTTCATGTCTTGAAGAACATCATCCTGTCTAAGAACTTTTTTGGTGCCCAGGGAAAGTACCAGAATTTTGCCTAGAATCGATAACCTTTTTCTCTGCCAAAATGAAAAATGGATGGTGGAACAGAATTTGCGGTTGTAGTCTGATTCTGAAAATAGTATTGAAAATAGTTTTGAAGAACTTCATCATATCTAAAAACTTTTCTGGTGCCCAGGAAAAGTACCAGAATTTTGCTCAGAATCGAAAACCTTTTTCTCTCTCAAAACTAAATTCGGGGTGGTAATTTGCTTATAAAAATAGTATTGATAGATGATTTCAACAACTTTTGGTTTTGACGTATTTCATCTCTAAAAACGTTTTTGCTGCCAAGGGAGAAAACCTTTTCAGTCGTAATATCAATATTGAGGTTAGGATCTGATTACAGATAATATTCAGAGTTTTGAAGTACTTCATGTTGTGAAGAATTTCATGTCTAAGAACTTTTTTGGTGCCTGGAGAATATGCTTGATTTTGCTCAGAATCGGAAAACCATTTTGCCTAGAATCGAAAACCTTTTTCTCTCCCAAAATGAAAAATGGATGGTAGAACAGAATTTGCGGTTGTAGTCTGATTCTGAAAATACTATTGAAAATAGTTTTGAAGAACTTCATCATATGTAAAAACTTTTCTGGTGCCCAGGGAAAGTACCAGAATTTTGCTCAGAATCGAAAACCTTTTTCTCTCTCAAAACTAAATTCGGGGTGGTAGTTTGATTATAAAAATAGTATTTAGATGATTTCAACAACTTTTGGTTTTGACGTATTTCATCTCTAAAAACGTTTTTGCTGCCAAGGGAGAAAACCTTTTCAGTCGCAATATCAAGATTGAGGTTAGGATCTGATTACAGATAATATTCAGAGTTTTGAAGTGCTTCATGTTGTGAAGAATTTCATGTCTAAGAACTTTTTTGGTGCATGGAGAACATGCTTGATTTTGCTCAGAATCGGAAAACCATTTTGCCTAGAATCGAAAATCTTTTTCTCTCCCAAAATGAAAAACGGATGGTAGAATAGAATTTGCGGTTGTAGTCTGATTCTGAAAATTGGTATTCAAAATGGTTTTGAACAATTTCATGTTCTGAAGTACTTCATGTCTCAGAACATTTTTGGTGCCAAGGGAGAAAACCTTTTCAGTCGCAATATCAAAATTGAGGTTAGGCTCTGATTGGAGAAAATGCTAGAATTTTGCTCAGAATCGGAAAACCATTTTGACTAGTCGAAAACCTTTTTCTCTCTCAAAATGAAAAACGGATGGTAGAACAGAATTTGCGGTTGTAGTCTGATTCTGAAAATAGTATTGAAAATGGTTTTGAAGAGTTTCATGTCTTGAAGAACATCATCCTGTCTAAGAACTTTTTTGGTGCCCAGGGAAAGTACCAGAATTTTGCCTAGAATCGATAACCTTTTTCTCTGCCAAAATGAAAAATGGATGGTGGAACAGAATTTGCGGTTGTAGTCTGATTCTGAAAATAGTATTGAAAATAGTTTTGAAGAACTTCATCATATCTAAAAACTTTTCTGGTGCCCAGGAAAAGTACCAGAATTTTGCTCAGAATCGAAAACCTTTTTCTCTCTCAAAACTAAATTCGGGGTGGTAGTTTGCTTATAAAAATAGTATTGATAGATGATTTCAACAACTTTTGGTTTTGACGTATTTCATCTCTAAAAACGTTTTTGCTGCCAAGGGAGAAAACCTTTTCAGTCGTAATATCAATATTGAGGTTAGGATCTGATTACAGATAATATTCAGAGTTTTGAAGTACTTCATGTTGTGAAGAATTTCATGTCTAAGAACTTTTTTGGTGCCTGGAGAATATGCTTGATTTTGCTCAGAATCGGAAAACCATTTTGCCTAGAATCGAAAACCTTTTTCTCTCCCAAAATGAAAAATGGATGGTAGAACAGAATTTGTGGTTGTAGTCTGATTCTGAAAATAGTATTGAAAATAGTTTTGAAGAACTTCATCATATGTAAAAACTTTTCTGGTGCCCAGGGAATGTACCAGAATTTTGCTCAGAATCGAAAACCTTTTTCTCTCTCAAAACTAAATTCGGGGTGGTAGTTTGATTATAAAAATAGTATTGATAGATGATTTCAACAACTTTTGGTTTTGACGTATTTCATCTCTAAAAACGTTTTTGCTGCCAAGGGAGAAAACCTTTTCAGTCGCAATATCAATATTGAGGTTAGGATCTGATTACAGATAATATTCAGAGTTTTGAAGTGCTTCATGTTGTGAAGAATTTCATGTCTAAGAACTTTTTTGGTGCATGGAGAACATGCTTGATTTTGCTCAGAATCGGAAAACCATTTTGCCTAGAATCGAAAATCTTTTTCTCTCCCAAAATGAAAAACGGATGGTAGAATAGAATTTGCGGTTGTAGTCTGATTCTGAAAATTGGTATTCAAAATGGTTTTGAACAATTTCATGTTCTGAAGTACTTCATGTCTCAGAACATTTTTGGTGCCAAGGGAGAAAACCTTTTCAGTCGCAATATCAAAATTGAGGTTAGGCTCTGATTGGAGAAAATGCTAGAATTTTGCTCAGAATCGGAAAACCATTTTGACTAGTCGAAAACCTTTTTCTCTCTCAAAATGAAAAACGGATGGTAGAACAGAATTTGCGGTTGTAGTCTGATTCTGAAAATAGTATTGAAAATGGTTTTGAAGAGTTTCATGTCTTGAAGAACATCATCCTGTCTAAGAACTTTTTTGGTGCCCAGGGAAAGTACCAGAATTTTGCCTAGAATCGATAACCTTTTTCTCTGCCAAAATGAAAAATGGATGGTGGAACAGAATTTGCGGTTGTAGTCTGATTCTGAAAATAGTATTGAAAATAGTTTTGAAGAACTTCATCATATCTAAAAACTTTTCTGGTGCCCAGGAAAAGTACCAGAATTTTGCTCAGAATCGAAAACCTTTTTCTCTCTCAAAACTAAATTCGGGGTGGTAGTTTGCTTATAAAAATAGTATTGATAGATGATTTCAACAACTTTTGGTTTTGACGTATTTCATCTCTAAAAACGTTTTTGCTGCCAAGGGAGAAAACCTTTTCAGTCGTAATATCAATATTGAGGTTAGGATCTGATTACAGATAATATTCAGAGTTTTGAAGTACTTCATGTTGTGAAGAATTTCATGTCTAAGAACTTTTTTGGTGCCTGGAGAATATGCTTGATTTTGCTCAGAATCGGAAAACCATTTTGCCTAGAATCGAAAACCTTTTTCTCTCCCAAAATGAAAAATGGATGGTAGAACAGAATTTGCGGTTGTAGTCTGATTCTGAAAATAGTATTGAAAATAGTTTTGAAGAACTTCATCATATGTAAAAACTTTTCTGGTGCCCAGGGAAAGTACCAGAATTTTGCTCAGAATCGAAAACCTTTTTCTCTCTCAAAACTAAATTCGGGGTGGTAGTTTGATTATAAAAATAGTATTGATAGATGATTTCAACAACTTTTGGTTTTGACGTATTTCATCTCTAAAAACGTTTTTGCTGCCAAGGGAGAAAACCTTTTCAGTCGCAATATCAAGATTGAGGTTAGGATCTGATTACAGATAATATTCAGAGTTTTGAAGTGCTTCATGTTGTGAAGAATTTCATGTCTAAGAACTTTTTTGGTGCATGGAGAACATGCTTGATTTTGCTCAGAATCGGAAAACCATTTTGCCTAGAATCGAAAATCTTTTTCTCTCCCAAAATGAAAAACGGATGGTAGAATAGAATTTGCGGTTGTAGTCTGATTCTGAAAATTGGTATTCAAAATGGTTTTGAACAATTTCATGTTCTGAAGTACTTCATGTCTCAGAACATTTTTGGTGCCAAGGGAGAAAACCTTTTCAGTCGCAATATCAAAATTGAGGTTAGGCTCTGATTGGAGAAAATGCTAGAATTTTGCTCAGAATCGGAAAACCATTTTGACTAGTCGAAAACCTTTTTCTCTCTCAAAATGAAAAACGGATGGTAGAACAGAATTTGCGGTTGTAGTCTGATTCTGAAAATAGTATTGAAAATGGTTTTGAAGAGTTTCATGTCTTGAAGAACATCATCCTGTCTAAGAACTTTTTTGGTGCCCAGGGAAAGTACCAGAATTTTGCCTAGAATCGATAACCTTTTTCTCTGCCAAAATGAAAAATGGATGGTGGAACAGAATTTGCGGTTGTAGTCTGATTCTGAAAATAGTATTGAAAATAGTTTTGAAGAACTTCATCATATCTAAAAACTTTTCTGGTGCCCAGGAAAAGTACCAGAATTTTGCTCAGAATCGAAAACCTTTTTCTCTCTCAAAACTAAATTCGGGGTGGTAGTTTGCTTATAAAAATAGTATTGATAGATGATTTCAACAACTTTTGGTTTTGACGTATTTCATCTCTAAAAACGTTTTTGCTGCCAAGGGAGAAAACCTTTTCAGTCGTAATATCAATATTGAGGTTAGGATCTGATTACAGATAATATTCAGAGTTTTGAAGTACTTCATGTTGTGAAGAATTTCATGTCTAAGAACTTTTTTGGTGCCTGGAGAATATGCTTGATTTTGCTCAGAATCGGAAAACCATTTTGCCTAGAATCGAAAACCTTTTTCTCTCCCAAAATGAAAAATGGATGGTAGAACAGAATTTGCGGTTGTAGTCTGATTCTGAAAATACTATTGAAAATAGTTTTGAAGAACTTCATCATATGTAAAAACTTTTCTGGTGCCCAGGGAAAGTACCAGAATTTTGCTCAGAATCGAAAACCTTTTTCTCTCTCAAAACTAAATTCGGGGTGGTAGTTTGATTATAAAAATAGTATTGATAGATGATTTCAACAACTTTTGGTTTTGACGTATTTCATCTCTAAAAACGTTTTTGCTGCCAAGGGAGAAAACCTTTTCAGTCGCAATATCAAGATTGAGGTTAGGATCTGATTACAGATAATATTCAGAGTTTTGAAGTGCTTCATGTTGTGAAGAATTTCATGTCTAAGAACTTTTTTGGTGCATGGAGAACATGCTTGATTTTGCTCAGAATCGGAAAACCATTTTGCCTAGAATCGAAAATCTTTTTCTCTCCCAAAATGAAAAACGGATGGTAGAATAGAATTTGCGGTTGTAGTCTGATTCTGAAAATTGGTATTCAAAATGGTTTTGAACAATTTCATGTTCTGAAGTACTTCATGTCTCAGAACATTTTTGGTGCCAAGGGAGAAAACCTTTTCAGTCGCAATATCAAAATTGAGGTTAGGCTCTGATTGGAGAAAATGCTAGAATTTTGCTCAGAATCGGAAAACCATTTTGACTAGTCGAAAACCTTTTTCTCTCTCAAAATGAAAAACGGATGGTAGAACAGAATTTGCGGTTGTAGTCTGATTCTGAAAATAGTATTGAAAATGGTTTTGAAGAGTTTCATGTCTTGAAGAACATCATCCTGTCTAAGAACTTTTTTGGTGCCCAGGGAAAGTACCAGAATTTTGCCTAGAATCGATAACCTTTTTCTCTGCCAAAATGAAAAATGGATGGTGGAACAGAATTTGCGGTTGTAGTCTGATTCTGAAAATAGTATTGAAAATAGTTTTGAAGAACTTCATCATATCTAAAAACTTTTCTGGTGCCCAGGAAAAGTACCAGAATTTTGCTCAGAATCGAAAACCTTTTTCTCTCTCAAAACTAAATTCGGGGTGGTAGTTTGCTTATAAAAATAGTATCGATAGATGATTTCAACAACTTTTGGTTTTGACGTATTTCATCTCTAAAAACGTTTTTGCTGCCAAGGGAGAAAACCTTTTCAGTCGTAATATCAATATTGAGGTTAGGATCTGATTACAGATAATATTCAGAGTTTTGAAGTACTTCATGTTGTGAAGAATTTCATGTCTAAGAACTTTTTTGGTGCCTGGAGAATATGCTTGATTTTGCTCAGAATCGGAAAACCATTTTGCCTAGAATCGAAAACCTTTTTCTCTCCCAAAATGAAAAATGGATGGTAGAACAGAATTTGCGGTTGTAGTCTGATTCTGAAAATACTATTGAAAATAGTTTTGAAGAACTTCATCATATGTAAAAACTTTTCTGGTGCCCAGGGAAAGTACCAGAATTTTGCTCAGAATCGAAAACCTTTTTCTCTCTCAAAACTAAATTCGGGGTGGTAGTTTGATTATAAAAATAGTATTGATAGATGATTTCAACAACTTTTGGTTTTGACGTATTTCATCTCTAAAAACGTTTTTGCTGCCAAGGGAGAAAACCTTTTCAGTCGTAATATCAATATTGAGGTTAGGATCTGATTACAGATAATAGTCAGAGTTTTGAAGTACTTCATGTTGTGAAGAATTTCATGTCTAAGAACTTTTTTGGTGCATGGAGAACATGCTTGATTTTGCTCAGAATCGGAAAACCATTTTGCCTAGAATCGAAAATCTTTTTCTCTCCCAAAATGAAAAACGGATGGTAGAATAGAATTTGCGGTTGTAGTCTGATTCTGAAAATTGGTATTCAAAATGGTTTTGAACAATTTCATGTTCTGAAGTACTTCATGTCTCAGAACATTTTTGGTGCCAAGGGAGAAACAGTCGCAATATCAAAATTGAGGTTAGGATCTGATTAGAGAAAATGCTTGAATTTTGCTCAGAATCGGAAAACCATTTTGCCTAGTCGAAAACCTTTTTCTCTCTCAAAATGAAAAACGGATGGTAGAACAGAATTTGCGGTTGTAGTCTGATTCTGAAAATAGTATTGAAAATGGTTTTGAAGAGTTTCATGTCTTGAAGAACATCATCCTGTCTAAGAACTTTTTTGGTGCCCAGGGAAAGCACCAGAATTTTGCCTAGAATCGATAACCTTCTTCTCTGCCAAAATGAAAAATGGATGGTGGAACAGAATTTGCGGTTGTAGTCTGATTTTGAAAATAGTATTGAAAATAGTTTTGAAGAACTTCATCATATCTAAAAACTTTTCTGGTGCCCAGGAAAAGTACCAGAATTTTGCTCAGAATCGAAAACCTTTTTCTCTCTCAAAACTAAATTCGGGGTGGTAGTTTGATTATAAAAATAGTATTGATAGATGATTTCAACAACTTTTGGTTTTGACGTATTTCATCTCTAAAAACGTTTTTGCTGCCAAGGGAGAAAACCTTTTCAGTCGCAATATCAAGATTGAGGTTAGGATCTGATTACAGATAATATTCAGAGTTTTGAAGTACTTCATGTTGTGAAGAATTTCATGTCTAAGAACTTTTTTGGTGCATGGAGAACATGCTTGATTTTGCTCAGAATCGGAAAACCATTTTGCCTAGAATCGAAAACCTTTTTCTCTCCCAAAATGAAAAACGGGTGGTAGAATAGAATTTGCGGTTGTAGTCTGATTCTGAAAATTGGTATTCAAAATGGTTTTGAACAATTTCATGTTTTGAAGTACTTCATGTCTCAGAACATTTTTGGTGCCAAGGGAGAAAACCTTTTCAGTCGCAATATCAAAATTGAGGTTAGGATCTGATTAGAGAAAATGCTAGAATTTTGCTCAGAATCGAAAAACCATTTTGCCTAGAATCGAAAACCTTTTTCTCTCCCAAAATGAAAAATTGATGGTAGAACAGAATTTGTGGTTGTAGTCTGATTCTGAAAATAGTATTGAAAATAGTTTTGAAGAACTTCATCATATGTAAAAACTTTTCTGGTGCCCAGGGAAAGTACCAGAATTTTGCTCAGAATCGAAAACCTTTTTCTCTCTCAAAACTAAATTCGGGGTGGTAGTTTGATTATAAAAATAGTATTGATAGATGATTTCAACAACTTTTGGTTTTGACGTATTTCATCTCTAAAAACGTTTTTGCTGCCAAGGGAGAAAACCTTTTCAGTCGCAATATCAATATTGAGGTTAGGATCTGATTACAGATAATATTCAGAGTTTTGAAGTGCTTCATGTTGTGAAGAATTTCATGTCTAAGAACTTTTTTGGTGCATGGAGAACATGCTTGATTTTGCTCAGAATCGGAAAACCATTTTGCCTAGAATCGAAAATCTTTTTCTCTCCCAAAATGAAAAACGGATGGTAGAATAGAATTTGCGGTTGTAGTCTGATTCTGAAAATTGGTATTCAAAATGGTTTTGAACAATTTCATGTTCTGAAGTACTTCATGTCTCAGAACATTTTTGGTGCCAAGGGAGAAAACCTTTTCAGTCGCAATATCAAAATTGAGGTTAGGCTCTGATTGGAGAAAATGCTAGAATTTTGCTCAGAATCGGAAAACCATTTTGACTAGTCGAAAACCTTTTTCTCTCTCAAAATGAAAAACGGATGGTAGAACAGAATTTGCGGTTGTAGTCTGATTCTGAAAATAGTATTGAAAATGGTTTTGAAGAGTTTCATGTCTTGAAGAACATCATCCTGTCTAAGAACTTTTTTGGTGCCCAGGGAAAGTACCAGAATTTTGCCTAGAATCGATAACCTTTTTCTCTGCCAAAATGAAAAATGGATGGTGGAACAGAATTTGCGGTTGTAGTCTGATTCTGAAAATAGTATTGAAAATAGTTTTGAAGAACTTCATCATATCTAAAAACTTTTCTGGTGCCCAGGAAAAGTACCAGAATTTTGCTCAGAATCGAAAACCTTTTTCTCTCTCAAAACTAAATTCGGGGTGGTAGTTTGCTTATAAAAATAGTATTGATAGATGATTTCAACAACTTTTGGTTTTGACGTATTTCATCTCTAAAAACGTTTTTGCTGCCAAGGGAGAAAACCTTTTCAGTCGTAATATCAATATTGAGGTTAGGATCTGATTACAGATAATATTCAGAGTTTTGAAGTACTTCATGTTGTGAAGAATTTCATGTCTAAGAACTTTTTTGGTGCCTGGAGAATATGCTTGATTTTGCTCAGAATCGGAAAACCATTTTGCCTAGAATCGAAAACCTTTTTCTCTCCCAAAATGAAAAATGGATGGTAGAACAGAATTTGCGGTTGTAGTCTGATTCTGAAAATACTATTGAAAATAGTTTTGAAGAACTTCATCATATGTAAAAACTTTTCTGGTGCCCAGGGAAAGTACCAGAATTTTGCTCAGAATCGAAAACCTTTTTCTCTCTCAAAACTAAATTCGGGGTGGTAGTTTGATTATAAAAATAGTATTGATAGATGATTTCAACAACTTTTGGTTTTGACGTATTTCATCTCTAAAAACGTTTTTGCTGCCAAGGGAGAAAACCTTTTCAGTCGCAATATCAATATTGAGGTTAGGATCTGATTACAGATAATATTCAGAGTTTTGAAGTGCTTCATGTTGTGAAGAATTTCATGTCTAAGAACTTTTTTGGTGCATGGAGAACATGCTTGATTTTGCTCAGAATCGGAAAACCATTTTGCCTAGAATCGAAAATCTTTTTCTCTCCCAAAATGAAAAACGGATGGTAGAATAGAATTTGCGGTTGTAGTCTGATTCTGAAAATTGGTATTCAAAATGGTTTTGAACAATTTCATGTTTTGAAGTACTTCATGTCTCAGAACATTTTTGGTGCCAAGGGAGAAAACCTTTTCAGTCGCAATATCAAAATTGAGGTTAGGATCTGATTAGAGAAAATGCTTGAATTTTGCTCAGAATCGGAAAACCATTTTGCCTAGTCGAAAACCTTTTTCTCTCTCAAAATGAAAAACGGATGGTAGAACAGAATTTGCGGTTGTAGTCTGATTCTGAAAATAGTATTGAAAATGGTTTTGAAGAGTTTCATGTCTTGAAGAACATCATCCTGTCTAAGAACTTTTTTGGTGCCCAGGGAAAGCACCAGAATTTTGCCTAGAATCGATAACCTTCTTCTCTGCCAAAATGAAAAATGGATGGTGGAACAGAATTTGCGGTTGTAGTCTGATTTTGAAAATAGTATTGAAAATAGTTTTGAAGAACTTCATCATATCTAAAAACTTTTCTGGTGCCCAGGAAAAGTACCAGAATTTTGCTCAGAATCGAAAACCTTTTTCTCTCTCAAAACTAAATTCGGGGTGGTAGTTTGATTATAAAAATAGTATTGATAGATGATTTCAACAACTTTTGGTTTTGACGTATTTCATCTCTAAAAACGTTTTTGCTGCCAAGGGAGAAAACCTTTTCAGTCGCAATATCAATATTGAGGTTAGGATCTGATTACAGATAATATTCAGAGTTTTGAAGTACTTCATGTTGTGAAGAATTTCATGTCTAAGAACTTTTTTGGTGCATGGAGAACATGCTTGATTTTGCTCAGAATCGGAAAACCATTTTGCCTAGAATCGAAAACCTTTTTCTCTCCGAAAATGAAAAACGGATGGTAGAATAGAATTTGCGGTTGTAGTCTGATTCTGAAAATTGGTATTCAAAATGGTTTTGAACAATTTCATGTTTTGAAGTACTTCATGTCTCAGAACATTTTTGGTGCCAAGGGAGAAAACCTTTTCAGTCGCAATATCAAAATTGAGGTTAGGATCTGATTAGAGAAAATGCTTGAATTTTGCTCAGAATCGGAAAACCATTTTGCCTAGTCGAAAACCTTTTTCTCTCTCAAAATGAAAAACGGATGGTAGAACAGAATTTGCGGTTGTAGTCTGATTCTGAAAATAGTATTGAAAATGGTTTTGAAGAGTTTCATGTCTTGAAGAACATCATCCTGTCTAAGAACTTTTTTGGTGCCCAGGGAAAGTACCAGAATTTTGCCTAGAATCGATAACCGTTTTCTCTGCCAAGATAAAAAATGGATGGTGGAACAGAATTTGCGGTTGTAGTCTGATTTTGAAAATAGTATTGAAAATAGTTTTGAAGAACTTCATCATATCTAAAAACTTTTCTGGTGCCCAGGAAAAGTACCAGAATTTTGCTCAGAATCGAAAACCTTTTTCTCTCTCAAAACTAAATTCGGGGTGGTAGTTTGATTATAAAAATAGTATTGATAGATGATTTCAACAACTTTTGGTTTTGACGTATTTCATCTCTAAAAACGTTTTTGCTGCCAAGGGAGAAAACCTTTTCAGTCGCAATATCAATATTGAGGTTAGGATCTGATTACAGATAATATTCAGAGTTTTGAAGTGCTTCATGTTGTGAAGAATTTCATGTCTAAGAACTTTTTTGGTGCATGGAGAACATGCTTGATTTTGCTCAGAATCGGAAAACCATTTTGCCTAGAATCGAAAATCTTTTTCTCTCCCAAAATGAAAAACGGATGGTAGAATAGAATTTGCGGTTGTAGTCTGATTCTGAAAATTGGTATTCAAAATGGTTTTGAACAATTTCATGTTCTGAAGTACTTCATGTCTCAGAACATTTTTGGTGCCAAGGGAGAAAACCTTTTCAGTCGCAATATCAAAATTGAGGTTAGGATCTGATTAGAGAAAATGCTTGAATTTTGCTCAGAATCGGAAAACCATTTTGCCTAGTCGAAAACCTTTTTCTCTCTCAAAATGAAAAACGGATGGTAGAACAGAATTTGCGGTTGTAGTCTGATTCTGAAAATAGTATTGAAAATGGTTTTGAAGAGTTTCATGTCTTGAAGAACATCATCCTGTCTAAGAACTTTTTTGGTGCCCAGGGAAAGCACCAGAATTTTGCCTAGAATCGATAACCTTCTTCTCTGCCAAAATGAAAAATGGATGGTGGAACAGAATTTGCGGTTGTAGTCTGATTTTGAAAATAGTATTGAAAATAGTTTTGAAGAACTTCATCATATCTAAAAACTTTTCTGGTGCCCAGGAAAAGTACCAGAATTTTGCTCAGAATCGAAAACCTTTTTCTCTCTCAAAACTAAATTCGGGGTGGTAGTTTGATTATAAAAATAGTATTGATAGATGATTTCAACAACTTTTGGTTTTGACGTATTTCATCTCTAAAAACGTTTTTGCTGCCAAGGGAGAAAACCTTTTCAGTCGCAATATCAATATTGAGGTTAGGATCTGATTACAGATAATATTCAGAGTTTTGAAGTACTTCATGTTGTGAAGAATTTCATGTCTAAGAACTTTTTTGGTGCATGGAGAACATGCTTGATTTTGCTCAGAATCGGAAAACCATTTTGCCTAGAATCGAAAACCTTTTTCTCTCCCAAAATGAAAAACGGATGGTAGAATAGAATTTGCGGTTGTAGTCTGATTCTGAAAATTGGTATTCAAAATGGTTTTGAACAATTTCATGTTTTGAAGTACTTCATGTCTCAGAACATTTTTGGTGCCAAGGGAGAAAACCTTTTCAGTCGCAATATCAAAACTGAGGTTAGGATCTGATTAGAGAAAATGCTTGAATTTTGCTCAGAATCGGAAAACCATTTTGCCTAGTCGAAAACCTTTTTCTCTCTCAAAATGAAAAACGGATGGTAGAACAGAATTTGCGGTTGTAGTCTGATTCTGAAAATAGTATTGAAAATGGTTTTGAAGAGTTTCATGTCTTGAAGAACATCATCCTGTCTAAGAACTTTTTTGGTGCCCAGGGAAAGTACCAGAATTTTGCCTAGAATCGATAACCGTTTTCTCTGCCAAGATAAAAAATGGATGGTGGAACAGAATTTGCGGTTGTAGTCTGATTTTGAAAATAGTATTGAAAATAGTTTTGAAGAACTTCATCATATCTAAAAACTTTTCTGGTGCCCAGGAAAAGTACCAGAATTTTGCTCAGAATCGAAAACCTTTTTCTCTCTCAAAACTAAATTCGGGGTGGTAGTTTGATTATAAAAATAGTATTGATAGATGATTTCAACAACTTTTGGTTTTGACGTATTTCATCTCTAAAAACGTTTTTGCTGCCAAGGGAGAAAACCTTTTCAGTCGCAATATCAATATTGAGGTTAGGATCTGATTACAGATAATATTCAGAGTTTTGAAGTACTTCATGTTGTGAAGAATTTCATGTCTAAGAACTTTTTTGGTGCATGGAGAACATGCTTGATTTTGCTCAGAATCGGAAAACCATTTTGCCTAGAATCGAAAACCTTTTTCTCTCCCAAAATGAAAAACGGATGGTAGAATAGAATTTGCGGTTGTAGTCTGATTCTGAAAATTGGTATTCAAAATGGTTTTGAACAATTTCATGTTTTGAAGTACTTCATGTCTCAGAACATTTTTGGTGCCAAGGGAGAAAACCTTTTCAGTCGCAATATCAAAATTGAGGTTAGGATCTGATTAGAGAAAATGCTAGAATTTTGCTCAGAATCGAAAAACCATTTTGCCTAGAATCGAAAAGCTTTTTCTCTCCCCAAATGAAAAATTGATGGTAGAACAGAATTTGCGGTTGTAGTCTGATTCTGAAAATAGTATTGAAAATAATTTTGAAGAACTTCATCATATGTAAAAGGTTTTCTGGTGCCCAGGAAAAGTACCAGAATTTTGCTCAGAATCGAAAACCTTTTTCTCTCTCAAAACTAAATTCGGGGTGGTAGTTTGATTATAAAAATAGTATTGATAGATGATTTCAACAACTTTTGGTTTTGACGTATTTCATCTCTAAAAACGTTTTTGCTGCCAAGGGAGAAAACCTTTTCAGTCGCAATATCAATATTGAGGTTAGGATCTGATTACAGATAATATTCAGAGTTTTGAAGTGCTTCATGTTGTGAAGAATTTCATGTCTAAGAACTTTTTTGGTGCATGGAGAACATGCTTGATTTTGCTCAGAATCGGAAAACCATTTTGCCTAGAATCGAAAATCTTTTTCTCTCCCAAAATGAAAAACGGATGGTAGAATAGAATTTGCGGTTGTAGTCTGATTCTGAAAATTGGTATTCAAAATGGTTTTGAACAATTTCATGTTCTGAAGTACTTCATGTCTCAGAACATTTTTGGTGCCAAGGGAGAAAACCTTTTCAGTCGCAATATCAAAATTGAGGTTAGGATCTGATTAGAGAAAATGCTTGAATTTTGCTCAGAATCGGAAAACCATTTTGCCTAGTCGAAAACCTTTTTCTCTCTCAAAATGAAAAACGGATGGTAGAACAGAATTTGCGGTTGTAGTCTGATTCTGAAAATTGGTATTCAAAATGGTTTTGAACAATTTCATGTTTTGAAGTACTTCATGTCTCAGAACATTTTTGGTGCCAAGGGAGAAAACCTTTTCAGTCGCAATATCAAAATTGAGGTTAGGATCTGATTAGAGAAAATGCTAGAATTTTGCTCAGAATCGAAAAACCATTTTGCCTAGAATCGAAAACCTTTTTCTCTCCCAAAATGAAAAATTGATGGTAGAACAGAATTTGCGGTTGTAGTCTGATTCTGAAAATAGTATTGAAAATAGTTTTGAAGAACTTCATCATATGTAAAAACTTTTCTGGTGCCCAGGGAAAGTACCAGAATTTTGCTCAGAATCGAAAACCTTTTTCTCTCTCAAAACTAAATTCGGGGTGGTAGTTTGATTATAAAAATAGTATTGATAGATGATTTCAACAACTTTTGGTTTTGACGTATTTCATTTCTAAAAACGTTTTTGCTGCCAAGGGAGAAAACCTTTTCAGTCGCAATATCAATATTGAGGTTAGGATCTGTTACAGATAATATTCAGAGTTTTGAAGTACTTCATGTTGTGAAGAATTTCATGTCTAAGAACTTTTTTGGTGCATGGAGAACATGCTTGATTTTGCTCAGAATCGGAAAACCATTTTGCCTAGAATCGAAAACCTTTTTCTCTCCCAAAATGAAAAACGGATGGTAGAATAGAATTTGCGGTTGTAGTCTGATTCTGAAAATTGGTATTCAAAATGGTTTTGAACAATTTCATGTTTTGAAGTACTTCATGTCTCAGAACATTTTTGGTGCCAAGGGAGAAAACCTTTTCAGTCGCAATATCAAAATTGAGGTTAGGATCTGATTAGAGAAAATGCTAGAATTTTGCTCAGAATCGAAAAACCATTTTGCCTAGAATCGAAAAGCTTTTTCTCTCCCCAAATGAAAAATTGATGGTAGAACAGAATTTGCGGTTGTAGTCTGATTCTGAAAATAGTATTGAAAATGGTTTTGAAGAGTTTCATGTCTTGAAGAACATCATCCTGTCTAAGAACTTTTTTGGTGCCCAGGGAAAGCACCAGAATTTTGCCTAGAATCGATAACCTTCTTCTCTGCCAAAATGAAAAATGGATGGTGGAACAGAATTTGCGGTTGTAGTCTGATTCTGAAAATAGTATTGAAAATAATTTTGAAGAACTTCATCATATGTAAAAGGTTTTCTGGTGCCCAGGAAAAGTACCAGAATTTTGCTCAGAATCGAAAACCTTTTTCTCTCTCAAAACTAAATTCGGGGTGGTAGTTTGATTATAAAAATAGTATTGATAGATGATTTCAACAACTTTTGGTTTTGACGTATTTCATCTCTAAAAACGTTTTTGCTGCCAAGGGAGAAAACCTTTTCAGTCGCAATATCAATATTGAGGTTAGGATCTGATTACAGATAATATTCAGAGTTTTGAAGTGCTTCATGTTGTGAAGAATTTCATGTCTAAGAACTTTTTTGGTGCATGGAGAACATGCTTGATTTTGCTCAGAATCGGAAAACCATTTTGCCTAGAATCGAAAATCTTTTTCTCTCCCAAAATGAAAAACGGATGGTAGAATAGAATTTGCGGTTGTAGTCTGATTCTGAAAATTGGTATTCAAAATGGTTTTGAACAATTTCATGTTCTGAAGTACTTCATGTCTCAGAACATTTTTGGTGCCAAGGGAGAAAACCTTTTCAGTCGCAATATCAAAATTGAGGTTAGGATCTGATTAGAGAAAATGCTTGAATTTTGCTCAGAATCGGAAAACCATTTTGCCTAGTCGAAAACCTTTTTCTCTCTCAAAATGAAAAACGGATGGTAGAACAGAATTTGCGGTTGTAGTCTGATTCTGAAAATAGTATTGAAAATGGTTTTGAAGAGTTTCATGTCTTGAAGAACATCATCCTGTCTAAGAACTTTTTTGGTGCCCAGGGAAAGCACCAGAATTTTGCCTAGAATCGATAACCTTTTTCTCTGCCAAGATAAAAAATGGATGGTGGAACAGAATTTGCGGTTGTAGTCTGATTTTGAAAATAGTATTGAAAATAGTTTTGAAGAACTTCATCATATCTAAAAACTTTTCTGGTGCCCAGGAAAAGTACCAGAATTTTGCTCAGAATCGAAAACCTTTTTCTCTCTCAAAACTAAATTCGGGGTGGTAGTTTGATTATAAAAATAGTATTGATAGATGATTTCAACAACTTTTGGTTTTGACGTATTTCATCTCTAAAAACGTTTTTCCTGCCAAGGGAGAAAACCTTTTCAGTCGCAATATCAATATTGAGGTTAGGATCTGATTACAGATAATATTCAGAGTTTTGAAGTACTTCATGTTGTGAAGAATTTCATGTCTAAGAACTTTTTTGGTGCATGGAGAACATGCTTGATTTTGCTCAGAATCGGAAAACCATTTTGCCTAGAATCGAAAACCTTTTTCTCTCCCAAAATGAAAAACGGATGGTAGAATAGAATTTGCGGTTGTAGTCTGATTCTGAAAATTGGTATTCAAAATGGTTTTGAACAATTTCATGTTTTGAAGTACTTCATGTCTCAGAACATTTTTGGTGCCAAGGGAGAAAACCTTTTCAGTCGCAATATCAAAATTGAGGTTAGGATCTGATTAGAGAAAATGCTAGAATTTTGCTCAGAATCGGAAAACCATTTTGCCTAGTCGAAAACCTTTTTCTCTCTCAAAATGAAAAACGGATGGTAGAACAGAATTTGCGGTTGTAGTCTGATTCTGAAAATAGTATTGAAAATGGTTTTGAAGAGTTTCATGTCTTGAAGAACATCATCCTGTCTAAGAACTTTTTTGGTGCCCAGGGAAAGCACCAGAATTTTGCCTAGAATCGATAACCTTTTTCTCTGCCAAGATAAAAAATGGATGGTGGAACAGAATTTGCGGTTGTAGTCTGATTTTGAAAATAGTATTGAAAATAGTTTTGAAGAACTTCATCATATCTAAAAACTTTTCTGGTGCCCAGGAAAAGTACCAGAATTTTGCTCAGAATCGAAAACCTTTTTCTCTCTCAAAACTAAATTCGGGGTGGTAGTTTGATTATAAAAATAGTATTGATAGATGATTTCAACAACTTTTGGTTTTGACGTATTTCATCTCTAAAAACGTTTTTGCTGCCAAGGGAGAAAACCTTTTCAGTCGCAATATCAATATTGAGGTTAGGATCTGATTACAGATAATATTCAGAGTTTTGAAGTACTTCATGTTGTGAAGAATTTCATGTCTAAGAACTTTTTTGGTGCATGGAGAACATGCTTGATTTTGCTCAGAATCGGAAAACCATTTTGCCTAGAATCGAAAACCTTTTTCTCTCCCAAAATGAAAAACGGATGGTAGAATAGAATTTGCGGTTGTAGTCTGATTCTGAAAATTGGTATTCAAAATGGTTTTGAACAATTTCATGTTTTGAAGTACTTCATGTCTCAGAACATTTTTGGTGCCAAGGGAGAAAACCTTTTCAGTCGCAATATCAAAATTGAGGTTAGGATCTGATTAGAGAAAATGCTTGAATTTTGCTCAGAATCGGAAAACCATTTTGCCTAGTCGAAAACCTTTTTCTCTCTCAAAATGAAAAACGGATGGTAGAACAGAATTTGCGGTTGTAGTCTGATTCTGAAAATAGTATTGAAAATGGTTTTGAAGAGTTTCATGTCTTGAAGAACATCATCCTGTCTAAGAACTTTTTTGGTGCCCAGGGAAAGTACCAGAATTTTGCCTAGAATCGATAACCGTTTTCTCTGCCAAGATAAAAAATGGATGGTGTAACAGAATTTGCGGTTGTAGTCTGATTTTGAAAATAGTATTGAAAATAGTTTTGAAGAACTTCATCATATCTAAAAACTTTTCTGGTGCCCAGGAAAAGTACCAGAATTTTGCTCAGAATCGAAAACCTTTTTCTCTCTCAAAACTAAATTCGGGGTGGTAGTTTGATTATAACAATAGTATTGATAGATGATTTCAACAACTTTTGGTTTTGACGTATTTCATCTCTAAAAACGTTTTTGCTGCCAAGGGAGAAAACCTTTTCAGTCGCAATATCAAGATTGAGGTTAGGATCTGATTACAGATAATATTCAGAGTTTTGAAGTACTTCATGTTGTGAAGAATTTCATGTCTAAGAACTTTTTTGGTGCATGGAGAACATGCTTGATTTTGCTCAGAATCGGAAAACCATTTTGCCTAGAATCGAAAACCTTTTTCTCTCCCAAAATGAAAAACGGATGGTAGAATAGAATTTGTGGTTGTAGTCTGATTCTGAAAATTGGTATTCAAAATGGTTTTGAACAATTTCATGTTTTGAAGTACTTCATGTCTCAGAACATTTTTGGTGCCAAGGGAGAAAACCTTTTCAGTCGCAATATCAAAATTGAGGTTAGGATCTGATTAGAGAAAATGCTAGAATTTTGCTCAGAATCGAAAAACCATTTTGCCTAGAATCGAAAAGCTTTTTCTCTCCCCAAATGAAAAATTGATGGTAGAACAGAATTTGCGGTTGTAGTCTGATTCTGAAAATAGTATTGAAAATAATTTTGAAGAACTTCATCATATGTAAAAGGTTTTCTGGTGCCCAGGAAAAGTACCAGAATTTTGCTCAGAATCGAAAACCTTTTTCTCTCTCAAAACTAAATTCGGGGTGGTAGTTTGATTATAAAAATAGTATTGATAGGTGATTTCAACAACTTTTGGTTTTGACGTATTTCATCTCTAAAAACGTTTTTGCTGCCAAGGGAGAAAACCTTTTCAGTCGCAATATCAAGATTGAGGTTAGGATCTGATTACAGACAATATTCAGAGTTTTGAAGTACTTCATGTTGTGAAGAATTTCATGTCTAAGAACTTTTTTGGTGCATGGAGAACATGCTTGATTTTGCTCAGAATCGGAAAACCATTTTGCCTAGAATCGAAAACCTTTTTCTCTCCCAAAATGAAAAACGGATGGTAGAATAGAATTTGCGGTTGTAGTCTGATTCTGAAAATTGGTATTCAAAATGGTTTTGAACAATTTCATGTTTTGAAGTATTTCATGTCTCAGAACATTTTTGGTGCCAAGGGAGAAAACCTTTTCAGTCGCAATATCAAAATTGAGGTTAGGATCTGATTAGAGAAAATGCTTGAATTTTGCTCAGAATCGGAAAACCATTTTGGCTAGTCGAAAACCTTTTTCTCTCTCAAAATGAAAAACGGATGGTAGAACAGAATTTGCGGTTGTAGTCTGATTCTGAAAATAGTAATGAAAATGGTTTTGAAGAGTTTCATGTCTTGAAGAACATCATCCTGTCTAAGAACTTTTTTGGTGCCCAGGGAAAGCACCAGAATTTTGCCTAGAATCGATAACCTTTTTCTCTGCCAAGATAAAAAATGGATGGTGGAACAGAATTTGCGGTTGTAGTCTGATTTTGAAAATAGTATTGAAAATAGTTTTGAAGAACTTCATCATATCTAAAAACTTTTCTGGTGCCCAGGAAAAGTACCAGAATTTTGCTCAGAATCGAAAACCTTTTTCTCTCTCAAAACTAAATTCGGGGTGGTAGTTTGATTATAACAATAGTATTGATAGATGATTTCAACAACTTTTGGTTTTGACGTATTTCATCTCTAAAAACGTTTTTGCTGCCAAGGGAGAAAACCTTTTCAGTCGCAATATCAAGATTGAGGTTAGGATCTGATTACAGATAATATTCAGAGTTTTGAAGTACTTCATGTTGTGAAGAATTTCATGTCTAAGAACTTTTTTGGTGCATGGAGAACATGCTTGATTTTGCTCAGAATCGGAAAACCATTTTGCCTAGAATCGAAAATCTTTTTCTCTCCCAAAATGAAAAACGGATGGTAGAATAGAATTTGCGGTTGTAGTGTGATTCTGAAAATTGGTATTCAAAATGGTTTTGAACAATTTCATGTTTTGAAGTACTTCATGTCTCAGAACATTTTTGGTGCCAAGGGAGAAAACCTTTTCAGTCGCAATATCAAAATTGAGGTTAGGATCTGATTAGAGAAAATGCTTGAATTTTGCTCAGAATCGGAAAACCATTTTGCCTAGTCGAAAACCTTTTTCTCTCTCAAAATAAAAAACGGATGGTAGAACAGAATTTGCGGTTGTAGTCTGATTCTGAAAATAGTATTGAAAATGGTTTTGAAGAGTTTCATGTCTTGAAGAACATCATCCTGTCTAAGAACTTTTTTGGTGCCCAGGGAAAGTACCAGAATTTTGCCTAGAATCGATAACCTTTTTCTCTGCCAAGATAAAAAATGGATGGTGGAACAGAATTTGCGGTTGTAGTCTGAATTTGAAAATAGTATTGAAAATAGTTTTGAAGAACTTCATCATATCTAAAAACTTTTCTGGTGCCCAGGAAAAGTACCAGAATTTTGCTCAGAATCGAAAACCTTTTTCTCTCTCAAAACTAAATTCGGGGTGGTAGTTTGATTATAAAAATAGTATTGATAGATGATTTCAACAACTTTTGGTTTTGACGTATTTCATCTCTAAAAACGTTTTTGCTGCCAAGGGAGAAAACCTTTTCAGTCGCAATATCAAGATTGAGGTTAGGATCTGATTACAGATAATATTCAGAGTTTTGAAGTACTTCATGTTGTGAAGAATTTCATGTCTAAGAACTTTTTTGGTGCATGGAGAACATGCTTGATTTTGCTCAGAATCGGAAAACCATTTTGCCTAGAATCGAAAACCTTTTTCTCTCCCAAAATGAAAAACGGATGGTAGAATAGAATTTGCGGTTGTAGTCTGATTCTGAAAATTGGTATTCAAAATGGTTTTGAACAATTTCATGTTTTGAAGTACTTCATGTCTCAGAACATTTTTGGTGCCAAGGGAGAAAACCTTTTCAGTCGCAATATCAAAATTGAGGTTAGGATCTGATTAGAGAAAATGCTTGAATTTTGCTCAGAATCGGAAAACCATTTTGCCTAGTCGAAAACCTTTTTCTCTCTCAAAATGAAAAACGGATGGTAGAACAGAATTTGCGGTTGTAGTCTGATTCTGAAAATTGGTATTCAAAATGGTTTTGAACAATTTCATGTTTTGAAGTACTTCATGTCTCAGAACATTTTTGGTGCCAAGGGAGAAAACCTTTTCAGTCGCAATATCAAAATTGAGGTTAGGATCTGATTAGAGAAAATGCTTGAATTTTGCTCAGAATCGGAAAACCATTTTGCCTAGTCGAAAACCTTTTTCTCTCTCAAAATAAAAAACGGATGGTAGAACAGAATTTGCGGTTGTAGTCTGATTCTGAAAATAGTATTGAAAATGGTTTTGAAGAGTTTCATGTCTTGAAGAACATCATCCTGTCTAAGAACTTTTTTGGTGCCCAGGGAAAGTACCAGAATTTTGCCTAGAATCGATAACCTTTTTCTCTGCCAAGATAAAAAATGGATGGTGGAACAGAATTTGCGGTTGTAGTCTGAATTTGAAAATAGTATTGAAAATAGTTTTGAAGAACTTCATCATATCTAAAAACTTTTCTGGTGCCCAGGAAAAGTACCAGAATTTTGCTCAGAATCGAAAACCTTTTTCTCTCTCAAAACTAAATTCGGGGTGGTAGTTTGATTATAAAAATAGTATTGATAGATGATTTCAACAACTTTTGGTTTTGACGTATTTCATCTCTAAAAACGTTTTTGCTGCCAAGGGAGAAAACCTTTTCAGTCGCAATATCAAGATTGAGGTTAGGATCTGATTACAGATAATATTCAGAGTTTTGAAGTACTTCATGTTGTGAAGAATTTCATGTCTAAGAACTTTTTTGGTGCATGGAGAACATGCTTGATTTTGCTCAGAATCGGAAAACCATTTTGCCTAGAATCGAAAACCTTTTTCTCTCCCAAAATGAAAAACGGATGGTAGAATAGAATTTGCGGTTGTAGTCTGATTCTGAAAATTGGTATTCAAAATGGTTTTGAACAATTTCATGTTTTGAAGTACTTCATGTCTCAGAACATTTTTGATGCCAAGGGAGAAAACCTTTTCAGTCGCAATATCAAAATTGAGGTTAGGATCTGATTAGAGAAAATGCTAGAATTTTGCTCAGAATCGAAAAACCATTGTGCCTAGAATCGAAAAGCTTTTTCTCTCCCCAAATGAAAAATTGATGGTAGAACAGAATTTGCGGTTGTAGTCTGATTCTGAAAATAGTATTGAAAATAATTTTGAAGAACTTCATCATATGTAAAAGGTTTTCTGGTGCCCAGGAAAAGTACCAGAATTTTGCTCAGAATCGGAAAACCATTTTGCCTAGTCGAAAACCTTTTTCTCTCTCAAAATGAAAAACGGATGGTAGAACAGAATTTGCGGTTGTAGTCTGATTCTGAAAATAGTATTGAAAATGGTTTTGAAGAGTTTCATGTCTTGAAGAACATCATCCTGTCTAAGAACTTTTTTGGTGCCCAGGGAAAGCACCAGAATTTTGCCTAGAATCGATAACCTTTTTCTCTGCCAAGATAAAAAATGGATGGTGGAACAGAATTTGCGGTTGTAGTCTGATTTTGAAAATAGTATTGAAAATAGTTTTGAAGAACTTCATCATATCTAAAAACTTTTCTGGTGCCCAGGAAAAGTACCAGAATTTTGCTCAGAATCGAAAACCTTTTTCTCTCTCAAAACTAAATTCGGGGTGGTAGTTTGATTATAAAAATAGTATTGATAGATGATTTCAACAACTTTTGGTTTTGACGTATTTCATCTCTAAAAACGTTTTTGCTGCCAAGGGAGAAAACCTTTTCAGTCGCAATATCAAGATTGAGGTTAGGATCTGATTACAGATAATATTCAGAGTTTTGAAGTACTTCATGTTGTGAAGAATTTCATGTCTAAGAACTTTTTTGGTGCATGGAGAACATGCTTGATTTTGCTCAGAATCGGAAAACCATTTTGCCTAGAATCGAAAACCTTTTTCTCTCCCAAAATGAAAAACGGATGGTAGAATAGAATTTGCGGTTGTAGTCTGATTCTGAAAATTGGTATTCAAAATGGTTTTGAACAATTTCATGTTTTGAAGTACTTCATGTCTCAGAACATTTTTGGTGCCAAGGGAGAAAACCTTTTCAGTCGCAATATCAAAATTGAGGTTAGGATCTGATTAGAGAAAATGCTTGAATTTTGCTCAGAATCGGAAAACCATTTTGCCTAGTCGAAAACCTTTTTCTCTCTCAAAATGAAAAACGGATGGTAGAACAGAATTTGCGGTTGTAGTCTGATTCTGAAAATAGTATTGAAAATGGTTTTGAAGAGTTTCATGTCTTGAAGAACATCATCCTGTCTAAGAACTTTTTTGGTGCCCAGGGAAAGTACCAGAATTTTGCCTAGAATCGATAACCTTTTTCTCTGCCAAGATAAAAAATGGATGGTGGAACAGAATTTGCGGTTGTAGTCTGAATTTGAAAATAGTATTGAAAATAGTTTTGAAGAACTTCATCATATCTAAAAACTTTTCTGGTGCCCAGGAAAAGTACCAGAATTTTGCTCAGAATCGAAAACCTTTTTCTCTCTCAAAACTAAATTCGGGGTGGTAGTTTGATTATAAAAATAGTATTGATAGATGATTTCAACAACTTTTGGTTTTGACGTATTTCATCTCTAAAAACGTTTTTGCTGCCAAGGGAGAAAACCTTTTCAGTCGCAATATCAAGATTGAGGTTAGGATCTGATTACAGATAATATTCAGAGTTTTGAAGTACTTCATGTTGTGAAGAATTTCATGTCTAAGAACTTTTTTGGTGCATGGAGAACATGCTTGATTTTGCTCAGAATCGGAAAACCATTTTGCCTAGAATCGAAAACCTTTTTCTCTCCCAAAATGAAAAACGGATGGTAGAATAGAATTTGCGGTTGTAGTCTGATTCTGAAAATTGGTATTCAAAATGGTTTTGAACAATTTCATGTTTTGAAGTACTTCATGTCTCAGAACATTTTTGATGCCAAGGGAGAAAACCTTTTCAGTCGCAATATCAAAATTGAGGTTAGGATCTGATTAGAGAAAATGCTAGAATTTTGCTCAGAATCGAAAAACCATTGTGCCTAGAATCGAAAAGCTTTTTCTCTCCCCAAATGAAAAATTGATGGTAGAACAGAATTTGCGGTTGTAGTCTGATTCTGAAAATAGTATTGAAAATAATTTTGAAGAACTTCATCATATGTAAAAGGTTTTCTGGTGCCCAGGAAAAGTACCAGAATTTTGCTCAGAATCGGAAAACCATTTTGCCTAGTCGAAAACCTTTTTCTCTCTCAAAATGAAAAACGGATGGTAGAACAGAATTTGCGGTTGTAGTCTGATTCTGAAAATAGTATTGAAAATGGTTTTGAAGAGTTTCATGTCTTGAAGAACATCATCCTGTCTAAGAACTTTTTTGGTGCCCAGGGAAAGCACCAGAATTTTGCCTAGAATCGATAACCTTTTTCTCTGCCAAGATAAAAAATGGATGGTGGAACAGAATTTGCGGTTGTAGTCTGATTTTGAAAATAGTATTGAAAATAGTTTTGAAGAACTTCATCATATCTAAAAACTTTTCTGGTGCCCAGGAAAAGTACCAGAATTTTGCTCAGAATCGAAAACCTTTTTCTCTCTCAAAACTAAATTCGGGGTGGTAGTTTGATTATAAAAATAGTATTGATAGATGATTTCAACAACTTTTGGTTTTGACGTATTTCATCTCTAAAAACGTTTTTGCTGCCAAGGGAGAAAACCTTTTCAGTCGCAATATCAAGATTGAGGTTAGGATCTGATTACAGATAATATTCAGAGTTTTGAAGTACTTCATGTTGTGAAGAATTTCATGTCTAAGAACTTTTTTGGTGCATGGAGAACATGCTTGATTTTGCTCAGAATCGGAAAACCATTTTGCCTAGAATCGAAAACCTTTTTCTCTCCCAAAATGAAAAACGGATGGTAGAATAGAATTTGCGGTTGTAGTCTGATTCTGAAAATTGGTATTCAAAATGGTTTTGAACAATTTCATGTTTTGAAGTACTTCATGTCTCAGAACATTTTTGGTGCCAAGGGAGAAAACCTTTTCAGTCGCAATATCAAAATTGAGGTTAGGATCTGATTAGAGAAAATGCTAGAATTTTGCTCAGAATCGAAAAACCATTTTGCCTAGAATCGAAAAGCTTTTTCTCTCCCCAAATGAAAAATTGATGGTAGAACAGAATTTGCGGTTGTAGTCTGATTCTGAAAATAGTATTGAAAATAATTTTGAAGAACTTCATCATATCTAAAAACTTTTCTGGTGCCCAGGAAAAGTACCAGAATTTTGCTCAGAATCGAAAACCTTTTTCTCTCTCAAAACTAAATTCGGGGTGGTAGTTTGATTATAACAATAGTATTGATAGATGATTTCAACAACTTTTGGTTTTGACGTATTTCATCTCTAAAAACGTTTTTGCTGCCAAGGGAGAAAACCTTTTCAGTCGCAATATCAAGATTGAGGTTAGGATCTGATTACAGATAATATTCAGAGTTTTGAAGTACTTCATGTTGTGAAGAATTTCATGTCTAAGAACTTTTTTGGTGCATGGAGAACATGCTTGATTTTGCTCAGAATCGGAAAACCATTTTGCCTAGAATCGAAAATCTTTTTCTCTCCCAAAATGAAAAACGGATGGTAGAATAGAATTTGCGGTTGTAGTCTGATTCTGAAAATTGGTATTCAAAATTGTTTTGAACAATTTCATGTTTTGAAGTACTTCATGTCTCAGACCATTTTTGGTGCCAAGGGAGAAAACCTTTTCAGTCGCAATATCAAAATTGAGGTTAGGATCTGATTAGAGAAAATGCTTGAATTTTGCTCAGAATCGGAAAACCATTTTGCCTAGTCGAAAACCTTTTTCTCTCTCAAAATAAAAAACGGATGGTAGAACAGAATTTGCGGTTGTAGTCTGATTCTGAAAATAGTATTGAAAATGGTTTTGAAGAGTTTCATGTCTTGAAGAACATCATCCTGTCTAAGAACTTTTTTGGTGCCCAGGGAAAGTACCAGAATTTTGCCTAGAATCGATAACCTTTTTCTCTGCCAAGATAAAAAATGGATGGTGGAACAGAATTTGCGGTTGTAGTCTGATTTTGAAAATAGTATTGAAAATAGTTTTGAAGAACTTCATCATATCTAAAAACTTTTCTGGTGCCCAGGAAAAGTACCAGAATTTTGCTCAGAATCGAAAACCTTTTTCTCTCTCAAAACTAAATTCGGGGTGGTAGTTTGATTATAAAAATAGTATTGATAGATGATTTCAACAACTTTTGGTTTTGACGTATTTCATCTCTAAAAACGTTTTTGCTGCCAAGGGAGAAAACCTTTTCAGTCGCAATATCAAGATTGAGGTTAGGATCTGATTACAGATAATATTCAGAGTTTTGAAGTACTTCATGTTGTGAAGAATTTCATGTCTAAGAACTTTTTTGGTGTATGGAGAACATGCTTGATTTTGCTCAGAATCGGAAAACCATTTTGCCTAGAATCGAAAACCTTTTTCTCTCCCAAAATGAAAAACGGATGGTAGAATAGAATTTGCGGTTGTAGTCTGATTCTGAAAATTGGTATTCAAAATGGTTTTGAACAATTTCATGTTTTGAAGTACTTCATGTCTCAGAACATTTTTGGTGCCAAGGGAGAAAACCTTTTCAGTCGCAATATCAAAATTGAGGTTAGGATCTGATTAGAGAAAATGCTTGAATTTTGCTCAGAATCGGAAAACCATTTTGCCTAGTCGAAAACCTTTTTCTCTCTCAAAATGAAAAACGGATGGTAGAACAGAATTTGCGGTTGTAGTCTGATTCTGAAAATAGTATTGAAAATGGTTTTGAAGAGTTTCATGTCTTGAAGAACATCATCCTGTCTAAGAACTTTTTTGGTGCCCAGGGAAAGTACCAGAATTTTGCCTAGAATCGATAACCTTTTTCTCTGCCAAGATAAAAAATGGATGGTGGAACAGAATTTGCGGTTGTAGTCTGATTTTGAAAATAGTATTGAAAATAGTTTTGAAGAACTTCATCATGTCTAAAAACTTTTCTGGTGCCCAGGAAAAGTACCAGAATTTTGCTCAGAATCGAAAACCTTTTTCTCTCTCAAAACTAAATTCGGGGTGGTAGTTTGATTATAAAAATAGTATTGATAGATGATTTCAACAACTTTTGGTTTTGACGTATTTCATCTCTAAAAACGTTTTTGCTGCCAAGGGAGAAAACCTTTTCAGTCGCAATATCAATATTGAGGTTAGGATCTGATTACAGATAATATTCAGAGTTTTGAAGTACTTCATGTTGTGAAGAATTTCATGTCTAAGAACTTTTTTGGTGCATGGAGAACATGCTTGATTTTGCTCAGAAACGGAAAACCATTTTGCCTAGAATCGAAAACCTTTTTCTCTCCCAAAATGAAAAACGGATGGTAGAATAGAATTTGCGGTTGTAGTCTGATTCTGAAAATTGGTATTCAAAATGGTTTTGAACAATTTCATGTTTTGAAGTACTTCATGTCTCAGAACATTTTTGATGCCAAGGGAGAAAACCTTTTCAGTCGCAATATCAAAATTGAGGTTAGGATCTGATTAGAGAAAATGCTAGAATTTTGATCAGAATCGAAAAACCATTGTGCCTAGAATCGAAAAGCTTTTTCTCTCCCCAAATGAAAAATTGATGGTAGAACAGAATTTGCGGTTGTAGTCTGATTCTGAAAATAGTATTGAAAATAATTTTGAAGAACTTCATCATATGTAAAAGGTTTTCTGGTGCCCAGGAAAAGTACCAGAATTTTGCTCAGAATCGAAAACCTTTTTCTCTCTCAAAACTAAATTCGGGGTGGTAGTTTGATTATAAAAATAGTATTGATAGGTGATTTCAACAACTTTTGGTTTTGACGTATTTCATCTCTAAAAACGTTTTTGCTGCCAAGGGAGAAAACCTTTTCAGTCGCAATATCAATATTGAGGTTAGGATCTGATTACCGAAAATGCTAGAATTTTGCTCAGAATCGGAAAACCATTTTGCCTAGTCGAAAACCTTTTTCTCTCTCAAAATGAAAAACGGATGGTAGAACAGAATTTGCGGTTGTAGTCTGATTCTGAAAATAGTATTGAAAATGGTTTTGAAGAGTTTCATGTCTTGAAGAGCATCATCCTGTCTAAGAACTTTTTTGGTGCCCAGGGAAAGTACCAGAATTTTGCCTAGAATCGATAACCTTTTTCTCTGCCAAGATAAAAAATGGATGGTGGAACAGAATTTGCGGTTGTAGTCTGATTTTGAAAATAGTATTGAAAATAATTTTGAAGAACTTCATCATATGTAAAAGGTTTTCTGGTGCCCAGGAAAAGTACCAGAATTTTGCTCAGAATCGGAAAACCATTTTGCCTAGTCGAAAACCTTTTTCTCTCTCAAAATGAAAAACGGATGGTAGAACAGAATTTGCGGTTGTAGTCTGATTCTGAAAATAGTATTGAAAATGGTTTTGAAGAGTTTCATGTCTTGAAGAACATCATCCTGTCTAAGAACTTTTTTGGTGCCCAGGGAAAGCACCAGAATTTTGCCTAGAATCGATAACCTTTTTCTCTGCCAAGATAAAAAATGGATGGTGGAACAGAATTTGCGGTTGTAGTCTGATTTTGAAAATAGTATTGAAAATAGTTTTGAAGAACTTCATCATATCTAAAAACTTTTCTGGTGCCCAGGAAAAGTACCAGAATTTTGCTCAGAATCGAAAACCTTTTTCTCTCTCAAAACTAAATTCGGGGTGGTAGTTTGATTATAAAAATAGTATTGATAGATGATTTCAACAACTTTTGGTTTTGACGTATTTCATCTCTAAAAACGTTTTTGCTGCCAAGGGAGAAAACCTTTTCAGTCGCAATATCAAGATTGAGGTTAGGATCTGATTACAGATAATATTCAGAGTTTTGAAGTACTTCATGTTGTGAAGAATTTCATGTCTAAGAACTTTTTTGGTGCATGGAGAACATGCTTGATTTTGCTCAGAATCGGAAAACCATTTTGCCTAGAATCGAAAACCTTTTTCTCTCCCAAAATGAAAAACGGATGATAGAATAGAATTTGCGGTTGTAGTCTGATTCTGAAAATTGGTATTCAAAATGGTTTTGAACAATTTCATGTTTTGAAGTACTTCATGTCTCAGAACATTTTTGGTGCCAAGGGAGAAAACCTTTTCAGTCGCAATATCAAAATTGAGGTTAGGATCTGATTAGAGAAAATGCTTGAATTTTGCTCAGAATCGGAAAACCATTTTGCCTAGTCGAAAACCTTTTTCTCTCTCAAAATGAAAAACGGATGGTAGAACAGAATTTGCGGTTGTAGTCTGATTCTGAAAATAGTATTGAAAATGGTTTTGAAGAGTTTCATGTCTTGAAGAACATCATCCTGTCTAAGAACTTTTTTGGTGCCCAGGGAAAGTACCAGAATTTTGCCTAGAATCGATAACCTTTTTCTCTGCCAAGATAAAAAATGGATGGTGGAACAGAATTTGCGGTTGTAGTCTGATTTTGAAAATAGTATTGAAAATAGTTTTGAAGAACTTCATCATATCTAAAAACTTTTCTGGTGCCCAGGAAAAGTACCAGAATTTTGCTCAGAATCGAAAACCTTTTTCTCTCTCAAAACTAAATTCGGGGTGGTAGTTTGATTATAAAAATAGTATTGATAGATGATTTCAACAACTTTTGGTTTTGACGTATTTCATCTCTAAAAACGTTTTTGCTGCCAAGGGAGAAAACCTTTTCAGTCGCAATATCAAGATTGAGGTTAGGATCTGATTACAGATAATATTCAGAGTTTTGAAGTACTTCATGTTGTGAAGAATTTCATGTCTAAGAACTTTTTTGGTGCATGGAGAACATGCTTGATTTTGCTCAGAATCGGAAAACCATTTTGCCTAGAATCGAAAACCTTTTTCTCTCCCAAAATGAAAAACGGATGGTAGAATAGAATTTGCGGTTGTAGTCTGATTCTGAAAATTGGTATTCAAAATGGTTTTGAACAATTTCATGTTTTGAAGTACTTCATGTCTCAGAACATTTTTGATGCCAAGGGAGAAAACCTTTTCAGTCGCAATATCAAAATTGAGGTTAGGATCTGATTAGAGAAAATGCTAGAATTTTGCTCAGAATCGAAAAACCATTGTGCCTAGAATCGAAAAGCTTTTTCTCTCCCCAAATGAAAAATTGATGGTAGAACAGAATTTGCGGTTGTAGTCTGATTCTGAAAATAGTATTGAAAATAATTTTGAAGAACTTCATCATATGTAAAAGGTTTTCTGGTGCCCAGGAAAAGTACCAGAATTTTGCTCAGAATCGGAAAACCATTTTGCCTAGTCGAAAACCTTTTTCTCTCTCAAAATGAAAAACGGATGGTAGAACAGAATTTGCGGTTGTAGTCTGATTCTGAAAATAGTATTGAAAATGGTTTTGAAGAGTTTCATGTCTTGAAGAACATCATCCTGTCTAAGAACTTTTTTGGTGCCCAGGGAAAGCACCAGAATTTTGCCTAGAATCGATAACCTTTTTCTCTGCCAAGATAAAAAATGGATCGTGGAACAGAATTTGCGGTTGTAGTCTGATTTTGAAAATAGTATTGAAAATAGTTTTGAAGAACTTCATCATATCTAAAAACTTTTCTGGTGCCCAGGAAAAGTACCAGAATTTTGCTCAGAATCGAAAACCTTTTTCTCTCTCAAAACTAAATTCGGGGTGGTAGTTTGATTATAAAAATAGTATTGATAGATGATTTCAACAACTTTTGGTTTTGACGTATTTCATCTCTAAAAACGTTTTTGCTGCCAAGGGAGAAAACCTTTTCAGTCGCAATATCAAGAGTGAGGTTAGGATCTGATTACAGATAATATTCAGAGTTTTGAAGTACTTCATGTTGTGAAGAATTTCATGTCTAAGAACTTTTTTGGTGCATGGAGAACATGCTTGATTTTGCTCAGAATCGGAAAACCATTTTGCCTAGAATCGAAAACCTTTTTCTCTCCCAAAATGAAAAACGGATGGTAGAATAGAATTTGCGGTTGTAGTCTGATTCTGAAAATTGGTATTCAAAATGGTTTTGAACAATTTCATGTTTTGAAGTACTTCATGTCTCAGAACATTTTTGGTGCCAAGGGAGAAAACCTTTTCAGTCGCAATATCAAAATTGAGGTTAGGATCTGATTAGAGAAAATGCTTGAATTTTGCTCAGAATCGGAAAACCATTTTGCCTAGTCGAAAACCTTTTTCTCTCTCAAAATGAAAAACGGATGGTAGAACAGAATTTGCGGTTGTAGTCTGATTCTGAAAATAGTATTGAAAATGGTTTTGAAGAGTTTCATGTCTTGAAGAACATCATCCTGTCTAAGAACTTTTTTGGTGCCCAGGGAAAGTACCAGAATTTTGCCTAGAATCGATAACCTTTTTCTCTGCCAAGATAAAAAATGGATCGTGGAACAGAATTTGCGGTTGTAGTCTGATTTTGAAAATAGTATTGAAAATAGTTTTGAAGAACTTCATCATATCTAAAAACTTTTCTGGTGCCCAGGAAAAGTACCAGAATTTTGCTCAGAATCGAAAACCTTTTTCTCTCTCAAAACTAAATTCGGGGTGGTAGTTTGATTATAAAAATAGTATTGATAGATGATTTCAACAACTTTTGGTTTTGACGTATTTCATCTCTAAAAACGTTTTTGCTGCCAAGGGAGAAAACCTTTTCAGTCGCAATATCAAGAGTGAGGTTAGGATCTGATTACAGATAATATTCAGAGTTTTGAAGTACTTCATGTTGTGAAGAATTTCATGTCTAAGAACTTTTTTGGTGCATGGAGAACATGCTTGATTTTGCTCAGAATCGGAAAACCATTTTGCCTAGAATCGAAAACCTTTTTCTCTCCCAAAATGAAAAACGGATGGTAGAATAGAATTTGCGGTTGTAGTCTGATTCTGAAAATTGGTATTCAAAATGGTTTTGAACAATTTCATGTTTTGAAGTACTTCATGTCTCAGAACATTTTTGGTGCCAAGGGAGAAAACCTTTTCAGTCGCAATATCAAAATTGAGGTTAGGATCTGATTAGAGAAAATGCTTGAATTTTGCTCAGAATCGGAAAACCATTTTGCCTAGTCGAAAACCTTTTTCTCTCTCAAAATGAAAAACGGATGGTAGAACAGAATTTGCGGTTGTAGTCTGATTCTGAAAATAGTATTGAAAATGGTTTTGAAGAGTTTCATGTCTTGAAGAACATCATCCTGTCTAAGAACTTTTTTGGTGCCCAGGGAAAGTACCAGAATTTTGCCTAGAATCGATAACCTTTTTCTCTGCCAAGATAAAAAATGGATGGTGGAACAGAATTTGCGGTTGTAGTCTGATTTTGAAAATAGTATTGAAAATAGTTTTGAAGAACTTCATCATATCTAAAAACTTTTCTGGTGCCCAGGAAAAGTACCAGAATTTTGCTCAGAATCGAAAACCTTTTTCTCTCTCAAAACTAAATTCGGGGTGGTAGTTTGATTATAAAAATAGTATTGATAGATGATTTCAACAACTTTTGGTTTTGACGTATTTCATCTCTAAAAACGTTTTTGCTGCCAAGGGAGAAAACCTTTTCAGTCGCAATATCAAGATTGAGGTTAGGATCTGATTACAGATAATATTCAGAGTTTTGAAGTACTTCATGTTGTGAAGAATTTCATGTCTAAGAACTTTTTTGGTGCATGGAGAACATGCTTGATTTTGCTCAGAATCGGAAAACCATTTTGCCTAGAATCGAAAACCTTTTTCTCTCCCAAAATGAAAAACGGATGGTAGAATAGAATTTGCGGTTGTAGTCTGATTCTGAAAATTGGTATTCAAAATGGTTTTGAACAATTTCATGTTTTGAAGTACTTCATGTCTCAGAACATTTTTGGTGCCAAGGGAGAAAACCTTTTCAGTCGCAATATCAAAATTGAGGTTAGGATCTGATTAGAGAAAATGCTTGAATTTTGCTCAGAATCGGAAAACCATTTTGCCTAGTCGAAAACCTTTTTCTCTCTCAAAATGAAAAACGGATGGTAGAACAGAATTTGCGGTTGTAGTCTGATTCTGAAAATAGTATTGAAAATGGTTTTGAAGAGTTTCATGTCTTGAAGAACATCATCCTGTCTAAGAACTTTTTTGGTGCCCAGGGAAAGCACCAGAATTTTGCCTAGAATCGATAACCTTCTTCTCTGCCAAAATGAAAAATGGATGGTGGAACAGAATTTGCGGTTGTAGTCTGATTTTGAAAATAGTATTGAAAATAGTTTTGAAGAACTTCATCATATCTAAAAACTTTTCTGGTGCCCAGGAAAAGTACCAGAATTTTGCTCAGAATCGAAAACCTTTTTCTCTCTCAAAACTAAATTCGGGGTGGTAGTTTGATTATAAAAATAGTATTGATAGATGATTTCAACAACTTTTGGTTTTGACGTATTTCATCTCTAAAAACGTTTTTGCTGCCAAGGGAGAAAACCTTTTCAGTCGCAATATCAAGATTGAGGTTAGGATCTGATTACAGATAATATTCAGAGTTTTGAAGTACTTCATGTTGTGAAGAATTTCATGTCTAAGAACTTTTTTGGTGCATGGAGAACATGCTTGATTTTGCTCAGAATCGGAAAACCATTTTGCCTAGAATCGAAAACCTTTTTCTCTCCCAAAATGAAAAACGGATGGTAGAATAGAATTTGCGGTTGTAGTCTGATTCTGAAAATTGGTATTCAAAATGGTTTTGAACAATTTCATGTTTTGAAGTACTTCATGTCTCAGAACATTTTTGATGCCAAGGGAGAAAACCTTTTCAGTCGCAATATCAAAATTGAGGTTAGGATCTGATTAGAGAAAATGCTAGAATTTTGCTCAGAATCGAAAAACCATTGTGCCTAGAATCGAAAAGCTTTTTCTCTCTCAAAATGAAAAACGGATGGTAGAACAGAATTTGCGGTTGTAGTCTGATTCTGAAAATAGTATTGAAAATGGTTTTGAAGAGTTTCATGTCTTGAAGAACATCATCCTGTCTAAGAACTTTTTTGGTGCCCAGGGAAAGCACCAGAATTTTGCCTAGAATCGATAACCTTTTTCTCTGCCAAAATGAAAAATGGATGGTGGAACAGAATTTGCGGTTGTAGTCTGATTTTGAAAATAGTATTGAAAATAGTTTTGAAGAACTTCATCATATCTAAAAACTTTTCTGGTGCCCAGGAAAAGTACCAGAATTTTGCTCAGAATCGAAAACCTTTTTCTCTCTCAAAACTAAATTCGGGGTGGTAGTTTGATTATAAAAATAGTATTGATAGATGATTTCAACAACTTTTGGTTTTGACGTATTTCATCTCTAAAAACGTTTTTGCTGCCAAGGGAGAAAACCTTTTCAGTCGCAATATCAAGATTGAGGTTAGGATCTGATTACAGATAATATTCAGAGTTTTGAAGTAATTCATGTTGTGAAGAATTTCATGTCTAAGAACTTTTTTGGTGCATGGAGAACATGCTTGATTTTCCTCAGAATCGGAAAACCATTTTGCCTAGAATCGAAAACCTTTTTCTCTCCCAAAATGAAAAACGGATGGTAGAATAGAATTTGCGGTTGTAGTCTGATTCTGAAAATTGGTATTCAAAATGGTTTTGAACAATTTCATGTTTTGAAGTACTTCATGTCTCAGAACATTTTTGATGCCAAGGGAGAAAACCTTTTCAGTCGCAATATCAAAATTGAGGTTAGGATCTGATTAGAGAAAATGCTAGAATTTTGCTCAGAATCGAAAAACCATTGTGCCTAGAATCGAAAAGCTTTTTCTCTCCCCAAATGAAAAATTGATGGTAGAACAGAATTTGCGGTTGTAGTCTGATTCTGAAAATAGTATTGAAAATAATTTTGAAGAACTTCATCATATGTAAAAGGTTTTCTGGTGCCCAGGAAAAGTACCAGAATTTTGCTCAGAATCGAAAACCTTTTTCTCTCTCAAAACTAAATTCGGGGTGGTAGTTTGATTATAAAAATAGTATTGATAGGTGATTTCAACAACTTTTGGTTTTGATGTATTTCATCTCTAAAAACGTTTTTGCTGCCAAGGGAGAAAACCTTTTCAGTCGCAATATCAATATTGAGGTTAGGATCTGATTACCGAAAATGCTAGAATTTTGCTCAGAATCGGAAAACCATTTTGCCTAGTCGAAAACCTTTTTCTCTCCCAAAATGAAAAACGGATGGTAGAATAGAATTTGCGGTTGTAGTCTGATTCTGAAAATTGGTATTCAAAATGGTTTTGAACAATTTCATGTTTTGAAGTACTTCATGTCTCAGAACATTTTTGATGCCAAGGGAGAAAACCTTTTCAGTCGCAATATCAAAATTGAGGTTAGGATCTGATTAGAGAAAATGCTAGAATTTTGCTCAGAATCGAAAAACCATTGTGCCTAGAATCGAAAAGCTTTTTCTCTCCCCAAATGAAAAATTGATGGTAGAACAGAATTTGCGGTTGTAGTCTGATTCTGAAAATAGTATTGAAAATAATTTTGAAGAACTTCATCATATGTAAAAGGTTTTCTGGTGCCCAGGAAAAGTACCAGAATTTTGCTCAGAATCGGAAAACCATTTTGCCTAGTCGAAAACCTTTTTCTTTCTCAAAATGAAAAACGGATGGTAGAACAGAATTTGCGGTTGTAGTCTGATTCTGAAAATAGTATTGAAAATGGTTTTGAAGAGTTTCATGTCTTGAAGAACATCATCCTGTCTAAGAACTTTTTTGGTGCCCAGGGAAAGCACCAGAATTTTGCCTAGAATCGATAACCTTTTTCTCTGCCAAGATAAAAAATGGATGGTGGAACAGAATTTGCGGTTGTAGTCTGATTTTGAAAATAGTATTGAAAATAGTTTTGAAGAACTTCATCATATCTAAAAACTTTTCTGGTGCCCAGGAAAAGTACCAGAATTTTGCTCAGAATCGAAAACCTTTTTCTCTCTCAAAACTAAATTCGGGGTGGTAGTTTGATTATAAAAATAGTATTGATAGATGATTTCAACAACTTTTGGTTTTGACGTATTTCATCTCTAAAAACGTTTTTGCTGCCAAGGGAGAAAACCTTTTCAGTCGCAATATCAAGATTGAGGTTAGGATCTGATTACAGATAATATTCAGAGTTTTGAAGTACTTCATGTTGTGAAGAATTTCATGTCTAAGAACTTTTTTGGTGCATGGAGAACATGCTTGATTTTGCTCAGAATCGGAAAACCATTTTGCCTAGAATCGAAAACCTTTTTCTCTCCCAAAATGAAAAACGGATGATAGAATAGAATTTGCGGTTGTAGTCTGATTCTGAAAATTGGTATTCAAAATGGTTTTGAACAATTTCATGTTTTGAAGTACTTCATGTCTCAGAACATTTTTGGTGCCAAGTGAGAAAACCTTTTCAGTCGCAATATCAAAATTGAGGTTAGGATCTGATTAGAGAAAATGCTTGAATTTTGCTCAGAATCGGAAAACCATTTTGCCTAGTCGAAAACCTTTTTCTCTCTCAAAATGAAAAACGGATGGTAGAACAGAATTTGCGGTTGTAGTCTGATTCTGAAAATAGTATTGAAAATGGTTTTGAAGAGTTTCATGTCTTGAAGAACATCATCCTGTCTAAGAACTTTTTTGGTGCCCAGGGAAAGTACCAGAATTTTGCCTAGAATCGATAACCTTTTTCTCTGCCAAGATAAAAAATGGATGGTGGAACAGAATTTGCGGTTGTAGTCTGATTTTGAAAATAGTATTGAAAATAGTTTTGAAGAACTTCATCATATCTAAAAACTTTTCTGGTGCCCAGGAAAAGTACCAGAATTTTGCTCAGAATCGAAAACCTTTTTCTCTCTCAAAACTAAATTCGGGGTGGTAGTTTGATTATAAAAATAGTATTGATAGATGATTTCAACAACTTTTGGTTTTGACGTATTTCATCTCTAAAAACGTTTTTGCTGCCAAGGGAGAAAACCTTTTCAGTCGCAATATCAAGATTGAGGTTAGGATCTGATTACAGATAATATTCAGAGTTTTGAAGTACTTCATGTTGTGAAGAATTTCATGTCTAAGAACTTTTTTGGTGCATGGAGAACATGCTTGATTTTGCTCAGAATCGGAAAACCATTTTGCCTAGAATCGAAAACCTTTTTCTCTCCCAAAATGAAAAACGGATGGTAGAATAGAATTTGCGGTTGTAGTCTGATTCTGAAAATTGGTATTCAAAATGGTTTTGAACAATTTCATGTTTTGAAGTACTTCATGTCTCAGAACATTTTTGATGCCAAGGGAGAAAACCTTTTCAGTCGCAATATCAAAATTGAGGTTAGGATCTGATTAGAGAAAATGCTAGAATTTTGCTCAGAATCGAAAAACCATTGTGCCTAGAATCGAAAAGCTTTTTCTCTCCCCAAATGAAAAATTGATGGTAGAACAGAATTTGCGGTTGTAGTCTGATTCTGAAAATAGTATTGAAAATAATTTTGAAGAACTTCATCATATGTAAAAGGTTTTCTGGTGCCCAGGAAAAGTACCAGAATTTTGCTCAGAATCGGAAAACCATTTTGCCTAGTCGAAAACCTTTTTCTCTCTCAAAATGAAAAACGGATGGTAGAACAGAATTTGCGGTTGTAGTCTGATTCTGAAAATAGTATTGAAAATGGTTTTGAAGAGTTTCATGTCTTGAAGAACATCATCCTGTCTAAGAACTTTTTTGGTGCCCAGGGAAAGCACCAGAATTTTGCCTAGAATCGATAACCTTTTTCTCTGCCAAGATAAAAAATGGATCGTGGAACAGAATTTGCGGTTGTAGTCTGATTTTGAAAATAGTATTGAAAATAGTTTTGAAGAACTTCATCATATCTAAAAACTTTTCTGGTGCCCAGGAAAAGTACCAGAATTTTGCTCAGAATCGAAAACCTTTTTCTCTCTCAAAACTAAATTCGGGGTGGTAGTTTGATTATAAAAATAGTATTGATAGATGATTTCAACAACTTTTGGTTTTGACGTATTTCATCTCTAAAAACGTTTTTGCTGCCAAGGGAGAAAACCTTTTCAGTCGCAATATCAAGAGTGAGGTTAGGATCTGATTACAGATAATATTCAGAGTTTTGAAGTACTTCATGTTGTGAAGAATTTCATGTCTAAGAACTTTTTTGGTGCATGGAGAACATGCTTGATTTTGCTCAGAATCGGAAAACCATTTTGCCTAGAATCGAAAACCTTTTTCTCTCCCAAAATGAAAAACGGATGGTAGAATAGAATTTGCGGTTGTAGTCTGATTCTGAAAATTGGTATTCAAAATGGTTTTGAACAATTTCATGTTTTGAAGTACTTCATGTCTCAGAACATTTTTGGTGCCAAGGGAGAAAACCTTTTCAGTCGCAATATCAAAATTGAGGTTAGGATCTGATTAGAGAAAATGCTTGAATTTTGCTCAGAATCGGAAAACCATTTTGCCTAGTCGAAAACCTTTTTCTCTCTCAAAATGAAAAACGGATGGTAGAACAGAATTTGCGGTTGTAGTCTGATTCTGAAAATAGTATTGAAAATGGTTTTGAAGAGTTTCATGTCTTGAAGAACATCATCCTGTCTAAGAACTTTTTTGGTGCCCAGGGAAAGTACCAGAATTTTGCCTAGAATCGATAACCTTTTTCTCTGCCAAGATAAAAAATGGATGGTGGAACAGAATTTGCGGTTGTAGTCTGATTTTGAAAATAGTATTGAAAATAGTTTTGAAGAACTTCATCATATCTAAAAACTTTTCTGGTGCCCAGGAAAAGTACCAGAATTTTGCTCAGAATCGAAAACCTTTTTCTCTCTCAAAACTAAATTCGGGGTGGTAGTTTGATTATAAAAATAGTATTGATAGATGATTTCAACAACTTTTGGTTTTGACGTATTTCATCTCTAAAAACGTTTTTGCTGCCAAGGGAGAAAACCTTTTCAGTCGCAATATCAAGATTGAGGTTAGGATCTGATTACAGATAATATTCAGAGTTTTGAAGTACTTCATGTTGTGAAGAATTTCATGTCTAAGAACTTTTTTGGTGCATGGAGAACATGCTTGATTTTGCTCAGAATCGGAAAACCATTTTGCCTAGAATCGAAAACCTTTTTCTCTCCCAAAATGAAAAACGGATGGTAGAATAGAATTTGCGGTTGTAGTCTGATTCTGAAAATTGGTATTCAAAATGGTTTTGAACAATTTCATGTTTTGAAGTACTTCATGTCTCAGAACATTTTTGGTGCCAAGGGAGAAAACCTTTTCAGTCGCAATATCAAAATTGAGGTTAGGATCTGATTAGAGAAAATGCTTGAATTTTGCTCAGAATCGGAAAACCATTTTGCCTAGTCGAAAACCTTTTTCTCTCTCAAAATGAAAAACGGATGGTAGAACAGAATTTGCGGTTGTAGTCTGATTCTGAAAATAGTATTGAAAATGGTTTTGAAGAGTTTCATGTCTTGAAGAACATCATCCTGTCTAAGAACTTTTTTGGTGCCCAGGGAAAGTACCAGAATTTTGCCTAGAATCGATAACCTTTTTCTCTGCCAAGATAAAAAATGGATGGTGGAACAGAATTTGCGGTTGTAGTCTGATTTTGAAAATAGTATTGAAAATAGTTTTGAAGAACTTCATCATATCTAAAAACTTTTCTGGTGCCCAGGAAAAGTACCAGAATTTTGCTCAGAATCGAAAACCTTTTTCTCTCTCAAAACTAAATTCGGGGTGGTAGTTTGATTATAAAAATAGTATTGATAGATGATTTCAACAACTTTTGGTTTTGACGTATTTCATCTCTAAAAACGTTTTTGCTGCCAAGGGAGAAAACCTTTTCAGTCGCAATATCAAGATTGAGGTTAGGATCTGATTACAGATAATATTCAGAGTTTTGAAGTACTTCATGTTGTGAAGAATTTCATGTCTAAGAACTTTTTTGGTGCATGGAGAACATGCTTGATTTTGCTCAGAATCGGAAAACCATTTTGCCTAGAATCGAAAACCTTTTTCTCTCCCAAAATGAAAAACGGATGGTAGAATAGAATTTGCGGTTGTAGTCTGATTCTGAAAATTGGTATTCAAAATGGTTTTGAACAATTTCATGTTTTGAAGTACTTCATGTCTCAGAACATTTTTGATGCCAAGGGAGAAAACCTTTTCAGTCGCAATATCAAAATTGAGGTTAGGATCTGATTAGAGAAAATGCTAGAATTTTGCTCAGAATCGAAAAACCATTGTGCCTAGAATCGAAAAGCTTTTTCTCTCCCCAAATGAAAAATTGATGGTAGAACAGAATTTGCGGTTGTAGTCTGATTCTGAAAATAGTATTGAAAATAATTTTGAAGAACTTCATCATATGTAAAAGGTTTTCTGGTGCCCAGGAAAAGTACCAGAATTTTGCTCAGAATCGGAAAACCATTTTGCCTAGTCGAAAACCTTTTTCTCTCTCAAAATGAAAAACGGATGGTAGAACAGAATTTGCGGTTGTAGTCTGATTCTGAAAATAGTATTGAAAATGGTTTTGAAGAGTTTCATGTCTTGAAGAACATCATCCTGTCTAAGAACTTTTTTGGTGCCCAGGGAAAGCACCAGAATTTTGCCTAGAATCGATAACCTTTTTCTCTGCCAAGATAAAAAATGGATGGTGGAACAGAATTTGCGGTTGTAGTCTGATTTTGAAAATAGTATTGAAAATAGTTTTGAAGAACTTCATCATATCTAAAAACTTTTCTGGTGCCCAGGAAAAGTACCAGAATTTTGCTCAGAATCGAAAACCTTTTTCTCTCTCAAAACTAAATTCGGGGTGGTAGTTTGATTATAAAAATAGTATTGATAGATGATTTCAACAACTTTTGGTTTTGACGTATTTCATCTCTAAAAACGTTTTTGCTGCCAAGGGAGAAAACCTTTTCAGTCGCAATATCAAGATTGAGGTTAGGATCTGATTACAGATAATATTCAGAGTTTTGAAGTACTTCATGTTGTGAAGAATTTCATGTCTAAGAACTTTTTTGGTGCATGGAGAACATGCTTGATTTTGCTCAGAATCGGAAAACCATTTTGCCTAGAATCGAAAACCTTTTTCTCTCCCAAAATGAAAAACGGATGGTAGAATAGAATTTGCGGTTGTAGTCTGATTCTGAAAATTGGTATTCAAAATGGTTTTGAACAATTTCATGTTTTGAAGTACTTCATGTCTCAGAACATTTTTGGTGCCAAGGGAGAAAACCTTTTCAGTCGCAATATCAAAATTGAGGTTAGGATCTGATTAGAGAAAATGCTTGAATTTTGCTCAGAATCGGAAAACCATTTTGCCTAGTCGAAAACCTTTTTCTCTCTCAAAATGAAAAACGGATGGTAGAACAGAATTTGCGGTTGTAGTCTGATTCTGAAAATAGTATTGAAAATGGTTTTGAAGAGTTTCATGTCTTGAAGAACATCATCCTGTCTAAGAACTTTTTTGGTGCCCAGGGAAAGTACCAGAATTTTGCCTAGAATCGATAACCTTTTTCTCTGCCAAGATAAAAAATGGATGGTGGAACAGAATTTGCGGTTGTAGTCTGATTTTGAAAATAGTATTGAAAATAGTTTTGAAGAACTTCATCATATCTAAAAACTTTTCTGGTGCCCAGGAAAAGTACCAGAATTTTGCTCAGAATCGAAAACCTTTTTCTCTCTCAAAACTAAATTCGGGGTGGTAGTTTGATTATAAAAATAGTATTGATAGATGATTTCAACAACTTTTGGTTTTGACGTATTTCATCTCTAAAAACGTTTTTGCTGCCAAGGGAGAAAACCTTTTCAGTCGCAATATCAAGATTGAGGTTAGGATCTGATTACAGATAATATTCAGAGTTTTGAAGTACTTCATGTTGTGAAGAATTTCATGTCTAAGAACTTTTTTGGTGCATGGAGAACATGCTTGATTTTGCTCAGAATCGGAAAACCATTTTGCCTAGAATCGAAAACCTTTTTCTCTCCCAAAATGAAAAACGGATGGTAGAATAGAATTTGCGGTTGTAGTCTGATTCTGAAAATTGGTATTCAAAATGGTTTTGAACAATTTCATGTTTTGAAGTACTTCATGTCTCAGAACATTTTTGATGCCAAGGGAGAAAACCTTTTCAGTCGCAATATCAAAATTGAGGTTAGGATCTGATTAGAGAAAATGCTAGAATTTTGCTCAGAATCGAAAAACCATTGTGCCTAGAATCGAAAAGCTTTTTCTCTCTCAAAATGAAAAACGGATGGTAGAACAGAATTTGCGGTTGTAGTCTGATTCTGAAAATAGTATTGAAAATGGTTTTGAAGAGTTTCATGTCTTGAAGAACATCATCCTGTCTAAGAACTTTTTTGGTGCCCAGGGAAAGCACCAGAATTTTGCCTAGAATCGATAACCTTTTTCTCTGCCAAAATGAAAAATGGATGGTGGAACAGAATTTGCGGTTGTAGTCTGATTTTGAAAATAGTATTGAAAATAGTTTTGAAGAACTTCATCATATCTAAAAACTTTTCTGGTGCCCAGGAAAAGTACCAGAATTTTGCTCAGAATCGAAAACCTTTTTCTCTCTCAAAACTAAATTCGGGGTGGTAGTTTGATTATAAAAATAGTATTGATAGATGATTTCAACAACTTTTGGTTTTGACGTATTTCATCTCTAAAAACGTTTTTGCTGCCAAGGGAGAAAACCTTTTCAGTCGCAATATCAAGATTGAGGTTAGGATCTGATTACAGATAATATTCAGAGTTTTGAAGTACTTCATGTTGTGAAGAATTTCATGTCTAAGAACTTTTTTGGTGCATGGAGAACATGCTTGATTTTGCTCAGAATCGGAAAACCATTTTGCCTAGAATCGAAAACCTTTTTCTCTCCCAAAATGAAAAACGGATGGTAGAATAGAATTTGCGGTTGTAGTCTGATTCTGAAAATTGGTATTCAAAATGGTTTTGAACAATTTCATGTTTTGAAGTACTTCATGTCTCAGAACATTTTTGGTGCCAAGGGAGAAAACCTTTTCAGTCGCAATATCAAAATTGAGGTTAGGATCTGATTAGAGAAAATGCTTGAATTTTGCTCAGAATCGGAAAACCATTTTGCCTAGTCGAAAACCTTTTTCTCTCTCAAAATGAAAAACGGATGGTAGAACAGAATTTGCGGTTGTAGTCTGATTCTGAAAATAGTATTGAAAATGGTTTTGAAGAGTTTCATGTCTTGAAGAACATCATCCTGTCTAAGAACTTTTTTGGTGCCCAGGGAAAGTACCAGAATTTTGCCTAGAATCGATAACCTTTTTCTCTGCCAAGATAAAAAATGGATGGTGGAACAGAATTTGCGGTTGTAGTCTGATTTTGAAAATAGTATTGAAAATAGTTTTGAAGAACTTCATCATATCTAAAAACTTTTCTGGTGCCCAGGAAAAGTACCAGAATTTTGCTCAGAATCGAAAACCTTTTTCTCTCTCAAAACTAAATTCGGGGTGGTAGTTTGATTATAAAAATAGTATTGATAGATGATTTCAACAACTTTTGGTTTTGACGTATTTCATCTCTAAAAACGTTTTTGCTGCCAAGGGAGAAAACCTTTTCAGTCGCAATATCAAGATTGAGGTTAGGATCTGATTACCGAAAATGCTAGAATTTTGCTCAGAATCGGAAAACCATTTTGCCTAGTCGAAAACCTTTTTCTCTCCCAAAATGAAAAACGGATGGTAGAATAGAATTTGCGGTTGTAGTCTGATTCTGAAAATTGGTATTCAAAATGGTTTTGAACAATTTCATGTTTTGAAGTACTTCATGTCTCAGAACATTTTTGATGCCAAGGGAGAAAACCTTTTCAGTCGCAATATCAAAATTGAGGTTAGGATCTGATTAGAGAAAATGCTAGAATTTTGCTCAGAATCGAAAAACCATTGTGCCTAGAATCGAAAAGCTTTTTCTCTCCCCAAATGAAAAATTGATGGTAGAACAGAATTTGCGGTTGTAGTCTGATTCTGAAAATAGTATTGAAAATAATTTTGAAGAACTTCATCATATGTAAAAGGTTTTCTGGTGCCCAGGAAAAGTACCAGAATTTTGCTCAGAATCGAAAACCTTTTTCTCTCTCAAAACTAAATTCGGGGTGGTAGTTTGATTATAAAAATAGTATTGATAGGTGATTTCAACAACTTTTGGTTTTGACGTATTTCATCTCTAAAAACGTTTTTGCTGCCAAGGGAGAAAACCTTTTCAGTCGCAATATCAATATTGAGGTTAGGATCTGATTACCGAAAATGCTAGAATTTTGCTCAGAATCGGAAAACCATTTTGCCTAGTCGAAAACCTTTTTCTCTCCCAAAATGAAAAACGGATGGTAGAATAGAATTTGCGGTTGTAGTCTGATTCTGAAAATTGGTATTCAAAATGGTTTTGAACAATTTCATGTTTTGAAGTACTTCATGTCTCAGAACATTTTTGATGCCAAGGGAGAAAACCTTTTCAGTCGCAATATCAAAATTGAGGTTAGGATCTGATTAGAGAAAATGCTAGAATTTTGCTCAGAATCGAAAAACCATTGTGCCTAGAATCGAAAAGCTTTTTCTCTCCCCAAATGAAAAATTGATGGTAGAACAGAATTTGCGGTTGTAGTCTGATTCTGAAAATAGTATTGAAAATGGTTTTGAAGAGTTTCATGTCTTGAAGAACATCATCCTGTCTAAGAACTTTTTTGGTGCCCAGGGAAAGCACCAGAATTTTGCCTAGAATCGATAACCTTTTTCTCTGCCAAAATGAAAAATGGATGGTGGAACAGAATTTGCGGTTGTAGTCTGATTTTGAAAATAGTATTGAAAATAGTTTTGAAGAACTTCATCATATCTAAAAACTTTTCTGGTGCCCAGGAAAAGTACCAGAATTTTGCTCAGAATCGAAAACCTTTTTCTCTCTCAAAACTAAATTCGGGGTGGTAGTTTGATTATAAAAATAGTATTGATAGATGATTTCAACAACTTTTGGTTTTGACGTATTTCATCTCTAAAAACGTTTTTGCTGCCAAGGGAGAAAACCTTTTCAGTCGCAATATCAAGATTGAGGTTAGGATCTGATTACAGATAATATTCAGAGTTTTGAAGTACTTCATGTTGTGAAGAATTTCTTGTCTAAGAACTTTTTTGGTGCATGGAGAACATGCTTGATTTTGCTTAGAATCGGAAAACCATTTTGCCTAGAATCGAAAACCTTTTTCTCTCCCAAAATGAAAAACGGATGGTAGAATAGAATTTGCGGTTGTAGTCTGATTCTGAAAATTGGTATTCAAAATGGTTTTGAACAATTTCATGTTTTGAAGTACTTCATGTCTCAGAACATTTTTGGTGCCAAGGGAGAAAACCTTTTCAGTCGCAATATCAAAATTGAGGTTAGGATCTGATTAGAGAAAATGCTTGAATTTTGCTCAGAATCGGAAAACCATTTTGCCTAGTCGAAAACCTTTTTCTCTCTCAAAATGAAAAACGGATGGTAGAACAGAATTTGCGGTTGTAGTCTGATTCTGAAAATAGTATTGAAAATGGTTTTGAAGAGTTTCATGTCTTGAAGAACATCATCCTGTCTAAGAACTTTTTTGGTGCCCAGGGAAAGTACCAGAATTTTGCCTAGAATCGATAACCTTTTTCTCTGCCAAGATAAAAAATGGATGGTGGAACAGAATTTGCGGTTGTAGTCTGATTTTGAAAATAGTATTGAAAATAGTTTTGAAGAACTTCATCATATCTAAAAACTTTTCTGGTGCCCAGGAAAAGTACCAGAATTTTGCTCAGAATCGAAAACCTTTTTCTCTCTCAAAACTAAATTCGGGGTGGTAGTTTGATTATAAAAATAGTATTGATAGATGATTTCAACAACTTTTGGTTTTGACGTATTTCATCTCTAAAAACGTTTTTGCTGCCAAGGGAGAAAACCTTTTCAGTCGCAATATCAAGATTGAGGTTAGGATCTGATTACAGATAATATTCAGAGTTTTGAAGTACTTCATGTTGTGAAGAATTTCATGTCTAAGAACTTTTTTGGTGCATGGAGAACATGCTTGATTTTGCTCAGAATCGGAAAACCATTTTGCCTAGAATCGAAAACCTTTTTCTCTCCCAAAATGAAAAACGGATGGTAGAATAGAATTTGCGGTTGTAGTCTGATTCTGAAAATTGGTATTCAAAATGGTTTTGAACAATTTCATGTTTTGAAGTACTTCATGTCTCAGAACATTTTTGGTGCCAAGGGAGAAAACCTTTTCAGTCGCAATATCAAAATTGAGGTTAGGATCTGATTAGAGAAAATGCTTGAATTTTGCTCAGAATCGGAAAACCATTTTGCCTAGTCGAAAACCTTTTTCTCTCTCAAAATGAAAAACGGATGGTAGAACAGAATTTGCGGTTGTAGTCTGATTCTGAAAATAGTATTGAAAATGGTTTTGAAGAGTTTCATGTCTTGAAGAACATCATCCTGTCTAAGAACTTTTTTGGTGCCCAGGGAAAGTACCAGAATTTTGCCTAGAATCGATAACCTTTTTCTCTGCCAAGATAAAAAATGGATGGTGGAACAGAATTTGCGGTTGTAGTCTGATTTTGAAAATAGTATTGAAAATAGTTTTGAAGAACTTCATCATATCTAAAAACTTTTCTGGTGCCCAGGAAAAGTACCAGAATTTTGCTCAGAATCGAAAACCTTTTTCTCTCTCAAAACTAAATTCGGGGTGGTAGTTTGATTATAAAAATAGTATTGATAGATGATTTCAACAACTTTTGGTTTTGACGTATTTCATCTCTAAAAACGTTTTTGCTGCCAAGGGAGAAAACCTTTTCAGTCGCAATATCAAGATTGAGGTTAGGATCTGATTACCGAAAATGCTAGAATTTTGCTCAGAATCGGAAAACCATTTTGCCTAGTCGAAAACCTTTTTCTCTCCCAAAATGAAAAACGGATGGTAGAATAGAATTTGCGGTTGTAGTCTGATTCTGAAAATTGGTATTCAAAATGGTTTTGAACAATTTCATGTTTTGAAGTACTTCATGTCTCAGAACATTTTTGATGCCAAGGGAGAAAACCTTTTCAGTCGCAATATCAAAATTGAGGTTAGGATCTGATTAGAGAAAATGCTAGAATTTTGCTCAGAATCGAAAAACCATTGTGCCTAGAATCGAAAAGCTTTTTCTCTCCCCAAATGAAAAATTGATGGTAGAACAGAATTTGCGGTTGTAGTCTGATTCTGAAAATAGTATTGAAAATAATTTTGAAGAACTTCATCATATGTAAAAGGTTTTCTGGTGCCCAGGAAAAGTACCAGAATTTTGCTCAGAATCGAAAACCTTTTTCTCTCTCAAAACTAAATTCGGGGTGGTAGTTTGATTATAAAAATAGTATTGATAGGTGATTTCAACAACTTTTGGTTTTGACGTATTTCATCTCTAAAAACGTTTTTGCTGCCAAGGGAGAAAACCTTTTCAGTCGCAATATCAATATTGAGGTTAGGATCTGATTACCGAAAATGCTAGAATTTTGCTCAGAATCGGAAAACCATTTTGCCTAGTCGAAAACCTTTTTCTCTCCCAAAATGAAAAACGGATGGTAGAATAGAATTTGCGGTTGTAGTCTGATTCTGAAAATTGGTATTCAAAATGGTTTTGAACAATTTCATGTTTTGAAGTACTTCATGTCTCAGAACATTTTTGATGCCAAGGGAGAAAACCTTTTCAGTCGCAATATCAAAATTGAGGTTAGGATCTGATTAGAGAAAATGCTAGAATTTTGCTCAGAATCGAAAAACCATTGTGCCTAGAATCGAAAAGCTTTTTCTCTCCCCAAATGAAAAATTGATGGTAGAACAGAATTTGCGGTTGTAGTCTGATTCTGAAAATAGTATTGAAAATGGTTTTGAAGAGTTTCATGTCTTGAAGAACATCATCCTGTCTAAGAACTTTTTTGGTGCCCAGGGAAAGCACCAGAATTTTGCCTAGAATCGATAACCTTTTTCTCTGCCAAAATGAAAAATGGATGGTGGAACAGAATTTGCGGTTGTAGTCTGATTTTGAAAATAGTATTGAAAATAGTTTTGAAGAACTTCATCATATCTAAAAACTTTTCTGGTGCCCAGGAAAAGTACCAGAATTTTGCTCAGAATCGAAAACCTTTTTCTCTCTCAAAACTAAATTCGGGGTGGTAGTTTGATTATAAAAATAGTATTGATAGATGATTTCAACAACTTTTGGTTTTGACGTATTTCATCTCTAAAAACGTTTTTGCTGCCAAGGGAGAAAACCTTTTCAGTCGCAATATCAAGATTGAGGTTAGGATCTGATTACAGATAATATTCAGAGTTTTGAAGTACTTCATGTTGTGAAGAATTTCTTGTCTAAGAACTTTTTTGGTGCATGGAGAACATGCTTGATTTTGCTTAGAATCGGAAAACCATTTTGCCTAGAATCGAAAACCTTTTTCTCTCCCAAAATGAAAAACGGATGGTAGAATAGAATTTGCGGTTGTAGTCTGATTCTGAAAATTGGTATTCAAAATGGTTTTGAACAATTTCATGTTTTGAAGTACTTCATGTCTCAGAACATTTTTGGTGCCAAGGGAGAAAACCTTTTCAGTCGCAATATCAAAATTGAGGTTAGGATCTGATTAGAGAAAATGCTTGAATTTTGCTCAGAATCGGAAAACCATTTTGCCTAGTCGAAAACCTTTTTCTCTCTCAAAATGAAAAACGGATGGTAGAACAGAATTTGCGGTTGTAGTCTGATTCTGAAAATAGTATTGAAAATGGTTTTGAAGAGTTTCATGTCTTGAAGAACATCATCCTGTCTAAGAACTTTTTTGGTGCCCAGGGAAAGTACCAGAATTTTGCCTAGAATCGATAACCTTTTTCTCTGCCAAGATAAAAAATGGATGGTGGAACAGAATTTGCGGTTGTAGTCTGATTTTGAAAATAGTATTGAAAATAGTTTTGAAGAACTTCATCATATCTAAAAACTTTTCTGGTGCCCAGGAAAAGTACCAGAATTTTGCTCAGAATCGAAAACCTTTTTCTCTCTCAAAACTAAATTCGGGGTGGTAGTTTGATTATAAAAATAGTATTGATAGATGATTTCAACAACTTTTGGTTTTGACGTATTTCATCTCTTTGCTGCCAAGGGAGAAAACCTTTTCAGTCGCAATATCAAGATTGAGGTTAGGATCTGATTACAGATAATATTCAGAGTTTTGAAGTACTTCATGTTGTGAAGAATTTCATGTCTAAGAACTTTTTTGGTGCATGGAGAACATGCTTGATTTTGCTCAGAATCGGAAAACCATTTTGCCTAGAATCGAAAACCTTTTTCTCTCCCAAAATGAAAAACGGATGGTAGAATAGAATTTGCGGTTGTAGTCTGATTCTGAAAATTGGTATTCAAAATGGTTTTGAACAATTTCATGTTTTGAAGTACTTCATGTCTCAGAACATTTTTGGTGCCAAGGGAGAAAACCTTTTCAGTCGCAATATCAAAATTGAGGTTAGGATCTGATTAGAGAAAATGCTAGAATTTTGCTCAGAATGGAAAAACCATTTTGCCTAGAATCGAAAACCTTTTTCTCTCCCAAAATGAAAAATTGATGGTAGAACAGAATTTGCGGTTGTAGTCTGATTCTGAAAATAGTATTGAAAATAGTTTTGAAGAACTTCATCATATGTAAAAACTTTTCTGGTGCCCAGGGAAAGTACCAGAATTTTGCTCAGAATCGAAAACCTTTTTCTCTCTCAAAACTAAATTCGGGGTGGTAGTTTGATTATAAAAATAGTATTGATAGATGATTTCAACAACTTTTGGTTTTGACGTATTTCATCTCTAAAAACGTTTTTGCTGCCAAGGGAGAAAACCTTTTCAGTCGCAATATCAAGATTGAGGTTAGGATCTGATTACAGATAATATTCAGAGTTTTGAAGTACTTCATGTTGTGAAGAATTTCATGTCTAAGAACTTTTTTGGTGCATGGAGAACATGCTTGATTTTGCTCAGAATCGGAAAACCATTTTGCCTAGTCGAAAACCTTTTTCTCTCTCAAAATGAAAAACGGATGGTAGAACAGAATTTGCGGTTGTAGTCTGATTCTGAAAATAGTATTGAAAATGGTTTTGAAGAGTTTCATGTCTTGAAGAACATCATCCTGTCTAAGAACTGTTTTGGTGCCCAGGGAAAGTACCAGAATTTTGCCTAGAATCGATAACCTTTTTCTCTGCCAAGATAAAAAATGGATGGTGGAACAGAATTTGCGGTTGTAGTCTGATTTTGAAAATAGTATTGAAAATAGTTTTGAAGAACTTCATCATATCTAAAAACTTTTCTGGTGCCCAGGAAAAGTACCAGAATTTTGCTCAGAATCGAAAACCTTTTTCTCTCTCAAAACTAAATTCGGGGTGGTAGTTTGATTATAAAAATAGTATTGATAGATGATTTCAACAACTTTTGGTTTTGACGTATTTCATCTCTTTGCTGCCAAGGGAGAAAACCTTTTCAGTCGCAATATCAAGATTGAGGTTAGGATCTGATTACAGATAATATTCAGAGATTACAGATAATATTCAGAGTTTTGAAGTACTTCATGTTGTGAAGAATTTCATGTCTAAGAACTTTTTTGGTGCATGGAGAACATGCTTGATTTTGCTCAGAATCGGAAAACCATTTTGCCTAGAATCGAAAACCTTTTTCTCTCCCAAAATGAAAAACGGATGGTAGAATAGAATTTGCGGTTGTAGTCTGATTCTGAAAATTGGTATTCAAAATGGTTTTGAACAATTTCATGTTTTGAAGTACTTCATGTCTCAGAACATTTTTGGTGCCAAGGGAGAAAACCTTTTCAGTCGCAATATCAAAATTGAGGTTAGGATCTGATTAGAGAAAATGCTAGAATTTTGCTCAGAATGGAAAAACCATTTTGCCTAGAATCGAAAACCTTTTTCTCTCCCAAAATGAAAAATTGATGGTAGAACAGAATTTGCGGTTGTAGTCTGATTCTGAAAATAGTATTGAAAATAGTTTTGAAGAACTTCATCATATGTAAAAACTTTTCTGGTGCCCAGGGAAAGTACCAGAATTTTGCTCAGAATCGAAAACCTTTTTCTCTCTCAAAACTAAATTCGGGGTGGTAGTTTGATTATAAAAATAGTATTGATAGATGATTTCAACAACTTTTGGTTTTGACGTATTTCATCTCTAAAAACGTTTTTGCTGCCAAGGGAGAAAACCTTTTCAGTCGCAATATCAAGATTGAGGTTAGGATCTGATTACAGATAATATTCAGAGTTTTGAAGTACTTCATGTTGTGAAGAATTTCATGTCTAAGAACTTTTTTGGTGCATGGAGAACATGCTTGATTTTGCTCAGAATCGGAAAACCATTTTGCCTAGAATCGAAAACCTATTTCTCTCCCAAAATGAAAAACGGATAGTAGAATAGAATTTGCGGTTGTAGTCTGATTCTGAAAATTGGTATTCAAAATGGTTTTGAACAATTTCATGTTTTGAAGTACTTCATGTCTCAGAACATTTTTGGTGCCAAGGGAGAAAACCTTTTCAGTCGCAATATCAAAATTGAGGTTAGGATCTGATTAGAGAAAATGCTTGAATTTTGCTCAGAATCGGAAAACCATTTTGCCTAGTCGAAAACCTTTTTCTCTCTCAAAATGAAAAACGGATGGTAGAACAGAATTTGCGGTTGTAGTCTGATTCTGAAAATAGTATTGAAAATGGTTTTGAAGAGTTTCATGTCTTGAAGAACATCATCCTGTCTAAGAACTTTTTTGGTGCCCAGGGAAAGCACCAGAATTTTGCCTAGAATCGATAACCTTTTTCTCTGCCAAAATGAAAAATGGATGGTGGAACAGAATTTGCGGTTGTAGTCTGATTTTGAAAATAGTATTGAAAATAGTTTTGAAGAACTTCATCATATCTAAAAACTTTTCTGGTGCCCAGGAAAAGTACCAGAATTTTGCTCAGAATCGAAAACCTTTTTCTCTCTCAAAACTAAATTCGGGGTGGTAGTTTGATTATAAAAATAGTATTGATAGATGATTTCAACAACTTTTGGTTTTGACGTATTTCATCTCTAAAAACGTTTTTGCTGCCAAGGGAGAAAACCTTTTCAGTCGCAATATCAAGATTGAGGTTAGGATCTAATTACAGATAATATTCAGAGTTTTGAAGTACTTCATGTTGTGAAGAATTTCATGTCTAAGAACTTTTTTGGTGCATGGAGAACATGCTTGATTTTGCTCAGAATCGGAAAACCATTTTGCCTAGAATCGAAAACCTTTTTCTCTCCCAAAATGAAAAACGGATGGTAGAATAGAATTTGCGGTTGTAGTCTGATTCTGAAAATTGGTATTCAAAATGGTTTTGAACAATTTCATGTTTTGAAGTACTTCATGTCTCAGAACATTTTTGGTGCCAAGGGAGAAAACCTTTTCAGTCGCAATATCAAAATTGAGGTTAGGATCTGATTAGAGAAAATGCTTGAATTTTGCTCAGAATCGGAAAACCATTTTGCCTAGTCGAAAACCTTTTTCTCTCTCAAAATGAAAAACGGATGGTAGAACAGAATTTGCGGTTGTAGTCTGATTCTGAAAATAGTATTGAAAATGGTTTTGAAGAGTTTCATGTCTTGAAGAACATCATCCTGTCTAAGAACTTTTTTGGTGCCCAGGGAAAGCACCAGAATTTTGCCTAGAATCGATAACCCTTTTCTCTGCCAAAATGAAAAATGGATGGTGGAACAGAATTTGCGGTTGTAGTCTGATTTTGAAAATAGTATTGAAAATAGTTTTGAAGAACTTCATCATATCTAAAAACTTTTCTGGTGCCCAGGAAAAGTACCAGAATTTTGCTCAGAATCGAAAACCTTTTTCTCTCTCAAAACTAAATTCGGGGTGGTAGTTTGATTATAAAAATAGTATTGATAGATGATTTCAACAACTTTTGGTTTTGACGTATTTCATCTCTAAAAACGTTTTTGCTGCCAAGGGAGAAAACCTTTTCAGTCGCAATATCAAGATTGAGGTTAGGATCTGATTACAGATAATATTCAGAGTTTTGAAGTACTTCATGTTGTGAAGAATTTCTTGTCTAAGAACTTTTTTGGTGCATGGAGAACATGCTTGATTTTGCTTAGAATCGGAAAACCATTTTGCCTAGAATCGAAAACCTTTTTCTCTCCCAAAATGAAAAACGGATGGTAGAATAGAATTTGCGGTTGTAGTCTGATTCTGAAAATTGGTATTCAAAATGGTTTTGAACAATTTCATGTTTTGAAGTACTTCATGTCTCAGAACATTTTTGGTGCCAAGGGAGAAAACCTTTTCAGTCGCAATATCAAAATTGAGGTTAGGATCTGATTAGAGAAAATGCTTGAATTTTGCTCAGAATCGGAAAACCATTTTGCCTAGTCGAAAACCTTTTTCTCTCTCAAAATGAAAAACGGATGGTAGAACAGAATTTGCGGTTGTAGTCTGATTCTGAAAATAGTATTGAAAATGGTTTTGAAGAGTTTCATGTCTTGAAGAACATCATCCTGTCTAAGAACTTTTTTGGTGCCCAGGGAAAGTACCAGAATTTTGCCTAGAATCGATAACCTTTTTCTCTGCCAAGATAAAAAATGGATGGTGGAACAGAATTTGCGGTTGTAGTCTGATTTTGAAAATAGTATTGAAAATAGTTTTGAAGAACTTCATCATATCTAAAAACTTTTCTGGTGCCCAGGAAAAGTACCAGAATTTTGCTCAGAATCGAAAACCTTTTTCTCTCTCAAAACTAAATTCGGGGTGGTAGTTTGATTATAAAAATAGTATTGATAGATGATTTCAACAACTTTTGGTTTTGACGTATTTCATCTCTAAAAACGTTTTTGCTGCCAAGGGAGAAAACCTTTTCAGTCGCAATATCAAGATTGAGGTTAGGATCTGATTACAGATAATATTCAGAGTTTTGAAGTACTTCATGTTGTGAAGAATTTCATGTCTAAGAACTTTTTTGGTGCATGGAGAACATGCTTGATTTTGCTCAGAATCGGAAAACCATTTTGCCTAGAATCGAAAACCTTTTTCTCTCCCAAAATGAAAAACGGATGGTAGAATAGAATTTGCGGTTGTAGTCTGATTCTGAAAATTGGTATTCAAAATGGTTTTGAACAATTTCATGTTTTGAAGTACTTCATGTCTCAGAACATTTTTGGTGCCAAGGGAGAAAACCTTTTCAGTCGCAATATCAAAATTGAGGTTAGGATCTGATTAGAGAAAATGCTTGAATTTTGCTCAGAATCGGAAAACCATTTTGCCTAGTCGAAAACCTTTTTCTCTCTCAAAATGAAAACGGATGGTAGAACAGAATTTGCGGTTGTAGTCTGATTCTGAAAATAGTATTGAAAATGGTTTTGAAGAGTTTCATGTCTTGAAGAACATCATCCTGTCTAAGAACTGTTTTGGTGCCCAGGGAAAGTACCAGAATTTTGCCTAGAATCGATAACCTTTTTCTCTGCCAAGATAAAAAATGGATGGTGGAACAGAATTTGCGGTTGTAGTCTGATTTTGAAAATAGTATTGAAAATAGTTTTGAAGAACTTCATCATATCTAAAAACTTTTCTGGTGCCCAGGAAAAGTACCAGAATTTTGCTCAGAATCGAAAACCTTTTTCTCTCTCAAAACTAAATTCGGGGTGGTAGTTTGATTATAAAAATAGTATTGATAGATGATTTCAACAACTTTTGGTTTTGACGTATTTCATCTCTTTGCTGCCAAGGGAGAAAACCTTTTCAGTCGCAATATCAAGATTGAGGTTAGGATCTGATTACAGATAATATTCAGAGATTACAGATAATATTCAGAGTTTTGAAGTACTTCATGTTGTGAAGAATTTCATGTCTAAGAACTTTTTTGGTGCATGGAGAACATGCTTGATTTTGCTCAGAATCGGAAAACCATTTTGCCTAGAATCGAAAACCTTTTTCTCTCCCAAAATGAAAAACGGATGGTAGAATAGAATTTGCGGTTGTAGTCTGATTCTGAAAATTGGTATTCAAAATGGTTTTGAACAATTTCATGTTTTGAAGTACTTCATGTCTCAGAACATTTTTGGTGCCAAGGGAGAAAACCTTTTCAGTCGCAATATCAAAATTGAGGTTAGGATCTGATTAGAGAAAATGCTAGAATTTTGCTCAGAATGGAAAAACCATTTTGCCTAGAATCGAAAACCTTTTTCTCTCCCAAAATGAAAAATTGATGGTAGAACAGAATTTGCGGTTGTAGTCTGATTCTGAAAATAGTATTGAAAATAGTTTTGAAGAACTTCATCATATGTAAAAACTTTTCTGGTGCCCAGGGAAAGTACCAGAATTTTGCTCAGAATCGAAAACCTTTTTCTCTCTCAAAACTAAATTCGGGGTGGTAGTTTGATTATAAAAATAGTATTGATAGATGATTTCAACAACTTTTGGTTTTGACGTATTTCATCTCTAAAAACGTTTTTGCTGCCAAGGGAGAAAACCTTTTCAGTCGCAATATCAAGATTGAGGTTAGGATCTGATTACAGATAATATTCAGAGTTTTGAAGTACTTCATGTTGTGAAGAATTTCATGTCTAAGAACTTTTTTGGTGCATGGAGAACATGCTTGATTTTGCTCAGAATCGGAAAACCATTTTGCCTAGAATCGAAAACCTTTTTCTCTCCCAAAATGAAAAACGGATAGTAGAATAGAATTTGCGGTTGTAGTCTGATTCTGAAAATTGGTATTCAAAATGGTTTTGAACAATTTCATGTTTTGAAGTACTTCATGTCTCAGAACATTTTTGGTGCCAAGGGAGAAAACCTTTTCAGTCGCAATATCAAAATTGAGGTTAGGATCTGATTAGAGAAAATGCTTGAATTTTGCTCAGAATCGGAAAACCATTTTGCCTAGTCGAAAACCTTTTTCTCTCTCAAAATGAAAAACGGATGGTAGAACAGAATTTGCGGTTGTAGTCTGATTCTGAAAATAGTATTGAAAATGGTTTTGAAGAGTTTCATGTCTTGAAGAACATCATCCTGTCTAAGAACTTTTTTGGTGCCCAGGGAAAGCACCAGAATTTTGCCTAGAATCGATAACCTTTTTCTCTGCCAAAATGAAAAATGGATGGTGGAACAGAATTTGCGGTTGTAGTCTGATTTTGAAAATAGTATTGAAAATAGTTTTGAAGAACTTCATCATATCTAAAAACTTTTCTGGTGCCCAGGAAAAGTACCAGAATTTTGCTCAGAATCGAAAACCTTTTTCTCTCTCAAAACTAAATTCGGGGTGGTAGTTTGATTATAAAAATAGTATTGATAGATGATTTCAACAACTTTTGGTTTTGACGTATTTCATCTCTAAAAACGTTTTTGCTGCCAAGGGAGAAAACCTTTTCAGTCGCAATATCAAGATTGAGGTTAGGATCTAATTACAGATAATATTCAGAGTTTTGAAGTACTTCATGTTGTGAAGAATTTCATGTCTAAGAACTTTTTTGGTGCATGGAGAACATGCTTGATTTTGCTCAGAATCGGAAAACCATTTTGCCTAGAATCGAAAACCATTTTCTCTCCCAAAATGAAAAACGGATGGTAGAATAGAATTTGCGGTTGTAGTCTGATTCTGAAAATTGGTATTCAAAATGGTTTTGAACAATTTCATGTTTTGAAGTACTTCATGTCTCAGAACATTTTTGGTGCCAAGGGAGAAAACCTTTTCAGTCGCAATATCAAAATTGAGGTTAGGATCTGATTAGAGAAAATGCTTGAATTTTGCTCAGAATCGGAAAACCATTTTGCCTAGTCGAAAACCTTTTTCTCTCTCAAAATGAAAAACGGATGGTAGAACAGAATTTGCGGTTGTAGTCTGATTCTGAAAATAGTATTGAAAATGGTTTTGAAGAGTTTCATGTCTTGAAGAACATCATCCTGTCTAAGAACTTTTTTGGTGCCCAGGGAAAGCACCAGAATTTTGCCTAGAATCGATAACCCTTTTCTCTGCCAAAATGAAAAATGGATGGTGGAACAGAATTTGCGGTTGTAGTCTGATTTTGAAAATAGTATTGAAAATAGTTTTGAAGAACTTCATCATATCTAAAAACTTTTCTGGTGCCCAGGAAAAGTACCAGAATTTTGCTCAGAATCGAAAACCTTTTTCTCTCTCAAAACTAAATTCGGGGTGGTAGTTTGATTATAAAAATAGTATTGATAGATGATTTCAACAACTTTTGATTTTGACGTATTTCATCTCTAAAAACGTTTTTGCTGCCAAGGGAGAAAACCTTTTCAGTCGCAATATCAATATTGAGGTTAGGATCTGATTACAGATAATATTCAGAGTTTTGAAGTACTTCATGTTGTGAAGAATTTCATGTCTAAGAACTTTTTTGGTGCATGGAGAACATGCTTGATTTTGCTCAGAATCGGAAAACCATTTTGCCTAGAATCGAAAACCTTTTTCTCTCCCAAAATGAAAAACGGATGGTAGAATAGAATTTGCGGTTGTAGTCTGATTCTGAAAATTGGTATTCAAAATGGTTTTGAACAATTTCATGTTTTGAAGTACTTCATGTCTCAGAACATTTTTGGTGCCAAGGGAGAAAACCTTTTCAGTCGCAATATCAAAATTGAGGTTAGGATCTGATTAGAGAAAATGCTTGAATTTTGCTCAGAATCGGAAAACCATTTTGCCTAGTCGAAAACCTTTTTCT